>NC_138213.1:2841851-3441851 GCF_964194415.1 Vipera berus | reverse complement strand
CAACAAACCCCCCATCCTACCACACCATGTGAACCAACTACACCACACACCGGCCTCCCAAGTCAATTCTGCATAAGTTCACAGAGATTGTATCCCATTTAAAAGCCTAACAGCCCACGGATAAAAGCTGTTTTTCAGCCTGTTGGTACGGCTGGCTATATTCCTATATCTCCTACCGGATGGTAGGAGAGTAAAGAGATACCATCCAGGGTGTGAGTCATCCCTGAGAATCTTCCTCACTCTTCCAAGGCAACGAGCCCTGGCGATGTCATCCAGTGGTGTCAGGGAACAGCCCACAATGTTTTGTGCTGTGCTCACTACCCTTTGTAATACTTTCCTATCCGCGGCTGTCAGACCAGCATACCAAACCACAATACCATACGAGAGGACGCTCTCTATAGTAGACCGGTAAAAGAGGGTCATTAGGTCATTAGAGGGTCATTAGGTCATTGTTCTACCCTGTTCTTCCAAGACCCTAAGAAAGTGAAGCCTCTGTTGGGCCTTTCTAGCCACCTGGGTTGTGTTAACTTTCCAGGTCAGATCTTCACAGAGTAGACTCCCAGAAATTTAAAGGAGGAAACTCTCTCTACACAGTCCTCCCCGATGTAAAGTGGGGCAGGTTCCTCCTTTTTTCTCCAGAAGTCTAACACCATCTCTTTCATCTTGCCAATGTTTAGGTGCAAGTTGTTGTTACTACACCATATGGATAGTTTTTGTACCTCCGCCCTATATGCTGTCTCATCCCCACCTGTAATAAGACCCACCACAGTTGTATCATCTGCGAACTTGATTATCTCAGTGGATGGGTCAGATGATACACAATCGTAAGTGTATAAAGAGTACAGGTAGGGGCTAAGCACACAGCCCTGTGGCATGCCGGTGCAAAGCTTCAGGGGGGTGGACAAAGCAAACCCGAACCTCACTGTTTGCAACCAATCCCTAAGAAAGTCTTGAATCCAATCGCAGATGGCGGGGGAGAATTTCAAGTCAGTCAGCTTCTCGATGAGAATGCTTGGCAAAATGGTGTTGAATCTGGCTGAAGTTTTAAAAATTAAAAGGGAAATACAAATTTGATGATGATGAACCAAGAGGATGACCTGGAAAATGTTTTTGGAGTTCCTGATCTTTCAGATCAAAATCTTATTGCAGTTACAAAAGAAGCTTATTAAAATCTGTTTGATGGGGCAAGGAGGAATTGAAGAGAAATATGACAATATTTGGTTGAATTAAAGATGACGACTGTTAGAAGTACAAGCAAGGAATACAAAGTTGGTTTACTAGATCAAGGTTAAAATAGCAGGAACTGGGGGGGTGGGGGGACAGATTATTATTATTTTTTCAGAAAGCTTATCTTTACTGGGAGGTGCAAAGTCAGTTCAAAATGATGGAATTCCAGTGTTCTTCCCTCCATTTGTCAGATGAACTGATTTATTGCTGGCTCATTTGAGATGTATTTGAAATCACATTAAACTCACTCTTTCGAGCCTTTCTTTGCGAGGGTGTGCATTTTAATTGAAAGTGACATAGTCTGAACTAAGCAGATTGAATCACCACTGAAGCAGGGGAACATTTCACCAGAAAAAAAAATTGCTTTGTGAAATTAGTTATCAGTTTCACATCATTTTAGCTGCATCACTGTTTCCGGAGTACTTTTTGATATCTGCCATCCAACAAGACAGTTTTCTCTCCCTCTAAAAGTCTCCCTGTCTAGGAATACTGTCCTACAATCACCTTTCACTATAAATTTAGGTCTTTCCTCCCCCTCCCCCTTCACTGTTGTTTGGGAAAATAGGAACAAACACCTATACACAACAACACGTTTGTCTGTAAATATTTACCCTCATTGAGGCACGGTGTCTTAGAGAAGGCAGTACAGCTTTCAAAATCCCAGCCTGGTTTTGCAGGTGTGAAAACAATCTGTGGGGGAAACTGCAAAATGACGTGTGCTGGTTAAATGCAGCTAACCAATGAAGAAAGACAAAATGCTTTATGGTGATGTGGTTTGCAAGCCTTACGCCATGCTTATTTCTAACCAACATACAGGTAATCCCTGTAACCTGGCTGAGGAATTCTGGGAGTTGAAGTCCACAAGTCATAAAAGGTTTGAAGAACCCTGCTGTAACCATTCATTTAGCAAATGTCTGTGGAGATTATCAGTCATCCAGGTTATGGTTGTCCCAACAATGCTTTTTCACGAGGCAACTGGACTTTCTTGGTTTTTCTTTGAAAACGTTTCGCTTCTCATCCAAGAAGGTTCTTCAGCTTCTTCAGTTACCACCCACCATCCAGTCAGAGCTGAAGAAGCTTCTTGGATGAGAAGCGAAATGTTTTCAAAGAAAAACCAAGAAAGTCCAGTTGCCTTGTGAAAAAGCATTGGGACATTCATTTAAGGTAAACGTAAAGGTTCCCCCGCACATGCGTGCTAGTCGTTTCCGACTCTAGGGGCCGGTGCTCATCTCCGTTTCAAAGCCGAAGAGCCAGCGTTTGTCCAAGGATGTCTCTGTGGTCATGTGGCCGGCATGACTAGATGCCAAAGGCGCACGGAACGCTGTTGCCTTCCCACCGTAGTGGTCCCTATTTTTCTACTTGTGTTTTTTACGTGCTTTCGAACTGCTAGGTTGGCAGAAGCTGGAACGAGTAACAGGCGCTCACTCTGCTACGCGGCACTTGGGATTCGACCCGCCAAACTGCCGACTTTCTGATTGACAAGCTCAGTGTCCTAACCAACCAATTATTAGACCTGTGCTAAATCGGGACTGTGTGTTTCAGTTTTCCCGTTGGAGTTTCTGCTGCTTTCTTAAGCAGAGCAATGGACCTATAAACTCTATGCCAAAAGATGCAAATCTTGACTTGCTTTCTTGAGTGATGCTGCAAAGAGGTCCACTCCCTCTTTGAAGTGACAATTGGATGCAAATGGAAGAAGGAAAGAAGTAAAACACAGTACCAACCAGCCACAAAAAAATTTGACAGATGGTCCCTCTGTGTCTACAACAGAAAGCCAAGCTAAGTTCATCTAACAAGTACCAAAAGATCAATGTATGTGTGATATAGAAGCAGCATGCCTGCCTCTCTCTCTGTGTGTAGAGCACCATCATCTCTGTTTGAGGAGCACACACCTTGCCTCCAGAAGTTGTGAATGCTCCAACATTGGAAGCTTTTAAGAAGAGACTGGACAGCCATTTGTTTGAAAGGGTATAGGGTTTCCTGCCTGAGCAGGGGGTTGGACTAGATGACCTCCAAGGTACCTCCCATCATCATCCTCATCATCACCATCATCATCATCATTATTTCAGAAGACATACGCAGAAGAGGCAGTAGTTATTCCTTATTTTTCTGTTGCAGATTTTGGTTCAGGACCAACTTGTCAGTCTTTAACAGAAGAAATGGAAAGGTCTCAGACGCTGTTTATCTCATGAGTGCCAGTACATAAACTAACCCTAATGATATTTTAGGTACCAGTGCATTGAAATATGGGCAACAACTGGTTTACTCATCCATTTCTAGAAACCGATCCTGCTAAACCTAAATGTCAGGAACAATATGTGTCCTTCTAAACAAAATTGGCTCAATTAGAGAGAGACAGTGTAATTTCTTTTGATGAATTAACTATTTGTCCAACTGAAGGGCCTCAGCAAAGTTGAGGGATGCAGCTGAAGAAGTCAGAGTAACAGATGCACGGTCTTTGAAAAAGCACACATCAATGAGTCCAGCTGGGTGATAAGTAACTTGTAAGTATGTATATGCAAATGTTTGCTAAACTGACAAAGCTGCAAAAATCCAGGCTTTCTTGACATATCACTGGCATCTTCAGATTCTAAAGATGGAGGAGAAATATGGTTCGAGATCACACAATAAATCTAACTAACTGTCAAAGTTGTTGGAATACCTACTAAATAATATAATTACATAATAATTGCTGCTTTCTTGGGCTTGCCTGGAAGAGACGAACAGAATGTATGCTTTGAAGAGCAGATGGGCCTCATCTGAGATGCAAGTTTTCTTTCCAGAACTAGCTATATATTCTATAAATTATTCCTCTAGGAAGCTCTAGCTCTGCTGTTAGAACCAAAATATGGAATTAAATGGAATTTCAAATGGATCCCATGGACAATTGGGTTCAGACTTCAAGGACAACATCAAATTCAGTTGATGTACAGTTCTCAGATTATTGCTGTTATGGTTCATTGCATAGTCAGCCAGATGCCATCGAGATGTTCACACTGGAATTTGCATTTTTATCCACCTATCAAGTCCTTCCAAGAACCTGGGATAGGCAGACGTTGTGGTTAGATGGTCTTGTTGCAGGATGTAAGCTGTTCCACGTCAGGCTGCTTTTTGCAATTAACCGATGGTGATTTTGTCGGTGCCGATGGTGTTCCAGTGGTGCTCCAGATGTTTTGGGATTGCACCCAAGGTGGCCTCTGACTATTGGTACTACCTTTGCTTTCTTACACCACAGTCATTCTATTTCTATTTGCAAGTCTTTGTATTTTGTTAGTGTTTTTCACATTGTCAGCCAGATGGTTAGACTGGATTTGGCATTTGGATAGGCAGACCTTGTTTGATGGTGTTAAAGGTTTTGTTGCAGGATATAAGCTGTTCCTTGTCAGGCTGCCTTTTGCAACTGACTGGTGGTGAGTTTGTCAATGCTGATGGCATTCAAGTGGTCCATCCCCTTTTTTAGACTCTTCTCAGCCTCTCCACACAATCTCTCACCTCTATTATAGCCCAATTCCTATGCAACAATTCCATCCTACTGATCTCCGCATGGAAGAACATTCCTTTTTTCCTTTTATCTTCAATCCTAAAATATCTCCAAGAACTACCAGACTGATGAAGCTCATGGCAGAAAACCAGAACACTCTAAGAATCCTCAAATCAAGGAACACAGAGTTAAAGCAGCAGAAAAGCCATATGGATGTGAGCAATTGCATATTTTAGAACCTTGTTAGAACATTGATCCAATCAAGCAGGAGAAGGACTGCAATATTATAGGACACCGATTCTAGGAAAGGCCATCTCCAGAACAATCTATGAACTGAAATATCTTGCAGAAATCAAAACTCTTAAACCTCCAATAGGCCATTTTAGAAAGCAGCCAATTTCCAAGTGGCAGCTTCAAACTTCATACGCCACAAAATGTTAAATATTGAAGGCAGTTTTTTGGCGAGCTTTTGCCAGTTTGGAAATGTAGCAATTGCTCTTTAGCTGACAGTTTGGAGCCAAGATGATTAACAATTAAGAACAGACATGACAGCTCGTTGCAGTCTGTTGTTTGTTTCTGAGCGTGGAGAGCACATATTCCCCCACACAGTCACTTGTTGTAGGACAGTGAAAGTACACCACAAATCATTTGCATTACCGTTACAACTAGCAAACGAATAGAGCCGGGAGGCTGTTACAACTGGGAGGAGGCAGAGAAAGGAGCTTTCTATTAGAGAAGGCATGAGGGCCCTCATGACTATTATTCAAAGCAGCAGAAGGCAAGACAAGAAACAATGGATGGAAAGAAATCAAGGAGAGAACCAACCTAGAACTAAGGAGGAGCTTCCTAACAGGGAGAACAATTAACCAGTGGAACAGCTTGCCTCCATAAGTTGTGGGTGCTCCATCAAAGGAGGCTTTTAAGAAGAGATTGGACAGCCATTTGTCTGAAGTGGTAGGGGGTTGGACTAGAAGACCTCCATGGTCTCCTCCAACCCTATGACTCTCTGTTGTTGAATAAGCCTTCATCTGGTGTTCTTCAAAGCACCAGAGACAAGTCAAGAAGCAACCAAGGAGAGAAGCAACCTACAACTAAGTAGAAATTTTCTAAAAGTGAGAACAATTAACCAGTGGAACGATTTGCCTCCAGAAGTTGTGTGTGCTCCATCACTGGAGGCTTTTAAGAAGAGTCTGGAATGGTGTGGGGTCTTCTGCTTGAGCAGGTCTTGGACTAGATGACCTCCAAAATCCCTTCCACCCCTGTAATTCTGTGTTTTCACCTATTGTTTTCTATCATGCCCTAGCCAGCCTAGGTAGGAGAAGAAGGCAAAGGTCCCAAACGTCAGTTGGAATGACCATGCCACCTCTAAAATGTATCCACTGCTCTCAAGTTGTCTTTGACCATCCCGCATCCATCCTGCAGCTTTCGTTCTCAAGAGAACATCCTGATAGCTCCTTCAAAGTGGCTGTGCCATAATTAAGCACCACTAAAACTTAATGCCTGGACCTTAACTGCTGCTTTCTGCTTTCTTATCACCTTAATGATGTGGGAGGGCATGACACTAAACAAACAATTATTAAAACCCCTGATGTGGAAACTAACTTGCTAACTATCGTTCTGATTCTGTGGTTAGGAAATGTTTACTAAGTAACTTAGACCAGGATATGGCAAAGGATGCTTGGATAAGCTTTTTCCCTTTCTGTGTCCCCTTCACAGGGGGTCCTCAACTTACGACCACAGCTGAGCCCAAAATTTCTGTTGCTAAGTGAGGCACGAGTTCAGCGGGTTTTGCCCCATTTTATAACCTTTCTTGCCACAGTCGCTAAGCGAATCACTGCAGGTGTTAAGTCAGCAACACGGTTGTTAAGTGAATCTGGCTTCCTGCTTGGCTGTGCTTATGAAAAGGGTGCAAAAGGGGATCACATGATCACACTGCGACCGTCATAAATACGAGTCAGTGGCCAAGTGGCTGAATTTTGATCACGTGATCACGGGAATGCTGCAGCGGTCGTGACCGCGAAAAAGGCTCCTAAGTCCCTTTGGTAACTTTGAATGGTCACAAAATGAACTGTTGTAGGTCGAGGATATAAGAGGCAATGTTTAATCCACTACCCGAGTGGATCTTAAAAAAAACAAAAGACAAAACCTTATTGCATGAAAAGGAGTGACAAATTGATCAGGAGGTGAAGAATGAACATTATCTACCCATTCAACTTCTCTGCCTCTTTGGCACCCTTCTTGCTAACAACAGACACATGAGCACATGCACAGCAGATGGCATCGTTTTAAAAGACTCATTCTCCCTGCTGTGAATTATTATTTTTTTTTTAAAAAGACACATTTTTCATTGATTTTTCTCCTATGCAAATTGAATCCCTTTTTTTTTTCCAGTGAAAACCCATGCCGTTAATTGATTAGGTTTTTGTGAGAGGCATGTTGGAAAGGCCAAGTTGGACGTGCCAAGTCACACAGAGAGGAACTTAGGCGTGGGGAGCGTTAGATTGTGATCCTATAGATGCGTCCTCTGAGGTAAGCCCGATTGTGTGCAATGGGATTCACGATCAATTATGTCTTTATTAAAAAACATTTCTCCAAGTCTCAAGCAACTGCGTTTCCTCCGTAAGTAAAGCAACGGAATTGATTTTTTTTTTAGTCAACTAAGAAGCTAGCCAAACACAGCAATGAGTATCTGGTATTAACTACAGGTATGTACTATACCAAAAGTTTAAAAAAAGCAAAAGTATTTTATTGATTCTATTTTTATATGATTGCAATCGTACAACTCTTGGCGAAGTATTACAGTTTTAATACTCCTTGAGGTCACTATAAAAAGATACCGCTACTATGATTCTGTTGGGGACAAAGCGGCTATGTACAGTTAGCCCTTGACTTACAAGCGTTCATTTAGTGACTGTTCAGAGTTACAACAGCACTGAAAAAAGTGACTTATGACCGTTCATCACACGACCGTTGCAGCATCCCCAAGGTCACATGATCAAAATTCAGATGCTTGGCAACTGGTTCATATTTATGACGGTCGCTGTGTCCTGGGCTCACGTGATCCCCTTTTGCAACCTTCAATGGGGGAGCCAGATTCACTTAACAACCATGTTCCTGCAGTGATTCACTTAATGACTGTGGCAAGAAAGGTCGTAAAATGGGGCAAAACTCACTTAACAACTGTCTCACTCAGCAATGTAAATGTTGGGTTCAAGTTATGGTTGTAAGTTAAGGACTACCTGTATCTTGAACCGTAAAAAGCAGTCCTTAAACCAGTGGTCTTCAAATGTGGCAACTTTAAGATGTATGGATTTCAACTCCCAGAATTCCTCAGCCAGCCCTGGCTGGCTGAGGAATTCTGGGAGTTAAAGTCCACACATCTTAAAGTTGCCATGTTTGAAGACCCCTGCACCTAAAGGTTAGTTGGAGAACACTCTCCTGATTGAGGGCACCATCTTTTTTAAAAGACATCTGTTCAATTCAGATCCCATCAATGAAAAAAAACCCAGGAGACAGGGATCACCATGTTGATGCAGCTTTTGAGCCTATGCTAATGTACACGTCAGTGTTGCTTAAAGAGTTGTTTTTTGTGAAGCTGTTTGAGGGAACACACAGGAGACATCTCCACAATGACTAATTCTGTGTACAATGGAAGTACCTTGCTCAACAGACAAGGATCAAAATTTTACTTCAGAGGGTTAGAGATTGCTCCCAGTCAAATGTGCTCCAGTTCTGGAAGGAGTCCAGTTAGACGTGGAAAAAAAAAATCTCCTGAAAGATGAAACATCTCCTTGTACTGTAGAATAAAAACAGCTAAAATCCTGCACATGAGATTTCAAGCATCTTTTGAGTCCATCTGGCAGCTTGAGGTGGTGGACCCATCTAACCAGGGTGATCTCTGGGTTATATAATTCTAGATCATGGAGCTAATTCGGTAAACTTTGGCCCATTTCGTCCTGCGTTTCACTGCAGTAGGAACACAGCCAGTACATTTTTTGGCCCGTTCCTTCCTTGGCTGGAAAGAAACGTTCAACATTTTTGAAACACCTGTTTTGTATTACGCTGGGACCTTCCTGAGCAAAGGCTGAGTCTCTGCAGATCTTAATGCAGAAATCCCAAAAGACCTCTCATGATTTAGCAGGCCAAGATGAAGGCTCTGATGGAAATGTTATGTAAAGGTCAGAAGCACAGAACACGACAAGGTTAATTTCCAAAGTAAGTCCATGTGGAAGTCTGAAGAACAGAAGACTGATTTGCAGCCAAGAGTCACAATATTAAGTGGATGGAAGATAAGTGACAAAATGACCAAAAGGTCAAACAGAGAGAAAAAAAAATTCGGACTGCACAAGATGCAACTTTGGATTTGGGCATGGAAAATACCTCATTTATTGCTGTTTTACTTTCTGTAGCCGCCCATCTCAACCAAGTGAATCAATAAGCTTTATTTACTGTTGCGAGACACCCATACTTGCTTAAGTTGGGTGGCTGTAGAGATCTTTCAAATAAATAAGGTCCAGTTTTACCAGAATGTTTCAAACCGCAGTTAAACAAAGTGTACTTTAGCTTACATCTCTAACCATGGAATAGACTCATATAGTGAGCCGGTAGCATAAAAATATTTCTTTAATCCATGTATGACCCACCTCAAATCACTGAAATAACTGGAGACATCAAGCAAGGAGTAAAGAAACAACTAGAAAAATTGAATCACGGCATCCATTTTGAATACTGGGGGAGGGAAAAAGACAGACCCTCAATAAACCAACCACTGAAGAGCAAAGCTGTTTTCCTGGGAAGAAAAAGCCTAGTAGAATAATAGAAGGGACCTTGGAGGTCTTCTAGTCCACCCCCCCACCCGTGCTTAAGCAGGAGACCCTATACCATTTCAGACAGATAGTTGTCCAATCCCTTCTTAAAAACCTCCAGTGTTGGAGCACCCACAACCTGAGGTAAATCGTTCCAGTGATTAATTGTTCTCACTATCAGGAAATTTCTCCTTAGTTCTAGGTTGCTTCTCTCCTTGATTAATTTCCATCTAAATTTCCAAATGAGACTAATGAATCGCTGCAGTTATGTGTGGCACACTGAGAAAAGTTGATTATTTGCAGCTGAGTTTTGGGTGTGTCTCGGAATTCAAGGCTGCTGATTCAGAAGCTGCTCCTTTTTTCCTCAGAAAAATTCTTTTCATAAGACTCCAAATACTGGAATAAAACAGTCATTGGGTGAGGTTCTCAGCCATGAGAGAGAGAGAGAGAGAGAGAGAGAGAGAGTTGTGGTGTGGAGCTATAGTGTCTGAAAAGGTTGTGTAATTTATGGAAGAGATGACCTTAAGACTCTCCAAAAATGAACAGGATGTTCAAAGCAGCAACAATTTAGAGACGATAACAAGTACCGCACATTGTACTAAGTGCACTTGGTTGATCTGAAAAGATACAACTTTGAAGAGGTAACAAATGTTTGCTGGTTGATTTTACTCTAATATATGCCTGTTTGCCTGTGGTGTCACTGGCTTTTTTATTTATTATTCCTTTTTTATGTTGTCCATCCCTCTTATAAGGTGACTGGGTGGCTTCCAGATTATAAAAGAGACAAAAAAATAATTAAATTATTAAATATCTATTAGGTAGTATACTAGGTTTTAGGTGGATCCTGTAAATTAGTGTTTCTCAACGCTGACCTCTTGAAGCTGGGTGGACATTAACTCCCAGAATTCCCCAGCCAGCTTTGCTGGCTGGGGAATTCTGGGAGTTGAAGTCCACCCAGTTTGAAGCAGCCAAGGTTGAAAAACACTGCTGTAAATTATACCTAATGTAAAACAGAAAGCAAGGCACTTAATAGTCTTGCTTTTTACGTAAGAAGTTTGCCCTCTTACATTGGTGTACATTTATGACATTTTAGTCTCTTGTAAGATTGGTGAAAAAGGCCTCAGGGAATGTTCTAACCCCCTCTCCTCCTAAATAGCCAAGAAGCAGAGAAAAATGGCATTTGAAAAAAACTGTTTAAACAGCCATTGTTTCCACACAATACATTAATAAAAAAAATGGTTTGGGAGCCTAGAGAAAAAAGCCAACAGCTTTTTACTGTGCCTTGGCTGTTCTCTGTCTGGGAAAAAAAAATATGACAACAGATAAATGGCCGTTTAAACGACTAAGAGCCTACAATAATTTTACTTGGAAGAATGAATGGGCACCCAGGGCACCTCAGCAAGCAAACATTCTTTCATTTTTTGCTGTAATCGTGATTCCTGCCCTCCTATCTTTTAATGTAAAAGCTGAACTTTGGGCTACCAATTCTCCAGAAAGGGCTACTAATGGGCTCATGGGAAAATGGAGAACACCCACAGAAATGCTAAAATAGCCACCAACAACCTGATATTGTCCAAGTATTTGAGGGACCGTTTATCAAATTTAGACACACCCTCATCTCAGCGTCCACTTGACTCTGGGTGGTGTGCAAAATGCAAGCCAGAAAGCCATAGAAAAAGAATTAATTAAAAGCAGAATTAAAACCGAGTGAAGAACAGCATGAAAACAGAGCTTAAAAGGGGGAGGGAGCACCCTCCTAATTCATGATTGTCAACTCTGTGACTTAAAATCTAACATTCATTTGGTGAATAGCTGGGTACAGAAGAACCTTTAGCAATGTCGTACCTCACACAAACTCTGGAGTGCAAATGAATCTTTTCTGTTAAGTTTCCTTCCCTTCCGCTGCCAACGGAATAACATAACATATGCAAAGCGGTCTCTTGAAATTACCTTGTCCTCTTGAGTATTGAACTGAAATGCTACAAAGGAATTGCTTCTGTGGTAGGTATAACAAAACAAACCACTGTGAGATTCCCCCTGGAGTTACGTTAATCCTGATTTATTGCTTATTTAGGGCTTTGGAGCCGGCAGTCAAGTTTCTCCCCTTTCCCAAGAGTGTCTCCATAATAATCCTTTGAGGTGGGACAATTAAGATGGTGATTTGGCCTTCGGCTTAGTCACTGAGCTTCATGGTTCTGTTAATGGACCACCACAAAGTTTTCAAGAGAAGATACCGTCTAGATCAGGGGTGTCCAACCTTGACAACTTTAAGACCTGTGGACTTCAACTCTTGGCATTCCCCAGCCTGGACAATTCTCGGAGGTGAAGTCCACAGGTCTGAAAAGTTACCAAGGTTGGATACCTCTGCTCTAGATGGTACCCATATTCCATTCACTGCTTTTTGTTCTGCCTTCAGGTGCTTTGGAGAATAGTTGACCCCCTCTTCCTTGTGGCAGCCCCTCAAATTTTGGAACATTGCTATGTTGTCATGCCTGGTCCTCCTTTTCACGAGTCTAGACAAACCCATTTCCTGCCATTGTTCTCCCTATGTTTTAGCCTCCAGCCTTCTAGTGATCTTTGTTGCTCTTTCCAAAGTCTCTACATCTTTTTTATAATATGGTGACCCAAAGTGGATGCAGTATTCCAAATGTGGTCTTAGTAAGGCTTTGTAAAGCAGTACTAGTACTTCACGTGATCTTGATTCTATCCCCCTATTAATGCAGAAAAGGCCAAATCAACCCTAGGGTAAGTCTCCATCCTTCCATGAACACAACTAATTATTGAGTAACTCATCTTCCCCAGTGCGTGGGTGTTTGAAAGCAGACCCTCCCTGCTTGCAATCCATGTGCATACCCACACTTATTGTAGCGCACTTTCTCTTGTGCTGTTTGCCCCCTCTGAACAGCAATCACTTTTCTTTCTGTATGAATCTCTGTTCAGGTGCCTTAAATGCCATTCAATCTTGCAGCACTTAGGCTGGTGTTTCCTTTCCTGGGGAAGGCTTTCTTGCAGAATTTCTCCTGAGTCACCGATCCATTTTACTTTTCATTTTATTGCTATAACTTGATTGCGTACACTGATTTGTGAGGCGAAGGGGCCCGCGTGATAAAATGTGATTAATATTGTTTTAAATTCTGCCTCTGCAGGAATCGATACTCCGTTCTGCCTCTCACAATCAATCTTGTTCCTTCGGAGCTCGATGTGGGCTTTTATTTAATTAATTTCTTCGCACAACGCCTGACTTTCCATTTGATTGAGGGGTCACAGGGATAGGAAGGGGGCTGTCTTTCTTTAGAGGATTATATTCAGGACCCCACACTCACCGCTAACACAAATCTTATGGAAGATTCCTTTTTGATGCTATTCCTTCAATATACGTGAGAATTAACTCAACACGAGACCGTCTTCCCCAAGAGATTCTTTGTGTATAATTTGGTATAGAGGGAAATGTTCATGGACTGAGAACATGCCTTGTAGACTAAAACTGGCTGTTATAAACTTTGGAAATAATACCTTTCTAATTGTTGGTCTGTATCTAAGTCCACGTTTTTGAAAGCTATGCTGATGGTGGCACTGGAGAGTGCAAATATTTTTTTTTAAAATTTTTATTTAGTTTATTGTTTAAAAACATTGGACACAGTACCAGCGGGCTGACAAGCCTTCTTGTCTACAATGTTCAAATATATATATATACATGTATATATGTACATCAAAAATACACTTAAATACACTTAAATTACAAATCGGTGAAATAACACAATATTTAAAACAGTGAGCTAGTCTGTAAGAGAGTGCAAATATTTTTGTCTGCCTGTTCCTCCTGAGCCAGGACAGGTCATTTCCCATGAAGTTTCCTTGAAGAAATTGGAAAATAAACATGCAGCGGAACAATTAACAACATGGCAGAGTTGATTTCTGCTGAGCTTGCTCTGACTGGCTCTTCATTTTGTCATTGGGCTTGGTTGCACTGATTCAGGTCAGCAGACCATATTTATTCATTTGTTTCTGTCTGATCCTGCCTTTATTGTTGTTGTTGTTGTTAGTTGCGAAGTCGTGTCCGACCCATCGCGACCCTATGGACAATGTTCCTCCAGGCTTTCCTGTCCTCTACCATCTTCTGGAGTCCATTTAAGCTCACGCCTACTGCTTCAGTGACTCCATCCAGCCACCTCATTCTCTGTCGTCCCCTTCTTCTATTGCCCTCAATCTTTCCCAGCATTAGGCTCTTCTCCAGTGAGTCCTTCCTCCTCATTAGGTGGCCAAAGTATTTGAGTTTTAGCTTCAGGATCTGGCCTTCTAAAGAGCAGTCAGGGTTGATCTCCTCTAGGACTGACCGGTTTGATCGCCTTGCAGTCCAAGGGACTCGCAGGAGTCTTCTCCAGCACCATAGTTCAAAGGCCTCAATTCTTTTGCGCTCAGCCTTTCTTATGGTCCAACTTTCACTGCCATACATTGCAACTGGGAAGACCATATCCTTGACTATACGCACTTTTGTTGACATGGTGATGTCTCTGCTTTTTAGTGTGCTGTCTAGATTTGCCATGGCTTTCCTCCCCAGGAGCAAGCGTCTTTTAATTTCTTGACTACAGTCCCCATCTGCAGTGATCTTGGAGCCCAGGAAAATAAAATCTGTATTACTGTTTATAAATAACTCAAAGTGGTGAACAGACCTATTTTCCTCACAACAAGAACCCTGTGAGGTAGGTTGAGCTGAGAGAGAGGGACTGGCCCAAAGTCACCCAGCCAGCTCTCAAGCCTAAAGTGGGACTAGAACTCAGAGTCTCCTGCTGATTGGCCCAAAGTTATCTGGCTGGCTTTCATACCTAAGGTGGGACTAGAACTCAGAGTCTCCTGCTGATTGGCCCAAAGTTATCTGGCTGGCTTTCATGCCTAAGGTGGGACTAGAACTCAGAGTCTCCTGCTGATTGGCCCAGCCAGCTTTCATACCAAAGTTGGGACTAGAATTCACCGTCTCCTGGTGTTTGGCTCAAAGTCACCCAGCTGGTTTCTCATGCCTAAGGTGGATCTAGAACCTACAGTATGATCTCCTGCTTCCTAAGCCAGCACCTTAACTGTTATTTTTGTTTCTGTATTTGTTTGACATTTGGGATTCCCATTTCACTGCACAGCTAGTTGGAAAAAATTGTGTCAAGAACTTATCCAGCTCTTCTGGACTTATGACTGTCTCCTGAGGCGATGCAAAGTTATTGAGGAACGTTTCTCATTGGTGGTTACCTTACAATCTGGCATGTTTGCAACTGGAGAGGCTGCTGGAAACCTAGGTCTCTGCAAAACAGAGCAGTAATTGAAACAAGAGCCGTCCAAGGTCAGGAAGAGCAGTAGAAATTTAAAGCCTGTGGCTGGAAAAGATTGAAGCCTGAGTCGAGCTGCCTTGGGCAGAGTAGATAGTTATTCCAGCAAACTCCGAGACTGCAACACAAACCTGCCTTTAAATTGGTTCCACTTTAGACATAAAATCAGGCGATCACTCCAAAAGTTAAAGAGAAGTTTCAAGACGATGTATGCCTGTTTTGCTGTGAAATATGACCAGGCAGGTGATTTTTGTTGTGGTTGTGAAATCTTTGTTTCTAACCAACCTCTCCCCAGTATCTTCTAATACAGGGGTCTGCAACCTTGACAGCTTTAAGACTTGTGGACTTCAGCTCCCAGAATTCCCTCAATTGTTCATGAATTAAGTACAGTATCTATTGATACGATCTCTCACTCCAATTCAAGGCAGGAAGAACTTGTACAAGAGTTGGTTGCATAACCCTTAGCTTGTGGTGTCTTTAAATCCTCTGTTGTAGCCATATTCAGTTGCCTACTTTCATATTCAAACTTTGATTAATGGCCATTTCTGAGTTCCTTCAAATTATCAGTAATTAAGCATGGGGCAAGATTATTGATAGCACAAGAAAAGATCAGTTTTGCAAGCATTTGAGGCTATGTCTTCAGGGAAAAAGAGATGGATCTAGAGTTCCCAGGAGCAAAATGATGCTCCTCATTTTGAGACATCCCAGAATACCTAGGAAGAGCCCCTTATAGATTGAGGAAAATGAATTTGTGGCTCCAGAGACTTCTTAATAGCTTGTCTAACATGACTAGAGCAAATATTTCTCAGAATAGAATTGAGGCATATTGCATGTTGTTCCAGGATAATTTAATTTCTTCCTTAGGTAGACCAAAGACTGGCCTCACCATTCACTGAAGAACAATAGTCCTCTCTAATTACAATGGGAAGAGACATAACAAACACTTGCTTTGTCATGCTTTTAAAACGGTTAGATATTTATGAATAACCAAGTGCAAAGTTTGCTTTGTTAAGTCCCATTCTTCCTTCTTCACCTATGACTCTGTAGCAGCAGAAATGAGAGTGGATCAACAGTCAATCCACTGACCTTGATTCCAGATAGCTAGCAGCCCTCTTTTACAAAGACAGCCCTTCTATTTGAAGGGATGTCAAGTTTAAGTCTACTTTAAAGATGAAGTACCCTTAAAAATCAAGAGTAGGTTGGGGTTGCTCCTCCAACATTGATAATTCAATGGTAGGTACCTAGTCCTAGTTCATTACATCATTGTCTCCATTATGAGAAGCTCTTCTTTTCATTGCTGCCTTGATAAAAAAACATGTATAAATTGCCCTAGCTAGATCTGTAGCTTTGTTCATCGTCTTTTATGACAATGTATATATGACTCTTCAAATTCCTTCCAACCTCCCACAATGTAGCTGCTCCCTATCAACTCATTGTTTTATCAGTTCATCAGAATGAAATCATGTATGTCAGCTGAATAATAGCCGACTCAGGACACATTCCTAAGACCAGCCCTTGTGTGACAGCATCTTCTACAAAGATAATAATCCCACTCCAACCATTCCAGATGAAAATGAAAACCAGAAAACAATAAATGATGCACAATGTAGAATTGTACTTAAACATGGCACCATTAAAAAAAAACCTAAGATGAAAATTGAAGAATAATATATTTAGTATTCAGAAAGCATATTGAAATCAAGAACGCAGCAAAAATGGGATCCAAAATAACAGAACAGCAGAGTTGGAAAGGACTTTGGAGGTCTTCTAGTCCAACCCCCTGCATAGGCAGGAGACCCTATACCATTTCAGACAAATGGTTGTCCAATCTCCTCCAGAGATGGAGCACAGACAACTTCTAGAGGCAAGTTATTGTGTAATTGTTCTCACTGTCAGGAAGTTTCTGTTTATTCCTAGGTTGCTTTTCTCCTTGATTAGTTTACATCCATTGCTTCTTGTCCTGCCTTCAGGTGCTTTGGAAAATAGAATCACCCCCTCTTCTCTGTGGCAGCCCCTCAAATACTGGAATACTACTATCATGTCACCCCGGTCCTTCTTTTCTCTAGACTGGACTACCCAATTCTTGCAACCGTTCTTCATAATGTTTTAGCCTCCAGTGGTTATTTTAATGGCTGAGGTTGATGGTGTTTTCTTAGCAAATACCTGCCGGATCTAGTAAAACCTGCATACATGGCTGATTTGAAATTATTATTGCTTTTAAACTTGCTAGCAAGTTGCTATTCCTGGAGAAATATCAATAAAAGCCTCAAAATAACAGAGGAATGGTGGTTGCGATGTGATTCCCAAGTTGACTGATTACAAATGCACCTAGCCATTATAAGACACTTTTGGTGTCCACCCCACTCCTTTTGCTAATCCAGACAAGGAAAAAAACAAAACAAAAGGATGAATATTCCTTACTCTCAGTGGCGTTGTAAAAGAGCTAAGAAATGGAGTAATTGATCGTGTCATATGCAAGCTTACCCAGCTCACAAAATATGTATTATATTGATATTTGAGTTTGTGGGTTAAGGGTGAATGAACATTTCTGTTCCCAGTCTTTGTCATCTTCATATATTTAATCCTTCCTTCCCTCTCTCCCTCAATTATTTCCTTCCTTCCTTCCTTCCTTCCTTCCTTCCTTCCTTCCTTCCTTCCTTCCTTCCTTCCTCCTTTACTTTCCCATCTCCTTCCTTCTCTTCTTCCTTCTCTCCTCCCCTCCCTCCCTCCCCCCTCCTCATTATTTAAAGTCTCCTGCAAGTCAACTCAAGCTTGATTCTTGGCTATTCCATGGATACATCCATGTATGCCATCCTGCTTTCATGACAATCTAGACATAGTTCATCACTGACCTCCTCCATTCCAGCTTTCTGGATTTCTTAATTTAAAAGTTCTATCATTTCTTAGTGGCCTCTCATGCAAGGGCTAGCCAAGCCTTTCCCACTGTTTTCGAGGTCATCCAAGGTCAATTAAAGCATCTTATGTAACCCAGTAGAGTTGGAGCTTCAAATGCAGCCTTAAATCTACCAACACACATCCCAAATGTATTTTGATAACTGTATTTGGAGAAGAAGACTCCAGTGGATATTTAAGCTCCATTTCCATAACTCTACAAGTTTTGATTACATTAATATTATAAGGTCTCCTTCCTACAATTAATACTTTGGTGGATGGGGAAATCTTCATGATAATATTTTCACGCAATGGGCCCCATTCTGGGAAGACAGCAAGGGAATTCCTGAAAACTAAATTGCTCAGATTCTGGGATATCACTTTCCAGTCTTTGACAAATAATCTTTTATTACAATTCTTTCTAAAAAAAAGAAGAAGAAAAAGAAGGTGTGCTTGTTTAATTTTGTTGACCTTTGAATCAGAATTGGCTCATAGCCACTACATGGATAAGTCCATGCAGATTTTTAGGAACATTTTCCATTTTCTCTTTTCTTTTCTTTTCTTTTCTTTTCTTTTCTTTTCTTTTCTTTTCTTTTTTTTCTTTTCTTTTCTTTTCTTTTCTTTTCTTTTCTTTTCTTTTTTCTTTTCTTTTCTTTTCTTTTCTTTTCTTTTTTCTTTTCTTTTCTTTTCTTTTCTTTTCTTTTCTTTTCTTTTCTTTTCTTTTCTTTTCTTTCATCTTTTTTCCCATAGGATGTTATTTTTTACTCTAAACATTTTTCTATTAATTCTGCCATGGCTTTTTATAGAAATACAATGTGGCGATGATGGGTCCAACATGCCATCCTCAACAGATGCCTTCCAGCCATGTATAAGAATACTAGAATGAAGATACAAGCTGCTTAAAGAAACCAAAAAAAAAGGGAAAAAGGAAGTAAATATGGAAATCATATAGGACAAGAAGATCTCGACTTACAACCATTCCTTAAGTGACTGTGTGAAGTTACAACGCCAATGGAAAAAAAGTGCCTTATGACTGCTTTTCACACTGCCGAGGCATCCCCTCGGTCACGTGATCAGAATTCAGCTGCTTGGCAACTGGCATGAACTTATGACAGTTGCAGCATCCCAGGGTCATGTGATCACCACCCACAACCTTCCCAGCTGGCTTCCGACAAGCAAAGTCAATTGGCAAAGCTGGATTTGTTTAACATTGCCATGAGTCACTGAACAGTCAAAGGCTACCTGTATTGTTTTATTTCATTTGTGAAGGAATATTCAAGTATGCAAGACTGTTCTGGTCAGTGCAAACACTTGTCACCAAGCAACAGGAGAAGCCTGGATACAGCCAACAATGTCATTTCTCTGTGACTTCAAAGTCGCCTCTTGGAGGGGTTCCCTATTTCTGCGGAGATGCTGAGCCTCATTTCCTTCCCTGCCACCAATCCTAGGAACATGCTCCTACTGCCCTTCCCCAGGGTGCTGATGTGGGGTGAGTGTCCCTAACTGCACAGAGAACTGATTTCATGCACTGAAATAGGTGAACGGAATGTATGGATGCAGCTGCAGCTTTCAGAAGCCATGGCATCAGACTTACCGGTCACATGTGGTCCTGTGGATCGGTCATTTCACGAGGCCCGAGCGTTGTAGCTATTCTGGTCATGTACACACAAGCAGTAGCCGATATACATCTCAGCTGTTTTATGTGCTGGACAGCAGTGGGATTTTTTCCCCCCTATGTCTGTGGTAGGGCCTGTATATTACACAGACAGTGATTTGAGAAGCATTAAAGCAGTTGAACTGCCCACCCTGGGTTTTAAGCGGTGTTGCTCCAGCTGGGGGGCTGCCAGTTCAGAACAACAGAACTAATGTGAGGCTGGTAAAGGTAACGACAGATGTGGCTGGAACAGGAGGTCTTTATAGACCTTCCTGCTCATGAAACAAATGATGGCTAAGCCACAACCTGGTCAAAAGGTGACATGCTTTGGAGCGGACCAATGAGCTTTGCAGCTTCATCCAAGTCAGATTGTAGTAAATCAGAGCATGCTGGTTTATAGTTGATATGCCTGGTGGTTGTTGTATGGGAGTTTCAAACTCCCTGTGGTTTGCTCTTGTGATGGATTGTATCTACGAAGGGGGGAAGAGGTGTGATAGACTACAGTGAAGCTATAGTTTTCCAGGAAGCAGGCAGCATATTCCAAGCAAGGGTGGTGGTCCCAGCCCAAAGCGGAATCAGAGAAAGAGATTTCAGATAGCCATTCCATAGAATCTCCCAGGATATATCTGTTTAGATTAGACTAGCAAGGTTCTGTCTATTGTGTGTAAGCAAATAAAGGACTGAATTTGAGATGGGTTGCTCTATCTCATTTCTTGTCCGAGTCTGACAGCTCTCAAACTAAAAACTCCCCATTTATTCAGGTATCTTGTCTGATCACAATCTGTTCAGTTGGTTATACTGAGTCAGGAATATCTAAAAATTTTAATGATGATCAGGTGGATATTTCACCAATCCAGATTTTTTTTAAACGATAGTTACCTCTTTGATCTTGCATGGTGTGGGGAGGGGAGAGAAGAGGTTAGGATAACTCACAGGGGACTCTGCCTGAACGAATTCACTAATAAATGAATGCTAGAGGTTGGACTCACTCAGTTTTCAAGATTTTGTATATTAATCTGTTACCTTTTTTGACAGGAAACTTAATCAATGAGACTCTTTGTGCATCCTTCCATTTGCGCTGTATTCTGCTCCTGGAGCTTAACAGTTCAGAGTGCAAAAGTGTACAACATTACTAAGGTCTTTACAATCAATCAGAATGGAGTTGGAAGGGACCTTGGAGGTCTTCTACTCTAACCCCCCTTCTCAAGCAGAAGACCCTGTACCATTTCAGACAAGTGGCTGTTCAGTCTCTTCTTGAAAACCTACAGTGATGAAGCACCTACAAGTTCTGAAGTCAAGCTGTTCCATTGGTTAATTGTCCCCCCTGTTAGGAAGTTTCTCCTTAATTCCAGGCTGCTTCTCTCCTTGATTAGTTTCCATCCATGGTTTCTTGTCTTGCTTTGGAAAATATGTTGACCCCCCTCTTCTTTGTGGCAGCCCCTCAAATACTGAAAAACCGTCTTGTCTGTGTAGCAGTGCAGATTCAAAGGGAAAAGTGTAAATAACATCACAAGTCAGAACATATGGAGCACCTGGGACAGCTGTGTCTTCTCTAAGAGATGTGTGGCTGTTCCCTGGAAGTGATGTGCCAGCCTAGGAAAATATATATTTGGTTTAAGGTATACCCAGGAAGTGTTAGGTCTACTCTGAATCATGCTTTGCCTTTCAGATTTGGTTTACAATTCTTCTAGAAGCCGTGTTGGCTTGACAGCTTTTTAGTTGAAACATCAACTTGTTGTTGAACAAGAAGGGAAAATGTTGGGAGTTGAGGAAAGAAGGGTTAACATTCATTCTACATGGTGCTTATATTAGAGCAGGGGTCTTCAAACTTGGCCCTTTTATAACTTGTGGACTTCAACTCCCAGAATTCCAAAGCCAGCGTGCCTGGCTGAGGAATTCTGGGAGTTGAAGTCCACAAGTCATAAAAGGACCAAGTTTGAAGATCCCTGTATTAGAGGGTGGGGGCGGTGTGTCTGCCATTATTTGGAAATAAAACCTTTTTCTCTTGTTGTAAGATGACACTGGTTTGCTTTTGCAGGGTTGTGTGTCTAGGGCTGAAATAAGTATGCTCACAATGCTGTCTTTCGACATTCCAGATTCTGTATTCCAAATCCCAATGTGCTACATGGATTTTGGTCCAGTGGACAATCTTGAAGAATCTTCTGCAAGGAGATAAGATTGTTGCAAACTACCATCCGGGATCTCTGCTCTGGAAGACCAAGTCCACCCTTAACTCAGCCGTTAGTGACATCTCTGGCCCTGGGTTGCATGTTTTCCATCAAGTCCACTTGATCTGTCCTCCCTTTCATTGGCAAGATGAAGTGAAAACCCAGTCAGGATTTCGAGGAAGGGACTTGGGTCGGACTTCCCAACACTTAGGAAGTACCCAAAGCCCGTGGCAGCCTCGGCTTTGATTTATTCAGAATAAAGCCCTCCCAATTAACAGCCCCTTAAAGAAAATGCTACCGTGCAACCAGGACCGACAATGCCCTCAAGTGCAAATCTGAAGCGGGGAGGGAACGCAGCGAACTGTGCCTGCCTTTCAAAAAACCCCATCACGAAATGCGTGATTTCTTAAGCAGCGACTTTCTTCCTTTGCCGAGCGTGGAGCTTTTCTGAAAGAATTGCATTTGGCAAGGGGGACCGTGCCCAAGCTGTGTGATGCAAAAAAAAAAAGAAAAAAGAAAGAAAGAAAGAAAGAACATTGGTGAAGAAAGCATCCTTGTAAAGCTATTGGTTCTGGTCATCAGCCTTTATCCAATGCTTTGGTGGTGATGTTGCTCTCTATTTGGGAAGTTGGCGAGCTCTCAAGACCGTCTCCCTCTCTCTCTCTCTCTCTCTCTCTCCCCCTCTCTCACGCTCTCCCTCTCCTCAAAGCCTGTTCCACAGTGGAAAATATGCTCAGTGCAGCTCAGTGCATGCAGGAGAATACCTCCAGTAGCTTCTAAGCTAACACAATGCAGCACAACATTCAATTTACGGTCGTCGCCTTCATCCTAAGCCAGGTAAGGCATTTGATTCTGGTTATTTGGTCCTTGAAACTGTGCAGGATTTATTTACCGTTTCCTTTTCTCTCCCACCCCCCCCACCCCCCACCCCCCATTCTTCTGTCTTTTTTGTTTTGGTTTGGTTTTTTTGCATTTGGCTCTTTGGAAGTGCCTCAGGGGTTTCTCAGGGGTTGCACATTGGCTAGAAACCCTGTGCAGAGGATGTGAACAGACCTTCTATAAGGCAGAAATGCCGGGTTAGTCTCCACTCAAAAGAAGCAAGACGCACACTCACGTACATTTGGAGATATTGTAGCTCTGTGTGTGTGTGTGTGTGTGTGTGTAGATGGGGAGGTTTGAGCACACGTTATTTGATCCCCATGTTTACAGAAGTGGCTTGAACGTGGAAGAGCAGGGAAGATTTTTCATCTTTTTTAATAGGCTTCAACTTTGATTTGCTCCTTTCCTTGTCTTCTGCTCTTTGGGTGGTGGTGGTGGTGGAGAAATCCATTACAAGCAATTCCTCATCTGCCCCCCCCCGTGAAAGAAGTGAAGAAGATTTAATGGGGGGGAGAAAAAGAACGAGGCTGCCGGAGCTCCTTCTCCGAGTCCCCCTCTTAAATCTTCTGTGGATTTGCAAAATCGAGCATTAGTCACTATTTCCCCCCCCCACCTCGCTGGTTTCTTCTCAACTCTCATAAATCCTCCCCCTTTCCAGAAAAGCAGCAAAAATGGGAGGGGGGGGGAAGAAGACACCCAGCCTTTTTAAAATCAAGAGGCTGTGATATCCTGCTGTTGCTGTCTGTCAAAAGCCGAGGAACCGGCAAAGCTGCAACTTCTGAACTCCTGTCAACTGTGGGGAGTCTTCCATTCTGGGAAGATAGCTACAGATTTGATTTTTGAAGGTCTCGTGTTGTACCGAAGGGTGATTTGTTCTGGTTTGACATGATGCTGTGAGTTTCCCTCTCGTGAGCTGGTTTGCCTTGCCTCATCTGCTTCTTGTAGGAGGTTAAAGTGTTCCAGTTACGGTCTTGTTCCATTCAAGGGGAGGATACTCAGTGTAGAAAAATAAGCTAATGCCTTTTTAGGTCTGGGGAATCTGACTTGCTTTGGATTTAACTCTTGAGGTTAGACGTGCCGGAAAAAAAACTGCTTTCTAGCAATTGGACTGGGTGTCCAACTAATCCGGTATGTATGTTGAATTATTCTCCAATATCTAAAGGAGAGAGAAGATTCCCCCCCCCACCCGCCCATTCTATCAGTTCGTATCTGATCCTTTCTGCTACATGTGTTAATGTCTGAATCTGGAACTTATGTATGCAAAGCACATGTTCTTCTTCTCAGAGATGGTGCCTTCTTGTGCCTGATTTCTTTTTGTCCTCCCATTTAAGGTAGATCAAAGCAGTCACAAAATTTTGTCTGTTCTATTGCTTTAATTGTACTTACGCTGCATTCGCACTTCTAAGGGGTTCTGACACACAATCTCCAAACACAACAATGTGGACTGAAAACAAAGTGCTGTAGATCCTGGTTTTGTCCAGGAGGAAATTTCAAAAGATCAGTCCTCCGGATTATCTATTTTGAGGAGAGATTGGGGAGCGTTTGAATGCTGAAGGTTGACTTTTCCTAGTTGTACCCAGTAAAATTAAGAATTTTTAAAACATGGCAAAACCTGGAATCTTGGCAGGTTGTTTACAGACAATGGTTTCAGCAACTAACGTTTAGAGTGGTGGGACCTCTATTGCAGTGGCTTCAAGTTCAAATGATGGAATTGTGTAAATTAGATACATACAATGATGTTTAGGGTTAGAGATGCAATGTTTATTCATTCCTTAATCAACCTGATTAGGATTCTTAACTAAAATGATTGAAGAGCTTCATTGCTAAGGTGGACTCAGCTCTGGTTAGCCATTCAGATTGAAGGTTACGATTGAACGTCAAGCTAACAATAATCCAACTTGCTTAGTTGTGGCTTAATTCATTACTCCAACCCACCTGTTATGATTTGTAAATCATAGCTGACATTTCAGCACCCCAACTGGGTTTGAGCAAAGAAACTATGATTAAACAAACCATGATTTAGTGGGAGGGTCCCCCCCCCAAATGACAGAATAGATTTGCTCTGCCAGAATGACAGAATAGATTTTGTCTTAAAGCAAGGAGAACATGATTATTTTGACCTGGAGAATTGTCTTTTTTTAGGATTTTTAGAGTGTGACTTCAAGACATTTGGATGAAAGGAAAGGAACAAAGTGTTGATGATCAAATTCCATATTCCATATTGTTCCTTTGCTCCTCTCTATTTATTTATTTAGCATATGGCATATCGTACATGGGCTAGGGTTAGGGTTACTCTACTCTGAAACTTCTTCAATGGCTTTAGGCAAGTCACTACATCTCACCTTAAACAATCAAGTAGGAAGGTTGTAAATGCTAGCTTGTTCTTTTGATGAAGGGTAAGCAGGATCCACAGCCAGCATTAGAGAGATAAATCCTACTTTAAGTCAGTGTTGGCTGTCCTCGACCCCACAATTCCTATGGGTAATGAACACAGAGGAAAGCAATTTCCCTTTCTCTTGCCTTGAATTGCATGGCTTTTCTGAAAGGATACAGACTGTCATCTCTTAAATGTCATTTAGCAGAAGATCGAATTGTAGAGCTTTATAATTTCTAACTTTATTTAGGATCCTACCCCCAAGATTCTAATTTTGTGGTGGGAAGTTAACAGAAAACAGCTGAACGAGCTAACTCTGACAATGTGCCAAAATGTCTGGGCAAGGGAGGAACACGTCTTGGGCTCCGCAGTAGGAAGTTACTCCCTTTGGTTAGGAAATAACAACAGCCTGCTTGCAATGTTGCACTTCAACAAGCCTTAGTATCTGGTAGAAATATTGGGGGAAAGAGATCTGGATGAGACTGCAGCAGCTGGTGAGCTGGAAGGAGAAGGAAAGTTGCTTACAGGAGCTATTTTGATAAAACTGTTGTACTCAACTTTCCCTAACTTTAATGCTGCAGAGACTGCGCACTGCAAAGCAGGGGTGAAGTTACCTGTACCAAGCTGTCTAACCAGGTTCCTGTGTGGCAGGAATATTTTATGTTCCTGTTCTCAGCAGCATTCACGTTTCCTTCCTTGACATCCAGCATGGAAATGGCAAACTTTGGTTTTGATCAATTGATGAAGAAGACATCAGTTGTCCTAATGCCTTTCAATGTAAAACCTCCATCAAATACACATGAACATCTCAAGTTTGGCACTCACCATCATTAAAGGGAAAAGTAAATAGCTCATGCACAGGCCTTTAGGTCTAAATCTGCAGAAATTACTTGAATTAGTTCTGTTATTTCCCCCCCCCCCAACAAGCTGCCAGATCATTCTGTGATGTTCCTGCTTCTAAGATTGGGAAAACTGAGACAGAGATGGATTGAAGAGCTTTTAGCCTGAGTACCTTCACCCATTCAATGTATGTACAGACTATTACATGCAGACACACAGGCAACAATGGCAGATTAGGGTTAGGATGTGTGTCCTTTTGTTCTAGTTTTGGAGTTGCATCAGGAAGGGAGCGAGCCCGTATCTGATACACACACACACACAAACACATATGGCCTCCCACAAGTTAGGATCCCCATCTTCCCTTGTGAGGTCAAGTCAAGTCAAACACACAACTTTCCATCAGTGTCCGTTTTGCTATATGCACCTCCCTTCTCAAATCTCAAGATGGGTTTAGTTGGGTTATCCAGATACTATAGAAATACTATAGTTTGTGAAGGAACAAAAATTATTGGCCATGCCAACACCCAACACCCATGTGAATTTATTGAAGCCTGGTATTCTACCAAAGGATCAATTGACAAGCATATTGATCTGGATCCAGTATATGAATATATAAAAAACCAGACCATTCAAAATGACCCAATCAGCAAGAGAACCAGTCAGCTGCTCAGAACTGAAATATAGATCCAAACAAACAACCAATCACACGGCCAACTGAACACACTGGCACACAAGACATTTATGAGCTAAGGAGAATAGGACAAGAAAATTCTGAAGATGTTACCTAGTCCGGTAATGAAACATTCAGAAGCTAAATTGAAACAAGATTGGAGAGCAAACCACTGCCACAATACTATAGAAAAGTATTTTCTATAGAGAAGCAGCAGAGGTGAGGTTTCCTCTGGCTGAGAGGCATAGGATGAGAAAGAAGTAGCCCCTTCAAGATGCCCCCAAAAGACAGTTTTGCCCTCCTTTATGATGTGCCATTAGCAGGCTGCAATAAACTCTATGCAAATGGGATTCTGGGAGAAGATAGGATCACTATCAGGGGACACAGAATAAGATCTATCGGTCACAGGCTTGAGGTATGACAACTCCATCGTTGGTTGACAACCATGACTTCTAAGCTTTGAAGACGCCTGGCTTCGACTGTTACCTTAAGCCCTAGCTGATTTTTAGCCATGGTTAGTTGAGTAGCCCTAGCTTATCTGGCTCCACACACTGCACCATGCCACAGCATGATTTATTTAGGTTTTTGTCAAACGTGACATATGGAAGCTGAGACTGTAGTTTGCAAGCTAGCACTTCTAGCTGTTAGAACATTGGGTGAACCCAGCCGATGGCCAGGAATAAAATAAAACCCAGTTGATGGCCAGAAACTGAGCTGGTATATGTATGTGAAAATAATATCAAGTTTTAATTGCAAAGGGAAATAAGGCTAAAAAAGAAAGTTTTTCAAGGGAGACAGTGAATTACAAAACACACCCAGAGAGACATACCTAGAAATCGCCAACTTTTGTTCTGTTTCTCCAGAAGAGGGCTCCCCATGCAGCGTGAAAATTAGAAAGCCTTTAAAAGAATGGCCTGTAGCTACAGAGAGAAGAGAGAGAGAGAAAAAAATAGGTATTCCTGCAATGAAACTGAGTTTAAATAACTTGGAAACCTGATCACGGCTTCTCTCCTTCTGGTCTGGGATCTTCTCATTCAAGCCAGCCTAACTGTCAAAAAGATGTTTTGTGCTAGGAGCAAACATATTAACATACAAAAAAGGAAGTAGGAATGGGACACGTGGACAACATCATCTCAATGACTTTGTGCTGTTATATTCAAATGGGGAAATCTTGAGTCAAAATCCTTATTTGGGACTGAAAATGAATGTCCCCAAACCAGAAGAAAGTTTGTGAGTGTGTTATTACTAAGTCTTCCCAGTAAAGCTGAATGCAAGGAATCTTCACTGTCCTGGAAAAACCTCTGATGCTGCAGTGATCCTTAGAATCACAGAACCCTAGGGCTAGAGGGGACCTTGGAGGTCTTCTAGTCCAACCCCTTGCCCAAGGTAGGAGAACTTAGGGCATCCTGGACAAATGTCTGCCGATCTTTACTTGAAGACCAACACTGGCTTTACCCTTAGATGTCCTCAGAGTCTTATGGAGTTTCCAGCAATCATTCCTTGCTGAGCCAATTGACTTTAGAAGCAATGAAGATGGATTGACTATGTTTGATTTATAGCTGTGTGTCAAGCGGTTCCTCTAGATTGGCATTTCTCAACCTCAGTAACTCTAAGAGGTGTGGACTTCAACTCCCAGAATTCTGCAGCCACACAATGCTGGATGGGGCGTTCTGCCCGTTGTGGTCCACACCTCTTAAAGTAGCTAAGGTTGAGAAATACACACAGGCATATCGACATAATTCTGTCAGGGGAAGAAGTTTTGAGAAGATTCTACTTTTTAGCACTTATTGATTGGCGAGCTGCAGAGAGAGCATCTGCTGGTTGAAGGGCGAGGAAGGGGAAGATCCTTGGAAAACATGTTCCTGGGTTGAAAATGTTGCAGATGGTTTTGGTGTTGAAGTTGGTAGCAATGCAGAAGGAACCAGAACTGAGCATTATTTGGACTAGTTTAATTCAGCATTGCATGCTAAACGTCAAAGCTTCCCTTGGCTTAAGGTCCACAAAAGAAAAATAATTAAGGAAAGTACCAATAGAAGAGAATAGCAATCTAAAAAATACCTTACTTGTTTTGTGTTAACTTTCAATGGTGTGAGGTCCTTGGTGCTCTCTCAACTTAATTGTTTTCTTGCAGACATTTCATGGCCCAACTAGGGAACATTATCAATGCTATTAGGGTAATGAAACATCTGCAAGAAAAGGACAAACTGAAAGTTAACACAAAGCAAGTAAGATATTGTCTAGATCGCAACTGTGATGGTCTTGACAGAGATGCTGAGTTTTGAGAGGCAACCCTACTTTTAAAACACGTACAACCTGGATATAGATGGACAGCCCTTCAGCCCGACAAAAGTATTCATACAGAAGTCTGTTTTTTTTTAAGCAGGAGATGGCTGTTTTAATCAACCATCTCGAGATCCTAGTGTTCCTACTCTAGGTATAGGTAAAGGTTCCCCCGCACATGCGTGCTAGTCATTTCCAACTCTAGGGGTCAGTGCTCATCTCCGTTTCAAAGCCGAAGAGCCAGCGCTTGTCCGAGGACATCTCTGTGGTCATGTGGCCGGCATGACTAGATGCCAAAGGCGCACGGAACGCTGTTACCTTCCCACCGTAGTGGTCTCTATTTTTCTACTTGCATTTTTACGTGCTTTCGAACTGCTAGGTTGGCAGAAGCTGGGACTAGTAACAGGCGCTCACTCTGTTACACGGCACTCGGGATTCGACCCGCCAAACTGCAGACCTTCTGATCGACAAGCTCAGCATCCTAACCCACTGAGCCACCACGTCCCTTGTTCCTACTCTACACATACTTAAAACTATGAAAATGGACTTGAGAAGAGAGCTTTCCCAAACCTCCAAACTCAAACGTCAAATACTAAATTAGCTTCCAAGTGACCCGGTGAGCAATGAATGCAGAATTGTTTGAACACAGACAGCTGGATTGCCAATATCAGACCCCGGATCAATTCTGTTTAGCGGTTGAAGGAATATAGAGTAGACTCAGCCAGTGAGCTGAAAAGCCTGGGAAGTCAAAAGCTGGGGGGGTGGCTTCTTTGTGACTAACGAGTCCTATTTAAAAATAAACATCTAGACACAATAAGCAATCCGTTTCTAAGAGCTCAGCAGCAGTAATGAAATAGCATGCACTCCAGTTAAAAATAATAATAATAAAGAAAGTTTCCATTTTGCCAAATTGGTACTATCTTAAGCAGTGGGCTTTAACGCTCCTTATAATTAGTCAAAACCAAGTCAATGATCAAATAGCAGATCATTGGAAATGTTCCTAATTTGAGCGTCCTCTCTGCTTTCTCCCAGAATCCTTTTCTCTCCTGAATTTAAACTAGGAGTAATTCTAGTCAGGACAAGGGGCCTGTCTGCAAAGGTCATCTGCTTTGCCTTTCTTTGCAGTTTCTGGGCTGGTCTGAATTCATTTTCCATGCATATGTTGTTCATCATCAGCTGATAGAACAGGATCGTTTGGGTTCAGCTGCTCACAACTGTGTTTTGGTTAGAGTTGGACACGTTCTTCTTCCCATTAGCTCTTGATCAAACGGCTTGATTATGCATTGGCAGCGTTCCTCCTGACCTTCTCTGTTGCTGTTTCCACTAGGACAAAGCGGCACAGCAAACAAGCAAACAAACAAACAAATCAGAACTGCTGCATGCAAAACATGAAAGGGTCTCCCAGTCTTGCGGCACAGGTTAAACAAGCTTTCTCAGCAGAGTTTACGAGAATTTGGAGTCGGCTTTGATCTCGAGAGCAAGCCTGTTTTGGGGGTTGGTGGTGTGCCAAAAATTACTCCTGGGTTTTGATGGCTCACTTTGCAGTGCAAAAAGAAGACCTCAAGTTGGGAGCAGGAAGAAACTTATCCCCCTCCTTTTCATGTTTGATTTCTTCTGGTTACCTTTCTTTACCTGGGTGCCCTGTAGGTATATGGGACGTGGTGGCTCAGTGGGTTAGGACGCTGAGCTTGTCGATCAGAAGGTCGGCAGTTTGGCGGGTCGAATCCTGAGTGCCGCGTAGCAGAGTGAGCGCCTGTTACTCGTCCCAGCTTCTGCCAACCTAGCAGTTCGAAAGCACGTAAAAAATGCAAGTAGAAAAATAGGGACCACTCCGGTGGGAAGGTAACAGCGTTCTGTGTGCCTTTGGTGTCTAGTCATGAGCACGGAGACGTCCTCGGACAAGCGCTGGCTCTTCGGCTTTGAAACGGAGATGAGCACCGGCCCTTAGAGTTGGAAATGACTAGCACGCATGTGCGGGGGAACCTTTACCTTTACCTGTAGGTATGCTGGGACTTCAACACCTTCTGTCCATGGTGGGTGTCCATGGGCACCAAAGGACTCCAAGTGAAAAAAGTGGTGGATAAACTAGTTGATACTGATTGGAGAGAATATCTATGGTTCAGGATTGAACTACGGGCTCCTTGGTGCTCTCCGAGCTTGGTGGCACTGATAACGTCGCTTAGTTTGGTAATGAAACATCTGCAAGAAAACCACCAAGCTCAAAGAGAACCAAGGACCCCACCAACTAGTTGATCCCCAATTATTTTGGCCGTTGAGAAAATGGAAACGTGAGAATGGGCTCAGGGATAAACAGACCGCTTGGGTTGAATATTCCTCCCCCATCCCGAATTTTAACCATTGTGCATGGCCCCTAGAAGGCCTTCCAATCTCATTCTTTTAGCACGACAGCAAACTTCTGAAATCAAGAAGTCACACTTTTTCTTCCAGAAGTTGTAGCCACTTCCCAGGGGAGAAGAACATTCTGGAAAAGAGCTTTGCTGAGTCCCTTTGAAAAGGGGGATGCTTTGCCCTCCAGGCATCGCAGCAAACACGTTTTCCTGCTTCTGAGTGTTTCTACACTCCTGCTTTGTAAGTATTCTACTAATTTCCCAAGGGATGTGAAGTCTATGTTTTCCCCGTGGGAGTGGATTTTTCCGAGTAGGACAATCAAAGCTATTAGAATAAGCAACCTTTAGAGCAAAAAGAAGTGTGCTTGGATCTACCAAAGCTGAAGGTGCATCGCTTTGGAGAAAGGAGGGAGCAGAGGTGACTTGGCAGAGGCAAATGGAAATGCAGCTTTTTTTTTTTTTTCATCTGGGTCTGGGACAGGATATAGTTTTCATGATTTGTCCTCTGGCCAGCCAACCTTCAGCAAGCAGAAGTTCAGATGGCTCTTTTTCTCCAGGCAGTAGGAAAACAAAGCCAAAACCAGTGGCAAGGGTCTACGCAGTTTGGTTTAGTTGCTCCTTAAGACACAGGTAGTCCTTGACTTGCAACAGTTCATTTAGTGACCATTCAAAATTAAAATGGCTCCAGGAAAGTGACTTATGACCGGTTTTCACACTTATGACCGTTGTAGCATTCCCACGGTCATGTGATCAAAATTCAGACACTTGGAAACCGATTCATATTTACAATGGGTTGCAATGTCTCAGGGTCATGTCATAAAATGGGGTGAAACTCACTTAACAGATGTCTCACTTAGCAACAGAAATTTTGGGGGTCAGTTTTGGTTCATAAGTCAAGGACTACCTGTACTTTCCTCCACTGACTGACCCTTGTCCAAGCAGAGGCCCCACCCCCACCCTCACCCCCACCTCACCCCCTGATCTCAGAATTTGGTTTGGTTAGTAGGCTTTTTAGTTCAAGTTTCTAGCTCTGGTGGCAAGAAGATTGGAGGCTAGTGTGTGTGTGTGGGGGGGGAGATTCCTCAGCCTGACCATAGTCAAAGTCATTTGCTCTTCGTTGTTCTTTTGTTTCTACCTCAACCTGGAAGAACCTACTAGACACGGGATTCTCATCCTTTTCCTGAGCATAAGCAAGGACCAATGGGTAGATCTTGACAGAGGGAGACCCAAGTTTGAAATAATGAAGACCCACAACTATAAAGCAATGGAGCATCCTGCATCCTGCACTTATGGTGCTCCCTCCCTGGGTTTTTAGAGCAAATATTGACACCCTGGGATGATATGAAGGCACCTGCCCTCTGTAGAGGTTGAGTAGAAGACTTTCCGCGTTCCTTCTGATCAGATGATTCTATAAGTCCATATGACTTATATTTGCCCCTCTCTTTTATTCCTTTGTCCTATGCAGATGAGATGATACTACCTATGGCAGTAGGTTTGGGAATTACACACCTTTTCAAAGTGTGGGGCTGTGTGCATCCTTGGAACTGTCAGCCTTCTCAGTAAACCAGACAGGAAACACAACCAGATGAACTAACTCTACTTTACTGTAAGGCTACATTAACAGAATCTTCAAGTCTGAAAATAGAAATATTTTGCCATCTTCTTGGACTGAGAAATTAGGGAGTGTCCCTTCTGAGTCTTTCCTCATCCATTATGCAGCTGTGGGCTATGCTGTCTCTTATCTAACTTGTGTTTCCTGTTTGTGAGCATCTCTTTGCCCCGTTTCCTAAGGTCTTTCTCACCTTCTACCACAGGAGCCTAGATATTCTTGAGGGCCCAAAGATTGCAATATTAGTCTGTAATCTTTGATCTCCTGGATCTCCTGTAGATATTGGGCAACAAGTTATTTTTATCTGGCATACTCGCTGGGACTTTCTCCACCACGGAATTATTCAATATACAAGCCAAAGAAGTCTATAGGTGGCTTGAGCTATGACTCACAGATTACAGCTTCTTTGTTGAAACACCACTTCTTTGCTCCAAATTCTACATTAAAATGTGCACCGAGTGAGCATCCATGCCCCATGATCATCCTCTTCCCACCCACAACCTGGCATGCTCCTTATTGCATAGTAGCTCTCCAGATTCTCAGTACGCACTCTGGTGCCTTTCCAGATATGCCACAAATAGAACTTTGCTTCTGAACCATGGGCAAGACACTTGCAAAAACCTGAAATGTAGAGCTTGTAATGTGTAGTTTTACTCCCACACATCACATTGCTGGACACCCTGTTGGAACGTTTGGCCTCCCTCCTGCTGGAAGCATTGGGACATCATCCTGCTGGAAAATGTGATGCAGTGGGGGAGAAAAAAAAACAATATTTGGAAAGGGAGAAGGGAAGAGAAAATGTCAGGCAAAGAGTAAAGCGAAATTGTTGTGTGATTGGGAAATGTTTCCCAGACTGACATTTATAACTCTGTGGGGTTATATCTCTGCTGGATGTGGTATTTTGAACAGGTGGCATTTTTGTCCCACTAGAAACACAAGGGTTGATGGACTGATTGAACCAGTGGATGATGTTTTGCATTCTGAAAAAAACTGTGTCTTGTGGTTATGAAGAACTCATTAACCTGCAGCAGACTAGCTCAGAGTCGCTATTTCCAACTTGCCCCAAGCTGGGCTCTTATAACCAGTGAAACATGGTTTTCTTTGGCAAGAAAAGAGGTTGCCTATCGAGCGAACAAGATGATTAGCACAGTGGCTAATTATGATTCGGTTGGGTTTCTGAAGGGTTTTTTTAAAGAGAGAAACAGGGCTGGTTTGGTTTGGTTTTTTTGTAGTATTCAGTTGATCTCCTCTGTTGAAAGAAAGCAGGAAGCAGTTGGCGACGTAGTTTGAATTTTTGCTTGTTCCTCATTCTGACGTGCAGGCAAAGAACTGGTGTTTCACTAAACAAGCTGTAAGATATGAAGGCAAATATACATGTCCTAGGAAAAAGTTGCAGGATCCATTCTGAATCGGTCACCGGGACCATTGGTTTATTCTTCCAAGCTTCTGGACTCATGCTGAAGCCCCTCTTTAGGGAACTTCTCTCTCTCCCCTGAAATGTTACGGAAAGAGAGAGAGTTTCTCTGAGCTTGGGATCCAGTATGAGCCTGAAATCTTGGAAGAATAAATCTCTGGTCCAGATGACTAACCCAGATTGGCTCCTGTAAGATATGAGTCATATCATGTGGTGTGCAATGTTGTCAGGATTCCCAAGAAGGAAGGGATGCATTCTGAAACACCAAGAGATAGTAAAGTGGGATCCTTGATGTTCTCTGAGCTTGGTGGTTTTCTTGCAGATGTTTCTGCACGGATGATGTTACTTAATCTGGTAACGAAACATCTGCAAGAAAACTCAGAGAGCACCAAAACCCCACAGTTCAACTCTGAGCAACAAATATTGTTTTGTATCAAGACTGCAAAGTTTAGATACTTGAGTTGAGAGGAAGAGAGTTAAGATGGCTCCTCCCTAGAAGTTCTCAGAGTCTTTCTTTAATGACGCAAGTGACTGCTTTAGTTTGGCAAGATTCTGTCTATAGGTGAAGAACAATAAAGGAAACTCCTTAGAAGAAACTTTATGTATCTTCCTTGGTCTTGAGGGCCTGATACTCCATAAGCCACTGGCAGGTCTCTTGTCCATGTGAACTTAACTGATCATCCCATGGGGAAGAAGGCTATGCTTCACCTTCCTTATCATTTTACAAAAAAGGGGGCAGGTTGTCCACCTTTCTTCTCTATCAAGAAGAGATGGAACAAGCTAAAGAACCTCACATGAGCACCATAGTGTGATATGGTTGTTTGACACATGACCTTATTTCCCACACTTGGAGAAGTCCTAGCAGAAGTCCTAAACAAGTTGAACAACTCCTAGGCCTGCAAAGCAGAGTAGTGTAGAGCAGATATTTACACCTGAGTTTCTCAATTTTGCTTTTTCAGGAGTAATTAATCAATGCACGACAATCTCATATTATAATCACATTTGCATAATACAGTACCCATTAATAAGCATTCTTTATGGTTTCTTTACATAATGTGCACTTTAATATAAGCTTGTTCTCTTTAATACAAAAAAGTTGAAAACAATTCGAGGAATTGATCTTTCATTTCCTTCTTCCTACACTTCAGAAAGAAGAGAAACTATAAATAAAATGAGTTTGACCTGCTCATTTCAATACCGTATTAAATAAGTATCCCTCCTCATGCAATTTAGGATGGGACTCCATTCCCTCCCCCTCCCATGAATCAGTTTAAGCTATTTAGTCCATTTTTACAATTTGTTTTATTTGTATTATTCCAAGGTGGTTTTCCAATTGTTTTTAAAGGGCAAGGGTTTTATAGGTCTCTCTGTGGGAGACAAATAGATTTTTCTGATCTTTAGAGTACAAGAATATATGTCTGTGCATTTGCTCTATTTCTTTTATTTGCCCAGATAAACAAGACCGTGATTATGGCTATTTTTCTAGGAATTTATTGAGAATTTTCCCCTCCTTATTTTTTCTGAAATGAAGGAAGCCTAGTAAACCTTTCAGAGCCTATGCATTCTACATTATATCACACAATTTGGTGACTTTCTTGCTGTGGATTCTTGCCCTTAGCAATGTCTATTGATCTAGACCAGGGGTAGGTAACCTTGGCTCTTTTATGACTCGTGGACTTCAACTCTCAGAATTCCCCCAGCCAGCCATGCTGGCTCAGAAATTCTAGGGGTTGAAGTCCACGGGTCATAAAAGAGCCAAGGTTGCCTACCCCTGGTCTAGACAGCTTCATTAGGTGTGGACCTCAATTCCCAGAATTCTTAGTCATAGATAAACAGGCAGTTCTCAACTTGCAACCCACAATTGAGCCCAATTATTGCCAAGTGAGACAGTTGTTAAGTGAGCTTTGGTCCTTTTCATGACCTTTCTTGCCCTAGTTGTTAAGTGAATCACTTTGAATGGTCACTAGGTGCTATGTCATTTATCAAAGACTATCTTATAACGGCTTTTCTGCAGAAGTTATTCAATTCCTCGTGGAACCCTAGGGCTTCATAAAACTCAATCAAAAGAATAAACATAAATGCTTTAATATCACAAATATCAGTATGTTAAAAAACTGTCTTCCTCTTTATTCTCCTCTATAGTTCAAATCTTTTCAGCTTAATCCCTCATTCCATTCTTGCCTCAAATTATTGCACCTTAGTTAAGTTGTCCCTGTGCTGTCTGATTTCTTGATACAGGGATGTCCAACCTTGGCAACTTTTAAGACTTGTGGACTTCAACTCCCAGAATGGCTGGCTAGGGCAGGGGTCAGCAACCTGAAACAGTGAAAAAACCACTCGGAACCGGTTCCCTCACAAAAGGAAAAACTGGGAGCCGCAAAAAATGCGTGCGCATGTGCGTACATGCGCACATGCGCAGAACAGGGTTTGACTGAAGAGTGGAGCCAAGGCGAGATATGCACCTACCCTGCATATTTGAATTGATTGGTTGAACTTTTTTAGTCCCACTTTTTTTTTTTTGGACTGCACATGGCAGAGGACTGGGAGCCGCAGGAGACGGATGAAAGAGCCGCATGCGGCTCTGGAGCCGTGGGTTGCAGACCTGTGGGCTAGGGGATTCTGGGAGCTGAAGTCCACTGGTCTTAAAGCTGCCAAAGTTGGACAATCCTGCCTTATTACATTCATAGCTGGACCGTTTCCACTTCACTGTAATATTTATGCCACCAAGGTGGTGGTGGGGGATCTGTTTAAGGTACTGAAAAGGTAACCAACTCCCGACAGTAATATATGGAGCTTGATTCTTGCTGATGTAGCTGCTGAACACGGTATGCTTTTCACATGCTGACAATGGAGTCCTGAGCAAGGAGATAAAAAGTGAATATATTGAAAACTGCAAAACAGATTGAAGGATGAGCTTTTCATCTCTTCCCTCTCTCTCTCTCTCTCTTTTACTTTCAGCCTCCACTTTTGGCTTTTGTCACTTTGCAGTTTAGAGGGCAAGAGGGAGACGTGGCTTCTTGTTCGTAGTGTACTTGGTGATGTATAGAGGACAGGAAGACGAATTGGTACTGGTTTCTGACATTTGGGATGGAACCCCATAGCTTAAAAGGAAATGCTTGGGAGTGACCAGGCTGCCAATTCTGATCTATAGAGGCTACCAATGCTTGTTCTTCTTTAGCTTCACAAATCTCCCCGGTTTCAGACTTGCAAGATTGATTTCGGCCTTCCTGATGCAACTGGTTCTAAATTTACGGGGAGGTTACATGAAGGCAATCTTGCAACTCTGAAAGTACATCTCTCTCTCTCTTCCCCCCCCCTTGCCTTTACAGTTCAAGAAACTAGGGAGGGTGTCTTCTGAGAAGCTTGTCACACCCCCGTTTAAAGGGTTTCTTGTTTGAGCAGGGAGTTGGACTAGAGGATCTCCAAGGTCCCTTCCAAATCTCTTATTCTGCAGGCTCACTGCTGCTTGTCTCATGTTGTTTACTTTTCTTCCTTGTCTCAAGGTCATTCCCACATAGCCTTAGCAAGAGCCAACCTATAGGCTCTTGATTGCAGATTACTTCTCTGCAGGGCTTTTTTTCTCATAGAACGCTCAGAATGGAGTTCCGGCACCTTTTTTGGATGGAACCTTGTAGGGTAGGCAAGGCGGGTTGTATGACATGTGTGAGTTCCGGCACCTTTTTCTTTTACAAAAAAAGCACTGCTTCTCTGGCCCATCAGCAGAGATATAATTTGTGTTTGCAAGGAAATTCATCCCAGTATGGTGGTTCTTTGGCACTCAGATGTAGAAAGGTCCCTAATGCAGCTGGCTGAAAGGACTAAGGAAATAAATAGAAGCAAGAGAAGATAATTGGAGCAGAATCACGATTATCAGACGGCATTAATGTTTTCGCCAGATCTTAGAACCTGCTTGTTCAGCTGGGCCTTCTTTGGATAATGATCTTTCACCCAGCCAGCTGCAGAATGAGGCTCCTTCGCAGAAGGCCAAGTGATCACATTAAAAAGCCTCCAGAACCATCTCTCTCCATCTACATATGTCTGCATTAGTGGCAAATGGTACCATCACTTTGTAATAATAGACGGAAGCAAGAGCCAGTTTGGTGTAGTGGTTAACACACTGGGCAAGAAACAGAGAGCCGGAAGTTGCGGCCGGCGTCAACCTCCCTCCGTCCAGTGCGCTCCCACAGAGAGGGCCTCCTCAGGGTGCCTCCGATCAAAGAATGCCGATTGGTGGCCCCTAGGGGGAGGGCGTTCTCTGTGGGCGCGCCAGACCTGTGGAACCGCTTGCCGGTCGAGCTCCGGATGGCCCCTGACCTTCGCTCCTTCCAGCGGGATCTAAAAACCTATTTATTTGAACAATCCGGCCTGGTTTGATGGGTTAAGGGTTGGGGTTTTAACATGATTTTTTAATTACTGTATATATCGGGCATAATATTTAATTGTTTTTTAACTTTCGTACTTGGTTTTTAATATTTATTGCCCTGTACACCACCCTGAGTCCTTCGGGAGAAGGGCGGTATAAAAATTTAATAAATATATAAATAAATATAAATAATATATGTATTCAGGCTCTTCCTTAGGCACAAATCCAGCTGGGTGACCTTGGGCCAGTCACACGCACTCAATCCTAAGAAGGAAGCAATGGCAAAACCAATTCTAAAAAAAACCTTGCTGAGAAAACTTCACAGATTTGTCTACACCAGGGGTGGGGAACCTTGGCTCTTTTATGACTTGTGGATTTCAACTCCTAGCTGGCTCAGGAATTCTGGGAGTTGAAGTCCACAAGTCATAAAAGAGCCAAGGTTCCCCACCCCTGGTGTAGACAATCGCCAGGAGTCAAAAACTGCCATGAAGGCACCCAAAAAAAAATAGCAATAAAATGTACGCCTGTGTAGATATAGGTAGTCCTCGACAGACATGTGGGTAGACCTCAACAATTCATTTAGTGACCATTCACAGTTACAACACTAAAAAAAATGACTTATGACTGTTTTTCAATCTTACCACCGTTGCAGCATCCCGGTGATCATGTGATCAAAATTTGGGTTGCTGGGCAACAGGCTCCTATTTATGACGGTTGCAATGTTGACGTTGTGACCTTCTGACCAGCAAAGTCAATGGGGAAGCCAGGGTCATGTAACATCCGTGTTACTAACTTAACAACTGCCGTGATTCACTCAAGAGCGGTGGCAAGGAAGGTGGCAAAATGGGACAAAACTCGCTTAACATCTGTCTCACTGAACAACAGAAATTTTGTGGTCATATGTCGAGGCCTGTCTGTATCTATCTGAAATCAGGGGAAATATTTACTCTGTGGCAAGGAAGACTGTTTTTTTAAAAAAAGACCGCAAAACTCACTTAACAAATGTTTCGCTTAGCAGTAGAAATTTTGGACTCCGTTGCTGTCGTAAGTCAAGGACTATCTGTGCATCCACACCCATTAAAAGAAGAGGTCAGTGGTAAATTGGTAGGTCAATGCAAAGCCTTGAAAGTCACTTCGGTTTGAATCAGCCTTTGTTCGAATAGCCCTTTGAGGATGTTTTGCAAACTGAGGTGCCCTCCAGCTCTATGGGCTACGTGAGATCTTCTGTCTGACATTGAACAAGCCACTTCTACAACCTTGGATGGTCTACTGTGCGTGAGAAGAAGACATTGCCAGAAAAAAAAAAGGTTGGGCAGAGCTAAGTGACCATCTCAACTTTTGATTAGAGTTGAGGTGGCTCAGTGGGTTAGGACGCTGAGCTTGTCGATCAGAAGGTCGGCAGTTTGGCGGGTCGAATCCCGAGTGCCGCGTAGCAGAGTGAGCGCCTGTTATGCGTCCCAGCTTCTGCCAACCTAGCAGTTCGAAAGCACGTAAAAATGCAAGTAGAAAAATAGGGACCACTACGGTGGGAAGGTAACAGCGTTCCGTGTGCCTTTGGCGTCTAGTCATGCCAGCCACATGACCACGGAGACGTCCTCGGACAAGCGCTGGCTCTTCGGCTTTGAAACGGAGATGAGCACCGGCCCCTAGAGTCGGAAACGACTAGCACGCATGTGCGGGGGAACCTTTACCTTTACCTTTACCTTTTGAGAAGTACAGGCAGTCCTTGAAAACTGTTTTGTGAAAAACGGTCATAAATCAATTCTCTCTGAGCTGTTGCAACTCTGAATGGTCACTAAATGAACGGTTGTAAATCAAGAAGTAGCTGTGGCGCTGCTTTGCTGAACTCCATTATGTCACAATAACTTCCATTCTGGTAGTATACAAATAATTCTAGATTGAATCGAGAAAAAACATTCCACAGTAAGCAAACAGACATTCTGAGGACACCAAATACTAAAAATTACCCGGCTAAGTCAATAAATTGATTTCTTTTAAAAGCCTTGCTTGTAGGAACTTGATCATTCTACTATGTTTCTCAGGGCTGTTAATTTTGTTCAGGACTGGGATGAGTTAAATAAAACTTTTGCCATCAAATCTTGTGATTTAACAAACAATTAATGTATTGTTGTAGTGTCTCCAGTATTTACTTCTGACTTGCATGATTCATCGGGCACTGCTGGAGTTTAAGTGCCAATAAAAGAATAAGAACACAGAAGAGTTCAAATATCTTCAACCTTATATTGTCAAGAAGTATCGGAACATTGCTTACCTCCATTAATTGCTGTTCTTCATCACCAAGTTTGAACTACAAGGCAGGGTATCTATTAGAGTTTCAGGAAACCTCACCTAATTGCTGGAGAGTTGAGCTGATCCCACTATCTGCTTTTTTATAAACTTCTCAGAGTTTTTTTGGTTTCAAAAAATGTAGGCATTACCAAGAAATTCATGTAGCCATTAGTCAGAGATATATGACTAATCACTCAAGAACTTCTCAAGACCAGCCCAATCTGTTTTTTTCCATCTGATGTTCCTCTTACATTTCAGATGAACTTCTGCCTCTTTCAGTATAACAGAGTTGGAAGGGACCTTGGAGGTCTTCTAGTCTGACCCCCTGCTCGCACAGAAGACTCTATACTAGTGTTTCTCAACTTTGGTGACTTGAAGGTGGGTGGACTTCAACTTCCAGAATCCCTCAGACAACCATGCTTCAACTTGCAGAATCTCTCAGACAGCCATGTTTCAATTTCCAGACTTCTCCAGAGTCTGGGGGATTCTGTGAGTTCAACTCCACCCATATTCAAGTCACCAAAGTTGAAAAACATGATCCTAGACCACTTGTGGCAAGTGGCTGTCCTGTGAATTGAATCTGATTGGAAAGTTGGGATGATTCGGTCTGATTCAATTTACAGGTTTGTGTCATTTAAGCAAATCAAATTTGGATCTTTGAAATGAGCAAATGAAAGACAGGCACGGGTGATCAGAAAACCCCCAGATTAACTGAAAGAGATTTGAACCAGTAGACTTGATACCACAAAATCAATTCAAGTTGTTTGGCAGGCGAAATATTCTCGCAGACCTGGGTAACATGTTCCTCAGCTCCTGTTAAACAACCAAGTCTTATGGTTCTTTAAAGATGGGCTTATTACAGCATGAGTGTTTGTGGAGAGTTACAGGGATTAATACATTGCCATCTTGATCTCCACTTCATCAAAGACATGCAGTCTTAAATTATAAATACACAGTTGTAGCAAGCGCCACTTGGCATGCCCTGAATTCAAGATTGCAAGGCAAGTCTGAAGGACATTGGAAGGGAGGCATAATTTCAACCCTTAGAAAAAGATACACTTTGGGACAAACCTAGTTTGAAAATTGCAGTTAAAGGGCCACGGGTGAACCAGGTGGAGTCCACTTGATCAGCTTATTGCTAAACTTGTTTTCACACTGTTAAAATTACAAGAGGAATTTTACAAGCTTGTAAAATAATGGTACAGGGGGTCCTCAACTTATGACTGATTACTTAACAGCCATTCAGGGTTATGGTGGACCCAAAAAAGGTCCATGGGTTCATAGTACTGATGGCCATGCATGTGCATGCGCACATACACACACACACACACACACACACACACACACACACACACTGTAGTGACATGATTGCATTTGGCAACCTATTGACATTTATGGCTGTTTGCACTATCCCTCAGTCACGCAATTTATGAAGTTTTGTTTTTTTTTTGCTGGAAATCAGTCTTTGCTTCCTTGCTTTATGACCGCCATCAAAAAGACTGTAAAATCAGGCACTAATTACATGAGATCCCACTTAACAACCGAAGTGACGTACAACTGAAATTCCGGGCTCAGTTATGGTTGTGAGTTGAGAACCATTTGTACGATCAATCAAACCATTTCTAAATTTCACAATTTAGCCGAGATGCATTAGCAACACTTAAAACCTCCAAACTGGCAACGTTGCAATGTGTTTTGGATAATCTCAGGTCTAACGCTCTCTCTCAATCTCAATCTTTCTCTCTCTCTCTCTCTCTCTCTCTCTCTCTCTCTGTGTGTGTGTGTGTGTGTGTGTGTGTGTGTGTGTATGTATGTTTTAAATGAAGAACATCATTTGAGGAATACACAGGTAACTTTAGATGCTGCCTGTCTGTGCTTTACATCAGTTCTTGAAAGTGACCACAGGCAAAATGAATGTCTGTCACTTGGCGATGTAACTTCTAGATTTCCTTTAGGGAATGGAAGACTGAAGACCAAATCTTTGGGCTCACATTAAACTATTGAACAAAGCAATCCCGAAAGACACATAGAGGGGTAGCAATTTACTTGCAGCATTTAGCCAAACGTAAGACCTTTTGCAGGTAAATGGAGATGGATGGCAGGTGGACCTTGGAAACAGCCTCTGGCTTACAAATGGTCTGGAAAAGTGGGAGACGGTTCTTTTGAAGGAAAAGATGGAAATAATAAAATAAATCCCAGCTTCCCACTGGGGATCCTGAAAACCATTCTCCTCTTCCATTAAATTTGGAAAGAGATGGAGGAGAATACTTCAGAATCACAACTGGCTGTAATGAGTCCCTTGCTAATCCAAAGCAACTTAAACTTAAGTTTAAACGTGATCTGAGATGGAAAAAGAGGTTGGGTGGGTCCTGATATCCAAATAAGAGATTTGAGATTTGATTGATTTTGACCCGGCCTAACAGATGAACCCCATCTATTATGGATCTCTAACAAGACACGGTTAATGAGACCTCATAACTTAGAAGAATGCAACAGTCGCTGCTTTGGGCCTTCTCATTTTTCTCTTCCATATGCTTTATTAAATGAGGCCAGCACAATTCCAAGGAGCAAGTTTTTGATTTTAAGTGAGAACATACATTTCCCATAATAGGCTACCCTAAATTGCACCCTTCTGATATCCTGCCAGCAAAACAGGAGGCTCTAATGTTTATGGAAGTGGGCATTGCACCAAATTGCCAGTGTTCTATTTTTACCCTTGAACATTTGAATGCCCATAATTTTATCAAAGCATTTCCCCCCCCCCACCCCGCCCTCAAAAGCAAATGGTGCTGCTTGGGAAGTTGCAATTCATTTCTCAGTTGCTCTTCTCCCTTGTTCCTGCCCCACCCTAACATTTCAACAAACACAGTCTTTTTAAAAATAAATAAATACATAAATTTCCAGCAGGGTCATTCATTCTGCCTCAACCCGAGCAGCGTGGATAATTCTAGGCTGATGGTGTCATGCGCAAAATATGTACCAGGGCTTGTCCCTGTTTCTCATGCCATGGCACAGCAAACTCCCCAAAGCGTGCAAGCTAAACGATGTTTGGAATGCCAGTTCCAAGGGAGATGGCGGCTTGCAGTTTAAACTAATAATAGTTTGCAGCGGGACCTGAAGTACAGAGTTTATTGTTTGTGTTTGTACTAAAAAAAAAAAAATCAACGTTGCCCCAGGCTGCAGGAAAACAGCTGCCCATTTAAATCTTTTATGTCTTCTGGATTTTTAACTATGGAAATCAGCAGGGGTGCGCATGGGTGTGTGTGTTTTGCTAACCGAGGCTCGGGCTGTGCAGGGTTTTAAAAAACGCTTTCCTTTTGTGATAAGTGAAGCCGCTTTGGAAAAAAAACTTTGCTTTTAAAGACCGAAGCAAATCTGTTACTTTCTTCTGAGTCGCATTTTTTCTTCTGAAGATCTCTTTCTGATATTCAGCGTGCCAATGCGTCTTTTAGTTACTAAAAAAATACAAAAGGATACCAGCAGAGGGGCAGACATTACCTCAATCAAAACCAAAGGACCACTTAAGTGAGATCTGTGGCATACATAAGAACAATCATTGGCACAGACAAATTTGCCATTGGTCAATTGCAAAAGGCAGCTTGACCTGGAACAGCGTCCATCCTGCGACAAGATCTGTAACACCATCAATATCCACATCTGCCTCTTACAGGTCCTTGGGAAGGACTCGATAGGTAGACAAAAATGCCAAACCCAGTCTGGACATCCGGACGACTGTGCGAAGATCAATCACCAGCAGCATCACAGCTGCCTTGCTCGGACCCAGTATAGATCAATTGCCCAGTGGAAGTAGAGACAGATCACATTCTGTGGAGGGTAAGTTTAGTTGTAGGTGGGACAGACCTTGGGGGAAGGGGCAAACAGATGCTTCCTAGGGAATGGTCATTTAAGAGACTGCATAGCCCACAGCTGTATAATGGGCAGGGAAAGATGTTCAGAAGGGACCTCCCTAGTTTCTCCGCTGGTAAAAGAGACCACCATAATGGTATGTGAGAAAGACCTTTGGACATGGGGATAATGGCCAGATAAGACACAGCTTAGCCCACAACTGCAAAAAGGGTGGGACAAAAGGCATAGAAGGGACAAACACCCTCCCCCCCCCAGTTTCTCCAGCTGTAAAGATAGAGGACAGGAAGCCCTGGAGGAACATTGTCCATGGGGTCGCGATGGGTCAGACACGACTTCGCAGCTAACAACAACAAAAGATAGGAGAATTGTAGTTTCAGCCTTGCAAAATTCTGTCCGTGTAGCTTTATCAAGAAGTAGAATTAACTTATCTACTTTTTGTGTCCTGTCTAGATCTACTTGGGAGGGCTGATGATCAGTTAGACTTGCACTGGTCTGTACCTTGTACGGTTCTGGCAGAATACTTGCATATCCAATCAAGGCATTGCTCTGTTCAAAGCTCAAAGCTCTGTTTTTCTACCAAATGCAGTGGAATCCAAGTGATTCAAGAGCAACAGGTGTAAGACAATGAAATGAATGGTTTGGTGCTGAAGGAAGCATCCCATTCATCAAGTAACAAAGAAGTTAAAGAAAGCAGATTTGGAAGAATGATGCAACTTAGAACTGAGGAAGAAAAAGACACCAGGTTTAATTGCTGTTCTTGGGCATTGAGAATAATGTCCGTATCAGCCCAAAGTTCAGTTGACTATCAATATGGATTGTGGTTCAACGTATGATAGTTTTGAAAGCTGATAGTAGACGATAAATAGGACACACAATTGGGTACGCATTTTACATTGAGATTTACTTTATCCAAACATAAAATGAGATTTTTTTTAAAAAAAAATTGCATATTGAATTTATCTTTTTCTGACATTCTATTGTTCAGTGTCAAATTGTATCTCACCATCTGACTTTGCTTCCTGCTGCTTTTCTTAAGCCATCCAAGAGTCTTCTTTCATTCATCTAGTGTAGAGTACTTAGCAGAATGTCACCACCTGCAGGGAAAGTGTTGATATTAACATTTTATTCTTGCTCAATAAACTCTGAGTATATTGATGACTTTAGCTCATTAATAAATGTAGAAGAAAATGGGAGCAGGATGAGATTTTGGTATCCCTTTAAGCTTCAATCTTGTGCATGATTTACTTTAGATTATAGTCATTAAGCCTTGCTTATTCTCAGAATGTGCCAGAAATTGGGGTCCAAAGAAGGGAGGGAGGGAGGGAGGGAGGAAGGAAGGAAGGAAGGAAGGAAGGAAGGAAGGAAGGAAGGAAGGAAGGAAGGAAGGAAGGAAGGAAAAAAATAGAGGGGGGACAGAAGGGAAGGAGAATTAGGGCAGAAGGAAGAAAGGAAGGAAAAAGAAAGAAAAGAAAGAAACAAAGGAAGAAAGGAAGGAGGAAGGAAAGAAAGAAAGAAAGAAAGAAAGAAAGAAAGAAAGAAAGAAAGAAAGAATGGATTTCCTTCTGCAATAAAAGGTAAAGGTAAAGGTTCCCCCGCACACGCGTGCTAGTCGTTTCCGACTCTAGGGGCCGGTGCTCATCTCCGTTTCAAGGCCGAAGAGCCAGCGCTTGTCCGAGGACGTCTCCGTGGTCATGTGGCCGGCATGACTAGACGCCAAAGGCGCACGGAACGCTGTTACCTTCCCACCGGAGTGGTCCCTATTTTTCTACTTGCATTTTTACGTGCTTTCGAACTGCTAGGTTGGCAGAAGCTGGGACGAGTAACAGGCGCTCACTCTGTTACGCGGCACTCGGGATTCGACCCGCCAAACTGCCGACCTTCTGATCGACAAGCTCAGCGTCCTAACCCACTGAGCCACCGCGTCCCTTTCTCCTTCTGCAATAGAGATCGGCAAATGCCATTAAATCTCCCCAGGATGCTTCTAGAGACAAAGATGTTGGGTTTCAGGGCCATAAAACTGCAAGTTGGACACCAATATCTATTCCCAGTTTCCCTGCTTCATTTGTGCCCAATGAAATTGATATCTCTCCAGGGGAAGGAGAAACTTCAAGGGCAGGACTTCTCTCCTAGTGATAGACCAACAGTGTAATGCAGGAAACCCCTAGGAAGAATTTTCTCCAGATGTCCAGAAATGGAAAGTCCACTAGAGAGAGAAGTTTTTTAAAGAACTAAGACGTTGCATCCATCCCCAGACATCTCAAACTGGAGCCAAATTCCATTCTCCATCTGTCAGAAATGGTCTTCTCCTCCAAGCAGACCGAACTGTCTTTCCTCAGATGGAATGAGAACTGGGTGGGGGAAAAAAATGCAAGGGAACTTATCTACCCAGCAAAAATGGTCCTTTTTTGTTGCTGTTTTTCTTTATAACCCAAGCAATTACCATTCAATTCAATTAAAGCAGATTTCTCTGGTTCTGCTTACATAAGGCAATCACAACCATTAAAAGCCTGAGTGATCCAGCATAAGGATAGCCAATACTATCCTTACACTCCAAATCCAGATGCATTCCAGTCTATGGGTGGGCCATAGGCTTCTTGGAGCTCCCATCCGTTTCAGTGTGGGAAAGGTTATTTCAAATTAGCTTTAAGCAGGCCTGAATGAGACTTGGCATTGCAGGAACCTCTGTAATCCAGCTGTGGTTCAGATGTGGCATCAGCTTGATTCTTCCTCTGCCCTGCTCTATCTCCGATGCAATTTTGCACTTCCGATGGCAGATCCAGGGTTTAGCAGGCAGGAGGAGATTTTAATCTGGAATACAATTTTAGTCATGGCGAGTGGTTTCGCTTAAAGCTGTGTAAATTGCTAAAAAGCCTTCTGCTCTATTGTGTTGAGTTGAGGGGCATTTTGTGGTATTTAGCTGGCTTCCCACAGAAACGGCTGATACGTTTCACATGGGCTAAATCTTCCTGGATTGGTTTTGCATTCAGCTTCGGTTTTAATTGTTTATTTGCTTATTTTAATATCTCTTTTTTTAAAAATCCTGTCTTTCTCCACCTAAAAGGTAATCAAAGCAGCTAATGAAATTTAAAATGTCAAGTAAAAATGATCCAAGCAATTAAAACAGCAGAGTGAAATGTGTGTGGGTGTGTGCAGACTACAAATTATTGTGTTAAGCTGTAGTGGGCTCACTCTTTAGAAGTTTTTGTATGTGTGTCTTGTATTTTAATTTTTTACCATGCTGCCCTGGGCATGTTAATTGTCAAATTCAGTCTGTGTGTAATATGAAAAAGAATACTAGCAATATACACAAAATAAAACAGAGGTTTTGAGAAAAGGACATCTAAGCCAGGATCGGAGTTATAGACAGTTGTCCTTGACTTACAATCATACATTTAGCGACCATTCAAAGTTACAACGGCACTGACAAAAGCGAATAATGACCAATTTTCACATTGCAGCATCCCCAGGGTCCTGTGTTCAAAATTCAGCTGCTTGGTAACTGACTCATATTTATGATGGTTGCAGTGTCCCAGGGTCAGGTGATCGCTTCTTATGACCTTCGGACTAGCCAAGCCAATGGGGAAGACAGATTTACTAACTTAAAAACTGGAGTGATTCACTTCACCATTTTGCCAAGAAAGGACACAAAATGGGGCAAAACTGACTTAACAACTGAAGTAGCTGAACAGTCCAGAGGCAATACTGTCTTCTGCAAATCAAGTTGACTTATCAAAGCAGAAACGTGGCTACCTCATTGATCTTACTTGGAGTAAGGATAATTTGGATGGACTAGGGCCTTCTCCTGAAGAGAATCATATGTGCTTGCTTGCTTGGTGTGCCCTTTTTGACCTGTTTGTGATTTTAGAGCAGGGGTGTCCAACCTTGGCCCCTTTAAGACATGTGGACTTCAAGTCCCAGAATTCCCCAGTCACCCAGGAATTCTGGGAGTTGAAGTCTACAAGTCTTAAAGTGGCTAAGGTTGGACACCCTTTGTTTCAGAGGCTAAGTCAGGAAGGATGATGAAATAGATGATGATGATTGCATCTTGGTATGATGCAATAATTGGAAGTACCCAACTATCATTTAAGGTGTTAATTGCATAACAGGAGAAAAAAACTGCTATGAACTTTGAGAGTTTGGGAGGAAAAAGATGTTCTCAATGGATTATTTTGGTGTGAAAAAAGACTGTAATCTTGTTTCTCATCCTGAAACAAAAAGCAGAGTCAGAAGGGATCTTGGAGGTCTTCTAGTCCAACCCCTTGCTTATTGGTTTAAGATCATCAGTTTCTTGTGGCTAATTCCAGTCATTAAATCGTCCTTTTAAATTTCAGTGGAACATTTTCTGAAAAGTAGAGTTTGCAAATCATTTTGGATCCTTACTTTCTGGTTAAAGTTGTAAATGTGTAATACAGTTCTAGCAAGCTGTGGATGCATTAAAAAAAAAACCACCAATGTGGCACGTCCTAATTTAGACCTAATTTTAATTCCTGTAACACTACTTGTAATAATGTCTAAAGTCCTCAATATTAATTTGATTGGGAAAATTCCAGAAGGACTTTCAATTTTTTCTCTCATTAAAAACATTATAGATGTCTTAATTAAGCTCTGTTATTAATAGGGATGTTGCTCAATTTAAACTTACACACTTGAAGATGCCGTTACCTCCAGCGTGATTCATTAGATGAGTCCCGCCATGCAAGAGTGCATGCCACAGTTTTGAAAGCTGTCGGATCTTGATTGGTCCTGTCTCTGCGAAGCTCTGGAAGGTCTTCTAAACTTTGCATGGGTTAAAGTAAGAAGAAAGAGGAATTGATGCTAACTTGTTCTGCATGTAACCGTCTTGCAAAGTGGAATTACCCACTTCGCTATCATTTTCCTAGCTTTGTTTTGGGGTGGGACTAGGAGCCATTATACAGTAACCACCGATCTTCCTTCATGTTCTCTTTCTACTCACCTCATCCGTTTAGGACAAATCTCTCAAATGGTCAAGTGTGAAGTTGTTCTTTTCCTCCTTTGTCCTTCCCGCCCTGAGCTGTTGTTCCTTGGCAAGATCCTGGAAGGGATAAATACAGGGCTTTTTTCCTCACAGAACGCTCAGAACGGAGTTCCGGCACCTTTTTTGGATGGAACCTTGTAGGGTAGGCAAGGCGGGTTGTATGACATGTGTGAGTTCCGGCACCTTTTTCTTATACAAAAAAAGCACTGGACAGAACAATCAGTTTCTTGCTATGGAATTTGATTTATGTCCCATATCTTCAATTCATGCTATTTTATATTACTATGGATTATTTGGAGGTCCCATCACCTTGGACACGAATGTTGATTTAAAGGCGGGTTGTATAACATGTGTGAGTTCCGGCACCTTTTTCTTTTACAAAAAAAGCACTGGATAAATAGATATCAACAGTAGGAACACCAGGAACTGGCAGATCTATAGGTCCTGTGATTGAACAGCACCTTCTGAATTGCCCAAAATAATTAGGATTCCTTTCCTCTTTGGGAAATACTGATGTTCCTCAGTATTTCCTTTGCCCTAAACCTACTTCACTTCCCAAAGTGGCACCGTCATTCTGTGGCAGTGACTTCCAAAAATGATTCTCGGTTGCCTCTGTAGAAACTTCGCCACATAACCACTGGTGGCTAAAACATATGAAGAAACGGTTGCAGGAATTTGGTATGTCTAGTTTAATGACAAGAAGGACTAGGGTGAGATGATGGCAGTCTTCCACTATCTGAGGGGCTGCTACAAAGAAGAGAGAGTCAACTTATTTTCCAAAGCCCAAGAAGACAGAACAAGAAGCAATGGCTGCATACTAAGCAAGGGGAGAAGCAACCTAGAACTAAGGGGAAATTTCCCGACAGTGAGAACCATCAGTCAGTGGAACAGCTTGCCTCCAGAAGTTATGGGTGCTCCATCACTGAAGGTTTTTAAGCAGAGATTGGACAACCATTGGTCTAAAATGACATAAGGTCTCCTGCTTGAGACTAGAAGACCTCCAAAGTCCCTTCCAACTCTGTTATTCTATTCACCACCACCACCACCACCCACACCTTCGTGAAGGTCCCACTTCTTTGCTCCTTCACACAACCCATCTGTCTCCAGGGCCAGATTTCTCAAGCAGTGAGAGGGAACAAGAGAGCTCTCCGCTACTTCTTGCTGTTCAGAAAAAGCTTTTGGGACTGCAATTTCCAAATTTCTGGTGAAAGAGAATGCTTTGCCTGCTTTGTTTGTACACCTCTTTAGAGTTTTCCCTCCCTCCCTCCCTCCCCCCCCATGCATTTTCTTTATGCATCTCCTGTAGCTTTTTTGTCCTGCTGAAATTAGGAGCTGGGAAGGAAGCAAAGGCTGAAAGGCACAAACTGAAATCATTTGTTACCTACATTTTCCATTTCACGTCAAAAAACCAAATCTTTGCACACCTCAGCTGGAGACACTGGAGGGGCACTTTTCAGAAAGCTCAATTACGGGCTACATGGAGATTCTGACTTGGCATAATGCAGCTTCCAGTGTTCCCCTCTTTAGAAAAGGCTCATGAGGTCCAGTGCCAACAGGGTCTCCGATGTGCAACGGAAACATAGGTCTTATGTCTGTCAAATCAAATCAACACTTTGGTGCTAATGTTCAACCTAAAGGCAGTTTATTCCATAGATCTACTGGCTGCTACAGTGCAGCCATCAATATTTCTAATTCAGTTGAATATTAAAGTTGGTAATGGTAAGAATGCTTTCACAAGTAGTCTAGAATGGAATGGAATGGAATGGAATGGAATGGAATGGAATGGAATGGAATAGAATAGAATAGAATAGAATAGAATAGAATAGAATAGAATAGAATAGAATAGAATAGAATAGAATAGAATAGAATAGAATGGAATGGAATGGAATGGAATGGAATAGAATAGGACAAATTGTAGAATAGAATAGAATAGAATAGAATAGAATAGAATAGAATAGAATAGAATAGAATAGAATAGAATAGAATAGAATAGAATAGAATAGAATAGAATAGAACAGAACAGAACAGAACAGAACAGAACAGAATAGAATAGAATAGGACAAATTGTAGAATAGAATAGAATAGAATAGAATAGAATAGAATAGAATAGAATAGAATAGAATAGAATAGAATGGAATGGAATGGAATGGAATGGAATGGAATGGAATGGAATGGAATGGAATGGAATAGAATAGAATAGAAAAGAATAGAATAGAATAGAATAGAATAGAATAGAATAGAATAGAATAGAATAGAATAGAATAGAATAGAATAGAATAGAATAGAATAGGACAAATTGTAGAATAGAATAGAATAGAATAGAATAGAATAGAATAGAATAGAATAGAATAGAATAGAATAGAATAGAATAGAATAGAATAGAATAGAATAGAATAGAATAGAATAGAATAGAATAGAATAGAATAGAACAGAACAGAACAGAATAGAATAGAATAGAATAGAATAGGACAAATTGTAGAATAGAATAGAATAGAATAGAATAGAATAGAATAGAATAGAATAGAATAGAATAGAATAGAATAGAATAGAATAGAATAGAATAGAATAGAATAGAATAGAATAGAATAGAATAGAATAGAATAGAATGGAATGGAATGGAATGGAATGGAATGGAATGGAATGGAATGGAATGGAATGGGACAGATTGTAGAATAGAATGGAATGGAATGGAGGAAAAATAATGAATAGAATAGAATAGAATAGAATAGAATAGAATAGAATAGAATAGAATAGAATAGAATAGAATAGAATAGAATAGAATAGAATAGAATAGAATAGAATAGAATAGAATAGCAGAGTTGGAAGGGACCTTGGAGGTCTTCTAGTCCATCCCCCTGCTCAGGCGGGAAACCCTATACCATTTCAAAAAAATCTTAAAAACTTCCAGTAATGGAGTATTCATAACTTCTGGAGGCAGAGGTTTATTGTTTTTTGTTATTGTTGTATTATTTATTGTTGTCGTTGTTCAGTCGCTAAGTCTTTCCAAACTCTTTGCAACCTTATGGACCACAGCACACGAGGCCCCTCTATCCTCTACTGTCTCCTGGACTTTACACCCAATTCACGTTTGTTGCGTCAATGACACTATCTAACCATCTCATCCTCTGCCGTCCCTTTCTCCTTTTGCTTTCAATCTTTCCCAACATCAGCTTCTTAGCTATCTCATAAATAGGGTTAAAAATCAATTCTACAACTAGACCATCTGCTATTGACAGATTAGCAAGCCTTCCCCCCAAATAAATATGTGTCTTTGTGCCCCTAATATGCACATTTCCATATGCACTTTGAAATTAAATAGCTGCTGTTTGCATACATGTGGAATTAAATGGGTTTGCTTCGAGAGGCAAACGAAATGAATTTCTCAGCTAAGTCATTCCATCGTGCTCCACGAGTGGCTCATTCTTTGAAGCCTTTATAGCAACGGGCAGAATCCCTCCTTGTTTTTAATTGCCCTGGAGTGAAATCTAGCACTTACTTTTTGTGTTTGTTCTTCCTCGAGACTTTAACATAATCAAAAAAAGCTAACTCTACCAACTTGTGTTCTGATTATTGGATGCTATTCCCAGTCAAATGTTCATCTGCATCAAAGCTTAAGTAGATCTGAAGGAAATCTGCCTGGGTGTTTTTTATGCACTGCATAAACTGCATACTATATAGGGATCTCTCAAGTGTACACTCTAGGCATTTAACTCATGAGTGTGAAGTATGAGGTGCTTTTATAAGAGGAAACAGGCAAACCCCGCTCACTTCTAGCACTGTTGTTACCTACTTGGATAATAAAATGTCTGCAAGAAAGCAACTAAACTCAGAGAACACCAAGGTCTCCATAGTCATTGTTATCTTCCTCCTCCTCCTCCTCCTCCTCCTTCTCCCTCCTCCCTCCTCCCTCCTTCCCTATCTCACAAATCTCACTCCTTTCTAGCACTGATGATGTTACCTTCTTGGGTAATGAAATGTCTGTAAGAAAGCAACCAAGCTCAGAGACACCAAGGACTCCATAGTCTTTGTCCTCCTCCTCCTCCTCTTCCTCCTCCACTTCCTCCCCAAATCCTCCTCCCTTCTAGCACTTATGACATTACCTTGTTGAGCAGTGAAATGTCTGCAAGAAAACAACCAAGCTCAGAGAGCACCAAGGACCCAACCGGCAGCTAATCTGTAGAACAGAAGGAACAATGCAACCAAAATGGATGAGAATGTACCTTTCCATCGTGGTAGGTGGCTTCACTGGGCAATGAGTACCTTGTCTCTACCAGACTTAAAAACAGAGGTGTGCAGAAAAAGTGGTTTCACAGGTGGAAAAGGCAGATTGTTAAGCAGTTAATGTTTCATATAGCAAATTTTTTTTTGAAGAGTGCAAGCTTTTCCCTTTGTTCTCTGGTGTGCGTAATAGTATGCTACAGAGAGTAGTTGGGTGTAAAGTTTAAAAGGCACATTATGATTTATTAACAATTGGTTTAGAAGAGGTGCCATCCCTTTATTAGTATGCAGTTTTGGGGAAAAAAGAACTTAGTTTTTTTAAAAAAAATTGAGCATAATATTGCATATCATTCTGGAACATCTGGTTGCAATCCTTAGTAGCAGCTGTTTAGTTTCCCAAATATAAGCTAAACGTGATTGTGTTCCTTGGTGATGGTGGAATATGTTATTTTAGATGTCTCTTTTAGGTGAAGGGCGTTATGTCAGGCTGATAGAGAATAATATCAACATTACTTCCTCAAATACGTTCAAAGATCCTATCTTAAGAAATAGGAAGGATTAGCCTATCTGAAGAATTTGCTGATTCTGTGCTTCTAATAGGAATAGCAAACCTTAAGCGATTCAAGAGGATGGCCATTGAGATGACTCACAATATTGCTCTTCCTTCACCCCAAGTGAATACCACTTGATTGGTTGCAATTAAACAAGGTTACATCTCCAGCCTGTTCTCACAAATTGGTGGGTTTTTGCATCAGAGGCAGGAAATTACATCCCTTGCTGTGTATAACACATTTTTACTTTGGTTCATGAGAAGTACAAATCCTATCTCAAAAATGCTGAATGGCTGAGTGGAGCTGAGCTCCTACTGGCTTATTTGGTGGACAAAGGAATTGACCGCAGTGGACGATTAGATCATGAAATAGATGCCCTTCATAAATATTGTGTATGTGTCATACATTGGGGAATGGCAACAAGTCTTTGATTTACTCCAACAAATGCATTTAAGTTTGGTCTGATCACAGATATTGGGAGAAGGACTCCTGGGGACAGACAAAAAAACCCTCAATAACAGACAAAATAAATTTGTTGAGGTAGTCCTCAACTTATGACAGTTGGGATTGGAACTTCCGTGGCTAGGTGAGACTGTTGTTGAGTCACACCCAATTTTATCATGGTTGTTAAATGAATGAAATGGTTGTTAAGCAATTCTGGCTTCCCCTATTGACTTTGTTTGTTGGAAACTGGTTGTGATGGTTGCAAATAGGGATCATGTGATCCCAGGATGATCTTCTTCTTCTTCTTCTTCTTCTTCTTCTTCTTCTTCTTCTTCTTCTTCTTCTTCTTCTTCTTCTTCTTCTTCTTCTTCTTCTTCTTCTTCTTCTTCTTCTTCTTCTTCTTCTTCTTCTTCTTCTTCTTCTTCTTCTTCTTCTTCTTCTTCTTCTTCTTCTTCTTCTTCTTCTTCTTTCCCCCTCCCCTCCCCTTCCCCTCCTGACATATTTAACAAGAAGGAAAAAGTTTCCTCTCTCTCTCTCTCCCTCATCTCTCTGTTAATTACTGTGAAATGATGTTTTAATACATTTATCTGGAGTCCCCCTCCCAGCAGACTACCTGTCATCGATTTAAAAGCTTTGTGCTACCGAACGTGGAAGTGTAAATATTTTTTTATGTGGTGGTGGGTGGCAGAAGGAATATGAAAACCATTATTCAGCAACATTAATTTCACACTATAAATATATTAGGTGTTCATTTTATGTAGCTGTGGGATGAGAACTACAAGAAGGTCACTTGCACCAAATTAACTCTGAAAGAAATCTGCACAGAGTCTGCCCAGTCCTGGCTTCTTAGCAAAAATCTGCTTTTTAATTCTTAGGGAGGTGGGGAATTGTTAAGTACTGCTACACATTGTTCCTAGTTTATAATGACTGCGTTCCTACATTGCACTATACCATTCCTGTAGATTTGTAGCATCTTGCCTTTGGATGTGCCAATTATAGTTTATCCAGTAGCCATGGTTAGACTAATCACGACTTAATTATCAGTGAATGACTTGCAGTGCAGGTCAATAACAGCAACTGAACACTTTTGGTGTTAATAACTGCAGAATTACCTCGGACCTCAGTTCTATTGGGAAACACCCAGAAGCTGTAATGCAAGCCTTCCAATTTGCTTAACCAAGTTAAAACTAAAGAAATCCTCCTCTTTCTGGAGATGTCTAAGACCTGTGGACTTCAGCTCCCAGAATTCCCCAGCCAGGCTAGGGAATTCTGGGAGTTAAAGTCCCCAAGTCTTAAAATTGCCAAGGTTGGATATCCCTGTTTTACTGCCTGTTGCACTTTATAAGATGAAAAAGAAATTGGAAGATCCTCTTCAAACATGGTCTTCCTTTAGGCTGCTATGTGTATCTGTGGGTGTCACAGCTGGACACAAATACAGCTGGACATTGTGCACATCAGCACTGAAAGCTGAGGGAAGAAGGAGAGATTTGATCCATCTGTTGAGACACAATGTTGATTTTTTTTCCCTAGCATGCTTGTTATATCTCTACTTGCATGTTCTCCTTCTAATCACTTACACATTCTTTTCTTGTCCTTTTCTTTCCTTTTATTTGATGTGCACACAGACTTTCTCTGCTTCAGTCCGGCAGAAGAAAGTGCCTCTCCTTTGACTAACTGCTGGTTTTACATTTTAATCTCAGTTGCCTTCTGGCCCCAACTGGCTAAGAACTTGTTAAAGCACTGAAAGAAGTCATGTCCTTACCGGATTGGCTTTTTTGATCTAGCTTCCGCCAAATTGTCCATCTATTAGGATTGACTGAATATAAATGGATTTGCCTCTGTAAGAGAGTAAATTTGCCATCACTCAGCAAACCTAATTTTACTTGCCACCGACGGAAAAATAAGAGTAAAGAGGAATTATAGGAAGTGAAGGCTAAATCATGGCTTTCAGCTTGCTCCTTGCTCTTTTGAAATGTAAAAAGCTGAAGGGGTTCGTGGCCATGACAAGCTCATTCAGGGGAGATAAACAGTTTGGTTGTGTTGCTTTGCTGTGCATCGTTTCAAATCCTTTTCGACTGAAAGAGTCTTCTGTGAATTTTGTATGCAGGCAGAAAATCCTCTTCTTGCCACTGGACTTGCCAGGAAAGAGGTTGGAGTGATGTGGAACATCTCAATGAGATGATTTGTGTCCCTCCACAGCAGCTCCTCAGAACAAACCACAACTGCATTTGCAAAGCCCCGGGAAAAATCACAAATCAAGTTTGTGGTGCAACTTAACTGCAGCTCGATCAGGAGGAATCAGCTTTATCTTACTTATCTTGATTTTAGGAGAAAAGGCCCCCTCTTAATGGTGGTACTTATCCTTTGGTTAGAAAAGTTGTCAGCTTCAACTCCTATTATAGATACTGTGTGAGAGTGGATGCACGTGTGTGTGTGTGTGTGTGTGTGTGTGTGTGTGCGTGCGCACATGCACACACAGAGATTTCATATTGTGAGCAAGGGCAACAGAGCACAAAGCATAGCATCAACACATCCATCATTCATCACTCAAAAATTCACATAAACTCACACAATTCTACTTTTGAGAACAAAGAACATACTCTATACAAAAATGTGTGTATATCTTTGGAAACAGCTGCATTAAGCTTTCTTCCTCCCTCCCTCAGTCCCTTCTTACTTTCCTTTCCTCTCTATCTCCCTCCCTCCCTCCCTTCCTCCCTTCCTTCCTTCCTTCCTTCCTTCCCTCCCTCCCTCCCTCCCTCCCTTCCATTCTCTCTCCCTTCCTTCCTTCCTTCCTTCCTTCCTTCCTTCCTTCCTTCCTTCCCTCCCTCCCTCCCCCCCTCCCTCCCTCCCTCCCTCCCTCCCTCCCAACTTCATTCTGAAATCTTATATAACCTATTTTGTGGATTAATCTGTCATCTGCGTAGCGTTTGAAAAACTGCATACCCCTATATGGGGCCCAGACAGTTTTGCAAGCTATAGCAAGCCATTCCTTCTGGAAATATTGTATACAAAATAGTAGAGTGGCTTTGGAGATTCATGAGCATGGATATCTGAGAGGGATGATACAACACCGGATATAGGTTTTCCCAGGACCATAAAACAAACGACACAGTGATTCCTGGAAGAATCATTTTGAAGATATCTATGAATCCGATGACCTTGTAGAAATATAAATAGAATGAGATCTGTTTGGGTGCACTTCTCAAAAATGCAAGATTAATACAAGAGAGAACAGGACAGGATAGATTCACGTAGATGATTCACAAAAGGGAAATGGCAATCATCATCATCACCAATTAAATTCTACTTTCTTTTCCATCCTTGATTTACCTCATCCATTGAGAGGAAGACAAGCTGGTTGGCTTAAACCAGGGGTCAGCAACCTGAAACAGTGAAAGAGCCACTCGGAACCGGTTCCCTCCCAAAAGGAAAAACTGGGAGCCGCAAAAAATGTGTGCGCATGCGCGTACATGCGTGCATGCGCAGAACAGGGTTTGACTGAAGAGTGGAGCCAAGACGAGATATGCACCTACCCTGCATATTTCAATTGATTGGTTGAACTTTTTTAGTCCCACCTTTTTTGGGGGGGACTGCACATGGCAGAGGACCGGGAGCCGCAGGAGACAGCTGAAAGAGCCGCATGCGGCTCCGGAGCCGTGGGTTGCAGACCTGTGGCTTAAACAAATATTCACCTTTATACTCAGAAGTCCTTGATGGTCTTGGCAACTTCCATGGCCAGCACTGAAAGCAAATTTGCAATGTTAAATTTGCGCTGCCTTTAAAGGTCCTCTTGCTTATTAAATCAACATACGGAGGGAGGCACGTCCTGTAAAAAACGACTATGTATTTATTCATGAGCAAGTGGCTTCATTCCAGTAGTGCCTTAGATAACACCGTATAAATGTTTTATTAGTGGCAGATTAATTTTGTGCCCACTGCCCTGACAAGAATTGTTTTAGGTGATACGAACAAGTGTATGAAAATGCATGAAAATTACTCAAAGAAATCCGTGGTGAATAATTGAACAGTCAAAGACAGGCCAAGCGATGTGACGGCCCACCAAAAAAAGGATGCCTCACCCGAAAGACCTTTAAGGACCAATGCAAACAAAAATGCCAAATGTTGCATGAAAAATGTATGAGGATTAGAAAATTGCAGTCCAAGTAACTCTAAGTTACTATCACTGATGGTTTTACCTAGTTTGGGTCATGAAACATCTGCAAGAAAACCTCCAAACTCAGAGAACACCAAGGACCTGGCAGTCCTCCTCCTCCTCCTCCTCCTCCTCCTCCTCCTCCTCCTCCTCCTCCTCCTCCTCCACCACCACCACCACCACCACCACCACCACCTCCTCCTCCTCCTCCTCCCCCCCTCCTCCTCCTCCACCACCTCCTCCTCCTCCTCCTCCTCCTCCTCCTCCTCCTCCTCCTCCTCCTTCTCCTCCCCCTCCTCCTCTCCCCCTACCCCACTCCCTTCTAGCACTGATGATATTACCTAGTTTGGGTCATGAAACGTCTGCAAGGAAACCTCCAAATCAGAAAGCACCCAGGACCCGTCATTGCAACCCTGAGCTACAAATATTCTACTTTAAGGAAAGGATGATATGTATGATCTTTCTCTCAGGACAGAGAACGTTAAAGGAGAGTTGAAACGTAGCAACTAAGCATAAAGCGTATCTTCCCAATGGTTGAATTGGTGGTAGATTCAGCCCACACAGCAGTGTCATTGAGAGCAATGGATCTTAAGATCCTGTCTGATGTATCACATTGAATTATATGAGGAAGATGGATCAACAGGCAAGAATTCTCTTTCTGCTTCACTTTTATAGGATAGCTGTGAAAAATATATGCATTAGGGAGATATTGGCAATTTTTAAGCAGGCTGGCTGAGAAAAAATGGAATTTCTATTACTGCTGGTCTTAGACTTATGACTGTAACTGAGCTGGCAATTACAGTTGTAAAGTTGGTCACCATGTCACCAGATCTGGCTTTGCAACCCTTTTTGTGGCAACCGTTAAGTGAACACAGAGGTCGTAGAGCAAACACTGTGGTCCTAAAGCAAATGCTGCACTTGTTAAGCAAACCCATTATTCCCTATGAGGTGTTTTTGTTTTACAGAAACCAGAAGAACATGAAGTTCTGATACAGCTTTTAAGGGAAGTTCACGGAAGTGTATAATGTTAAATATGGAAAACATTTTAAGACTGAGAAATTCAAAACTGGAACATGTTTATGGGAAAGTCCACACAATAAATCTTCTCAGATGTCTTCTTGGCATATCCTGAGACAGGTGCATCTTCTGTCAACACCCATAACATGTGTCCAGCCATGGGGAGGGGGTGGGAAAACTGATTTTTATCCTTTGTATGCGGGCTTCCCCAGCATTTGTCATTGTCTGCACATTAATTCAAGGACAGACTTTTATGGATGTGATAAGAAAGACCTGGAGTGTGCTTTAATCCCAACCTTGGGGACTTTATATTCTCTGCTTTTGATTTAATTAGTGGGGCAGTAAAATAGAATTAATTAATTGTTTCCTTCCTGCTTCTTGATCCCTCAGGTTTCGCATTCCTTATGCAAAGCTTCAGTATTGAAAGGGATTGAGATTTCTAAAGGACATAATCTGAGCATGGGTTCATGGTTTTGACAAGCCCGAGAATGTCCCAATTAAAGAGGAGCATTTGAGCATGTATAAAGTTTTCCACCTCTTGAACATTATTTAAAGACTTCACCTTTAAAAAAAGTAAAATAACATTTCCAGGAACAGATTCAGGAATAAAATAAATCCCTTCTTTCTTTATGGACTTTCCATTCTGGTTTTAGCCTAATGTTTGACAGATAACATTTTGAGTATGCATTGTGCAGCTGTTGCAAAGTAAGCCGTGGCCATAAGAAAGCTACACCCAATTTAATTGGGATTAAAATGTAGTGAGTGGCTGCCGAACGTAACTTGCTGTATATTGTAAGATTCTCGTAAGGTACAGTATAACATATTATATGTTCATAAACTTAGTCAACCATGAGTTTAGAGTGGATTTGGCATTTTTATCCACCTATAAAGTCTTTCCCAAGGAACTGGGTAGGCAGTGTTGATGTTTGAAGGTATTAGAGGTCTAGTTGCAGGATGTAAGCTGTTCCAAGCCAAGGTGCCTTTTGCAATTGACTGATGGTGAATTTGTCAATGCCGACAGTTTTCAAGGGGTGCTCCAGTTGTTTTGGGATTGCATCCAAGGAGGCCTATGACTATTGGTCCTTCTTTGGCTTTCTTTTGCCACAGTCATTCTATTTCTATTTGCAGGCTTTTCTGTGATTATGGTTTGTCACACAGTCAGCCAGATGTTCAGATGGGATTTGGCCTTTTTGTCCCCCTACTGAGTCTTTCCCAAGGTCCTGGAATGTGAGATGGCCTCACGAGACCGATGGTTCGTTAAGGTGCTTCCAAGTAAAAAGGCAGCACGCAGGGATGCAATCAGATTAAGCTTTATTTAACGATAGAGTAAAGAGAAAGAGTTCCCTGGCATGGAGGCATCCATGCCTGGATTGAGTTCATGGATCACTCCCACAAGAGAGCAACAAGAGAGAGAGAGAGCGTGCAGAGAGAGAGAGCAGCCCCTGAGCAGAGGTTTTTATGGGGGTCCTCAGCCCCTCCCTTACCAATTAACTCTCTCCAATGGGGCTGCAGGGGCCGGGGACCCCTGACCCACCAGTGGGAGCAAAGATGCCTCTTTGCTCCCATCTGATGACCTTTTTGGGGAACTGCCATGGCTGGCACAAAAACATCTAACATGGAATAGGCAGATGTTGGACATCTGATGATGTTAGTCTCATCTCAGGATGTAAGCTGTTCTGAGTCAGGATGGCTTTTGCAATTGTCAATGCCGATGGTGTTTCAAGTGGTGTGCCAGTTGTTTTGGGATTACACCCAAGGAGTCTATGATGATTGGTACTATCTTTGCTTTCTTTTGCTACAGTTGTTCTATTTCAGTTTGCAGGTCTTTGTTATCTTCTCCATTGTTGTTGTTGTTGTTATCAAATTTATTTGCCACCCATCCCATGGCTGAAGGCAAGTCTGAGCAATTCTTGTTGCTTGTTTGATGTCTTCCTCACCCAGAGAAAGATTCCAAATGGATTGCACTGAAAATAAATCAAATGCAATTTGTATTTATTTATGTATTTACGTAGTTATATGCCTCTACAATCATATAGACTCTGGTGGCTTGTTAATAAATAATATATTTACGCTAAATGAATTCAGAATCCCCTCTCAATCCCTCTCTTCTCAAAAGAATCCAGATGTTGGATCACCGAAGCGATTATCATCAATTGCATCCATTAGCACTAGCTACTGAGTAGCTTGTTGTCTTTCTTTAAAGCTTTTCCCTCCTTAAGGGACAGAGAATGAAAAACAATCACGGCCAGCCTAGCATTGAACTTTTCTGCATAATTACGTCCAACATTTGGAGAACACAAAGCGCACAATGCATGACAGAACGATGGTCACCAGTGTGCCAGTTCCTCTCCAGGAATGGACAAGATACGTAGAAATCAAAAGCGGTTGATGAGTTTAGCATCTCTTTTCCCCCAAAGATACTCGGTGGTCAGAATGCCAGGCAACATTTACATTTTTAATTTTGGCAGGTGGTTTAATTGCCATTTCTTTCTCTACAAACACACAGCAGGATTCTGAATTTAGAGGACTGTAAGTTGCCAATGGAGAGAGAAAGAAGGGTATTTTTGTAAGATGGGGGGGGGGGGGAAAGTAAGATCTTACTTGTGACCGATAATATTCCCTTAGTTGCTTCTAGCAGGAGTTAAGGGAACTTTTTAGAGCAAACAGCCAATTAGAACTTTGAAAAGTTTGCACCAAGGTTTCTTTTTTAATATATATATATATATATATATATTAATATATATATATATATATTCTGCTGTTTGCAACAAAGCCAATTTTTAATGTGTTGGTTGGTTAGTGTTAAGGCAGTGTGAAAGATTTTATCCCTAGCTTCAAAGTGGTAGGAATTAGTGATTGAGAAATTTACAGCTCTCAGAAGGAGACCCCTAGAACTGGACAGTATGTCAAAAGGATTGATATCATTGGTGTCGATTTTTAATTTGGAGATAGGGAGAACTTTGGTGGTTTTTGTGTTGGAGCAGTATCCTAAGTTTTATTTTATTTTTTATGTGGCCATGTAATTCCTGGGGATCACAGTTTGTATGAAGAATTCACATCTTCCCTGCCCCCTTCACTACTAAATCCTTAAGGAATGGATTTTCACTTATGCCACAGCAGTCCTACCTTCCATTTTGTCTTGTCTTCTGCATATCCTTCCATTTAGTGTCTCCCTCAAAGAGAAAACATGGTATGGTTGTTGCCATCCTATCAGATATGAGAACTCAAATAGTTGGATTGTCCATTAAAAATATCCCAGACATTGTAAATTACTATAGCAAGGAAAAATCTGGACTACTATGCTTCTTCTGAACAAGTATCTTTAGATATTTAGGCAATTCTATTACTATTCAGAGCAGTTAGGTCCACGAATTGCAACTGGCAGTTTCACTGATTCAGTCTAGGAAAGATTTAGCATCTCAGCAAAGATTAAGTTTATCACAGCTTGATTTTCATCATGCTCAGGTCAGATTTTTGCATCTTTTCCCTAAGCCTCAGTGGTGTCCTGCTCAGATATGGAATGGATCTTCTCCCACAATCATTAGAGACTGTTTCTTGGTAGCCATCCAGGACGGTCATGAGAACAGATGAAGATGGATAGTGAGTGACAGGAATGGCCATTAATATTAATCTTGGAAACCAGCCAGAGGAGCGATCCTTAGGTGAAACATCTGCCAAACTTTGAGGAAAGCTGCAAATGTTTTGATAGTGTGTATGTAAGTCTGTGTGTCCATAAAAAAACATAGGATCTCCCAAGGCCATGCCCTAAAATATTTGATCTAAATTATTTCTCTTCCTCAGCTTTGGAACTCTTCCCTTTATACAGTCCATTTCTCTCTCTTTTTTTAAAATTATTGCTCAAAACTACTCATATAGTTCATAAAAATAAGATTCAACTAGTAATCCAACAAGCATTGCCTTTGCATTCGCTTCTCTATAATTTTCTTCAGTAGACTATGGCCTATAGTTACAGACCTAGATAGATTTCATGTGTTTCGCTAGAGGAGGTATTAGAATGATTGAAATTCTGCTCGTGTAATTGCTTTGGTTGTTTCAATGATGGCTTGCGGGAGACAAAAAAGGCAGCTATAATGTTCCCTGTTCCTTAACTTTATAACAAGGACTGCGCCTCTCCAGTAAGGATAGCTGACTCAGAATTCTGAATCTCGGTAGACAATAATAGACTTTAGCCTAACTGTATGGTGCTAAACCGGTGGTTACAGTGACTCTCAATTTGATTGAGTCTTCCAATAAAAGGCAAACAAGGGCTTGAGACAAGGTTCAGAGTAGAAATGTTACTGCCAGCCTGATGGTGGTTAATAAGATGGATTTATCTTCCACCTCCAGTGATCTTTCCCAAATCCATCTAGTCTAGTATTGGTCACCACTGACTCCAGAGCCAGGGTGATTTGCCCATCTCTGTTTGGAGATGGATGGATCTGAAAACCAGGAAAGCAGTTGGGCACTGCAAAGGTTTTATCACTGAGCAAGAGTCCTCAAAGAAAGAGTACAGAGAAGAGCAACAAAGATGATTAGGAAACCGGAGGCTAAAACGCACAAAAAATGGTTGCTGGAAATGGGTATGGCTAGTTTAATGAAGAGAAGGGCGAGGGGTGACATGATGGCAGTGTTATAATATCTCAGGGGCTGCCCCAAAGAAGAGGGAGTCAAGCTATTCCCCAAAGCACCTGAAGGCAGGACAAGAAGCAACAGATGGAAACTAAGCAAGGAGAAAGGCAACCTAGAACCAAGGAGAAATTTCCTGACAGTGAGAACAATTCATCAGAAGTTGCCTCTAGAAGTTGTGGGCACCTCTGGAGGATTTTAAGAGATTGGACAGTCATTTGTCTGGCATGGTGTAGGGTTTCCTGCCTGAGCAGGGGTTGGTGTAGGGTTTCCTGCCTGAGCAGGGGTCCCTTCCAACTCTGTTCTTCCATTATTCGGCATTTGGAGTCAATGGCTACTGAAGGTTTGGGGAGGGGAAACGGTGGATGTGACTTTTGTCTCTAGATGTCTGACTTCCTTCTGACTTTTACCTTATTTATTTATTTGTTTGTTTATTAAATGTATACTCTGCCCATCGTAGATCAGATGATTCTGGGTGGCTTAGCAACATCATACAAGCAGACTTAAAAAATATATATATCTTAAAATAGAGAAAGATTAAAGAAGTTAGGAAACAGTAAACAAGGGGGTGGAGATGTCCATTCTTACTCCATTAACCACTTTCAACATGGAAAGCACGCATGGAGCGCCCTAGGCTACTCCGCACCCAGGTTTTGAAGCATTTAAAAGTAGGCCAAGAGAGTGTCCAGTGTTGACTTGTTCTATTTTACCAAAAGAGATTAAAGGTCATTTTTGAGATATAGAAAGTAAAAAGACAAAGATACTAAGAGTTTATGTCTTTAGAGAAAAAGTGGACGAGCTTACATGTTGCCTGAAACAAATAATAATAATAATAATAATAATAATAATAATAATAATAATAATAATAATAATAATAATAATAATAATAATAATAATAATAATAATAATTATTATTATTATTATTATTATTATTATTATTATTAAGTTGGAAGGGACCTTGGAGGTCATCTAGTCCAACCCCCTGCTCAGACAGGAAACCTTATACCATTTCAGGCAAATGGCTGTCCAGTCTCTTCTTAAAAACCTCCAGTGTTGGAGCATTCACCACCTCTGGAGGCAGGTTGTTCCACTGGTTAATTGTTCTCACTGTCAGGAAGTTTCTCCTTAGTTCTAGGTTGCTTCTCTCCTTGACTAGTTTCCATCCGTTGCTTCTTGTCCTGCCTTCAGGTGCTTTGGAGAATAGCTTGGCTCCCTCTTCTTTGGGGCGGCCCCTGAGATATTGGAAGACTGCTATCATGTCACCCCTCACCCTTCTCTTCATTAAACTACACATACCCAATTCCAGCAACCGTTCCCAATATGTTTTAGCTTCCAGTCCCCCAATCATCTTAGTTGCTCTTCTCTGTACTCTTTCTAGAGTCTCGACATCTTTTTTACGTCGTGGTGACCAAAACTGGATGCAGTTTCTATATCTCAAAAATGCCAAACTTTATTTTGAAACGTATGAGTCATCAAGAAAATTTATCTGGAAGAAAGGGATAAAATTGAAATGCCTCCCAGACTGACTGCTGCCCTTTACTGGTCCACAGTAGGAACTCTATATTCAATGGGTGATCCACTTTTTTGTATGTGTGTGAGATGTTCACAAAATATCAATTACATACAGTACATTGGATGCCCTTGGTGCCTGGTGATAAATTATGTGAAATCTACAATTATAATCCTCTTAAGTCAATTTGATCAGGCATTACCGCTCTTGCATTTGTGTTTAGAATAAAGTCAATTTGTTTGATAGTTTCTCCTCGCTCAGAGAAACATTTGTGAGGGATTTTGTTGCTAAAGAAAGCATTTTCTGACATCTGCCTTAAGCTCATTGACCTAATTATGAGTCCCTTCCGTTCGCAAGCTCTCCAAGATTCAGCTCCCAATCTTTGAAAACAAGCTAGCTTAGAAGACTTGGGGGTGGGGGGGGGGCTTGTCCTTGTTAGATACTACCAAATTTCTGGAGGATTACCATCTCCAAAAGTTGTGAATGCTCCAACACTGGAAGTTTTTAAGAAGTGACTGGACTGAAATGATATAGGATTTCCTGTCTGAGCAGGGGTTTGGACTAGAAGACCTCCAAGGCCCCTTCCAGCTTTATTATTATTATTATTATTATTATTATTGTTGTTATTGTTGTTATTTTATTATTATTATTTATTTTCCTCCAAAAATTCTCAGTAATACACTTGATCCTTTTTTTTCTTCCTACATGATTTATCTAACCCTAACCCTAATCCTAACATGATACAGGAGAAGAGCAGGCAGAGCTGGGAGGCGGAGTTAAATGCATCATCAATTTAGAATCTTTGCATTGCCATAAATGGTCCTAGTGCCCTCTTGAATTCCAATTTAGTTGAACAGATTCTTGTGTATAGCTTGAATAAATGTTCTATGCTGCAGCACAACAGGTGGTTCCAATTCAGTGCTCCTCGTGGCCTCTCTTTAAATTTTGACCCGACTTCTCATAACAACAGTGTTGATTTCACAATGGCAGAAAGGGCCAGCTCTTATTAAGACTAGTGGGAGCAACCACATAAATTCAATTAGTACCACATGGGAGTTACTCCTATAAAACTTTCATGGATCAATAAGGTTTCTAATATAGTTACTTACAGAGGATTGTGGTGAGTAGGTTGGTTCGTTTTTTTCTATGTTTAACATTCTTCTTGGAACGCGGACGAATCTACACCAGAATATAAAGACCTGTTTCTAAATGCACGGAAGTCTTTCATGATTTGTTATTCTAGGCATGGATCTTTGGAGCATAGGGGCATTGTTCCTGAGAATATTCAATATTCAGTAATTTAATTGGAGCCTGTTTCTCTTGGAGAACTGCATGTTCTATTGGCTTTACCTGCTGTTTTGGGACGGTGCTTTGGCCTGCTAGAAAAAAACCCAATATTCAGTCATAAATATTGACAAGGACATTATGGTTCAGTAAAACATCCTATTAATTAGCTAATACACCCATTTATTTAAAGCATTTATATCCTGCTGAGCAACTAATGGGGACCGAATCAAAGAAACCTGACCTACAGTATCTATACATAACAAAGAGTTCAGGCAGTCTGTATATCAAGATAAGAGAACAAAGATCGGTAGAATGGAAAGTGGTCAATAGAATAAAAGTTTAGCTTCAAACCTAAAATCCTAAGCGGGAAGGTTGAAGGGATGGAATAAATTGAGCCTAAAGAAGAAAAAAGTTGGAGGCGTAGTTGGCAGTCTGCATGAGAGAATAAAAGACAAGTAAAAACCGTTTCAAAAATCAGAAAGACTTAAATGCTAGAGAGCAAAGAATTGGGCTGGGCTAAGAAAAAAGAAAAGAAATGTTAAGCTATCCAACAGGAGAATTTTTCTCTGAACACAGAATGACATTTTTGATAATAAGTGGATGGAAATAGTTAATTGGTGTGATTATTAGAGGTTTATAAGCAGAAGGGAACAATTTTTAATGGGGTGGAGGTGGGGGTAAAGTCTAGCTTGTACTTATTTTAATACAAGTAGGACAAGAATTGTCTAGTCTGTGGTAGACAAAACTCACAAGGAGACAGCTATTTGCCCAGGTTAACCAGACAGGAAACACAACTGGATGAGTTTAATCTACTTTAAGCTAAGGCTATTTTAACAGACTCTTGCAAGTCTGAAAGTGCAAACTTCCCACTGCCATTTTAAACTGCTTGATCCATCAGGGTGAGGGCTTCCTAAATTTCTCCCTCTGCCTGTTAGGCAACTGAAGGCTTCTGCCTCTCTTCTCTGATAGTTTCCTAGGCAGCCTTTCTTTCTTTCATCCCCCAAGGTCATCCACACAATCCATTGCAGTTATGCATCTGACGACAATCACTGCACCTCCTAACAGCTTTGCTTTTTAAGAAGACGTGATAGATAGACAAAGGCTACCAATCCTGAATTTTAATACAAGGGTGACATGCATATATGCAAGCAATCCTCGCTTAGCGACCAGTTGCTTAGGGGCTATTTGAAGTTACAAAAAAAACAACAACAACAACCCTCAAAAGGTTTCTTATGACCTGATTTCAAACTTCCAGTGGCTACACAGATACACACATACAGAGTCACGTGATTGCATTTTGGGCCTTAGCAACCAGCTTGCAATTAGAAATATCCTGCAGTCACGTAACCACAATTTTTGGCTTTTTTTTTTTGCAGGTTTCCAGCATTTACTTTTGGTTTTCAGCAAAAAAAAAGCCCATTAGAAAAATGAATTTGTTTAATGACCCCTGTGTTTGCTTTAACAGCTGCACAGTTTGGTTAACGATCACCATAGGAAAGGTTATAAAAATTGGGTGTGGTCACCTGGTGACCTCTTTAACACCACTACAATTTACAAACCGAAGCGTGACTGCATATATGTAAGAGAGAAAAAATCAAAATGCAGTTTTGGGGAGAATCTGTCTTTTAAAAGATATCAATTACTCGGGAGAAATGGTTAAGTAGAAAATGATGAAAGGTCATCCGTGTTGTAAAATAGTCTTATTTTTCTATTCCATTCCTAGCTCTGATTAGTAAAAAAAAGAAAACAACAGTGTGTTTAATCAGCTTTCAGTGCTGGGGCAATTACCTGTCATTTAAAGCAGATTACAAAGGTGGAATTAACCTTGATGAGCAGAGAGACAACAATATTTCAAATGGAAGTCCAAAAAGAGAGCAATCTGTAATTACTTGGCAGAATAGGATAAGTAGTAGTACACTGTTCACCACCCAATCATTGACTTTTTAGCTGCCTGAAAACAAAGTTAAAGTGACTTGACTTTCAGGAATGTCTATGGAGATTCTCAGTCATCCAGATCATGGTTGTCCCAAAGGTGCTTTTTCGAAATGCAACTGGACTTTATTTTTCCAAAAACAAAGTCCAATTGCCTTTTGAAAAAACACAGTTGAAAAAGCTCCTTTCGGGAATATCATTCACCTTAGCTCAGAGCATCATTGAACGGAATAGTTTCCTTGGATGGAAAGAAGGAGCAAGAGAAGAGGACATTCAGAAATGAGTTGAGGACGAGGCTAGAACATATAAACAACAATTGCTGGAAATGGGTATGTCTAGTTTAATGAAGAGAAGGGCGAGGGGGGACATGATAGCAGTGTTCCAATATTTCAGGGTCTGCCACAAAGAAGAGGGGAGTCAAGCAATTCTCCAAAGCACCAGAAGGCAGGACAAGAAGCAATAGATGGAAACTAGTCAAGGAGAGAAGCAACCTAGAACTGAGGAGAAACTTCCTGACAGTGAGAACAATCAATCAGTGGAACAACTTGCCTCCAGAAGCTGTGGGTGCTCCAACACTGGAGGCTTTTAAGAAGATACTGGACATCCATTTGTCTGAAATGGTATGGGGTTCTCTGCCTCAGCAGGGGATTGGACTAGAAGACCACCAAGGTCCCTTCCAACTCTGTTATTCTGTATTCTGTATCTCCTTTGGCACAAAAAAGTAACTTCATTGCCCTCCTCTGGGTTTACAATGAGCCTTTCTCAGTCCTTCCTAAAGGTTTTACTTGAGTGGCAGCAGCTGATTTACATAGTCCGCATGGATTGAGCAAAAGAGACACAGAGTTTAACCTGCCAGTTTGGCATTAATTTTGTTTTATGTTGCTTTGCGAGAATTGCACTAAAGATTTAAATTGCTGTGTAATAAAACTGGGTATATTCCTTTATTCTTTGGTAGGGCTGGGGAAGAACATTACAAAGCTTGACATTTAGGATGAATCAACCAATTTGGGAGTCCTGTGAAGGCGAATAATGCATTTTTCTAAGCTATATTTCTATATTTGTATTTTAATCTCTCTCTGTCTCTGTCTCTGTCTCTGTCTCTGTCTCTGTCTCTCTCTCTCTCTCTCTCTCTCTCTCTCTCTCTGTGTGTGTGTGTGTGTGTGTGTGTGTGTGTGTGTGTGTGTATTTAATATTTGATGCTTTGAGAAACATTTCTGGACCACAAACTAATAATATTTCAAGCAGTTCTGTTTGTTTTTTAAAGACAATTTTAAAGCAGTTTTCATATAGACTCTGGTTTGTTTTAGAGTTACATCAATCTTGTGAGTTTTGATCGCAGTTATTTCACTGATGCTGATGCTGATCAGGCTATCATGCTTTGAGCATTTCTCCCACTATCTGAGATACACGCACCCACCCTCAGAAAGGCACAAAAGTGACTTCTAAAAGTTTGTTTAGCAGATTCCTTTATTTTATTTTTTTAAGGCTAGCTTGCATCCTCCTCAACTGCAGCTCTTCTTCCCAAGGAGAATATTTTCATGAGAATCATGAGATCAACAAGAGGAAACCAAAGGCGACATTTCGCCCAGAATTCTCCTTACAAAAAGTGCAGATAAGCTTCGACTTACCATTGGGAAACCAGAATTTTGTTGTTAAGCAAGGTGGTAGGTAGTTCAATGAACAGAATAGAGCTAGAAGGGACCTTGGAGGTCTTCTAGTCCAGCCCCCTGCTCAAGCAAGAGAACCTACACCATCTCAGACAAGTGACTGTCCAGTCTCTTCTTAAAAATCTCCACTGATGGAGCACCCACAATTTTTGGAGGCAAAGCTGTTCCACTGGTTGATTGTCCTCACTGTCAGGAAGTTTCTCCTTAATTCCAGGTTGCTTCTCTCTTTGATCAGTTTCCAACCATTGTTTCTCGTCCTGCCCTCTGATGTTGGGGCAGCCCCTCAGATACTGGAACGCTGCTATCATGTCTAAGACCATTTTTGCCACATTGTTAAATGCATTGGGTGGTCGTCAAATGAACCCAGCTTTCCCATTGATTTTGTTTGTTGGAAGCAAGTGGAGATCCCAGGATCCTGGGACACTGCCACTATCATAAATACGTGCTGGTTGCCAAGTGGCCAAGTTTTAGATCAGGTGACCGTGGGAAAGTCTGTGACAGTTTTAAATACGAGGGCCTGTCGCAAGTCATTTTTCCCCAGTGCCATTGCAACTTTGAACATCGAAGGTAAGTCAAGGCCTATCTGTAAAAGGTTTGAGCTAAGACTGCCTTCTCAAAGAACTGTCACAGTCGGGTCCTGGAAATTAGAATTAAAATTAGAATGTCCCATTTAAAGTAATTTCAAACCTAACATAAAAAGCGGTATTTTTTTTCTTTCTTTTTTTCTTTTCATGCACATTGTAACAACCCTGAATTTTAGGCAAGAGAGATACCCTTGTTTTCCAAGCAGCATTTTCTGGTCCTATTATGTACAAGATGATGCTCCTTATTCTATTCCTCTTCTTGCTGAGATATTAATCAGTACCTAATCTCTTTCGTTCCTATTTTTTTTTTTAAAAAAAATCTGAAATGAATTTCTGCACGTAATTTAATTTGTCATTACTGCTTTTTTTTTTAACCTTCCTTCCCATACTGGTTTAGTTGGGAACTCTTCGAGGCTCACAATCAGGATATAATGATGATAGCCTCATCGTCTTTCGGTTGTTTGTTCCAGAAAAATACTAATCACAGGAATTAATAAGACATTAACATACAAATGTGCTTATTCTGTTTCTTCACTGGATGATTAGGCAGCCCTCAAGCCTTGTAGGAGCTGCTTCAATTTTTATGAGAATGCAAAGTCTTGTTAATGAGGACAAGTTGCAGGGGATACTGGAGACTTAAAAAGATCTTCCAACTAATAGAGAATTAGCTGGCCTATCCCTCTCTGTTACTATTCTCCAGTCATTCAGCTGCAACTCGAGAATAAAAGTGGACTCGGATATTCTTAGAGATCTTTGCGGAAGTTAGGATTCTGCATTATTAGGATCCTGGTTTATACACAGAACTGCACTCATGTTCAAAGAATATGGGAGCCAACCTATTCTTCAAAGTATCTGAAGGAAGGACAAGAAAAAATGGATGGAAACTAATCAAGGAGAGAACCAATCTAGAACTAAGGAGAAATTTATTGACCGTGAGAATGATTACTCAGTGGAATGGCTTTCCTTCAGAAGCTGTGCTCCATCATTGGAAGTTTCTAAGATGAAGTTGGACAACCATTTGTCTGAAATGGTATATGGTTTCCTGCTTGATCAGGGAGTTGGACCAGAAAACCTCCAAGGTCCCTTCCAACTCTGTTCAATTCCTGAACAAAGTTAGGTTAGGTTCTTGATTCAACCTTGATTAGACTTACCACAATCAACAACTGTGTTCATGTATTATATATATGTATTGATTTTGGCTTATCATGTTATGTCAAAAACAAAAGCCCAAATGAAATATTGAGGTCTGAAAACTATAGCCTATGTTGGTGTCACAACTAAACATATAGCTTTTATGGTTATAGATAAAGCAAAATTGACTTAGTACAGTATGTGAATCCTACTTATTGAGTTTAATTTGGCTTCAGTGAATAATTTGGTCTTAATTTTGCAGAGGGTATCCTAACCACTTAGGTTAATCCATGTATTTTTAGACCGATCTCTTCCTACTAAAGTTGGTTAAAGAATCAAGGTTTTTAATGCTTTATTTTTTCACCCTAACATCTATGCAAGAAGGTAGTAGAAAAGATAAGGACTTCTGCTACCCCAAAGTTAAAATGCTTTCACAAATCAGATATATCAACTCACCTAGCAGATTATGCTTAGTTTTTCCAACAATTTTTATTCATTTTATGTATATGCATATGTTTGTTTACTTATTGATTTAGAGTTTTCTAAATAATCCTCTAGTTTTATTTTCGGCGTGCCTCTCATAATGGGAACAAATATTCATATTTGGTAAAGGGCTAAAAGAGGCATGAAGGAGGAGGCATCTAGGCAAGCTTCCATTTGTCGAAGGAAGTAGGCTATAGAAGGTTCAAGACTGGTCCTTAAACAACACTGAGGTTTTTTTTACCTGCCCAACAAATATATTTATGTATGCATGGCATCTCCTACTAAGCACTTTATCACATACCTTTAAAGACAAGGCTAATGAAGTGCCCCGATATTTCATCAGATTGTGAGTAACACCTTTTTAATCATTCCACTACCTGAACGAACATACCTCTCCATATTTCTTGACAAGCCATAGTAGCCATGGCAACTTCCACAATTAATTTTCTCTTGCAGGAGATGCTTTTAAGCGCTCCTGAAATTCAAAGTCAGAGAGCAAAGCTGAGCAGAAGAAACCGTTAAAGAGTGAATGACAGAGACATCGGTTGGGTGGGTGGGTGGGGACCTTCCCCTCCTTCCTTTACAGGCAGTGCAAACTCTGCCATCAAATGCAAGATTGTGTGTACATTGTGTTGTGAATGAATGTGTGTTTGATGGGTTGTCTCTTCCTCAGATGAAAACAGCCAACAAATTTTGTTCATTTCTTCTCTGCGGATCGAGCCAAGAGGCTCAGTCTTAAAGACCCTTTTACTCTTCTGAATTGTACCCCCACCAAGAAAAGAAGAATTAATCGAGGAGAGAACCAACCTAGAAATGAAGAGAAATTTCCTGCCAGTTAGAAGAGTTAATCAGTGGGACAACCTGTCTCTAGAAGTTGTGGGTGCTCCATCACTGGAGGGTTTCAAAAAGAGATTGGACAACCCTTTGTCTGGAATGGTGCAGGATCTCCTGCTTCAGAAGAGGGTTGACTAGAAGACCTCCAAGATCCCTTCCAACTCTGTTATTCTGTTTTCAGCCCTTTCCAACTTCACCTTTTAATATGCATTTTCCAATATATTCAACTCAGTCATCTTGGGCCAGCCCCTCTGTCTCAGCCCTAGGAAGGAGGCAATGGTAAACCACTTCTGAAATCTGGCTAAGAAAACTGCAAGGACACATCCGGGCAGTCTCTGAGAATCAAACACGATTGACATGAAAATGGATCAATGCCATCATTATTTTTAATAGCTGTTGTTAAAAATTTATGATCCTCCTTTGAGTTTCTCGAATACTGTTTTAAGCCGTGTTAGCTACAGGCCAGGAAATTCATCTCCTGAAGAGCAAGTAAGGTGATACTTAGGTAGAGAAAACTGACGTGAAGAAAATGGAATTATCTAAAGTGGCAACTGCAAAATCCCAGCGACCAGGCTGGAAAACAAAACAATTAAACCCTGATCAACATATTGCAGTAATAAGAATGCTGCAAGGATAGGTTTTATTACCATCTCACCCCACCCTTGTTTTTGCCCACCCCGAACGTGTGGGTAGGTGAGTGGGTGTGGGTTAGTTTTGCATCTGCATGCATGCGTCCATGGCTCGTAATGGTTCATCTTGATCACATCATTTTGTGGTGATCCGTTATAAGAACAAGCTGCAGAAATGATCTTTACAACTGGGTTTCCAGTTGATTACTCTCCCGGTCTTGTAAAAGGCAAGATCTGTCTCTGTTGATTAGATGTTGCTGCTATCCACAATGACAGATACGTGTGGAAAAGTCAAGGAGCATGAAAATGCCTGGGAAGGAAAGGAGACCATATGCAATCTTGAAACTGGGGGAGAAATTTGAGTAGTTTTGATAGACATGGAAAAAAGGTCATAAAATTGGGTGTAGCTGCCTTGCTTAGCAGCAGAAATTCTGGCCCCAAATTCTTTCATTCTTTCATATATATATATAAAAGAGCCTTGGTGGAGCAGTGGGCTAATGCCTCCTTATGTAACACCAGCTGCCTGCAATTAGTGCAGGTTCGCATCCCACCAGGCTCAAGGTTGACTCAGCCTTCCATCCTTCCGAGGTAGGTAAAATGAGGACCCAGATTGTTGGGGGCAATTAAGCTGACTTTGTAATAATGCCGCTTGGGGTGTGTGTGAAAGCCCTAATAAGCAGGCATATACATAGGATGAAGGCTACTGGTAAGCTTGTAAGCCGCCCTGAGTCTTCGGAGAAGGGCGGGATATAAATGGAATTAAAATAAAAAATAAAAAAAAATAAAAAATATATTTATGGAATTACTAGATTCTCTCTGAACTTGCAAGAATATTCCTTGACGGGGGAAAAAATACATTTGGTTGAAAGATATCTTTTGCTTTCTTTGCCATTACCTGCATGGAAGAGATTTGTTCATGATAAAATGCAAAAAAACAACAACAACAAAAACTTTTTTTCTCTATTTCCATTCCTGACAATTATGTTTGGTGCTCAATGTGATATTTTTCCAAAGCTAATGTTTGCCATTTTTCTCCCCCCAAAAAGTAGAGCCTTGTTCCAAAAAGAACAATTTAGGGAAAAAATACTAAAATGGCCTTGAGTAAGTGCTGTTAATGTGTTTTGAATTTATTCTTAGTGCTCAGAATTCTTAGTGTTTTGAATTGATTCTCAGAATGGTTTTCTCCTTTAAAACCTGCTGCTTATTTCTAAGCCACTCTGACTGATGAGTGCACCAAAGTGATTTGTGATTTAAATGCTCTAGAATAATGTTTTTAAAGGTCAGTTTCAAGGCTTCACTAGGATAATAGGCACATTGCAAGAGATGATCTAGAAAATACACTTTGCAAATATTTCAGATCTTTTAAGAGGGATTGTGACGTTTTTAATTATTGTTAGTAGGGATGTATTTTTGCTTTTTGCACCTGATGTTGTTTCAGCGATTATTTTAAAAAGCAATAAAAATTATTTAAATAAATGGGATTAGAGGTGAATTCAATCATCTTGTCCAGTAACATGAATTCCATAACATCTCTTGAATGGGACCCTGGATTTGAAAATAATTCTCTCTATACTGTCTTGGGAAACATGCATTGGATATGTCTACGGAGATTCTCAGTCATCCAGGTCATGATTGTCCCAAAGGTACTTTTTCAAGAGGCAACTGGACTTTCTTTGTTATTCCTTGGAGACATTTAACTTCTCATCCAAGAAGCTTCTTCAGTTCAACTTCTTCTTCTTCAGGATTAAAGAAACATCTTCAAGCAAAAAACAAGTCCAGTTGCCTCTCGAAAAAGCACCTTTGGGATATCCTTTGGGCATTTGCTTCTAAAGCAACTCTCCTGCTGAGTTTTGCAGAACTTTATAACATTTTAATGTGAAAATCAGGAGACAAAGCCATTTCCAAAAAAGGGGGAAACTAAGGTATGCATACGTGCGGAGAATTAGGGAACTCTGTCTCAAAACATTTTCAAACTGGAAATGTTGGATAATATAGGACATTATGTGGGTCTGAAAGCAAGCTTAGAAAATCAAAATCAAAATAATCCTCTTTTTTTTAAAAAAAAAATTTTTTGAGGTATGCCCATTATCCAAAGTACTTCGTTGTGGTGTAAATGTGTGTGCATGAGGTTCAGTTTGAATAAGTACAATGTGATGCATATGGAGACAATTAAAAACAACTTAAGAGCAATTTCACAGAGACGTTGACGGAATCTGAACACCACTTTAACTCACTAGGAAAACTATACTGGGTTTAGAGTAGGTAATTTAGTGCTGGTTACAATTTAGTGAGTGGCAGCTGTAGGAAAGAGGTAGAAAATCAAACTGCGGACATTAGAATGCCTTTATACTAATCTGTGATACCTTTATACCTGGAATATGTTTACAATTCTGATCATCATATTTGACAAAGAATGCAGTGATGCTCAAAAAGATGTTTTGCAGGACTGATCTATTCAAGCTGATTAGAAGGAGATTTAGGACAGGAAAAGATTTAGGGCAGGAAAAGATTTAGGGCAGGAAAAAAGAAATCCTTCTTCTGTAGAATTCAAGATATGGTCACAGCCAGTAACTTGAATGGCTTTAAAATGGAATTGGATACGTGCATGAAGGCCATGTTTTTAAAGAGCTAAATGCCAGTTTCAGGGCAATATTGGTGGAAAAGGTCTATATTGTATTTCTATGTCACCATTTCCTCCTTGCAAGGCATCTGTTGGCCACCACAAGGAAGAAAATGTTGAACTATGAGTTCGCCGCCATGAGAAATAAAATACTGGATTAAGATTAGCTCCATCAGTAGGTTTTTCCTGGATATCTGAGAACCTGGACTGAGGGAGATGTGAATGTTAGCAAGAATGTTCGCGTCATCAGGAGTAACCGGTCTGTAGTGGAAGGAAGCTTCTTTCACCTGAATGAAGAGTTTCCTTTGGCCGGTGGTTGCTTTTCTTATTGGAAAGATCAATATTTGGCTGTATGTGGCGATGACAGGTGAAGCTCTGCTCCTGCTTCTCCAGAAAATGCATGCTGAATGACTTGCCATTGGCACATTAAAAGATGTTGTGACAAAGCAGACTGCCAAAGAAGAACTATCTTGAGTAACAAAAAGAAAAATGGAGTTATAAACTAATGTGGGTCTCTCGAAGCACCGTTAGAAGTAAAGGTTTCCCCTGTCTGGTGGTATCTGATTCTAGGGGGCGGTGCTTATCTCTGTTTCTTGGTGGAGGGAGCCAGCATTGTCTGAAGACATTTCCATGGTCATGTGGCTGGCAGGGCTATACGCCAAAAGTACATGGAACGCTGTTACCTTCCCACCAAAGTGGTGCCTATTTATCTACTTGCATTTGCATGCTTTTGAACTGCTAGATGGGCAGGAGCTGGAGCAAGGGAGGGGAGCTCACCCCGTCATAGGGCGCTTGGGTCTCGAACCCACATGGTCAGCTTTCTGGCTGTCAAGCTCAGAGTCTTTAACTGCTGAAACATTGTGGCCCCCTCAAGGACTTGTTATTCTACACCCCTATGGAGGAGAGATGAAATAATTTCCATTCTGCCCACAGGTCTCTAAAAGCCAAATTGTTATGTGATGGACTTCTCCATACTCCTAAGTGTATTTTGCACAGTCATACTAGTTGGAAAGGTTGAGGATTTGTAATTGGGTGCATCTCAGCAAGAGAAAGCATGTCTCAGCAGAACTTCAGGATTGGCCAAATATGTCATGTTGAACTCAGCTCGAGTGTGCACAGAATTGCAATTACTTCCTCTTCTGTTCCTCCACTGCCCCCACAGGCACCCTAAAGTTTTCCAGGAGCCTCACCTAACCCTATCCCAACTGACTTCAATCCAAGGCATACCTCTGGCTAATTATTTTAATTTTATCCCAGTTTGTAGCATAAAGCCAAGACCTTATTCAACAAGTTCTGATACAGTCCATATTCAGTATGTTAATTCAGCTTTAAATGAATATTTATTACAGAGTTGTCTGGTTTATTAAAGAAAAGACTGGTTTAAGTCAAATGCTGAAGCAAGATAGCTTTTTGGAGGGAGGGAAGGAGGGAGGGAGGGAAGAAAGGAGAGAGAGAGAGAGAGAAGGAGCAAAAAAGAAAACAAAGACGAAATGTTTTGTTAGAATTATGGATCATGAAATTTCTAGTTCCATTCTGCCTTAGCTATAACATCTGTCAACAGATATGATGACACAGAGGTTATATCTCTGAATATATAAGACATTTTCAATATTTATCTTTAAAACATAGTCACTTCACCTTCCCAGACAGTTAAAATGCATATGTTTTAATGTATTTTATTTACCAAAATGAAATTCTATCTCCCCCGAGTCAAATAATTTAACTTTAAAATGAGAAGAGTGTCTCGCATCTGCTGAAAATACATAATGGAGGTGGATGGCTTTTTCTGCCTAAACTTCCTGGCTGGGTTGAAGTTATCTTGAATTTGAGCGTGTCTTGAATTCCAGCAGGTTTTGATTTGCTTTTCAAATCAACTTGAACTCTGAGATCAAATTGAATCAGTTTTCTGAATCTGAACTGACAATTCCAATCAGACTTTGTCCAACTTTTACTAGCCTGATTAAGGAAACAGAAAATGTAAACCTACAAAGAAGAAAAATAAGAGTCTGATAGCTGCAAAATGATAGATAGATAGATAGATAGATAGATAGATAGATAGATAGATAGATAGATAGATAGATGGATGAGGGAGAGAGAGAGAGAGAGAGGGAGAGAGAGAGAGAGATACTTCAATGCCGTTATACTTGTTGGAAAGTTGGGCCGCCATAATTTTGCCTTTCCAGATGTGGCTAACTAGCTGACTGGCTGGCTGATTTGTTTATTTTATTAACTGCTTCTTTATAATCCAATTTGTATGGTCATTCATCTATTCGAGTGAACAAAAAAGAAAAGAAAGGATTACCTTAAAACAAATCCACTAAATTTCATTCAGGCTCAATACAAAAAAAAAGGTTAGCCAAAAATTAGCCTTTAACCCAATATTATCTACTCTTACAATAGTGATCCCAAACTTGGAAGCCTTTTTTGGCTTTGCTACCTCACATCTTCTCAGAAATAGTTTCTGGGAACTGAATTGGGTTTCCCCTTCTCCCTTTGGAGAAGCTGTGGTCTTTCTTTGGCCATAGCATCCATGGCCTGAAAGTTGTCCCTCCCTTGATCAAAACTTGGAGAACCACAACAAAGATGCAGACTCTGAATTTGGTAGAAAACCACAGAGATGACCTTGGAGAAATTGTGCAGTAGCAGTTACAAAAATCATGTTTTCAGCCTGGGAAAATGGGTTCTGCCCTAACTCCCTGGAGAAGACGAAGGAAAGAAAAGTCAAAGTCTTTGAAGACAATCAAGCTTTCAAGATTCTGTTGTAGCCTTTTTGATTAATGGATTGATTGGTTGGTTGGCTGGCTGGCTGGCTGGCTGGTTGATGATTGATTGTGTGCCATCAAGTCATTTTTGACTCTAGAGATCACTTAGATAAGTTTTCTCTTTGATGAACTTTCTCCAGCCTGGTTCTTTAGATCTTCCAATGGTGCCATCATAACTGAATCCATCCACCTTGCTGCTGGTCATCATCTCCTTCACTTTCCTCCCACCTTACCCAGTGTTAGAGCGTTGTTTCTAATCTAGATCAATAAAACAGAGACCCTTCAAAGTTGTGCAGTCTGTTTCTTGGTCTGGATTACTTTGAAATACTGACATTTCACTCTAGAAGATGGAGGCAGTCAGAATTGCAAAGTTCATATAACTTTGAAACACATCTTTACAGGAGCAGTTAGTAAGGTATAAAACATAGATCCTTTTCTTTTATCTTTTGGTCAAATGAAAAACTTTTAGATTGTCCTAGAGCAGCGGTAGGCAACTTTGGCTCTTTTATGACTGGTGGACTTCAACTCCCAGAATTCCTGAGCCAGCCATGCTGAGGGGAAAGGGAGAGGTTTCTAAGTTGAGCCATGCTGGCTCAGGAATTCTGGGAGGTGAAGTCCACGAGTCATAAAAGAGCCAAGGTTGCCTACCCCTGTCTATAGCCTTAAAAATATAACAATGGAATCATTTGACTATTTTTCCCCACTTGGATTTTTAACAATCTAGAATTACAGCAACTTTCCTAAATATGCTGCTTAAATGAGGTGGACAGGGATTTTGGCTGGGTTTTTTGGAAAAGACTCTTATGCTTGGAAATTATGTCCAAGGTTGTTTACTCTGCTACTTTGAAAACTGTTGTTCTGCCTATTAACACAGCCTCCTCACCACCTTTAATAAATCCTTCCTAATAAAATCCTGAGATTTATCGCCTTGCTCACTTAATGATACCTGCCTGAATTCTAACTGTAACTTGAACCAGAAAAAAAGGAGATAAAGGAATGAAATAATGTACAATTTCCAGCTCCATTATGGTAACTCTGAATAACACATACTTCAGGAAGAAAAGTAATTTAGACGATATTACAACAAATGCCATATTTCAAAATGAAAACTATCCATCACAGGTTCAAAGAATTTTTTTAGTGTTTTAAGGAAGGTACTCAAGACATTCTTGTAAGAAGTACATTAAAACAAATTGATTGACTTAATTTGGGGATAAATGGTAATACATTGCAAGTGACATCTACGCGTAGATTGTCCTCCTTTTTCAGGCATAAAGGAGTCATAATTATGGGCAATATGCTGTCATAATGCAAAATGAAAAGTAACTAGTTTTCAGAACCCTTTTTTTTTCTTCAAAAGATTACCAGATGTTCCTTTTCTTTTGCTTCTTTGGGCTGATTTACAGCTCCACCACACTCTGGACAGTTGAAAAATTCAAAGTATGTAAGTGGCAGTCAACAATAAGAGGAAAAGACCCACTTACATCTGCGTTTAGCATTCTGGTGCTGAAAAAATATGGAAAGTTCCTAGGAAAGTTAGTGGACTTTTTTTTTTTCATTGTGCATTTTCCTGCTCATGGATAATCCAGATGACTTCATGCATATTTCGTACTTTCAGAGGAAAATTGGCTTTTAAAAAAGGACTATTGCTTGTCTTCTGTAGAACTAATCATAAACTAGTCAAGGAGAGAAGCAAACCTGGAATTGAAGGAGAAACTTCCTGACAGTGAGGGCAATTAACCAGTGGAACTACCTTCCTCCAGAAGTGGTGAATGCTCCAACACTGGAAGTCTTTAAGAAGAGATTGGACAGCCAGTTGCCTGAAATGGGATAGGGTTTCCTGCCTGAGCAGGGGGTTGGACTAGATGACCTCCAAGGTCCCTTCCAACTTCTTCTTCTTCTTCTTCTTCTTCTTCTTCTTCTTCTTCTTCTTCTTCTTCTTCTTCTTCTTCTTCTTCTTCTTCTTCTTCTTCTTCTTCTTCTTCTTCTTCTTCATCATCATCATCATCATCATCATCATCATCATTATTATTATTATTATTATTATTATTATTATTATTATTATTATTATTATTATTATTCCTTATTTACACGTATATCGATGTCTATGCCTCTATCATCTATATTTACTCTAGCATCTATATCAATGTTACTCATAATTGGCAACTTCCCCAACACTGAGAATTGAAGTCCGCAAATCTTAAGATGGCCAAATTTGAGAAACACTGGTCTATATTAGCACTGAAAAAGTGAAGGAAGGATGCAAGTTAAGTGGCATTCTGAAACTGGTGAAATGTATGGAATAAGGTGGTGGACTAGGACAAGAAACCTCCAGGTTGAAATCTAACCTTAGCTCCATTTTTCAGTGATGGAAGCTCTTTAGACGACTTGAGGTCCATCTCTGAGCTTGATTGTGGGAGGAAAGAATGCTCTGTACTCAGTATTGGGAAAATTCTAAAAAATAAACAATTTTAAATCTCATATGTATCATTTGTTTGATGTTCTTCAGTGGAATTGCCACAGTAGAGGAGATCTTAGAAGATAGGACAACCCCGCGCATCTTAAATAAATCGAGCTATTCTACTTGGAGGAAATAAATCCTGGAAGAAAAATTGGGGATAATATTGATATTGAGTGACGAGCTAAATTCATCCAACTCTGTGAAAAATGACTACTCAAGGACTCAGAAGAGAAAGATGATCTAAGAATAAACCTCTCCTTGTAAGCAAAGATTCCTCAAGGATAAATGGCACTTGAACTTATGAGTTCCCTACAGTCCAGGTTTCAAATGACCATAGTTACTGGAACAATGCTTGCCTTCCCTTTGTAGATTTGTGGTTTACCTCTGCCATCTGCACTTGGTGTGTGATTCTACCATGGACGCCAGCTATAAATCTTTCGACCATCCCATCCATCAATTGATGAGCCGATCTTTCATTTTCCTGACTTTGTTCCATTTGCTTTTGTATGAAAAGCTGACAACTTTGTTCCAAACAAAGGATGAGCATTTTGACAGTCGAGTCTTGTTCGTTTTTATTTAGGATGGGTTCAGGGTTTTTGAGGGAGCCGAACAGCTGAAGCACAGTTTGCAAGAAGATCTATACGCCACACACAATAGGATAATTTTTCTGAAAGGGCATTTGAAACTTCATGGATCTCCTACCAGTTCCCATAATTTGCTCTCTTCTGAGAAAAAAAAAGTTTCCGAAACCTTCAAAGTGGCACTATCAATTTTAACAGCTGGTGCAAATGCTCCAATTTCATTGCTTGTTAAGATCAGCCCCAGTGATCTGGGCACACAGCTGCATGGAAGAATTTTAATTGGGGACATCCACAGATACAAGTGTCATTGTGAATACCAGTTTGACTTGTTTAGAAATAAAGGATTAGGCGAAATTACAGCCTATCAATCGTTATGTGGTGACTCAAAAGATGGTATGCATTTGATTCCATTTCTTTCCTGCATTTCTTCTATGGTTCTCCTGGTGGTATATGAAAAATTCCAGCCAGATGATAACTAAAGCCAATCATGCTTGAATTTAGCCCTACCATTGAACTTGGATCATCCTCTGAGACCAGAAGCTATTAGGATACAAAAGGAAGTATTAGTAGCTTCCAAAAACTATCCAATTGAGGGCAGCCATTAATAAATATTGACATCAGTAGACCTAGTGAAAAATAGTCAGTTGGTTTGGGACACACAATGTGTATTGCCCCTCTAAAACTATGGGCAAGGTTGTCAAGATCAAAGAACATGCCAGTAAGAACCCCATTGTCCTTTCCTTTGAAGTAAAGAACTCAATGAGGGTGGAGATAACCATTCATTCATTACATTACAACCTGAAGAAGATAAAGGAGCATCCCCCCCGTTTCTCGCTCTTCTTTCTCACTCCCTAATGCTACAATAAAATGGATCCTTGCAACATCCTTTATAATTATGTATGAAGAAGCAAATGGACTCACTGGAACATCAAACCTTTTTCTCACTATCCCATTCTATTATCACCTATTGTAAGGGCCTCTTTTTGTGTAGGCCATTGTTCAGAAAAGCATAGGTAGAAGAACTGTAGATGGACAGATTCAATTCTACATCAGGGCATGCTGAACTGTAATTCTCCCCATTTCTGCTTTGTCCATCTTCTGTATTTGAGAACACAGCAGAGAAGGTTCTTGTAATCTTCTGGTCACTTGGCTATTTAAATGAAAAGCAAAGTTTCTTCATGTAAACATCTTCAAGTTTTGAGGGAGTGAGGTGGTCCAGAAATGTGAAATATAAGTAAAGTAAATATATGTCTGGAAGAATGTCTATGGAGATTCTCAGTCATCCAGGTCATAGTTATCCCAAAGGTGCTTTTCAAAAGGCAACTGGATTTTTTTTTGGGTTTCTTTCTTTTAAACACATTTTGTTTCTCATCCAAGAAGCTTCTTCATTTCTGAAGAATTAGAAGTGAAATGTTTTTAAAAGAAATAAACCAAAAAAGTCCAGTTGTCTTTTAGAAAAGCACCTTTGGGATGTCTGGAAGAACTGCTGAAACCACAGTTGTATTCATGATGCCAAGAAGCATATTTCCGGTTGATTTGATCTGATCCATCTAGGTTCTTTAGTTTAGAATTTGTGTTTAGTGATCGAGGACTTTAATAAAAGATGGCGTCTTTCTATTCAATGTTTTGGAGGGTGGTTAAAAAAAAACCCTCAAATGAGTAAAAAGGCACGGAGTTAAGCTGCTTAAAGTTTCAGATTGGCCAAGAAAGTCGTGTCTGCAACTACTGACTCATTTGCATTCACAGAACTATAGGAAACCTTGGGTGTCAAGCTGCAATCAGGACCGTGTGTATAAATGGGGCAATTGTGGGAACAGCTGGCCAGTTGTGCACGGACAATTATCCAAATCACCCATCCTGCAATTGCTGTAATAAGACCTTCATTTGCAATCCTCCCAGCTTAAAAATACCAGCTTTTCATTTTGTGCAGAGGAATGCCATTTCGGAGAATAATGGAGAGTAACGAGTTGCCGGTCTTGGGGTTATTTTTAAGACGTAGCCCACGGTGGTGTAATTCTCGGTGGAGAAGTGCTGAGATTGTTGATCTTCCCGTGGCCTATCCATTGAATGTTCTGTTGGCTTAATTGTTTCCATGTCTCACGAAGATGTCGCGTTCAAAGTACAGCCTTTTTTGAAGAGCTCTTTTGAGGGAGATTGAGATGCACAGAAGTGTTAGGGGCAACATATATGATGTTCTGGTGGCCCAGTTGTCAACAGATTTCATAAACAGAATTGACATTTTGCTTTTATTGTTGTTTTGAAAGAAAAGCAAAAGTGGAACTTCCCATAGATGTTTATGAGTGATGTAGAAAACATAGACAAAGCAGATGACAATAGAAGAGAACATTTTAGCTCAGGGTTAAACTGTGGGGCCCTTGGTACAGAGTAGAGTAGAGTAGAGTAGAGTAGAGTAGAGTAGAGTAGAGAAGAGTAGAGCAGAGCAGAGCAGAGCAGAGTAGAGTAGAGTAGAGCAGAGTAGAGTAGAGTAGAGTAGAGTAGAGTAGAGTAGAGTAGAATTAGAGTACTTTATTGGCCAAATGTGATTGGAGAAACAAGGAATTTGCTCCCTTGTCTCTCAGATTGGTGAGGCCAAATGCATGGCTCTTGATTACCTTTATGCCCATACAATATGCACATACTGAACCCTGAACTTGACCAAGCATCAACATCTGCCAATGCATCTATGAAATTTTGCATCTTAAAGTAGGGACTACCTTCCTCCATTTTTGGAAAAATGGATGTTCAACATTTAATGGCTGAATACAAATTTACTTACAAAGCTGGTGTTCAGTGTGTGCTTTTTCCTTGAAATAAATGGAAAAATTTCTGAAGGAAACCAGCTTTTGAGGTTGTAAACTAGTCCTTCTACACATTTAGCAATAGAGGAAAAAAAATCACTCACTAAGTAACTCTTCAGAAAATAAAGTCTTGGATATTTTGGCAGGGGAAAAAATCTGAAAGAGAATGAAGTGACATAAAGAGGGGAAAATGACAATGCCTTGTACCTGAAGAGATTAGATAATTTTGTGCAGATTGATTTGACAACTGACAAACTGCTGAGCAGTGGAGCTGCTCTTAATGTTTATCCTAACAGAAACAGAGCATTCAGTCACACACTTATAGTGGAGATATTCTATTAATCTTGCATTCAAATGGAAAGAATATTCACCTACTGATACCAATTTTAACTCTGTTCTGTTTAAAGATAAATGCATAAACAATAATCCAAGCAAAGTTGTGGATGTGGCTTCCAAAGCTTTGTCAAAAGTTGTTATGAATTGTACTGTTCAAACTCTTCTGTTCTCACAGAATTCTTAAAATGTTGGATGTCACCAGTCTGACCTCTCTCTATGAAGGTGGCTTGGTCTAGCTCCTAGATTATGATTTGTACAAATGTATCCACTATAATACTGAAATTGAGAAATATATCCTCAACAATACATGGGATTTTCTCAAGGACTCTTATCTTCCATTCACCTCCTACTGACAGGTTCCAAATAAAGATACCAGTTTACAGCTATTTGCAAAGCTATCATCTAATTCTTGTGGGTGGAGTATTAAGAGGGTCAACCAAGAGCCAGCCAACACTCATATGCTCTTAAAAGTGGGGGGCATAGCTTGCCTGCATACATCACTGAAGGATGGTTATTTAACCATTGCATTGGTTTATATGACTTCCTCTTCCTAAGTCTCTAGGCAGGTCATGATCGAACCATAAAGTACCATTAGAAACATCCAATAAAATAAAAACAACAGCAATCAAGTGGTCTTCTTCAGCATTTCACCCATAATTTGGCAGCTCCCACTCTATTGCAGCTTCTGTCCCAAAGGTTCAAGGAAACAGCGTAGTCTTGGGTATCTTTGAAAATGACAACAAGGTGGGAACTAACCTTAGCTTGGAGTCCTGCTTCCTGGCAGTCCCTCCTCATGGGAAGAGGGATCCTCCACCAGAATGGTTGTCCTACATGAAGTGGATGATCAGATTCTGACTGGTCAGGCAGTATCAGAGGAAAGGAAAGGAATAAAGACTCAAAACGTGAGTTTTGTCTGGCCCTGGAGGGGCCTGGAAGGAGCAACCATTTAAAGTCCAATTAGTATGAGAAACACCAGAAGACTTCTAGTTGGACATGTTTTACCTTCCTTGGTTAATTTATTTAGGTGCAAAATGTAAGCATGCTTATTTGTATTGGGGGCATGACATAATAAAATTGGGGGCTATGACAAAATTGTGGATTCTGCTCCACAATTCCCAGTCTCTCCAGTCCTTTTTGACCATTCTCTCTCTCTCCTCTTTCATTTTCTACTTCTCACTGTCTATGGTGCTGCCTTCTTTCATCTTATAATTTTTTGTCACCAGACCTGTCATTTGCTTCTTATTTTCTCTGAATCCCTGACTTTGTTCCCCCATCCCTCTTACAAAATAAATCAAGACTCCCAAGAGCAAGTCTGTTCCTTAGTCCACCAGCAAACAGATCCACCTAGGCTAGTTGTAAACCATAAATTGTTGTTGTCTTGGTATTAATGCTAATGTGAATTTGAGACAAGTCATCTCTTTTTTATTATTATTATTAGTATTTATTAGGTAGAGAGTCCACCCGGCTACAGGTTAGCCCTGAAGAGCTTACGGTTAAACAATAGAAAGCAATTAAATATTTTTCCTTTGTGTGCAGACAAACCACACACCCCGTACACAATGGACGGTTTCCCCAAACACCCCCCCCATGCCTGGGAAAACAGCCAAGTTTTTAAAACCTCCTGGAACATCGTCTGAGTGGGAGCTACTCTGAACTTTTATCCCCCTGGTGAAAAAAGAGAGAGTGTTAGAAAAAGCTTTGTTAATTGGCTAGAAGTGGGGGGGGGGAGAGCTAGTTGAAAATTTGCAACAACAAAACTCTAACCATTAACTCCGCTGACTGCCTGTCATGTAAAGCCAGCAGCCAGCAAGAAGATGTAAGAAACTGCATTTGCATGAAAAGAGTTTATCAGCAAAGCACAGATAGTGGTTCAAACTTGACAGCAGGTACTTATTAATAATGCTATATTCCCACCCTTTCTTGCCACCATCCGCTTCTCCCGCCCCTGGTAAAATGTTAACTTTTCAAGTCTTTTAAAAACACTATCCAGAGACTTAATGGGTTTTCAGTTTTTGAAAAGGGAAGGCAAGCTTGTTTTTAAATTAGTCGGTTTTGGCACTTTTCTTTGGGAGCCCAGGGCGTCTCTTTGCAAATCCAGCCTTTTCAAAAGGCCATTTGGGAGTACAGTGGATGGCAGAATTATCACCTTGCTGCCAATAGCTTTGTTCTTGGTTAATTTTAACATTGCTTCATGCATATTGCTTGAGTCTTTGCAGGTAGAGCAGGCAGAAAACTGTTAAGCCAATTGGTTCACAGAATTACGCAGGTCTGAAACTGCAAAGCTCCCACCATGACTTTTACAGCCTGATAACTCTTGAGCTCTTGTTCTGCCCATTATGGTGTCTCTTCTCTGTCCATTCAATTCTGCCCTGACAATGCCGGGAACTGAAAGTTTAGTACTTTGAGAAAGTTCCTTTCCATGAATCCGATCCTAAAAAAAAAAAAATCTTTTCTGAAAAAATTGTGCCTTTCTCCATAATGTGCCTCTCCCTTCCAGGAAGAAATTAATGTAATCTAATCATTTTTGAAATGGCTGATAATGAAATTGAACATGGGTTATCATAACTTGAGAGAAATGATTAAGAGATACTGCTTCATTTTCGGTGATTACCAGGAATGGGGAAAGATGTATTTCATAATGGATCTTGAGTAATTTTCCTGTTAGTTCCAGAATGAATGCAACTTGACAGCTGATGTAGTCTTACTAAGATGCAGGTGGCTTGACATACCTTTCCTCCTCCTCCTCCTCCTCCTCCTCCTCCTCCTCCTCCTCCTCCTCTGCCTCCTCTTCCTCCTCCTCCTCCTCCTCCTCCTCCTCCTCCTCTTGTGCTTTTCTTTCCTTACTACCAGATTGTGTTGGGTTTTAAAAGTGACCTCTGTTCCACTTTGGCCTGAAATAGGGTTTTTTCACATTTTCCCTTAGTATATTGCTAGCCTGGGGGAGAAGGAACCAGATTGCCAGGGGTTCCGATCTAATATTAATTTATTAATGAAATGCAAATGAAGTCATGCAGCAAAAGACATAGACAGATGGTCCCTTCTCTTACCTGTGCCATGGAGTCAGGAAATGTGATCAGGAGGCAGGATGTGAAATGCCCTTTAAATGATGGAAAGCCTGGAATAGCTTCAGGGACATTGAAGTTGTCAGTGGTATTGGCAGAATTAATGTCTGATAAAGGCCCACATGCAAATTGGGAGCCCCAGGCTGCTATCTCCATATCCCCATTCCTGATTGCAAAGCTGCAAAGCTGCAAAGTTACTTATATTTTCCTTTTTTTTCCTTCAAGTGACTTGTAGGTTAAGTGAATAGATAGAAATGAAAAATGGCCTACCTGATTTAATATTGGATCCAGGTAAATTTTGGAGCAAACCGCTGAACAACAAACACAGTTAATTTGAGAGTCAGACATATGTGCTATGTGTAGGAGAAGAACAGGCAGAGCCTGAAGGTGGAGTCAGGAGTCAAGAGAGTCAGCAGCCTGGAGTCCTTAAGTTCCCACAAACAATCTTGAATTCCACTGACTCTTACCTAGTGCCAATTGAGTTCTGACTAAAGTTACTTGACTGGATTCTTATGTACAGGAATGAACAACAAATTAGGTTAATTAGAACTTACCGTGTGGTCCTGATTCTTCATGCCTGACATTAGGATTGCAAAAAGTCACAGTGAAGACAAGCGCATTATGATTTAGACTGGAAGCACTGTTGCTTTTCATCCACATGTCAAATCTTGGGATTTGTGCAAAGAAAAAGAGTTGGGGAAGAAGAAAGCCAGCAGGTGTCATTCCCTTCCTTCTGCCTTTATTGTCATTTTGTCTAGGCAACTGGGACACTGAGGTATCTGTGATTCTTGCCTTTTGTTAACTTTCCATTTCTATTTGTCAATCAAAGTGAAGTACATGGCGGCCATTTCTAACTCACAAGGAAATCCTGTGATGGAAAGAAAAGGCAATCAGGAGAAGAACACTGGAATCTGATTCTGCTCTTTGTTATATTGGCATTTTGAAATAAAGAACACCGGTCAATAAGAAGTTCACACTCTGCTAAAGGAATTAGTTAAAAAAGAGAGTCAGCAAAAGTCGGTCACTGCACATTCATTTTTTTATTATATCTGCATTCTTCAGATATACAAGAAAACTCCTCTTAGTCTAGGGTGAATTTGAATTCAAGAACTGAAATTCAAAGGGGGGGGGGGAGTGGAATCCGGCCAGCTGCGTTTTCTCTAAAGTCCAATTGGTTGAAACAACAAGAAGCAAGATGGACATCACTAGGAATTGAGAGTTACCGATTTCAGTTGTTGACTTATTGTATTGTTGCTTACTCTGAACAACTTATTTAAGATGCTGAACTCAAGTAGAAGCTTACCTATGATTTGCTGCTAGACCTTCTCAATTGTAGATACTGGGGATTTAACCTGGGTCCTCCAGCATATGGTATATATGATCAATCACTGAATTATATTTTTTGACATTGGTTCCCTCAACAAGCTTTGGACCTCCATTCCTAGATTCCTCAATGTATTCAATTTATTCTAGTCATTTATTTTTTGAAATCCAACTCTTCATCCAAACAATATCCTGACTTTGACCTACGTCGCCTCAGCAAAATTAACTAGACCCTATGCTAATAAATGTTGTCATTCAAGGCTGATTAGTTCCTTGAGCCTTTGGAAGTTAATTTCCCCACCACCCAGCCAGCTGTTTCCATCTCTGATGTTCTTTAGCCATCATTTCTCTTCTCCTGCCTCAAAGAGATTGTAATGTGGATTGAAAGAGGCTGGTCCAATCAAAGGATCTGGCTAAAGTAAACCTGGCCTCTTTTTAGTTACCTTAGTGTGAAACTAATGTCTTTTATTTGGTATTGTGATGAGTATGGAGAAAAGATGTACTTGGAGAGTGACAATACCGTAGAGATTTTGCATCCTTCATTGTGCTTTTCAAAGGAATATAAAATGAGAGTCACAGCAATGTCATGGAAACAGATCTCCTTCTCTCCTTCCTTCAGAGCTCGTGATTCTTTATTTAAGTAATGATTCTCCATTCATTGCTTTTCAAGTCCATTTTTTTATCAGAGTTCTTCACTTCTACCGTAAAGCCCAAGCAGATGTGAATGGACATCCAAGTCTCACATTGTAGGTGAAAAGGAGCAAAACCAATTATCTTTGATGAGCAAAGTTGAGTTTTGGTGGTTGATTTTGCCAAAATCTTTGCTGGATTCCTATATATGAAGGCTTCACGTGGGAACAAGTATTTGGTAAAACCTAACAATTTACTAGATTCAATTCCTGTTAGTCCAAGACATCATAGCTACTTATGACTCACAGTGGCTCATGTGGTTAGGATGCTGGGCTGACAACTGACAGGCTCAGGTTCAAAATCCAGTCGCCATACAGGTGAGTGACAGGTGAGCTCCTGTCACTCGCTCCAGCTCCTGCTAACCCAGCAGTTCAAAAGCGGGTGACTGTGAGTAGATAGATGGGTACCACTTTGGTGGGCAACGTAATGGGGACATGAAAAGAGCCCCCAACTGGCCAACCTCCAGGCAGCCATGATGCCCCTGGCTAATCTTCTCAACCCAGAAGTGCTTTGGTGCTCCTGACCTGAATGTAATAGTAAGGTTAATGTGATATAATGTAGTCCAGGTTCCCAGGAAGGAGAGATGGCATTCCAGAGGGCCAAGAGACAATGAAGTTTAGATAGTTTGTGTAGGAGAAATAGAGTGAAAGTGGCTTCTTCCTAATAGTTCTCAGAATATATGTTTAATGATGCAAGTGGTCTGCTTTAGTTTGGCAAGATTTGTGTCTATAGGTGGTGAACAAGAAAGAAAACTGCTTAAAAGACCTTCAATGTGTCTTTCTTGGTTTTTGGAGCCTGACAATTAATGACATAGATTGTGATAGTTGTCCAAAACCACCTCAAGAGAACATCAACTTGCTTATCCTGAATAAAGAGTACTTGGTTCTCCTCCTCCTCCTCCTCCTCCTCCTCCTCCTCCTCCTCCTCATCATCATCATCATCATCATCATCACCATCATCATCATCATCTTAACTTTCTCCATGCTTAGCAGTTGGCAATATGGGGACACACAAATGCAACTTTTATCATCAGGCACAATAAAGACCAAACCATGTTGAGAACGCTTAAATCTTGAAGTCTCCAAGTCCTAGCTCTAATTCTGGCCACTCATCAAGCTATTGTCTTCTTGAAGTAGCAGCTGCCTAGCCCCCATTCTGACAAAGTAAACAGTCTTCATTTATATATGCTGTTTTTTTTTCTGCAAGGCATGATGATTCATTAACTTATGAGCTCAAGTTCCTGAGACGAAGCAAGATTAGCACTATTGTCTGAAACAGAGTGAAATGTCTCAAATTTCCCAAGGCTTAAATGGCGATGCAGAAGAGTAATTAGCTGGTGCAAAAAGGAGACATCAGACAGATTGGTCATCTGATTGCTTCTATTTAGTGGCCACTCTGGAATTTGTAGGATTTGTCAGCATGGCAAAAAAATGGTTGACTTTTGTCTCGAAATGATGGCAATCATGAGCACTATCCTAGCGTACATACATACAGCTTGGTTGTGTTGACAATGTGTTTTATCTATACGAGCTTCATAAAAACATTCATTTCTTTTACCCCCTGTCTCCTGCCTTTCTAGCCCTGATTACTCTGACATATAAATCTGCACATCTGAGTTAGGGGAGCAGTTAAACTTTTGTGGGAGCAATCAAACTCTATAGAATTCCATTTCTTTCGATCTCTTATTTTTTCCAGGATCAAAAGGGCTGGACTGTTTCTTAATCAGTTTCAGCTTCATTAAATAAGAGAGCAAAATAAAAGAGAGAATGTCCACATACCTTATTTTTTTAAAAAAGAAGAAGCTATCATTTCAGGGTTTTTTTTCTTTGAGACGTTGGAGCCTGATTGCACCTTTTCTGACTAACAACTTTTGTTAAAAGGCAGAAGCCTTTGTGAGCTACAGATCTGCCTTCTGGCTGTTATTACTTCTCAGGTATTCCCAACATTGGGATGTAGCAGGGGCCTCCAAACTTGGCCCTTTTATGACTTGTGGACTTCAACTCCCAGAACTCCACAGCCAGGCATGCTAGCTGAGGAATTCTGGGAGTTGAAGTTCACAAGTCATAAAAGGGCCAAGTTCGAAGACCCCTGGGATATAGCATCGTCAGACAGCAGATTGTTCTGTACCAGCCTGCTACCAGCCCTGCAGAAAAGGCAGGGACAACCCCTTTTACAAGAAGGCAAGAGGCTGGAACTAAGCCTGCCAAATTTATGGATACAAAAGCAAACAGAACAAGACACGAACCATGAAACAGGAGCTTATCAAGCGGTTGTCTTCAGCAAACCAGCCCTCCCACGCATTCCCCTTTTATACAGTTCAGGGCGTGGCTTCTCTCTGCCTCCTTCCGAGGTGCCCCATTGCCTTCCTCTGTTTACTCCTGATTGACTGCCTCCTGCGTTGGGCGTCCTTGAACAGGGCCAGCTGTGGGTCATCTTCATCCACGCTGTCAGGCTCACACAGCTGGGTCTGCGTTGTGACCAGGTGGGAGGGGCCTGGCTGAGGGCTTTGTGGAGCCTCAATATTATTCTCATCAAGCTCTTCAACACCCCCCTCCTCCTCCTCTGAGTCGTCCGACCCAACTGCCGAACCCACAGGCTGACCCTGAATCACAACACAGATTAATAAAAGAGACTTATCCAAGGTAGCTGTTTTCTTTGAAGTGGGCTAATGGAGCTTTTGAGACTTTTACCTGCAGCCCTGTTGAATTGTGGGCTGTTGAATTACATGGCGTCTTTCAAACAAAATGTGTATTTTTCCACCTCTCTTTGGTATGCACAATGCAATGGTATAGTCAGAGGCCGCAGCAGGCAACAGCAACACCAGTGGAGAAGGGAACAGGGAAAATCACTCAAAATAAGTGACTAATTAATCATATTCTTTATTCTAATAACACAGTGTCTCTGTTGGCAAATGTGTATGTCTTCAATCTCACAGCCAGGGCTGCAATTCGAGTTGTTGGTCAACCCCCCGTGGTTTACAAATTGACTTTACAACAGAGAAATAGAAGAAGAAAAGTTCCAGTCTTCTTAAGAAACTTGATTATAAAAGTTATTATTATTATTTCTGTATGCACAACTGGATTCAGATCAACATTTGCATCTTGTGGGGATTGGAAAGTCAGAGATGGCTGACCAATCTTTTTTTTTAGTCCCCATAGATAATTAGCAGTCAATAAAGCCTTTGTTCTCCCTCTCCCAGTGAATAATAACTTTTTAATAAATTTACTGGTGCAGCAAGTCATTTCACCTTATTATGCATCTGTTATGATTTCATGCTGCAGCTTGGAAAAGCTTTTAGACTCAACCCCCTTCCTCAGAGCTCCAACCAGGCTGAAACATAAAGACAGATGGAAGAACACACACACACACAAAAACCCACCAGAAAAGGCCTTCTAGCTTCAAACCAGAGGTTCAAAGAAGTCTATGGTCAACCAGGTACATTCTGGGGACACGCACACATGGACAAACAGCTCTTTCCAAATTCAAACCACTATTTGAGATATATTAGTTACAGTTCAGTAGGGTAAGCTGAACTTGGAGAGCTGACAATCCATGTTTGAGACCTGAGCTCTGTGCAATGGGGTGAGCTCCCATCCCTTGCTCCAGCTCCTGCCCACCTAGCAGTTCAAAAGCAGACAGAGGTGAGTAGATTAATAGGTACCACTTTTTTTAAATTCCATTTATATCCCGCCCTTCTCCGAAGACTCAGGGCGGCTTACAAACTTAGCAGTAGCCTTCATTCTATGTATATGCCTGCTTATTATTAGGACTTTCGCCCCCCCAAGCGGCATTATTACAAAGTCAGGGCTCTTCCCACTTCCCACTTCCCACTTTGGTGGGAAGGTAACATGGAAATTGTCTTTGGAGAATGCTGGGTCTCTCAGACAAGAAAAGGAGATGAGCACCGTGCCCTAGAGTCAGGCACAACTGACAAGGAAACCTTTACCATTACATATGATTCAGTAGGGTACGATCAAGCCCATCCAGACCAGTAACATTTATTTTATTTATTTATTTATTTATTTATTTATTTTAATTCCATTTATATCCCGCCCTTCTCCGAAGACTCAGGGCAGCTTACAAGCTTAGCAGTAGCCTTCATTCTATGTATATGCCTGCTTATTAGGGCTTTTGCCCCCCCCCCAAGCGGCATTATTACAAAGTCAGCTTAATTGCCCCCAACAATCTGGGTCCTCATTTGAGAGCCTCATTCTCCAAGGATTTGTCCAGTCCCATTTTAAAATCATATATCTATTGATTACCACTACTATCTCTCTCTACATGTTACATATATTCCCTAGATGCCAATATTTCTATTGCAAAGGAATTAATTTTCAAGATTTATTATTATGATATGTACAACAATGGGTAAGTCGCCAGTTCTTCACCTGTTGCTGGCCTTCATACACATCAAGTTCTTCCCAAGAACCTAGGATGTTGCAATGTGTTGATTTAGTATATGTGCAGATCCAAGCAATGTGGCCTTTGTAATTGACAGATGGAAATTTTCTCCTTGTGCAGATTTTCTAAGTGGCTGTCCAAGATTTTTAGGTATGACTCCCAGTGCATTAATAACAAACAGTACCACCATGGCTTCTCTATGCCATACACACTTTTAATTTCAATTTTCAGATCTTGATAGTTTGTGATCTTTTCCAGTCCTTTAATTTTTGGTCTACTATTGTCAGGCATGAACAACCAGATCCACATGTAAAGAGTTCAGCTACTTTGTTGCTTATGCTTATTATGCCTATTTCACACGAATGTTCCCAGACTGGCAGTTTGCACCTGGGCCAGAATACAGAACACAGAGTTGGAAGGGACCTTGGAGGTCTTCTAATCCAACCCCCTGCTCAGGAAAGAAGCCCTATACCATTTCAGACAAATAGTTGTCCAATCTCTTTTTAAAAATTTCCAGTGTTGGAGCATTCACAACATCTGGAGACAAGTTGTTCCACTGATTAATTGTTCAAACTGTCAAGAAATTTCTCCTTAGTTCTCCTTAGTTATTTATTTATTTATTTATTTATTTATTTATTTATTTATTTATTTATTTATTTATTTATTTATTTATTTATTTGTTTTTATAAACCGCCCTTCTCCCGAGGGACTCGGGGCGGTGTACAGAGTAAGGTAGGTATACAGATTGAACAATAGTGAAAAACAATAGTAAAAACAAACAAACTAAGGCCAGACTAGATAAGATTCAATGGCATTCAAGAGTTCACACAGTTCAGTTGAAAACAAAATACTTCTGAGTAATATATTCTGTCCATTGACCTGTTAACCTGCCTCATCTTTCTATCTATATTTATGTTATTTATTATTTCTTCTTTTAGATTGATCAGTTGCACTTGATTTAAATCCTCCAGTGAACAATTCACGTGAGCATGAAAGAACAGCTGCTATTTATTTATTTGAGAATAGAAATGCACCCTCCAGTAATTAATCCATATTATTGATGTATTATTTAGATGACATCAAGGTTGGTGTAACTCTGCAGATATTAATAATCTGATGAAAATCTGATTGAAAGATATTTGTATTAACTTCTACGTGATCCAAATTCTTTGTCAAGTTACAGAAAAATCTTGTGATTTCTACTTTGCAGCATTTCAGGGTAGGAATGAATTTTGATTTTGCTAACCCTGAGATGCCAGGTCTATTGGAAAGGGAAGTGGCCATGATTTCCTCTGCAATTCAAGTTTTTCAATCCAGGAATAAAAATCAGCGAATTGCACTTACCGTTAAAACGGTAATACCACAATTACCATTGCTTTTAAGGCAAGGCGTTGTTCAGGATTCTGGCGAAAGAAACTTTTAGATAATGCTTTAGGGAGCTTGCTTTGGGAACAGGAGGAGATTAAAAAAAATTTAAAAAAAAACGACTAATGCAGCCATCTCAGATTTAAAAATAAGCAAACAAACAAAGTCACGGTAAATAATCATTAATTCTCCCTACTCTACACCAAAAGGAGCACTTAAAGTTTTCAACATAGCTAATCGCATCCCTGGGGAATTGGGTGGAACAATTGCATTAAATTACCCCCTCATTTCTCATATCTTTGTCTGGCACTTCTTATAGATTCTGCTGCCAACATTCTTGAGTTTGGCCCCAACTCACTCATCTCACAGCTAAGATAGCTGTTGCTTGCCCATTATGATAGTATAGGGTGCAACATGAGGTTGCAGAGTGATAAGGATGAATCTGGCCCCCAGCCACCCTCTTTTCATTCAAATGATTTAGCCAAGGACAAAGGGCAGAGTGCTTGAGATGTTTTAGCAAGGAGAGTGAGATGCTGAGATTTTGGAAAGTGCAGAGAAGAGCAACAAAGATGATTAGGGGAGTGGAGGCTAAAGCATACAATGAATGGTTGCGGGAACTGGGAATGTCTAGTCTAACAAAGAGAAGGGCTAGGGGTGATATGATAGCAGTCTTCCAGTACTGGGGGGATGTCCCAGAAAAGAGGGGATCAATCTATTCTCCAAAGGACCTGAGGGCAGGACAAGAAGCAACAGGGGGAAACTAACCAAGAAGAGAAGCAACCTAGAACTAAGGAGAAATTTCCTGAGAACAAGGACAATTAATCAGTGGAACAACCTGCCTCCAGAAGTGGTGAATGCTCCAACACTGGAAGTCTTTAAGAAGAGACTGGACAGCCATTTGCCTGAAATGGGATAGGGTTTCCTGCCTGAGCAGGGGGTTGGACTAGGTGATCTCCAAGGTCCCTTCCAACTTCATTATGCACTGCTTTATTGTGTGAACCCAATGTGTTGTAATTTATTCAATCAGCACTTGTTAAGTAACTATTGTTAAGCAATAATTTAGCTCAGTGCATGGAGACAGTCCTTGATAAATCCAGAGATAATTGGCAACAACTTGAATCTGATCTTCTTACTCCAATTATTTTACACAACATCTCCCGTGGCTTCAGGGGAAAAAAAGATTTAGAAAAAAAGCTTGTTTGATGTATGGGAAGAAAAAGATTGAAATGTATGTTACTTTTAGGCCTATCATTAAAAACCAGTCTGTCACTGAAAGTGGACCTTTAACAGTGAATTTATTTTTCCTACTGAGACTGCTTCCGGGGGACTTTGTACCATTTTTCAATTGTACCTTGCAAGATTTTTTTTCCTCCTCCAGGACTCAAATATTCTTGGAATATCCTGTAGATTAAACAATATGAAGGCACATTTGCCTGCTAGGAATATTTGCTAAGGAATATTTGCTAAGGGATATTTGTAGTTCAGGGCTCAACTGTGGGGTCTTTGTCTCTTTCGGAGCTTAATAGAGCCTTGGTGGAGCAGTGGGCTAATGCCTCCTTAAGTAACACCAGCTGCCTGCAATTAGTGCAGGTTCGCATCCCACCAGGCTCAAGGTTGACTCAGCCTTCCATCCTTCCGAGGTAGGTAAAATGAGGACCCAGATTGTTGGGGGCAATTAAGCTGACTTTGTAATAATGCCGCTTGCGGGGTGTGTGAAAGCCCTAATAAGCAGGCATATAAATAGAATGAAGGCTACTGCTAAGTTTGTAAGCCGCCCTGAGTCTTTGGAGAAGGGCGGGATATAAATGGAATTAAAATAATAAATAAATAAAATAAAATAAAATAAAATAATGGTTTTCTTGCAGATTTTTCATTACCAAAGCAGGTAACATCATCAGTGCTTGAAGGGAGTTGGGTTTACTCTTATATTTTTTTAAAGAAATAAAATAATATTTTAAAAATAAGAGCAGACTCCACCCTCTTCTAGTACTGATGATATTATCTAGTTTGGTAATGAAATGTCTGCGAGGAAACCATCCGGTTCAGAGAGCACCAAGGAGCTCACATTTTGTAAAGAAGGCAGAAACTTGTAGAATTTAACTGGATTGCCTCTACTTCATATATATATATAGAGGACCCCTCAACTAAAGAAGCCAAAGCCATTTCAGCTTTTGGCTTATGATTCATACCTGAAATCATATCACACATTAATATTCAATTCCCAAAGCTTTCTCTATTTGATCTTTTAAGCTCATTAGTCCTTTTGGCCCCTTTCAAGTTTCTACAAAGCATTAAAAACAGAAATTAGACACTCTTGGGGACAGAGATGAACAAATCTTAACTCCATGTATGTAATTAAATACCACAGAGGGGAAAAAAAAACCAGAAATAGAGGTGAAAGGGGGTGCTTATTATATGCAATTTCCTGTTTTATAAAATGAAAAGGTTTCAGGGGACTTTAGAAGGATAGATCACGATGGGGGAAAAATCTATGACCACTAGGATTTGAAAACTACTTGATGGTACATAATCAATCCAGAGGAATTGATCCACATCGCTTCAGGTAGAGCTTTAAGAACTCTGTTTAAATCATTTTGGGGAGTTTTAAGAGCTGCAGTAATATCTGAACAACATCTTTGTGCTAGTTTTCCCCAGCTAGCTGTTATTAATAAACAGGAGCAGATTTGCATCTTACTTGGGACGATAGCTGTAGGACATCTGAAAAAACCCTGTTTCTATTGTTGGGATCACATTGTTTGATGCTTGGAGCAGTTTAATTCAGATTTATTGCAATTGGCACTCAAAAGCATTAATTTCTGGAAATGGTTACATAAATAAAATGATGGTATTTCAAACTAGATAAATGTAGCCTATCTTAGAACTGTACAGGATGGGACAAAGGACAATGGATTAGATGCCACTTCTAAGAAGTGACTCAAGAGAGATACAAAGGAATTACTCCTAATTTCAAGGAACGTTGATTACTGCTTTGGTTCCTGTAGAATTAGATGCTTAAGTGTGCTATTTCGAATGACTGTTTTCAAGTTTGCTATTAGTCCAAAGCTAATCCTTTATTCTGGGATCAATTGTGTTTTCCTTCTCCTTCGTATCAGAATATTATCTGAGGATTCTGTTAATGAGTGTAACAAACTGGAGGCAAGCCGCTCTATTATATTCGTGATTTATCATATTAAAACAAGGAATGTTTTCAGCTGAACAACTCAGTGGAAATTGATGGAAGGGAGCATCAACTTTTTGAGTCTTTTCATTTGTCTAGTAGCTTCAAGTAGCTTTTTTCCCCAAGATCTGCCATCTCAGAAAAGATGGACCAGGTAAAATCTTCACACAATGGTGATGTGTGCCCTTGTCTTAACAAGCCATATCTCCTGTGTTCCAACCAGCTACCTATGGTTTTCAACACACTGTTGTGAGCTATCAAGGGCTGAAAGAAGGCCTCGGGCTCCTTTGCACCCATCCAAGGGAACTGGAACAAGAACACAAAAAAATATCTCACAATTTTGTAGGCTTTCTGGGCCCTTCTTATCAAGGCAAACTACCTATTAATATACAATCTGTTTAGCTTCCTGAATTCAAAGGGATGTGTCTCCTTTACTCCAGACAATTGGATTATTTATCTGCATCTTTCTATACTCTAATTTGTAGACTGATCACTTCCATCAATGGTTTCTATAGATTAAAGCTGCAATTGAAGTCTACTCTAGATAACCCAGTTGCATGACCTTGGATAGTCCAGCTTTTTTCCTTGTTTTCTCCTCCTCCTCTTGAATTAATGGTGTCTTGCCAGTTCTAAGTTCCTTCATGATTTTTACCCCCTCTTGATCTATCTCTAAATCGTACCAATGAGGCCAAAGCTGGTGACACTGCAATTTGAGGGAAGAAGTCTTGAAACTGAAAATAGCCTACAATTTTCTTGCTGTTATAGCCGCTTTTGTGTGTGTGTGTGTGTGTGTGTGTGTGTGTGTGTGTGCACGCACACACACACACACACACACACACACACACACACACACACACACAAAGTAGCATCCTTTCGGGTTGGTAATCTACTAAAGTAAAAAAATACAGCATCAAACTTTTTCAAGGAAAAACAATCAATTTCAGATTTCTATTTTTATCTCTGCCTGATGCCTTCCCTTGACCAATTCTGCTTCTTATCCAAAAGCCATGATGGCACATTTGGGAGTTGGCTTTAGACCATCCCTTAGATTTGAAAAAAACCTTGGCAGGTTGAGCTGAAAAGACAAGATGAAAACACTTCTTGTTCCAGCTTCTGAAAATCTGTTTTTGAACCAATTCCCTATATCTAATAAGAGGCGAGATTGTATGGCTGGTGAAAACACTACTTCATAGAAATCAACTCCAAAGTAATTGACAAATCAATTGAAGGATGGTATCTCAATGGCTTTTGATCCCAATAGCTAAATGTTGGGAGGTAGGTTCTCCATGATGAACTAAATCTATAGTCAACTTCCTGGTAATAATTCCTGATTTTTCCCCATGATACTGCTGTAAAAATGAGTTCCTAATTCCTGTTTACCATAACTTTGTCACCTGATTCCCAGGTACATAGGCTACACAACGAACCATGTCCCTTGTTGGAATCCAGCATATTGGGCTTGTACACACAGGAGCTACAGTATGGTGTTCAACTGATTCATGTTTTGGTGAAGGAAAGAGTTTATTTATTATTAAATTTATATGCCACTCATCCTGCTATCCAAAGCAACTCTGGGTGGGTTACAATGCAATAAGCAAGTAAATATCCAAGTACCTTTTCTTAGACACATAGAATCATCTCTTGCAGACAACTTCATACCCAAGTCTTCAAACACTTGCATGAAGGTCTATTTCTACATAAATATGGACTTTCTAGGTTAGTCTCATGATCTAGAACTACTTATCCTCCACACCCTAATCCTAATTTTAAAGTCAGTATACGGTACTTTGTTTTGGGTCAGTGAATCCCCTTTAATTAGTTTCAAGTTCTTTGAAGTACTACTTTGATCTATTTTAAAAACCCTGCCAGTCAATACGATTGGACAGATTGTGACTTAATTCATCTTAATTACTACTATGATTTTTAGTAGTCACTTAAACCTTCCATCCAGCTTTTCTATAACTATAACCAAAGCAGAAACAAAAGGAAAAGATGCAGAAGAGACAGAGAAATGTCTGTCTTCCTCATCTGAAATCCTTCCAGATCCTCCCTGTGGATTTTGTCGTCTCTTCTTCTGGATTAGATAACTTAATAAAACCAATATTTAATCAATTGCAGCATTTCAAATGGAATATGCCCAGTTTGTTCAGTTTTTGGCTGTCCAAATCCCAGAGTTTTTGATGAGATATACTGCTTCACTTAATTGCAGTTTACTGAATAAATCACAGTTTGCTGGGATAGCCTAACCCATTAAGCCATCAATCAAGCTTTACAACTCATGGGGATGGATTGTCACAGCATGTTGAGCCAAACCCAAATCATGCCTATTTTAATTATTTGATATACTGAGCATATTGTATGAACCTAATCTTCGAGGATCCAAGCATGGTAGAGAAATGTTTATTCTTAGGGGCAAAACATGATGCTGAAAACTCTTCTGGAAATACAAGTTCACCTTAATTTATTTGCTGCCTCCCTCCAAAGATTTAACTCCCCTTCTCTGGTTTTTGCACTTTACTACCAGCCTACATTAAGGTTATTGGCTTAACTGTTTATTCCCTGAGTGCTTCTCGGTCAATGTGTCTGAGATCAATTATTCAGCTGAAAGAAGTTTCTGCCGGCAAGGTTTTCCCTTGATACTTGTAACCAAACTGTGCACATGCATACATACACACCCAAAGCACGCATACACATGACCTGTGGAAGATGGATTCTATCTACCTTCCATAAAGTGTGCGTTCCAGCTGCTGGTTCCTAAGTCATATTCTAAGGGCATTTATGATTTTCACAGAGGGATAGAATCAAGATCATGTGAAGTGTTAGGACCACTTTCTAAAGCCTTGGTAAGACCACACTTGGAATATTGCATCCAGTTTTGATAGCCACGATATAAAATAGATGTTGAGACTCTAGTCTAGGAAGAGTGCAGAGAAGAGCAACAAAGATGATTAGAGACTAAACTGAAGGCTAAAACATACGAAGAATGGTTGAAGGAATTGAGTATGTCTAGTCTAATGAAAAGAAGGACTAGGAGTGACATGATGGCAGTCTTCCACTATTTGAGGGGCTGTCACAAAGAAGAGGGAGTCAAGCTATTCTCCAAAGCACCTGAAGGCAGGAGAAGAAGCAACAGATGGAAACTAAGGAGAGAACCAATGTAGAACTAAGGGAAAATTTCCTAACAGTGAGAACAATTAAACAGTGGAATGACTTGTCTCCAGAAGTTGTGGGTGCTCCAACACTGGAGGTTTTCAAGAAGAGACTGGACAGCCATTTGTCTGAAATGGGATAGGGTTTCCAGCCTGAGCAGGGGGTTGGACTAGAAGACCTCCAAGGTCTCTTTCAACCCTGTTATTCTGATTTCCAGCTCTTATATAAGCAATAGTATTCTGGAGCAGAGACTAGGTTGCCTTGAGAACTAATGTGAGCTATTTGTAATCTTCCAAGTGAAGAACAGCTGCACAAATCATAAATGGGCATGCACTATGGAACAGGAGAAATAAACTTTGCTGGAATAAGACAGATAAAGCAGTAAACAATTTATAAATCACCAACCCTCTTAATCTGAGATGAGTACGACCTCACAGAGATAGCTGTGCTCAGTTCTGTAGCCAATCCATGCATTGAGAAGGGGCAGATGCCAGCAGGTCCACCCCAGACTTCCAGAAATTCTCCTGACCTTTATCTAGAGGCTTTGTAAGTGGGATCCATACACTGAATATTCCAGATAAAATAAGATAATCTTTATTGTCATTTTTTACTGCGGGCACAACGGCACACCTCAAAAATGAAAAAGAAAAAGAAAAAGAAAAAAATGCATCTTCTGTGTATCTGTGTGTGGGGGGTAATGTGTGTATGTGTGTGGGGGGGGCAATGTGTGTGCACCCAAAGATGCTTTTTTTAGGAGGCAATTGGACTTTTTTGTTTTTCTTTTAAGACCTTTTGCTTCTCATCCAAGAAGCTTCTTCAGCTCTGACCGGTGGTGGGGAATGGAAGGATTTATATTATATTTACATAATATGGATGACAAGCGAAAGGTCTTCAAAGAAAAATAAGAAAGTCCAGTTGCCACCTGAAAAAGCACCTTTGGAACAACCATGACCTGTATGGCTGAGAATCTCCATGGACAATGTACGTGTAGAGTCTGGGATGGTTCACAGAGTCAGGACAAGACTGACGAGACAAAAGCAGTCCCGTGGTTTTTGCTGCGTACAAAAATTGGTTGATTTGGTAGAGAAAGGTTCACGATGGGTCATTCCCCCCCCCTCTCATGAAGAATGGAGGGACTAATGTTAGGATATTCTGTAAGCGGGAGGCATAAGGAGATCCAGGAGCATCTGAGTGTGTAATGGAATGCATGGAAGACCTTGGGGAGGAGAAGGAAATAGATGCAGCCTAGGAAACAGTAAGAGGAAAGAAGGGAGGTTCAACAGCCATTGAGAGAAAGAAACTTAGGAAGGAACGACCCACCCTAATTGATCAGATATACTGGCAAGAAGTTTGCACCTTCAGACTTGGAAAATTCAGTTAATGTAGCCTTACAGTAAAGTAGAATTAGCTCATCTGGTCATGCTTCCTCTCTGGTGTAACCCAAGAGGGCTGACACGAAGCTGCCTTTCCTGGTTCTACGAAGCTGCTTTTCGTTTCTCTATTGACCGGTTTAGGGTTTTTTTAAAAACGTTTTTAGTGATATCTGATTGCTTTTCAGGACTTGTTATCCTTCTGGCTTTGTGCCTTGCCTAGTTTCCCATTTTTTTGATACCCTTTACTCCTTAATTGCTTTTAATACTGCAGCCCTTATTTTCATTTTACCATCGTTTTCTTCTGCCCGACTCTTTAATAAATTGGCACTCACATTTCTCAAGTAGCCAATAATAGCAAGCTAAATGAACAAATTAAATACGTGTGTCTCCACCAAGCTATGGGATCTGTTGGGAGTCTGGGCAGAATCCACAATCATTTTGGAAGAATGAATAAGATTGCTAGGTGTTAAGCAAGACTGTCATTTGTTGAGGCTCTGATTCTCTTTGTACAGCTGCTCAGGTACCTCTTCAAAATATCCCAAATCTCAGGAGATCTAGATCAGGGATCTCCAACCTTGGCAACCTTGGCAAGAGATTGATATAGGTTTTAATGACCCTTGTGATTAGCTTTCTGGGAATCCCAAAGTCCTCAAACCCAGTTATCCAGTCCCTTATTTGCGTGAAACTTTTTTTCCCCCGCTGCTCTTTTCTGTTCACACATTTAGCGGGAGCAAAGAGACGCCTCTTATCTAGAAAGACAAAAGTGCAAAGATGAAAACTTAACAGATTCCTTACCCCTTTGGGCTAGCTTGTTACTATCACCGGGAAGAAAACTTGACAAATGAGAGCTTTTCAATTATTACTAACTCTTGAAGTGCAACTAAGGAGCCTGTGATTTACCATGTTATTATCATGTATTCTTCTTTTGGGGAGAGCTAGAGAATGTTGGATGGATGTGATTTAAAGTTTTGTTTTGTTTTTTAAAAAATAATAGATAGAAGGACAGTCCCTTGGAGAACAAACCTGTTCTACACTTTCCTCCTTTTAATTTATTTGTCCTACCCAATGCCTGTGTTTTAAAATATCTTAGTTCCTTTCCTGGACATGGTGCCCGGAAACTTTTATTGCAGCTACTGTTCCCCAAAGAAAGGGAGTTTGTGGCAGATTCATATTTCAGAGTGTTCAAAATATGCGCTTAAGAATTGCACTGCAGAAGCTCTGGTACATCTGGCTATTTAACATTTCCCTGTGCTCCATAAAAATGTCAGGCACAGTTCCTGCTAACTTGGGAGGCTGGAAGAATGGAGCTTGAACAGAGGTAGTTCATCACTTGCAGAATAACAAAAGACCGGTGAAAGGCCTGTGCAAAGGGTTTGGTGCTATCCGGTGATATAAGCTGTCTTATTGCTTTGGGGAGTGTATTGCTGTCAAGGAATTTTATCTCTGGTTTGAATTGATTATTCAGCTTCAACTTTTAGCTAAAGCCAATGAAGGAATGTTCTGGTAACTTTAGTACAATGACATCTTCTTCTTGTTGTTGTTAGTTGCGAAGTCGTGTCCGACCCATTGCGACCCCATGGACAACGTTCCTCCAGGCCTTCCTGTCCTCTGCCATCTTCTGGAGTCCATTTAGGCTCACGCCTCCTGCTTCAGGGACTCCATCCAGCCACCTCATTCTCTGTCGTCCCCTTCTTCTCTTGCCCTCAACCTTTCCCAGCATTAGGCTCTTCTCCTGTGAGTTCTTCCTTCTCATAAGGTGGCCAGAGTATTGTTGAGTTTCAACAATAACATCTAGTGAGCAGCAATCTCTAATCTGCATGAAAGTATGACGTACAATGTACAATTGTGCAGAAGATATTCTGGAACTCCATGCCCTGGGTCTTCTACTGAGGTTCTAAGGAATAGTCCTACCTTGAAAGTGGAGCAAATCAAATCAAGCATATATAGTTGGCTGAATCAGAGATTGTGTTTCTGTGACCCTCCAGATGTTTCTGTGTACCTTCAGAGGTCAAATTTCTGTGAGACTCCAGATGTTACCTACAGCTGAAGTTGTTGTTTTAACCATTCGGCTGTGTCAGACTCTTGGTGACATTATAAACAAGGGCTCTCCATGCTACCCTGTCAAGCACAGCTTTGTTCAACTGTTGTATGTTCCCATTTGCATCAGATTTGATGTTATCCACCCAGCGTGTTCTTTGCTTGCTGCGTCTTCTAGTTCCAACTAACCATTTCTAGCATTACTGACTTCTCCAATGAATTTGCTGGAGTAATGGAAAAAATACTTATATTATAGTTCAACAGTGTCTTATTATATTATAGTTCAACAATGTCTTCAGGCCAACTGGTTTTTCTGCAGAGATCACATGGGATCCACCAAGAATGGATCACCTGCCCTTGTAGGGCAGATCTCTCCTTTTATGTAGTGTCCTACTGTGTGAAATCAACTCAAGACTGTGCTAATTGAAATCAGTGATCCATTTTCCACAGGGCACATAAAGACCAATATTATCACGAGGTCATAATGCAAACACCATATCTTACATATTTGCATCAGATATTGAGACTCAAGTATGTAATGGCAGCATTTGTGTGATGAGGCCACCGTGCATATGTCATAATTCTGGCATTATTTCTGTTGTTTGGGAGGTTGCTGCCATTTTTATTATGGAAATGAAAATAAATAGGTGTGTTAAGAAATGGTTTAAAACTTCTCCTTAAATGTGATAAAAATAAACCACAAATTCCCAATCCCCTCCAGAGATGCTGTTACATCCCCGCCCTGTTTGTGGTGGCCTCTGGCAGATGCAAATTGAACAAGTGAGACACATTTTTGCTTCCCAAGTAATTTACACTGGAGGAACATTTTAGATGTGTTGGAAACATGGTCATGAAGGCAGCTTAAGCCTAAATATTGAGCAAGTGGCCGTAGATAGTCTCATCAGGGGACAACACTTAACTGAGAACTTCAGCAGTGCCATACCAGGAGATCCCAGGCTTTGGTCTAGAATGAGAAGTCAAGACACTCCTAGGAAAGGGCAGTGGCCAAGGAGTGTTTTAATGTCCCAGAAAACAACATAAATGCATCTAAGAAATCATGAAGAACTAAGCTTGAGGGCACCTCGGTGCTCTCTGAGCTTGGTTGTTTTCTTGAAGACATTTCATTACCCAAGCTAGGTGACATCATTAAACATTTCATTACCCAGCTAGGTAACATCATCAGTTTGGATAATGAAATGTCTGCAAGAAAACAACCAAGTCAGAGAGCACTAAGTACCCGTCATTTCAACCCTGAGCTACAAATATTCTCCTTGAATTAAAGCCTGACAGGAAACCACCTTTCCACATTCTATTCTTAAACTAAGAACCATTTTCCTTTAGAAGTAACAATTTTACAAAGATGGATTCCAGCTTTAAAATGGTTACTTCCACTTCTCTCTCTCTCTCTTTCTCTCTCTCTTTCCTTCTCTCTCTCTCTCTCTCTCTCTCCACCCCTCTCTCTCTCTTTCACTCCACCCCTAGCAAGAAGTGCTCGAAAACAATGGAAGCTCTGGGGCTCTGAATAAACATCCCCTCTTTCCATTTGAAACCTTTGCTTTCAAGGAGAGTTCCTGCTGCGTTTGTAATAATAGACGATGCCTTTCCTGATTTAATATTAGTCAGACCCTTGGCTTAATTGGGGTGCTTTGCAGTGTCTTTGATTGCAATAATACGAAGTTTTGCCAAAGCTTAGTTGTTCCGGCAATGCTTTTTTTTTTTGCAAATTCATCTGCATTCAACAAAATGTGGTGCCTATGACTATAGGGACAGGGGAAAGAAAGTGGGGGGAACCAACTCCACAATTTCCTCCTGAACCTGAGGCACATGTCTTTGAATGATAAGCCATGTTCCTCCTTTTGTTTCTGAATCAAACAATATCATTTTGGAGGGAAGAATTGTGAGGTGAGATAGAAAAGAAAAAGGATTTACAGCAAGTGGAAAATCTCTGGGAGATTTAGTCAAGAGAATAGCTGTACCACAATTAACTTAGGATAAAGAGAGGCTTTATGCAGAACATCTCAGATGTGAAAACACACTCACACGTACCCACACATATCCACACAAACACACACACACACTGAGAGAGAGAGAGAGAGATGTATAAAATGGGAAGAGTGAGACTTTTACAGCTCTTAACTACTGGAAAACAGTGTTCAAAATAATACACTTTGGTACTTGCAGACATCAAGCAAATCTACTACTTGAACTGCAGGCAGCCGGCAGTCAGCAGAAGTCGCCTGCAGTACTGCATTCTAAACACTGTGCCACCATGGCTTGCTCCTTCCTTCCTTCCTTCCTTCCTTCCTTCCTTCCTTCCTTCCTTCCTTCCTTCCTTCCTTCCTTCCTTCCTTCCTTCCTTCCTTCCTTCCTTCCTTCGCACTTAGCAATACCATTTAGGCTTATATACTCCTTCACAATGCTTTGCAGCCCTCTCTAAGCGGTTTACAGAGTCAGCCTCTTGACCCCAACAATCTGGGCCCTCATTTTACTGACCTCAGAAGGATGGAAGGCTGAGTCAACCTTGGCCATGTCAGGATCGAACTGCCAAAATGCAGTCAGCCAGCAGTCAGCAGAATTAGCTTGCGGTGCTGCATTCTAACCACCGCGCCAGCACAGCTCAACATGCTGGTCCCCTTCTATTTTATGTCGCTCCCTTCCCGATATGGCAGATTTTAGAAGTTGTAAATAGGATGTCAGGACTCATTCCTCAGTTTTGTGCTTGTGATGCATTTAGAGAGATTAGATTAGCAGCTGTTAAGGTGAGTGTGAGTGGGAGGAGGTGTGCAATTAATGGCTTTCAACAACAATACCTTGGATGAGATAAATACATGTTTTAGTTACACTTAACTGCAGAATGTCGTGCTGCATACAATCCCAAAGGCTTGGTTGTGTTTAAACAAAACTGGTTTAAAAAATGAGAAGGGGGGAAGGGTAAAGAAGTAGTAGGAAAAAAAAAGACATTTCCCACTTTCAAGCAGAGACTTCTCCTTTTTCAAATTGTTTTGATGTTGAGGCTGCTGGTGAGCAAAAATAAAATGAAAGAAATGCTTCAGTAATTTTAAATTGCCACCTGCATGTGTGTGTGTGTGTGTGATATAAAATAATTGGATATTCTTGTGTACCTGACTTATTTCAATTCTTCTGATAGAAGACAATATATGTAGTGGTGGAGGGGTTGAGAACAACTCGAAGTGGACAATTTGCCACAGGACAAGTCAACATGAGATAACTGCCCTCTAGACCTCTTCCTCTCTTAATCACATTAATAATATTGTTGTTGTTATTGTTGAAATCCCAATGATTTTAATAAAACGTAAGAAAGGAGGAAGAGGCAGATCGCCACCCTAATAATATTAAGAGAGGAATGGATCTAGAGTACCATTATCTCAGTTGCCCCATGGCGAGTTAGCTGTGGTGAGCTGTTCCATTCTGCTGTGGAGACCTTGGTGACTGCTGATCTTGGTTGATACCACTCACTGCACTGATAATGTTACCTGGTCTGGGAATGAAATATCTTCAAGCAAGCAACCAAGCTCAGAGAGAACATCAAGGACTGGTCAGTACAGTATCTCAATTCTTTTCTTGTTCATCTGCTAAAACTGAACAAGCCCCTCACCCCTTCCCAATATTAAGGTAAAGGTTCTCCCGCACATACATGCTAGTCGTTTCCGACTCTAGGGGCCGGTGCTCATCTCCGTTTCAAAGCCGAAGAGCCAGCGCTTGTCCGAGGACGTCTCCGTGGTCATGTGGCCGGCATGACTAGACGCCAAAGGCGCACGGAACGCTGTTACCTTCCCACCATAGTGGTCCCTATTTTTCTACTTGCATTTTTACGTGCTTTCGAACCGCTAGGTTGGCAGAAGCTGGGACGAGTAACAGGCGCTCACTCTGTTACGCGGCACTCGGGATTTGACCCGCCAAACTGCCCACCTTCTGATCGACAAGCTCAGCGTCCTAACCCACTGAGACACTGCATCCCAATATTACAGTGTTAAAATCAGGGCTTTTTTTTATCATAGAACGCCCAGAACTGAATTCTGGCACCTTTTTTGGATGGAACCTTGTAGGGTAGGCAAGGCGGGTTGTATGACCTGTGTGAGTTCCGGCACCTTTTTTTTTTAAAGAAAAAAAGCACTGGTTAAAATTATCTGATTCGTTCACTCATTGGATAAGAAAAAGGCAATTTAGATAGAGCAAAGATAGCAGTTGTTCAGTTTAACAGTGTTTTATCCCAAAAGGCTCTCAGTGATGATTATTAATGAGAAAATTTATTCCACCTATTTAAATAGACAATCTAAAAGACGTGACAAATGGACAAAAGGGGTATGGAGAAGGAAGACCAAAAAAAGAAAAAGAAAAACTCAAGGAATTTAGCCTAAGACCAACGTTCTTATTATCCAACAACTATCTAGATGCAGCCTCTCCTTTCGGCTCTTCCTCTCCAACGCAACACTTAACTTTGGATGAAAAATCCAAATAATCCTAATGCTCGTGACAGTGATAGCCTAAACTGAAACTAACAATAGTGGAATGCCCACCATTTTTTCTCTTCTTTATATCCACTGCTGTAGGGTGTCTAAACGATAGAAAGTGAAGAATTTGAGGATATTTTACCAACAGCATTGTAACGAAGACAACTTAAAGTAGCAAGATTTATGCTAATACTATAAAAGGAGGAAAAGGGAAAAAGAGGAGAGGAGAGGAGAGAGCAAGCTAAATTGTAAAGCTACAGCTTTTATTGCTATTAGCTGAAACCAAGTGGAATCACTGTTAGTTGGCTGATAGTGGAAAAAGTCTGAAGCAGCTGAGTTTTCAGCTAACCATAGAATCTCCCTCCTTCTCTACTTCTTTTACCTTGGGAATAATTAGGGAGACCCCCAAAACTGACTTCAGCAACTCACTATTTTTATTTTAGTTAACTATAAAATCAATTTTTACTTGCTGGGAATTTTGGTGAAGGTTGCCATCTTCTCTTGAGGGACTTTGATGTAATCAGAATTCATTCACAGCAGCAAGGCCAGAAAACTGCTTTAAGTCAATGATCTCAACCTTCAAGGCCAGACTTTGAAATTCTGGCTTGTAAGTGCATGGGACTGCTGACAGCTTGTCTTTTGGGGTCTACATCCAGCTGAGCGCTGGACTGAAGCCATGCTTTACACATAGGGGAAAGAACCTACCAGTGTCAGTTAAAGCAAACTACAATGCTACTTTGGAGTGGGCAACAAGACTGGTGATTTTCCAAATCCACTAGTTTCCACTCCAGAGAGCTGGTTGGTTGGTTGGATGCATGTCTAGTGGATTTTGCTGAGAAGGCTACCATTATGGAACCAACATAATGCCAGAGAGTACAAAGAATCATGTGCAGTATATATAACCTCTGTTTTTATGTTGGAAACATCTGGGAAAAGGAAGGAGAACATGCTGAAATGGAAGCTTCAATGAAAACATGCACGTCCATCATTTTTCCTCTTTGTTTCTTGTCCTGAGCAAGTTCAGGAATGTCACTGATAAGAAAGTTGCATCAAAAATCAAGGAGAATCTCCTCGTTCCATTTTCTGAAAACTGCAGTTTTTCCTTCAGCTTCCCTCATCCACCACCCTCATCCTGAAATCTTTGATTCTTGATTTGAGGGGGGGAAAGGGCATTTAAGATGTTTGTCACCATAGAAAATGGCTAGGTGTTTGTGGTTTTGTTTATGTAGCTGTAATAAGGGAAATGAATCACTGACTCTTGCTTTAATCATGGATTTTGGCAAATAGAATTAAAGATAGGAAAGAAACTCAGTTTGCGGGTAACTTGCCACTATATATCAGATGACACTTTTAGCTAGTGGCTATTTCTTCTAGGGAATGCAATTTATTTGGCAGTAAACATGTTTGTGGAGAAATAAATATAGCATTACAGGTAGTCCACGAGTCATAGACACAATCGGGCCAGGAACTTTCTTTGTTAAGTGATGTGGTCATTAACTGAGTCATTATATGACTTGACCTGATTTTATGACCTTTTTGCCATGGCTGTTAAGCAAATCACATAGCCATTAAGCCAATTCGGCTTCCCCCATTCACGTTGCTTGTAGGAAGCTGGCTTGGAAGATCACAAATGTTGATTCCATGATCCAGGATGCTGCAACTGTCATAAATACATGCCAACTGCCAGAATTGTGTTCATGTGATTGCAAGAATGCTGCAATAGTCATAAGTAACTTTTTTCAGCACCATCATAAATTTGAGTGCTGGCTAAACAAATGGCTGTAAGTCAAGGACCCTCTATGCACCGTACTATACATGCTGCTTACTTTCTTATGAAATGCATCACAAAGGTTTACTGATTGCTTAACAAGTGTTTGGAAATTTCAGTCATCTTTCAGTAGAAGCAGACCAGAGGCCTGTCAAAGGAAACTTTGAATTTTCATCTTTTTGATGGACCCCTGGAAGGAATGTCAGAAACTGGTTGTCTTTATTTTTCTATGAATTTGTAGAAGAAGGTAGGTAGGTAGGTAGAGAGAGAGAGAGAGAGAGAGAGACAGACAGACAGACAGATGAGAGGAGAGAGAGAGAGAGAGAAGATAGATGAGACAGAGAGAGAGAGAGAGAGAGAGAGAAGATAGATGAGACAGAGAGAGAGAGAGAGAGAGAGAGAGACGTATTGTGATAATTTTTCTAGTAAACAAGTAGCCACATTGCCAGTCATGGATGAGACTGTAATTCTAATAATAATGACTTTCCTACTGCTGTATGATGCATATTTCAAAGCAATATTTTCCTTGTGCACATGAATTTTGCAATGAACATCTCCCTTATTCATGGTGGTTTTCTGCATCATTACCCTTAATGTACAAATGTAGGTCACATTTTTTTTTCTCCAATTGCAAACCCCACTGCAAATTTCTGAACACCGCCAATGTTGGCAAGCAAGTACCAAGCCGTTCACATATTCACTGAAGAGGAATATTAAGATGCCATTTTAATTTCCCAGAAGGATCCAGGGGGATGTTGTGGGAGAACTTCAAATGGCAGATCAGATCATCACCTGGTCCAGGTGAAAGAGAACGGGAAAGAGAGTGCAATAATGAACTTGAAAAGGTGTTGGTGTTTTTTCACATGTTCAAAAGTGGCTGGCAGCGAAAAGGGCTCACAAATGAACACCTGCAAGAGGTTTGATTGCATCCTGCTTTCCAAATTGCTAGGTTTTTTTTAATTGGATGTTTGATATGGCTACTTCATTCATGTGATTGCTATTTTTCCCCGTTTTGGCTGTCTGAAATTTATCATATTATTTTTCTGTTGTTGACTGTTGCTCATCCGCTATAGATTTTGAAGAGAAAGACCAGGCAAGAACAATTGTATCCTCACATTTTTAAACAATGATATCAAAGTGGATTTTGATTTTTAAAGTGCATCTCTATGTTTTTGTTATTCCACCTTGAATTTTCTTTGTTCTGTATGTTTTGCACGGAATCATCCAAAATGGACAATTATCCAATCAATGCCAAAAATTTATCTGTTTCTGAGCCAAGGTAAAGCATTAATAAGAATCATTTTTCCCCATATTGGCGTGTCTTCAACATTTTTTCAAGTACATAAGCTTTTACCTTTCACCATCAAAATCTTTTGTAAGACTTCTGAATGGATTTGGGATCAACAGCAGTGCTGTTATGCATGACTTCAGAGGGGTGGATTTTTTTTATCCTATTCTTATTTTGATAAAATAAAATAATTATGAATGATTATGGACTTAGGTCTTGGAGCATGTTATCTACAAATCTAATTAATTTATGATAGGTATAAGGCTTTTTTAATAAAATAAACCTTGACTGTCAAATGTTCATCTTTAATGGTTAGCTACTTCTAATTCTAAGAAGCTTTATTCCTTCAAAAAGCTAATTTTTTGATGTAATGACTTAGCTTGCTGAGTAGTTTCTTCTTCTTCTTCTTCTTCTTCTTCTTCTTCTTCTTCTTCTTCTTCTTCTTCTTCTTCTTCTTCTTCTTTTTCTTCTTCTTCCTCCTCCTCCTCCTTGCTCTCCTCCTTCTTCCTCCTTCTTCCATCTTTTCATCCTCCTTCTACCCTTATTCCTCTCACCGCTACCCTTCTCCTTCCTTCCTCCCTCCCTCCCTCTTCACGGGTAGATAAAATAAATGCATTGATTTAACAGAATAAAAAGGAAGAGAAACATTGTGAAGATGCCCTCAAACACTAAAGGACTAAAGATCCCTTCATAATGTGTATCCTATTTTGCTCACCCCAGAGACATCACTAGACAGAGCTTCACAAGAAATGCATTTCAAGAAGAAAATGTTCAGTTGTAAGGTATATGTAAGTCTCATCACCTAAGACTTGGCCTTAGTAGAGATGAGTCAAAGCATTAAGAGACACACACACACACACACACACAGTATTTCAGTTGTAATGGCAGGGAGTGTCACGTCAGCAAGTTAGAGCAGCAATTGCATCTTAAAGCAGGTGAGAATTTTTTTTTTAGATAGCTCAGATTTTGCTTCAGGACTGAGAGGCTGAAAGAAATGAAAGTCCTTGTTCCCTCCAAGGTTGCAATTATATGAACAGTGATAAAATACAGTTAATGTCCTTCTCTGCCATAAAAGAAAAAAGTGGATAGATAGGCTTCATAAAAAAAAGAGAGTGTGCATAGACATTTGTTTTAGATGCACTTTGCGGCAAGAATACTTAGATAAATTCCGCTATTCCACTTTTGCAGTTAAGGCAGCATAACATTAAACAATTAAAACCCTTCAGATGTCCATTAGTACTTTAGTCTATTTTTGTTACCCAGATAAGGCTTTAATGGTAATAGATGCCTACAGTACTCTCTTTGTTGCAAATAAATTTCCAGCAAGGTAATACTAGTAATTTGCATCTAATCATTTTATGATAGAGCGCAAATTAACTCATGAGCCAACATAGTTATTTTCAAAGATTATTCAGCATGATTTTTTATTATTCTTCTTCAGCAGATTTTTAAAGACTAAAATTCAGTGACATCTTTATTACATGGTGAATTTTCTTGGATTTTTTTTTATGATATACTGTGGGGATACATCAATGGAAGATTTATTTTAAGAATCCACAAAGACACTTCAACTTAATCCTTCAGAGGAGTCTAAAGACAAAAAAAAAGTCTTCCTCTGTTTCGCAGGAACTAAAACTGCCAACTGTTTCTATAGTCTGATGACTAAATGATGAAACCATGACATGGGGATTAAAATATGTGGCAATGAAAATGCATATTGCATTGAAAATGCTTTAGACATTTGCAAGTGAAAAGAAGTGGATCAATATGGAAAAAGATAAAACAGTCCATTTCTGATGGTGTTGCGGTTTGTTCCCTGGTTCTGCTCATAGAACCAGACTAACCTTGTCCCAAAAGAATCAGAAAATTTCACCAGTAGAAATGGAAGTTATTGTCTATTTGAGAGGCTGATCCACACCTATATCAAACTCTCCCATAGATTAAGTTCTAGAACTAACAGCTCCATAGAAGAGATAACAGTTCCATGACTACAATGTGTTAGTCAACACAGAGTCCTCAATTTGCAACTATTTGAAGAACAGTTGCAGGAATTGGGTATGTTTGGTTTAAAGAAGAGAAGGACTAGGGTTGACATGATAGCAGTGTTTCAATATCTCAGGGGTTGCCCCAAAGAAGAGGGAGTCAAGTGATTCTCCAAAGCACCTGAAGGCAGGACAAGAAGCAACGGATGGAAACTAATCAAGGAGAGAAGCAACCTGGAACTAAGGAGAAACTTCCCAACAGGGAGAACAATTAATCAGTGGAACAGTTTTCCTTCAGAAGTTGTGGGTGCTCCATCACTGGAGGCTTTTAAGAAGAAACGGGACAGCTGCTTGTCTAGAATGGTAGGGTCTCCTGCTTCGAGCAGGGGGTTGGACTAGAAAACCTCCAAAGTCCCTTCCATCTCTGTTATTCTCTTATTTTGTTATGGTGTTGTTATTCTGATAGTCTGAAAAAAGTGACTTACAACTGGTCTTCGTGTTTATGACTGTCCCCATGGTCACGTCATCAAAATTCAGGTGCTTGGCAACCAGCATGTATCTAGGATGGTTGCAGTGTCCTGAGGTCAAGTGATCCTCATTTGTGATCTTCCCAGCTGGCTTCTGATAAGCAAAGACAATGGGGGAAGTTGGAGAGACTCTTAATGACAATGCAATTCGCTTAATAACTGCAGCAATTTGCTTAATGATCATGGTAACATTGGGCATGATCCACTTAACAACTTCCTTGTTTAGCAATGGAAATTCTGGTCCCAATTGTAATCAAAAACTGTGCAGGTTTTTTTTTTCCAATGACTCAGCATAAACCAATTTCCTAGCTCTTTCATTCCAGGAACAAAACGCCGCATCGTTTTCTCCTTTGCACCTGACCTCCTCCTGGCTTTTTTCTTTTCTTTAATCATCCCTGGGTGTGGTGGGTTCGTGTGGCTTTAAGTTGCAAGAAGGGGTGTTTGCTGGCCAAAAGGGTCCTGTTGGCAGATGGTTTTGCACGCTGCTGCAGCGCCGCTTAAGACAATTTTGAGGCCTGAAATAATACTTAAGTTATGAGTCGAAAATCTAATTGCTGCCCATATGTGCCGAGAAACTTGAAACTTTGAAATGAAATTAGCAATCTGGAGCTTGTGGCTTTATGATCTAATGCCCCTGAAGGTGATAAATAATTGAGAAGAGTTACAGTGGAGCAAGTTGAGAAAATGATTTCTAAACCTGAAATTGCCCAATCTATTTTGATGACATTGAGAGCAACTAGTTGAAAATTAATTTTATGTTCTGTGCGGGGTGTGTGTGTGTGTGTGTGTGTAGGGGTGTTCTAAGAAGCCGAAACTCTACTTTTAAGAAAGTCTTGGCACGCTTTGAGGAGAGGGCAAGGCCATGTAGACAAAAGGCGTTGAGAGCTTCTCTGCAACAAAGGGTTTTTTTCCCCTGTTTTGACATCAACAAGATGGGCATAATTGAGGTTGTGTAGCCTGCTTGTCACAAAGAAGAGGGGACTGACTTATTCTCCAAAGAAACAGAAGGCAGGAGAAGAAGTAACAGGTGGAAGTTCATTAAGGAGACATCCAGCCTAGAAACAAGGGGAAAATTTTCTGACAATGAGAACAATTAATCAATGGAACAACTTGCCTCCCACAGTTGTGGGTGCTCCATCACTGGAGGTTCTCAAAAATAGACTGGACAACCATTTAACCAGGATGGTGTAAGGTCTCCTGTCTTGGGCAGGAAGTTGGACTGGAAGACCTCCAAGGTCCCTTCCAGCCTTATCTTTCTATGTTCTATGTTTTTTTTTCAACATGCTTGGGATGTTGTATAGGGTCTCCTGCTTGAGCAGAGAGTTGAACTAGAAGACCTCCAAGGTTCCCTCCAACTCTGTTATTGTGTTTATCTTTTGGGGTAGGAAATTTTACTTTTTGTTACTTCCACAAAACTTGTGATTTGGAGGATTTGGGGCATGCTTAAAGTCATGGAGTATCAGCCCCACTTCTGGGTTTGCAGAAAGCTTCAGTGGTTCTGTCTGAAGGGCGTCTCTCTTCCATAGTTGACTAACCGTCTTCCCTCCGTTGTCTTTTTTCTTTCAGCAGTAGACTATTGCCCTAGAATCCTGAAGATATTTTTTTAAGCTTTATTCCTAGTCTTCTAAGCAATGACTAGGCTGGCAGGCTGGGCACTGGTGTCTATAATGTCAGATGCCAACTTGTCTTCTAAGTTGTAGGAAGCTAATGGTGCGAAATAAAGCATGCGCTCAGCAGGGAGAATAGAAGTTTCCTTATGTGCCTTGTTGTCTCTTCCCTGCTGAGACAATGATCTTCCTGTTGCTCAGGAATCTGGGACTCCTGATTTCTACCTGGAAAAGCTTGACTTGATGTGTCCGATGGGGTTTGAGGTCTTTCATGCCCAATGAGTTGAATAATTTGTGAATCTCCTTTTCCCAAATTGGTGTGTTGGTTTTGTTTTGTGTCAAAGGAGATATGGGTAGTCCTTGACTTACAACCATAATGAAAAACAGAATAAGGGTTTAACAGAGTTGAAAGGGACCTTGGAGGTCTTCTAGTCCAACCCCGCTCACGCAGGAAACCCTGTACCTTTCCATACAGATGGCTATCTGATCTCTTCTTTAAAAACTCCAGTGTTGGAGCCAAGGTTGAGGTGAAATAGAAGAATATAATCTGATATATATCTCTTTATTGGTACCAAGAAACGATATGGTTTTATGGGTCTCAATATAGCTCCCTTTATCAAATATAAAGTCTTTGCTAAGGGTGGGGGGAAGGAGAGAAGAAACATTTTGCAGAAAATCTCTAGGATAAAAATAGGGAACATACAGAATAACAGAGTTGGAAGGGAGGTTGGAGGTCTTCTAGTCCAACCCCTTGCTCAAGCAGGAGAACCTACACCACTTCAGATAAATGGGTGTCCAATCTCTTCTTTAAAATCTCCAGTGCTGGAGCAGCCAAAACTTCTGGAAGCAAGCCATTCCACTGGTTAATTGTTCTCACTGTCAAGAAATTTCTCCTTAGTTCTAGATTGCTTCTCTCCTTGATTAGTTTCCATCCATTGCTTCTGGAGGCAAGTTGTCCCACTGATTAGTTGTTAACGAAGCCCATTAGAACTTTGAATCTGCATCCTAAGTGCCTTTAGGAGGGGGGTTGTTGTAACTTCAAACAGTCCCTAAACGAATAGTTGTAAGTCGAGGATTACCTGTACAGCAAAACATCTCCCCACCCAGAATTTCTAGCTATGCTGGATTTAAAGCTCCCTTGTTCCCACAGCCAGCATTGTCTTTTCAGTGACTCACCCCCAGCTAGAAATTTGGAGAGTTACTCTTCCAGCATATTTGAAAGGTGGCAGAGTGCGGACAACTGCAATAAAGAATGTTTTATTGCCTTCCATTACATTCACCTCTTGTGCGGGCTGAATCAACCAAGAGACAGTTATAGATCCAAGAGTATTGTTCTTTGCTCTTCTTTGTAAAGACAAGTTCGCACTGTTTTGGAACTATAAACTTTTTAAAGCCGAGACTTAAAGGAGACAAGTAGCCCTTTACTTCTAATAAAGTAGCCATTTAGTTTTCATAAAAGTTTCTTGGGGTTTTTTCCCCTCCACAAGGTAGAAAGAGAATGTGCGAGGCACTCCATGGTTTGAAAAAGTAATTATTAATAATAATAATAAAAAAGACCAGTGTGAGGTTGAGGATGACAACTAGTTTAATATCGAGATGAGCAGAAAAAAATTGGAAATTGCATGGCTAACAGGAAAACCTCCCTTTCATCTGAAGGCTGGGCGAGCATCTCGTAATTATTCTCCAGAGGAGGAAAGATAGGTTTAGTTGCTGAGTTGAACTTATAATACCTTCCACAAAGTAATATGTGAGTTATTGTCTATGTTTATTTCCTTCCTTGATCTCTGCTGTGAGCCCTTAGCAGCAGCGAAATTTAGATTAAAAGGATTAGTTTCCTCCAGATGCACTGGTTCTACTTGCTAGCGCCATTTCTAGCTTGTGTTTTCATTGATAGAAAATACACATACACAAAAGTATGCATGCACACCCACAAAGATACACATACATGCTGGCCTAGGTAGACATGTTGCTAATTAATCACATGGCTTTTGTGGAGAGTTCTACCCTGTTCATCTTCTTGATAAAAAGCTGCCTGAGAAAAACACAAGGATACGGTAATTCATTACGGAATGAGGTTTACAATCACACCCCACATTTTCCCCTGTCAGTTTTGTTAACACACTGCTGGTGTAAGCCTCCAAAGGAGGTGCAAATGAATTGAAGGAGCTAAACACTACAGCAAAACGTGTCTGTCTGTTGCTTTGTGAAACTTGGAAAACAAAATGGAAAAATGGAGAACTCTTGGTGCATTGACTTCAGTCAAGTTGCTCATTTATTTATTTATTAAATTTATTTGCCACCCATTTCATTTCAAAGCAACCCTGGACGGCTTATAGCAGAGTAAAATAGATTCTCGGAGGTTCATGGTAGGTGGTTAAAGATGCTGAGCTCATCAGCCAGAAAACTGACAGTCCAGGTTCAAGACCCGAGAACTGTGTGACGGGGTGAGCTCCAGCTCCTGCCCAATTAGCAGTTTGAAAGCATGAAAATGTGAGTAAATTAATAGGTACCACTTTGGTGGGAAAGTAACAGCATTCTGCGCACCTTTGGAGTATAGTCATGCTGGCCACTTGACCATAGAAATGTCTTCGGACAATGCTGGCTCCCTCGGTCAAGAAATGGAGATGAGCACCACGCCCTAGAATTTGATATGACGGGATAGGGGAAACCTTTACTTTTTTTAGAGTCTATTGCATTGGCAAAAGACTAGATTACCAAAACATGGAAACTGGATTATTTATTTGGTATTGTATTTGTTTATTATTTATTTGCACCCTGGCCCTCATTTATTAATGAGTATATTAGAGTGGGATCTCCCTAACTTGTTTGCTTTTCTTTCTAATGAAGATCTGGTCTCATGCAGAGGATGCTAATCACTTACTGGATTATACAGTATTCTTGTTCTGCAATGTTTTGGTTTAATTTCATTCCCCGGGTTAAGACTACTATCCTAGTTCCATCTCAGAAGGCCAAAGGGTCCTTCAAATCATGCAAAACTGAAATCCAAATAAAGTCATTTCCCTCCCTCTGCTTCTTTAGATTCTTCTCCTCAGTTTTCTGTTGTGTCATTCATATTTCATGGTGGCCCTTTTATGGTTGGTAGTTATGGATGGTGTTGTGATGATTTGCAGAGTAGGACAGGAAACCAAATTAGTCATTACAAGCTTAAGTCAGCGTTTTATGGAAAGCGTAAACCTTGTGAACTCTTTCTTTTTTTCTAGTTGATCACTTGCACAAAAGGGCAAATTTTGGCACACACCATTTAAGATGAGAAATGTGTCCATCTGCTAAGTCTGAGCTTGCCAACTTGTCTTGTCATTAACCACTCTTTGTCTCTGCTTTTCTTCTTTGTTCCCTCATCATATTAACAGCAAAAGCTTCTATGGTCTCTAGTTGTCAACTCAGTTCCAGGGAAAGGAAAGGAGTCATCCATGCTTTATTAGTATGGTTCGCCACAAGCAAACTACAAGAATTCTGATGGGTGGTTTTGCTTGAAACAAACCACCTTTCAAAGCCTGATGATAGTAGGGGCTGGCAGCTTATAATGACTAGTTTGGGTTGTCTTTCCAAGATGAGTTTCATTTGCAGTTATTCTCACGAGATCAGCTTGACCTACCCACTTTGGGCACAAATGTTGTTGTTGTTAAAACTATATGAGCGCAAATTGAAAGTTCATGTTCTAGGAAATTTGTATGGGCTCTGAACACCTTCAACAGTGGTGGGCAAAGAAGACATCTCCCCTGCATATTTTGGCCAGTGGCAAATCTTCAGATGTTATTGGAGAAGGAGCGACGGAAGTAGGGGCAGAGTTAAAAGAGGGATCAGCCTGGAATCCCCTAAGTAATCATAAGCAGACTAAGTCCAACTTCCGTGGAATTCTGTTGCTCTTTATCTAGCCAAGCAGGTGCTAACCATTAGTTGAGAAGATTCCTGTGCATAGGCTGGTCAGCAATAATTCAGTTTAACTGGGCCTTCACACGTGGACCTGGTCTTTCACTCCTGACAGATGTTCATTGATATAATTTGTCACCTGCCCAACAGAAGAAACGTCCTTCTCTCTTTCAGTTCAGGTGAAATGCCTTTTTATGCCCCAAGGCAACACTGAGCAAATTTTAAAAGGATGGGACCACTTCTAATCTCACCAAGGTTGAATCCATCTGTGCTATTATTTGCAAGAGCTGGCATCAAAGGTGAACTAGCAGATATGAAAACTCTCTTTCTTTGCTTTTTTTCAGGTGCTGCTCCCTATGCTCACAAAGGATTTAGAATGCATTCCGGGATTTCAGCAAAAGGTTTTTCACATTGAACATTCGTCCGCATTCACAGTGGGCCAACCGATTCTGAACTGTAAGAAATCTTATTTTCATCCCTCTCACTCTTGTTCTTTTATTTTATTTTTTTCACGTGCACCAAATATAGATATATAACTGAGTGTCCCTATAAACGTTTGGAATGTACTAACAATTCACTACCCTTGTGAAAAGAGGTCCTCTGTGGTTTCTACTTGAATTATATAGAAGAGTGGCAGCTTTTTAATTTCTAAGAAACTTTTGCTAATTCTGCATTCATGCAAACATTGACCTTTGCTGTGGCTTTCGCTTTCTGTGTGTCTTGAAAAGCTTGTGTACTTAAATGGTTGCTAATGTGAATATCAACATGGACTTGGGGAACAGACGTGTGTGACCTTTCGCCCTGAGCCACGTGGTTGCTTGAATTCAATTATCGGCTTCATTCTGGTAGTGCAGAATCACAGCAGAAGTTCTTGATTTAAACCATGGATGAAATGTGGACATATGCTATTTCTAGTGTGTGCTGAACTTTGGAATTTGGCCCCATATTTTTTTTTTTTTTTTTGGCTTTGGAACAGTGATGTTTGTAGTATGGATGAAGCAGATAGCCAAAAATTCATTTCAATAAGACAGGTGTCAAATTAAAATGTTGGCACTGATGTACCGGGCATTGTGAGTTTGGCCGGCTTAGAAGTGGAGACCAAATGGTCCATGAAGCTTTAACCCTGCTTTGTACACTTGAGAGGTTTTGTCCAGGTACTGAGGAAGTTTGCAAAGGACATTTGTTTTATGGGGAGCTTTTATGGATGCAGAAACTCAAAAAGGCCAGAAAAACCTGGATTTTGAGGATTAGACTTTCTTTACTAGGGCTTGTTAGGAGAAGCTTCAATCCTTGATTTATGACCAGACGTGAGCTCAAAATTTCTGTTCTTAAGTGAGTTTTGCCCCATTTTACAACCTTCCTTGCCACAGTTGTTAAGTGAATCACTGCAGTTGTTAATAGCATGGTTGTTAAGTGAATCTGGCTTCCCCATGGACTTTGCTTGTCAGAAGGTCACAAAATGTGATCACATGACCCCGGGACACTGCGACCGTCATAAATATGAGTCAGTTGTCAAATGTCTGAATTTTGATCACAAGACCACCAGGATGCTGCAATGGTTGTAAGCGTGAAAAATGGCCGTAAGTCACTTTTCTTCAGTGCCATCGTCATTTTGAATGTTCACTAAATGAATGATTGTAACTCAAGGACTACCTGTAGTTAGCAGTGACTTTTTTTTAAAAAAAAATGTTCCCTTAGGTAATTAAGGTATGGACTGTTAGACAATCTTGAGCCTTAAAAGTGCTGGAGAGATTGCTAATTTTGGGGAAATGTTTTGGGCTTGAATTTGTGCCTTATGTGAACCCCAGTCCTGATTCCTAAACTAATTATTTTCCATTTTTGAGGTTTGTTTTTCAAGCTTTCTGCAACTGTGAGCAGTTGCTAGGGGTAATGAACAATCTCTCCTCTGACATTTTCTTTCCTGGCTTTCCTTATATGTCTCTTTTTATATCTCTAGAATTGAAGCAACAGTGGAAAACTCACTGAATTTTATATATTCCCCAGTTGGTGTGATGTAAAGTATATCTACTCTTAAGAATATTGTTGGTTGCTGGAGCTAAAGTCCACATGTTATCTGAGTTCCCAAATATTTTTTTTTAATGTGATTTTCCTATTTTCTACTGATCTTTGTCAATAGAATAGAATAGAATAGAATAGAATAGAATAGAATAGAATAGAATAGAATAGAATAGAACAGAACAGAATAGAATAGAATAGAATAGAATAGAATTAATAGGAATAGAATAGAATAGAATAAGATATAAGAATAGAATAAGATATAAGAATAGATTAGAATAGAATAGAATAGAATAGAATAGAATAGAATAAGATATAAGAATAGAATAAGATATAAGAATAGAATAGAATAGAATAGAATAGAATAGAATAGAATAGAATAGAATAGAATAGAATAGAATAGAATAGAATAGAATAGAATAAGATATAAGAATAGAATAAGATATTAGAATAGAATAGAATGGAATGGAATAGAATAGAATAGAATAGAATAGAATAGAATAGAATAGAATAGAATAGAATAGAATAGAATAGAATAGAATAGAATAGAATAGAATAGAATAGAATAGAATAGAATAGAATAGAATAGAATGGGATCTTGGAGGTCTTCAGCCCCCTCCTCAGGAAGGAGAACCTATACCATTTCAGACAAGTGACAGTCTGAAAAACCTCCAGGGATGGAGTCTTTTGCCACTGGTCACATCAAAGAACTCTGCAGTTGAAGCTCCTCTAGCTTTGGTGGCAGATTTCTGTCTGTTCTTCATGTTTTTACCCGCAGAGAAGGAACATGCTGTTTCAGCCACATTTGATTATGCCATTTGTGATGACCCAGCAGATTGTGCTGGAGTGAAACTGGAACAATAATTAAAGCACAGTTATTGATATTAATTTGGGGGAGAAGGGAGGACAAACGGCTGTTCGTTGTCTGGGACTAAGAAATGGAAAGAGACAGGAACAATCATCATTAGAGAGGACAAAATCTTGAACTGCCGTGCATTGTCAGGCTCAGCATACTAAATTGTTCTGATCAGAAGTTGTAAGTCCCATCAAAGATGTTTTGAAGATTGTGGTCATTTGAGGGTCCAGCAAGCCCTTATTAGCACATTTATGCACCTCTGTGATTGAAATAACTGCTGCCCCATATTAAGAAGAGGAATATAATTGTATCTGCATTCCAGTATTTATGAATATTTATCTAGCTTGCACTCAGAAAGTAATGAGTACAGTAGGTTTTTAGAAGGTGAAGGCAGCGATACATATAACAACCTCATAAATACAGTCCCCTTACTGCCATTTTGCAAATGGAGGACTGAAGTAGAAAAGAGAATAAGCTGAAGACACCAACTGGAACCAATAACTTTCCAGGTTAGGCTATATTCCTGTTTATATTATAAGAGTGAATGCATTCATTGCTTCTTAATGCACACAGTATGCATGTATTTATTCTTTAATTAAACTTGTACATGACCAGTTTCAAGGAACAACTCACAAGAAGGGTCCAGATACTGTATTTTTCCATGTATAACACGCTATTTTTTTCCTGCAAACACCCTGTTCAAAAATCAGGTGCGTCTTACACAAGTGCAGCGTCTTAAACACAAAAAAATAACGGTAACCTTCCCAGCCCAGGGCATGCCTGTGTGGGTTCTTTACATGTCGCTGCCATGCCGCCTGGTACAGAAGGATATCGTTGGCCTGAGATGCCACCTAGAGGGGGAGAAAGCCGGCTCGAGATGCTGCCTGGTGCTGGAGGATCGCGGTGCCCCAACGATGCTGCCGGTCCCACTGAAGCCGCCTTCTATGACCCGTTTTTCACCGGTGCAGCTCAGGCTGAAGCCGCAAGAGGCCCCAGGAAGCCGCCTCAGTACAGTGATTGACAGCTGAGGGGGTGGGTGGGACTAAGCCTGCAGAGTGCCATCTGATTGGAGGAAGTCGCCTCCCTTGTATGATGGCACCGAAAAGTACCAGTAATTGGGGGGTGTCTTATACAAGGGTACGTCTTATAGACGGAAAAATACGGTAGCATCATAACCATCAACCCTCATGCACCAAGCATCACGACGGCATCCTAGATTAGATGAAACCCTACTTCTCCTCCATGGAAAAGTAACCAAGGTTAGTCATGTGCTGGTGACTTGGACAAAAGCACCTATTGCTTCTTGCCAACATAAGACCTAGTGGGGTTAGAGAGAAGACTAGTAGAAGGATGACATTGTCAAAAGAGAAGGATGGATGTGCTAAGAAGCAAAAACAGAAGCTGGACAGCAGATCTTCTGCAATACCAGCAGCTGGATGGTTACTTGTCCATTTGATTGTTTTCTCTCTCAATCTCCTCTCCTCATTGGAAGTCTCAGTGCTTGAAATGGTTGTCAGAATCTTGTCATGGGGGGGGCAAAAGTTTCATAAAATGGACAGCATGTGCTATCAATCATGAGTCAGACTCTCTATTGATTACTTCTTTCTAGCTTTATTGGTTTTTGGTATCAAGTAGAAAATTATGAAGGGACGCGGTGGCTCAGTGGGTTAGGACGCTGAGCTTGTCAATCAGAAGGTCGGCAGTTTGGCGGGTCGAATCCCGAGTGCCGTGTAACAGAGTGAGCGCCTGTTACTCGTCCCAGCTTCTGCCCACCTAACCGTTCGAAAGCACGTAAAAATGCAAGTAGAAAAATAGGGACCACTCCGGTGGGAAGGTAACAGCGTTCCGTGCGCCTTTGGCGTCTAGTCATGCCGGCCACATGACCACGGAGACATCCTCGGACAAGCGCTGGCTCTTCGGCTATGAAACGGAGATGAGCACCGGCCCCTAGAGTCGGAAACGACTAGCACGCATGTGCGGGGGAACCTTTACCTTTACCTTTACCTTAGAAAATTATGAAGGTGCTATAGTAAAGGTTACACACAAGGGTGGACCATAAATCATACTCTCCAGATTGGTTAGGATGTACAATAAATTGTTTGTTGTGGTTGTCCCAGACTGCCTACTAAAGGGAGGGAGTCCTCTGGGTTCCCTCTATTCCTCAGTAGATTCTCCTAGGTGCAAACCAGCTCCTGTTCCTTTTCGGTGAGTTTTTCAGAAATATTCAACATCAGAATCAAAGTCTTCTCAAAGGCCTTCTTCTTTGGAGAAATGATGCATTTCTTCAGTGAATAATCTACTTTGTTGATTGATTCGCTAAATGTGTTATATATAATTATTTGAATCTGGTGGGTAGAGTGAGCACTCTACTAAAAACCAAAGGATGGTTTGTTGCTGAGATGCCTGCAAATTTAAGGCTTTTAAGCAGCCTCATCAATATTTTTCTTATTATCCATTGGACTATCCTGAGTGCTTTTTTTTAAAAAAAAATTGCCATCCCTTAAGAACAATGTAATTTAGCAGTTGTATGCAGTCCACCATGATTATGTAAATTAACAGAGCAAATATGCAAAGCTAGTTGAACAGAGGTTGCCTTTGCGGTCTTCAGTAACCTAAGTACTTTTGATGCCTGGCTGAAAAGTGAAACACAGTTATCATATTTTGCCTATGTAAAAGAGAGAATCTCTTTTTCCCACCTTGATTATTTAAAAATGTAAGCAGGGCCACGGTGCATATTCCTTTGCGCCCTCCAACAATTTAATATAGAGAATGTAGAGAGTTTTTGTTTTCTTTTTTCTTCTTCTTACTTATTTAGCAGTTAACCGTAAATGTTCTCTTCATTCTACATGAAACTTGCCAGGGGAAGAAAGCAGATAAAAAAAAAAACCTTTTATCTCAATTCAGGCTGGAATATAGTCATTCAATCCAGTCAGCAAAATGTAAGTAATTCTTGCTGAGAAATAAAAAAACTGGGGGAATGAGAATGGAATGAGAATAAATGTGACTATGTCTAAATTGGTGGTGGAGAAGATTTAACTTGTATAATTATTATTTTTTCATTGACCAAACCTGGATGGCTCTGGTTCAGGAAATACTTGTGTCTTTGTTAAATATTTCTGGATTATTTTTCTAACTGCAGGAATGAAATAATAACCAGACAATAAAATGTTGAGACAATCGTATCTGCTAAAAAGGCAGGAAGAGTCAACTTGGTGTAAGGGGTAAAGGCATGGGATTAGAAATTAGGAGACGGTGAGTTCTAGTCCTGCCTTAGGCACAGAAAGCAGCTGGGTGTACATTTTCCCTCAGATCCAGAAAGAAGAAGGCAAGGCCAAACCACTTTCTAAAATGCGGCCAATTGCATGGACACATCCAGCAGCTGACAGGCATCAAAACAGACTTGAAGGCATACATACACCCCCAGAAAGCATTAAGTATTATACTTTGGGTGTTAACCAGTCAAAAGCAATCTTCCTGGCTAGATACATCTCTCCCTTGACATTCTTTCGGTTTGTAGTCTATAGAGAAGAAGAATACTAACTCCAGAAATATTGTAAGGCAACACAAACAGAATCTTGTAAGGCTGAAACTATTTCTCCCCTCTTCTGCTCTTACTCTCCAGTAAACCAGGGGGGGGTCCCTTCCCATGCTCTCCCCTCTCCTTTGCTGCCCTGAGAAATGGTTTCACATGCCGATTGTCCAATCTGCAGTTCTTCCTCCTGTCTCCCAAGGTCATTTCCACATACCATGCCATGGACAGAGCAATTGTTGGTTATCAGTCCCGAAAAGGTGCATTCCGCAATAAGGGAGCACTGTGGAAGAAGATCTTTTCCCAGAATGCTCACTGAGTAGTCTCAACAAACATGGAACCCCTGGTGCCAAGGGAGAGGCCATTTACAACTGGGAGAAGATGGCGTGACCCACTTCTGTTGGGATGGGATAACTTGCCACACCAACAGCCAAACTCACTGCGGACAACTCACCACAGTCAACTCGCTATGAGACAACTAGTCGCAGGACAATTCAACAAATACAGAAGATACATTAACTTCGATGGAACCATGCCCAGTAATAATAAAATAAAGAAAGTCAATCCAGAAATACAAGCGCTGCAGTAATTTCGATGAAAACGTGGTGAATCAATAATAAAAATAACCGAATGAAACGATTAATACAGCTTTGAATGTTCTGCAGCGAGTTGTCCTAGACCTCATTTCTGTAACTTTCCTTGTGACTATTTTACCCTCTTCTCTCTCTAATTTCCCTCATGAAAATTACCCTGCAGTCTTAAGAGATATCTCAGGGCAAGGAAAAATAGAACACAATAGACAAATCAGTGTAACAGCAGCTGAAATGTTGCTGTTCATAGTTGCGCTAGTGGTTATCCTTCCAGTTTTCTTTCTTCTTTTGTGAGTGATGTCTTTATCTTCCGATCAATATCTCAAAAGGCTACTGTAGTTGCTGGTTCTTCTTTCCTTCATTCTCCGTTAGGCAGTTCAGCAGGACTTTGTCAAATATATAGGAAAAAATCCTTGCAGGCAATTTCTCACTTTTTGACCTGAAGCTGAAATCTTCAGGGGCCAGAAAATATTTTTTTTTTTACCGCTTTTATAACATCACCAAGTTAGCAATGTCTTCATACACAGTCTTCTCTTTTAAGAGACCAGTGTTTTGAATAATATGCTTCCTGTTATCGCAGGGAGATGCAAATTTAGATTGCATATCTTCATCCCTTTTTACATTTCATTTCGACTAATACTGGGTGAATTTTTTAAAAAACATATTTTTGAAGTACCTGTTTAAGCAACCCTTACATCTTTATTTAATGTGTTAATTTGGTGAGGAATGGGAAACCTATCGCATATATACTAGGCACTTTGTGTTTGCAAAAATTGAATTGCTCACAGAAAAGAGTTACATTGATTTTCTTTAAATATGTCTTCGGTGCTTTAAAAAGTGAAAATTCTCCTGTACAGTGATCTGCTGTGAATTATCACATATTATATCCAGTGGTGGGATTCAAATATGTCAACAACCGGTTCTCTGTGTGGATGTCACTTCTGGAAGTCCATTCTGGGTTTGGGCAACACAAAATTAGCTACCAGGTCTGCCAAAGTGGTGCAAACTGGCTGAATCCCACTACTGATTATATCACTGTAAATTATAATGACAATGAAATTGAGATGTTACTGTTCGTTTATCTTTAAAAACTTGCATGCAGTGTATTGTTAGGTGGAATTTCTTTTAAACAGACCCTTGCAGAAAGCAATACTCTGGGTCTCTCTAGTTCTAGTCCATAACCATCACACAATGTTGCCTATCTAGAAGAAAGTGTTATGTATTAGGTTTGGCTTGACTTGACGTGTTCCGTGGAGCTCACCATTGCTGCCTTCTTATGCTTTGGCAAAATCAGTCGATCATGGTTGACCCTAGTTAAGCAAGCCATTGCCTAAAACCCAAAGGTGCTTGTTCCAAAGGCAACTGGACTTTGCTTTTTCAAAAGGCAACTAGACTGGAAAAAACAAAGTCCAGGTGCCTTTTGAACAAGCAACTTTGGGACAACCATGACCTGGATGACTGAGAGTCTCCATAGACATTGCCTAGCACAGTATGTCAATCAATCCAAGTGTCCACCTTAAAGTAGCTTCCTCAATCTTCAACTGATAAGTTTCAGGAGTCCTTGTTCATGCGACTTCTTCTGTGGAAGGAGGATCATGTGGCATTAATCATGTTTTATTTTTAGCCAGCCCGATTTGTGATTTGGAGATTTTTTTTTAAAAAAAAAGGCAACTGACAATGACTCAAATGCTACAGATGACAAATGAAGGCAATTAATGCAAAGCACGAGGAAGGAACATCCTGCATAGTAAGGCGGGAAGTCTGCGGCCAATGATTTAAACAAAGAGAGTTGTGAGCTTTAATTCTGATGTTAATTAATGACTGGCCTCTCCTGTCATTTCATTTACATGATGGATTACGTTTCCCAACCTTGCAGTCCTTCAGGTGAGGGTGGATTGGTGGCCCTTCTTTGGCTGTCCATCAGTGGCTCTATGGTTTTGCCGGACCTTCATGGAGAATTTCAGTCCCTTCGACTCAGCTTCTCCTAAGCTGAAGCAAATTAAACCCTTGACATGGTGATTTATTAACGCATTAATCATAGATGTCAAAAGATGTCTCTGCCACATTCTATACCTCTTCTTATATACAGAGTAATGGAGTAATAGAGTTGGAAGGGACCTTGGGGGTCTTCTAGTCCAATCCCCTGCTCAAGCAGAAAACCTTATACTATTTCAAACATACAGGGAGCCTTTGACTTGCAATCATTCAATTAGTGACTGTTCAAAGTTACAACAGCACTCAAAAAATGGTCCTCACACTTTTGACTGTTGCAGCATCCCCATGGATTAAAGTGCTTAAAATTTGAGTGCTTGGTAACCGGTGTGTATTTAGGATGATAAATGCAGAATCCCATGTGATCACATTATCATAATTCAAACACTTGGCAACTGGCTTGCATTTGGGATGGTTGCACTGTCCTGGGCGGGGGTGTGTGTGTCCTCATGATAGACATTTGTGACCTTCCCAGTCAATGGACGAAGCTGGATTCACTTAATACCTTCAGGATTTGCTTAATAACGGCAGTGATTCACTGGAAAACCCTGGCAAAAAAGGTCATAAAATCAGGGATAAATCACTTAACGACTGCCTTGCTTATCCAATGATCCCAGTTGTGGTTGTAAATCGAGGATTACCAATCTTGATTATCTGGTTCCTTGCTTGGCCTCTGTCAAAATTCACCCTCTTCATTTCCTGGGTGTTTGTCCTAAGAAAACAGAGCTCTTCTTCCATTTAACTGGAGCTTCTGATGTCCCAGAATAAGTAAGGTTTGAATTTAGTTCTCCTAGAGGAGACTTCCTTGCCGAGCCTGGGTTTACATCTAAGTACAGTCAATTAAAGGCTACGAGATATATTTTTCCTCTTGAACCTTCCTGGTGAAGATCGTGGGCATTTTATCTCCAGATCGTGGTTGCCTGGACCTTGCCTGGTCCTCAAAAGAAGCTTTGGCTTCCAATCACAGCTTGTCAACCTGCAGGTGTCAATCTGTTGCTTTCCCAGAGGGGGCACATCTGTTATTAAATTGGACCTGAGGGGGGGAAATGAGTTCTAAACTCAGCTTTGATCTTTGTGCCTCTCCTTTTAATGTTAACTTTTAAAGGACATTTCAGATCAGAGGAGAGCTATTATACTGAGCGGTGTGAGGGGAAATTAATTGGTCGCTCATTTGCACTAACGAAATTCAGCCTAAATGGGAGTCCAGACAGGGCTGCAAAATGTTTGCCTTTCATTTATTTCCATGGCTGCTGACAGATCAGCCTCCTTGCTGAAGGAGGCCAAAGGAAGAAAAAATCCCCAAAGCAACTGTGGGTAGTCCTTGACTTACGACCAGAATTGAGCCCCAAATTTCTGTTACTAAGCAAGGCAGTTGTTAAGTGACCTTTACCCCATGTTATGCCCTTTCTTGCCACAGTTGTTAAGAAAATCACTGCAGTTGTTAAATGAATCTGGATCTCTTCTCTTCTCTTTTCTTCTCTTCTTTTTCTCTTCTCTCCTCTCCTCTCCTCTCTCTGTCTCTTCTCCTCTCTTCTCCTATCACTTCTCTTCTCTTCTCTTCTCTTCTCTTCTCTTCTCTTCTCTTCTCTTCTCTTCTCTTCTCTTCTCTTCTCTTTGTCTTCTCTCCTCTCCTCTCTCTGTTTCTTCTCCTCTCTCCTCTCTCCTCTTCTCTTCTCTTCTCTTCTTTTTGTCTTCTCTCATCTCCTCTCTCTGTCTCTTCTCCTCTCTTCTCCTATCACTTCTCTTCTCTTCTCTTCTCTTCTCTTCTCTTCTCTTCTCTTCTCTTCTCTTCTCTTCTTTTTGTCTCCTCTCCTCTCCTCTCTCTGTCTCTTCTCCTCTCTTCTCCTATCACTTCTCTTCTCTTCTCTTCTCTTCTCTTCTCTTCTCTTCTCTTCTCTTCTCTTCTCTTCTCTTCTCTTCTCTTTGTCTTCTCTCCTCTCCTCTCTCTGTTTCTTCTCCTCTCTCCTCTCTCCTCTCTCCTCTTCTCTTCTCTTCTCTTCTCTTCTTTTTGTCTTCTCTCATCTCCTCTCTCTGTCTCTTCTCCTCTCTTCTCTTCTTGTTTCTCTTCTCTTCTCCTTTTCTCTTCCCTTCCCTTCCCCTCCCCTCCCATCTCCTCTCCTCCTCCCCTCATTCCATTCCATTCTCTCTAAAGTTGACTGTTTTTTCACCTGTAAAGTAAGAGGGTTAATCAATTTCCTTGTACAAAAATTTAGCATAAGTAAACTGGCCAGTTTTAGAATTTAGGAATACCATTCCTGCCTGGCCATATGAAAGTCTGCAGAACCAACACCAGGATTTAGTCAATGCAAACTGACCTGTGAAAGGGCTTCTCTCCTATATAAATCTGGATGTGGACCAACCATTTCCCCATCCACCCACCCACTGGCGCTGCAAACATCCTGCCTTATCCACCTAGTCCCCATTTTGCATCTAGCTCCAGGTGGTAGATCTTGGAGTCAGTGGTTCCCCCAAGCTAGAAGTCTTCCCACCACAACAATAAAATTGTAGCGCTATCCTCCAGGTAGTGCTGCAAAGTTTGATTTCCTGACAGCTTTTGGCACAGCCTCCTTTTGTCTGAGAATTATTTAATCACCCTGCAAAAGAATGAGACATAAAAAGTTTATGCAGCCTCCGTTAGCCCCAACTGAAGACGTGCCAAGCAAAAATAACAAAGAAGGGTTCTGCAGATCTGCATCAGGTTTTATAATGGTTTGGAGATTGGGGAAATCAAAATCTAAAACAAATGTGTCATCATCATCTGTTCCTGTTTTTGCTGAGAGAATTTTATTTTGGCACAATGCACCCTCCCCAATGTAACCTGTGAGTAAATAAAGGTGATGTGTTGAGGAGAACATGCTCTATTAACTCTTGGTTAGGGTTTTAGCTCACTGAACAGGAGCAAATAGCTTTATTCGAGGTTGTGTCTATTCCTGCTTTGGTGCCAGGGACCAGCCTGGTTTGCAAAAGATGGAAAAGCTTTGGTTGGTTCAAATAAGCCAGCTGCCCTTTAATGCAGTAAATCAGTGACCAACTGCTCACAATTAAGTGTGTCAGATGCTTGTTACCCTGGGAAAAAAAGCTTTTCATTAATTCCATTTTTGAAAGGGAAATAGATATGGAAGATTCCATGGAAGGTCATGGAGAATAAGAAAGTTAAGAGACTGGAACATTCAGATCTACAGAGACAGGCAAGTAATAGCAATAGCACTTAAACTTCATAGTGCTTTGCAGCCCTCTCTAAGCGGTTTACAGAGTCAGCATATTTGCCCCCAACAATCTAGGTCCTCATTTTACTAATGTCGAATGGATGGAAGGCTGAGTCAACCTTGAGCTGATGAGAATCGAACTGCTGGCAGCCGGCAGTCAACAGAATTAGCCTGCAGTACTGCATTCTAACCGCTACACCACCACAGTAATGGCCAATCAATGGGATGTTGTGGTGGTAGACAAGGACCAGAGGACAGTGGTGGTGATAGATGTAGCAGCGCCAAGGGACAGCAGCATCAAGAAGATGTAGGAGAAGCTTTAGAAGCACCAGTGCCTGAAGGAGGAACAAGAGAGGATGTGGAAAGTCAAGACCAAAGTGGTCCCACTGGTGGCAAGAGCACTCAGGGCTGTGTCTCCTAAGCTGTAAAGCTGAAACAACATCAAAGCTGTCTGTCTAGAAGAGTGCAGGGCTAGGGACAACTAAGGTACTATAGAGAACCTTCAAACTCCAAGGCTTCTGGAAGAGGACCCATGATTGAGGAAGATACATTCCATCCATAGAGGTGAAAAAGGAATTCTTACACACACACACACACACACACACACACACACACACACACACACACAGAGGGGAGGGGAAGATTCAAGGTGCTGGTAATGACCTATAAAGCCCCAAATGGCTTGGGTCCAGATTATCTAAGGGAACACCTGCTGCCGGCATCAATTTCCCATCGTCCTGTGCACTCCCACAGGGAGGGCCTTCTCAAGGTACTGCCGGTTAAGGAATGCCGGCGGGTTATTCCCAGGGGAAGGGCGTTCTCTGTGGGTGCGCCGGCCCTATGGAACCAACTTCCCACGGAACTCAGGACTGCCCACGACCTTCGCTCTTTTCGCCGGAACTTGAAAACCTGGTTCTTCGAGCTGTTTGGCCCAGACTGAGGGGTTTTAATTTAATTTAATTTAATTGGGTTTTAGTTTAACTTCAGGGACTGTAATTTAATTAATAGTTTTAATTGATTTTAATTTTGTATACTATGTATTTTAATTTTCCCTGTAAACCACCCTGAGTCCTACGGGAATAGGGCGGTATATAAATTTAAATAATAAATAATAAATAAATAAGAGAGAAAGAGAGAGAGAGAGAGAGAGAGATTGATTTACCCCCTTTTTCATACACAGTTGAAACCTGAAATGTTCTGAGCCGGAATTGAAAGATGGACGGCTTAAGAGTCATTCTCTGACCAAATCAGTCTTGAACCGGTTCATTCTGTTGGTGCCCTAATAACTTCTTCTGAACATTCTCACTCAGTCTGATGGAAAGAAAAAGTGCTTTTGATGTCTTCTCCCCAAAGACATCGCAAAGGAGCACCTTCCTTGGGGTCTGTCAAACAGGAAGCATGAAGAGCAGATGTGTCTGGTGAATAGTAGGGAAAGGGGGGGGGAAGAATTGCTCTTTCCGTAGCATTTGCTGTCATCTGTCAGCTCAAAGGCATCATCCCCCTGAAGTTTGAAACAGTGTGGGAAGAGGTGGTAAAGCAGAACTTCCTGTCACAGGGGAGGAAAACTTTCGAAAAATGAAAGTTGTCATGAGAGAGTAAATCTATTCACAAGTAGATTCTTTTTCAATTCCTCATCAGTACATACCTTGTAAAGTTTTTTTTTTTAAAAAAAACCCAATGCATTTTCTTACAAAATACTTGTTTTTCAAACCAACGTTCTCTCAAGCTAAGCCCCTCTAATTTCCCACTTAACCTGAAGGTTTGAATCAACTTTTCTACATTTCGGAAGGAGCTTTATTTAACTTGAACAAGAGTGAAGACCCAAGAATAACCGTCTTCTAATTGGCTTTCAATCTGGAGGTCAACTCAAGCCATGCAAAATCTTTGAGCATCCGTGGGAGTAATCAGCCTTGTGTACTTATGACAGTTCATTGGAGCATTTTGAGCAAGGAAAGCAGCAATGCTTTTTCATCAAATTTTCAGAAGGAAATAGAACAATTAGCAAGAATTGATTTAAAAAAACTTGCAAAATTAAATCTCTTCGTAAATGCAGAACATGGATTCTAAAGTTCAGGATATTTTGAAGAACACTGGGGTCTGTTATGTACCATAAATGGGTGATAGGTTGAAAACTTTCAAGCAGACTCTTGAATGACCATTTGTTGAGTTGATTGATTGACTAATTATTGATGCCTTATGGTTTAGCTCTAAATGTTTTTGTAAAGAATGAGGAAGTTGAACTTGATGGAGATATGTAGGGAACTCCTTATGTGCCCAATCACACTTGGCCAATAAAATATCTTATCCTATTCCATCCCATTGAATCCCATCCCATCCCATCCCATGCCATGCCATCCTATCATATCCTATCCTGCATTAAGACAAGATTTTGTCTCAATATTTTGATTCCTGTAAAATCAGTAGACTCTTGGATATATCTGATTTTTCAGTAGTGATTCCATGAGGTTATATGACTGCTCCGATCCAATCCCATTTCTTGAGTATATACTTTAGAGACATTATGCTGAAGTCTAAGATAATGAAAAGCATATCTCTATGCCTAAATTTGTAAGCATTTGCAACTTATGGCACATAGAAACTTCCTACTATGAGAACAACTAATCAGTTGAATGACTTGCCTCCAGAAGTTGTGGGTGCTCTAACACTGGAAGTTTTTAAGAAGAGATTGGACAGCCCTTTATCTGAAGTGGTGTAGGTTCTCCTGCTTGAGCGGGGGGGTTGGACTAGAAGACCTCCGAGGTCCCTTCCAACTCTGTCATTCTGCATGTTCCCTATTTTTATCCTAGAGATTTCCTGAAAAATGTTTCTTCTCTCCTTTTTCCCCCTCTTAGCAGTAACCTTATCGTTTCTTGGTACCAGTCAAGAGATATATCAAATTACATTCTTCTGTTTCACCTCATAGTCCTTAGACCAGTGTTTCTCAACCTTGGCAACTTCACACTGGTGTTTTTTTTTGATGGCAGAGGAATTCTGGGAGTTGAAGTCTTAAAGTTACCATATTTGAGAAAGACTGCTCTAGACTAAGACTGTAGGCTTGCCCCTGAGAAAATGAATCATACCGTGAAGAGCTTATTTTGATAGACCATAACAACTCTCTTATTCTCTCTAGGACTGACCTGAAATTTCCCAATAGATTTGTTCTGGGTCAAGAACACTTATTTTTTTTTCAACTCTTAAAGAAAGATAAACAAACAAACAGACTACTTGGCAGAATTTCCCCTGGCTCCCTTTCAGCATTATTTGTAGCATCTGTTGTTTTGCCCCTGCTGTGCCCTGAAACAATGTTTGATGTTGTGAATGGTGCAAAATGTTGGCCTAGCCACCTATATGACCAGTGTCTTCAGTGACAAGAGAAACAAATCCTTAGGGAGAAAACAGCATTCTGTCATAATTAAAGAACTGTATCTTTCCTGCAGAAATTAACCAGAGATCTGGGGGTGGGGGGTGGGGGTGGGGGTTAGGAGATTGCAGGGAAGAAATTGGAGAAAATTAATACTGTTTGTTTCTCTGAGTTATTTTTCTTCTGTTCTTGTGGAAACGGGGAAATCTTGGTTCTTGTATGCATTTGGAACATTCCTAGAGACTAAATTACAGCATAGCATGTAAACAAGCTGCTGAGTTCTATTTCACAGAAGACATTTTTGTACAAATAAGGAGAGGATTGGCATAAACCATGGGCCTATTTCCATTTAATGTTAGTGACAGTTGAGAAATTTAAGTAGTGACAAATTATTAGAACCAGGAGAAAAAGTGAGCCGGACAATCAATGGATTATTGAACCTGGATAACGCGGCCCTTGGCTAATAGTATAACTCAGTACAATGCATGAAAATCAACAGTAAGAAGAAAGATGGATCTCTGTAAATGATATATAGAAATCCCTCAAATGTTTACTCCACTCTTTTAACACTATGTCGGCACATAGTGAGTAAAGTCACCAGACTGGGGAGTCAAGAAGTGTAGCTTAGTCTGTGTACTAATCTTGATTTACCTATGTTGACTTGTCATTGTAGAGTCTGATTTTTCCCAGGCTATTGTTTTAATGTTTTTTTTAACCTGTTATTTTTCTGCTTTTATATTCTCTTTTAATTTTGTTAGCTGTTCAGAGTCACGAAGTTGAGATGGCTGGCCATGCAAATGGAATGAATGGATGAATGGATGGATAGATGGATGACCTGAAGAATGTATAAATTGTTTCAAGACCTGATCAAAAGTTAAATGAATCCAGACATGGAAAACTAGAACCACTTGAATTTTGCTGAGGTGCAGCTCTTGATATATTTCACCATTAGCCATCTGGTTGGATCTGCTAAAAATCAGAGTTCAGCCACCTTGGGGGTAGGGGGTGGGGTGTCTCCAAGCTTCTATATCTATTCATGGGTTAGAAATTTGTTTTGCAGATCTCCAAGGAAATGGGCCACATGTATCTCCCTGGAGACTAGCTAAGAAAATCTGTGATAAAAATAAAGTCTCCTTCAAGTTCAGCTTAACTACAGCAATAATACCAATGTGGTTTCCCAGGCCATTTTCCAGGATTTTTTTTGTCAACTTTTCAATCCAGTTTAGAGCTTTAGAATTCTTTAGAGATTTTCCCTGTAATCCTGCTTGACTTCTGATTCCAGACAAGGTGGCCCATAGCTATTAAATTTTACAATGTTTGGTCATCCATATTTGAAATAACAATAATGTTTTCCTGTTCAAGGAAGAAATAACACTAACAATATTCCGTTGTTGTTGGTTGTTAGTTGTATCTTCTGAGTGGGTGTACATGAGTAGGTAATGTTCTTTAGATTAAGTTGAAGTATTTGTCCATCACTCATTTCGGTCCTTTTGCCAAAAATCATTTCATTTTTAAGATAGAAAAGAACCATAGAAATCCTTTTGTCATAAATATAAGTTTGGGATGCCTGTAGCAAGACCATAATTTTTCCGGCTGTTTGGCACTGACTGTAAGCATAAAAATTTCAAATGACCTATAGTTATATCCTCATTATTACTTACTCGGCAGAGAAATTAGAGTCGTAGCTTAGTAAAGCTGGTATAATGGTATTTATTATCTCATGCTGCTTTAGAAAGCATTCCTTGTAGCTTAATTGTATCTCTGCTTTTCTCCTCATTTCTTATACTGCAAGATAGAAAGAGGGATTGAGTATCAGGTAAGAAAAATAATTGTTATTTTCTAAATTATTCATGAGGGGGGGAAAAGTATCATTTTTCCCCTCAAACATGACAAATACGTTGAGTTGAAAACAAATGTTCTTGGGCATGCTAGGATTATTTTAATTGCATAAAAATGATGACTCCAGTACACAGATCTTGACAGATGTCATGGCTCAAAACCCCTGTGATTAATTCTCAATTTAATGCCATTTCTCCAGATTTGCTTGCCAATTCACATGGAACCAGCAGGATGCTCTGCTTTTATTTGTTGTTGTTTTTAATGTCCACATTAAATTGGCATGCACAAAATCATTATCTATCAGTAATGCTCATACTATAAATTAGGGGAAATGATTAACTGTAAATAATGTCCATACCATTAATAATACTTTTATTACCACTAGCCTGTCCACAGATTGGCAGATGAGCAAACATGGGCAGAATTTAATTCAATGTGTTTTAAGAATTTGTACCAAACTGTCATGGAGAGGGACTTTAAACATGGGTCGAAATCCACACCTCTGAAAGTTGCCAAGGTGGAGAAGCACTGCCCTCAATCTATCCAGCTGCTCTCACTGAACAACCAGTGTTTAAAATAACATTCAGAAAATGTTGAGGAGAAAAACGTCCAGTTCTGTTCCTATCGCCCTAAACCGCATTTAGAAGCCATCGAGGAAAGATCAGCAGGTTGCTTGAGTGAATTCAACCATCGGATAATATTCTGAAGTGAACATGGTAATTAATTGCTGGGTTTTGTAATGTCGGCCAATTGCAATGGTACCCGTGATCTTAACGCCAATAAATATCCTCTGGTTATAAAGCACCGGATCCTGTTAATAATGCAATGACCTTTTTAAAAGAGACAGAGCGCTTTGTGTTATATTGCTCTATTAAATGGGCTAATTGCTAACTGTTGCTCTTAGCTACATGGCCTCTCCCAGTACTGGGAAGCAGGCAGGTGTTATTTTCCCTAAAGTGGTGTTATCTCTTGGTTTTCTATTCAGAATCCTCAAGAAGTTATTTTATTTATTTTTTTATTTATTTTAATCCCATTTATATCCCGCCCTTCTCCGAAGACTCAGGGCGGTTTACAATTTAAGCACAAACCAATGTGCTTAGCAATAGCCTTCATTCTATGTATATGCCTGCTTATTAGGGCTTTCGCCCCCCCCCCCCAAAGCGGTATTATTACAAAGTCAGCTTATTGCCCCCAACAATCTGGGTCCTCATTTTACCTACCTGGGAAGGATGGAAGGCTGAGTCAACCTTGAGCCTGGTGGGATGCGAACCTGCACTAATTGCAGGCAGCTGGTGTTACTTAAGGAGGCATTAGCCCACTGCTCCACCAAGGCTCTTAGTTACATGGATGTTAACATCTGTGAGTGAGAAGTGGGGGGGGGTATCTAAAGTTGAGAAATAAGTAAATAAAATGCTGGCTAGACTAACACTGTGGCTGCAAAAAGGGAACATATTAAGGAAATCCACAACTTACAACAGTTCATTTACCGATCATTTGAAGTTAGAACAGCACTGCAAAAAAAGTGGCTTGTGGCTGTTTTTCCCACACTTACGACCGTTGCAGCATCCCTCCGATCAAAGTTCAGCCGCTTGGCAGCTGACTCATAGTTATGACAGTTGCCGTGTCCTGGGGTCACTTGATCACAATTGAGGCGCTTGGCAACTGACTCATAGTTATGACGCTTGCCGCGTCCCTGGGGAGGGGGTCATGTGGTCCCCTTTTGCGACTTTCTGACAAGCCAAGTCAATGGGGGAAGCCGGATTTGCTTAACAGCCGGGTTAACAACTGCAGTGATTTGCTTAACAATGGTGGCCAGAAGGGTGCTAAAATGGGGCAAAGCTAACTTCACAAGCGTTTCACTGAGCAACAGAAATTGTGTTCGTAAGTCGAGGATTACCTGTGGCCCTGTTTGAATTCAGACTTGGAGAATGAGTGCTAGTAATATCAAATGGGATAGCCCTGAATGTATTTATGTATTAAATAGATAGATAGATAGGTAGATAGATAGATAGATGATAGATAGATAGATAGATAGATAGATAGATAGATAGATAGATAGATAGATAGATAGATAGATAGATAGATAGATAGATAGATAGATAGATAGTGAAATACTGACCCACTTAAGAATGTCAGAAAATGGCTTTCTCAAATCTTTGTTTCTCTCTTGCAGCCGGTAGCTTACAATATGGGAAATGGTAAATTGTGGGAGATTATTTTTTTGGGTGGTGGGAGAATTTGACTGTGTTTGAAATTTTTTCTGGCAGGTTTTTCCTTCACACCCTTTCTCTGGTATTGTTAATTGTAATCTAAAAATATTTATATCTATTTTCGATGCTGAGAGACAGATGGGCATTTTTCCTGGCCTTTCTCTCCCATTCTCTCTTCTGCCAACTGCAGTCTGGTAGGATTCCCCTCTGCAAATACACACACACACACACACACACACACACACACACAAAACCACACACACACGTATATGTATATACTTATTTGTAAGGATAAAACGGGTCTGTAATTATGCCTGGGTTTCTACAACTATTTCCTGTAAAGAAGCCAAAACTTTTTTTGAAATAATTCCTTGGCATAAAAGTAAGTTGGACCTCATTTCTTGTTCAAATATGAAAAGAGGTATAGATTGATTGACTTCCAATTCTGGGAAGTGAATTAGAGTTTCCCATCAAATTTAACATGCTTTATTTCTTTGTTTTTATAAGGCATTTTTACTTTTACTTTTTTTTAATTAAAGAGTTTTACAAAAAAGTTTTTACAATACATATCCCCAAAACCCACCCGTCCCAAACCAACCCCCTGCCCCCCCCCACTTCCCAGAGCTGAATACAGGATCATAGATATAATAATCATATTCTAAGTAAAATTATCCATTATAAAATTAACCAAATTCATAATGTGCTTTAACTCCCCTTTAACATTGATACATTCAAATTATTAAAAACATAATAATAATAACTTAAACAAAAATATAATCAATACTAATACTAAAATTAATAACAATCTAAAATCTACTCATAAGCTAAATGGAACTTTTTAGTCCCATATTTATTTTGAATATAATCTATCCATCTCCTCCAAACTGAAATATATCTTTCTTGCGAGTGATCCTTCAAATAAAGGCATTTTCACTTTTCAATAAATTAGGTGTTGGCATCAGGTGTATAAGAAAGAAAAAGAGAGAGGGTGGGTGATCCCCAGAACTTTAAGATGCAAATTGAGTAGAAGATCCCAATTTATTTCCATCTCTCCACTTCAAGTTTACAACTTCTTTTGGAGCTGCCTAGTCAAGTCTTTCTCCTTTCTGACAGACCTTCTAAGACATCTGGCAAACTCTGTTGTCATGTTGTGGCTAGTGGTATCTCAAGGACAACAAAGCCTTGAATTAAGATTACTTCAAGGCTACTTTTCTTTACCATTTGGAACATAGAATATCAGAGTTGGAAGGGACCTTGGAGGTATTCTAGTCCCCCAACCTTGGCAGCTTTAAAACCTGTGGACGTCAACTTCCAGAATTCCTCAGCCAGCCATGCTGGTTGGGGAATTAACAGAATAACAGAGTTGGAAGGGACCTTGGAGGTCTTCTAGTCCAACCCCCTGCTGAAACAAGAGACCCTATACTATTGCAGACAAATGGTTGTCCAATCTCTTCTGAAAAACCTCCAGTGTTGGAGCATCCACAACTTCTGACGGCAAGCTGTTCCACTGATTAATTGTTCTAGCTAGCAGGAGATCTCTCCCTAGTTCTAGATTGCTTCTCTCCTTGATTAGTTTCCATCCATTGCTTCTTGTCCTGCCTTCAGGTGCTTTGGAGAGTAGCTTGACTCCCTCTTCTTTGTGGGAGTCCCTAGATATCGGAAGACTGCTATCATGTCACTCCTCATCCTTCTCTTCATTAAACTATGTATGCACAATTCCTTCAACTGTTCTTCATATGTTTCTTGGGGAGTTGAAGTACACAAGTCTTAAAGTTGACAAGGTAGGGGACCCCTGTTCTAGTTCAACCCCCTGCTCAAGCAGGAGACCCTTTATTTAATTCGTTAATTCAAAATATAGTTTAAAAATTGATTTGACTTGGAAGGCAAGATTCTGTCGTATAAGTCACACAAACATTTTGATATTTCAGTTTAACAGTTTTCAAACTGTTGTGAACATTTGTATTTTCGCTTTTTACGGAATTTACCATGCGTTCACACGTGCTGCATTCCATGGTTACACTAGCTTTGTTTCAGATGAAATGACTTCCATTGTCACAGCAGGACAGATGGCAACTTAATGCTTACTTTCTCTCCCAATATGTTCACGCTGGAACTATATTCTCCGTCAGAGTTAACAGTTAAAAAAAAATGGAACAGCAGCTAAACAATGCCTTCTGTGTGGTTTCTTTTTCTGTTTGTTTAACAGACATCTCATTTAGAGAAAGTTCCTTACTCCTTGTTTGGTTTGACTAATCGGAAACTGGGCTAACTGTGACAAGTCCTTGCAAATATTTGCTAATTAACTTTGGCCTAGGCTGGAGATGATTGTATGAAAAAGGCAAGATGTCCAACTGAGATCATTCTCTATTTCCGGCCTTAAGCTGAGCCTCAACTGTTTGTTTCTGGGCAGGAGAAAGCTACAGTTCTGCACACTTCCCAGCTTTGAGTGGGGTCGGTGCAGTTTTTTAAACTAGGGGATCTGCAAAATCAAGCCCAAAGATACCATCTCAGCCAGTATGCAGGACAAACAGGTAGAAGATCAGAAGAGCACATCCCTGAACACCAACTAGCAGTCAGAAGACATGATGAAAATTCCTTAATTTTTCAACACGTGGACAGACGTCACCGGTGGTGGGATTCAAATATGTGAACAACCGGTTCTCTCTGTAGATGCCACTTCCAGAGGTCCATTCTGGGTCTGGACAACAAAAAATTAGCTACCAATACTGCTGAACTGGTGCGAACTGGCTGAATCCCACCACTGGATATCACCAAAGTTTCAACAGGAAAGCTGTGAACATCCTAGACCAAGCCAAAGTTAGCCCCAAAGTGACAAAGAATTCCTGGAAGCCAGTGTCAACATCCAACTCGAGAATCCAAATAAAACTCCAGGCTCATTCTATTTCCAAAAATCTTACTGTTTATTGAATACACTGCATGGTACTGTCGAAGCAAAACTAACTTTGAGGTTCCACCCCCAATTCATAGACTTAAACAATAATTTTCCCAGCCAAACCCCAGCGTCTTATTTGGTCCATATAAAGAAGTTTGCTTTGTTATGGGAACTGTCTGCTTCAAATCCACACCTGTTTTGGTGTCCTTGAAAAGGTTTCAGGCTCCCATGGTCTTCAGCTGAATTGTAGAAGTTTCATTTCTCTATCTAACCCACTTGAAAGTAACATCTCCACTCCTTAATCTAAAGGCAGGTTGAAATGCAGAGGCACATACTGTAGCTGCCAAAGTTTCATCCTTGTCAGCCTGGCACTCAGACAAATTAGCCATCAACAGGCATATAGAGATCAACAACATCTACATGCCATTCAAAAAAGAGAATTGAAAAGCCAAAAAGGAAACAAAAAGACCAAAACAGCTCCCCACCAGCAATCAACACCTAGATAAATAGTGATTAACACCAAGGTTAACAATAGGCCAACAATCAAGCAGTAAAATAGCATTAGCAATAGCACTTAGACTTATATACCACTTCATACTGCTTTACAGCCCTCTCTAAGCACATAGTACATAGTCAGCACATTGCCCCCCAACAATCTTGGGTCTTCATTTACCAACCTTAGAAGGATGGAAGACTGAGTCAACCTTGAGCTGGTCAGGATCGAACTCCTGGAGTGAGCAGTGAGTTAGCCTGCAGTACTGCATTCTAACCACTGCACCACCATGGCACATATCAGATAAACAAGCAGTAAACAAGAGCCCAAGCAAGGAACACTCCCACCAGCACTGACAGGGCAAGTCACTGTATATAAACTCATTTTTATATAAATGAGATATAAAAAAGAGCCTTGGTGGAGCAGTGGGCTAATGCCTCCTTAAGTAACACCAGCTGCCTGCAATTAGTGCAGGTTCGCATCCCACCAGGCTCAAGGTTGACTCAGCCTTCCATCCTTCCGAGGTAGGTAAAATGAGGACCCAGATTGTTGGGGGCAATTAAGCTGACTTTGTAATAATGCCGCTTGGGCTGTGTGTGAAAGCCCTAATAAGCAGGCATATACATAGAATGAAGGCTACTGCTAAGCTTCTAAGCCGCCCTGAGTCTTCGGAGAAGGGCGGGATATAAATGGAATAATAAATAAATAAAATCCACTCCCTTCAAGCACTGATGATGTTACCTGGTTGGGTAATGAACATTTGTCCAGAATAGTGTAGAATCTCCTGCTTGAGCAGGGAGTTGGGCTAGAAGACCTCCCTTCCAATCCCGTTGTTTTATGTTCTGTGCTTGTTGGAAATCCTATAAGGAGCAGTGGTTCTCCTTTTCCTGGCAAATACAATGTACAGCTTATTGTACATATTCAACGAAATGCACATAATCACCAACACTTTATATAACCCTCTTAGAAAGCATTGGAAGCTCACTCATGAGATCAATGAGAGGAACTCGACCATATTGATCACATATAATCTATTGATTGATTTCTTCTTGGACTCCAATCCTTCTGCCCTCCATCTTCCCATCCTTCAGAATCTGTAAGATAAAGTTGGGGGGGGCGGCATAGATTTTCTTTAAATCTCCTTACAGGGAGAAACGGGATTGCATATCAATGAGGAAAGAAGAAAAGTCTGTCTTCTCTGTGTATTGAAGGACAAGCCAATACTTAATAAGCAGCCTTCAATGCTATGAAATTTGCCTGTACAAGACCTCCATCGAGTGGAAAATGACTTCTGCCCAAACTTTTTCTTTCTTTATACATTTATACGATGGACATTCAGCAAAATTGAGGTCTATGCCTGACTTAAGAGAAAATCTGAGATGAATCTGAGAAAATGTTGGGGAAGGAAACCTAAATGTTTCAGTTTAAATCCAATTTCCTTTTTCTAAACGGATCCACAATTTTCACTTACGCTAGTTTTCTTGGTTTGAAAACAAGAGAAACTGTCTTGGGTTGCAGAGTTTGGTATATACCCAAGAGTGACTATTATAGAATGGGATTTATTTAATTCTCTCCCCCTCCCTTCCCAAACTCTCAAAAAAAAAATATGTATAATAATATATAGAGCAGGCAATTTGATATTCCAAGTGTTTTGTTCAATTGAACATAAAAAAAAATAAAATTTGGTCTAGCTTCTTCTAACTATTTGTTTGCCCAAACCCTATTTGTTTTTGTCTGGAAAGCATATATATTACATTGTAGTTCTGCACTAAGATTTCACAGTTTAAGTAAAGGTAAAGGTAAAGGTTCCCCCACACATGCGTGCTAGTTGTTTCCAACTCTAGGGGGCGGTGCTCATCTCCGTTTCAAAGCCGAAGAGCCAGCGCTTGTCCGAGGACGTCTCCGTGGTCATGTGGCTGGCATGACTAGACGCCAAAGGCGCACGGAACGCTGTGACCTTCCCACCGTAGCGGTCCCTATTTTTCTACTTGCATTTTTACGTGCTTTCGAACTGCTGGGTTGGCAGAAGCTGGGACGAGTAACAGGCGCTCACTCTGTTACGTGGCACTCGGGATTCAACCTGCCAAACTGCCGACCTTCTGATCGACAAGCTCAGCGTCCTAACCCACTGAGCCACCGTGTCCATTTAAGTACAGGGATATAAAGTTAAACACAATTCTGGGAAATCTCTTTTCTCTCTCTTTTTCTCCTCCTTCGTCTTCACCTTCATCTTTCTTCATCTTCATCATCCCATCTATTCATCTGTTTGTTTATTCTCTCTCTCTCTCTCCCTCTCTCTCTCTCTGTGTGTGTGTGTGTGTGTGAGAGAGAGAGAGAGAGAGAGAGAGAGAGAGAGACTTTTTCACTGTCTTTGTTTTACTTAAAAATTCCAAAATTGAATACACCGAAAATACAAGCTCATTTTAACTCTAGCAAACATCATCTTTTAATGGATGATTAAACCCTTTGATACCCTTCATCATGACAAATTCACTAACAGCTAAACTCATTTGATGCAGATGTTTTTATTCCATCTCACGGCAAAAACAACAACAACCTTACATTAGCTAAAATTTCAATTTATAGTGCTTTCTAGTGGCTCCTTTAACAATATAATTACTGTATAGCTTTTATTTATTTTATTTTTAAGCTTCACAATTGCAGATTTGATTTCCATAGTTTGATTTTTCAGAGTCTGGCAGAGTTTGTGGTCATGCATCACGCATAACAATAGACAAAAAGGAATTTCTTTTTGTTTTGTTTGTTTTTTTTGAAATACAAAGGGTTGCTAACCTCGTTGCCTTTCCTGAAATGAGGACGGAGGGCAATAAATGTGTGGGCAAATCTTCCCTTCAATAACTGACAATGGACAGTAATCCTGTCTCTCTTAAAATGTTCTTAGCAACAGAGGTCAGGTGCTCGGATTTTCACGTTCTTGAAATGCACAATAGTTTCCAGATGGGTTTTAGCAGTTACGCAAAATATCAGCCAGACGGATTCCAATCCATATATTTCCACACATTATTGGCCACTCCTGGGAAATTCAGCACTTTCTTATTCCTGGGAGTGAATGTGAAATTAGAGTTTATATGACCTGACCTTCAAGGTAAAGCAATACTTTTAAAATTGCTAAACAGCGAGGGAAAACACTTACTAATGTCTTGTGCAAGGGGATTCTCTGTCCACTGAATCTTTCCTTGCTGTAACCATTGTTAAGGCTTGTTACATCAAGAACTCGCCTCTCTCTGGCGTAGGTAGATTTGGAGTTGATCCCCTGTTGCTACATAGATGGCTATTCTGCCTTATTTGGAGAGTCTCCACTACACAAACATTGGTGCTGTCTTGTCACTTGTGAATCATCTCTTTTGTCTCCATCCAGGTAGTCCTCGACTTACAACAACTCGTTTAATGACTGCTTGATGTTAGAAGCAGCACTGCAAAAAAGTGACTTATTACAGTTTTTCACACTTAACGACCTTTGCAGCGTCCCCAGGGTCATGTGATCAAAATTCAGATGCCTGGAAACTGGTTCATATTTATGACGGTTGCAGTGTGTCCCGGGGTCAGGTGATCCCCTTTTGCGACCTTCAGACAAGCAAAGTCAGTGGGGAAGCCAGACTCACTTAACAACCGGCTTCCTAACTTAACAGCTGCAGTTATTCATTTAGGAACTGTGGCAAGAAAGATTTTAAAATTCACAAGAACTGCCTCACTTATTGACAGAAATTTTGGGCTCCGTTGCAGTCGTAAGTCAAGGACTACCTGTATTTCCACAAAGCTGCAGAGGAAAGAGGACAACACACACACACACACACACACACAACCCCAACCCACACACCCCACCCTATTTTGAGAGCCTTGCTTGCGGTCATTGGTCATTCACTGCCATAGGCTAGAGACAGGGGTAAGCAACCTTGGCTTTTTTATGACTCGTGGACTTCAACTCCCAGAATTCCTGAGACAGCACAGCACAGCACAGTTGGCACAGCACAGCACAGCACAGCTGGCTCAGGAATTCTGGGAGCTGAAGTCCACGAGTCATAAAAGAGCCAAGGTTGCCTACCCCTGGCCGCTAGACAAACAAGAAGGAAGACTTCTGGCAGATTTCTGTATCCCATTATTTGGCTTTAATGCATCTTATACAATTCAAACCCCATTCAGAGCACTTGCTTTGCATGCTGAATCCTGCACAAGTCAGCCTTTTGGGTCTCCAGAGGGGTGCAATAAGATTTTCTAGGAAAGAGTTAGATTTGCAGCCCTGCCATCCATATGTATTTATGTGCCTGTATATGTATTTCTTGCATTGTCAGGGCAAAAGGTCTCTTTTTGCCTTGTTTAGTAATTGCTGATGGCAGAGAAGTCTCCGAAAACGCCAAACAATAACTGCTTTCTCGCCCACCTTCCAACAGCGAAGTGTTGAACGCGCTGCAAAAACACGTGTGCTTTTTCTTTTTCAATTGCACAGTGTTTGCCCTGATGACTCTTTTTTTGGTCTAATATTGGGCAAAGGTTGAGAGGGAAGTCAGTGCAACATGCGATAAAACCAGGGCAAATTCATCTCAGGTCATTCAATTTCCTGGGGTCATTCACTGAAACAGGGTGACTGGAGAATCGTCAAAAGGAAGTTTCATGTTATGCAGTGCATCCTAAATGCGTATTTGTTGTTGTTATTATCATTGTTATTGTTCTTTTGTTGTTGTTGTTGTTATTGATCATCGCATAGTCAGCCAGATGTTCTGTCTGGATTTGGCATTTTTGTCTACCTTTTGAGTCCTTCCCAAGGACCTGGGATAGGCAGATGTGGATGTTTGAGGGAGTTACAGATCTCATTGCAAGATGGAAACTGTTCCCAGTAAGGCCACCTTTTGCAATTGTCTGATGGTGAATTTGTCAATTCCGATGGTGGTGGTTGTTGTTAATAATAATAATAATTATTATTTTATTCCCCAAGAGGTGGTGAAGTATTCTTGCTTAGAGAAGGTATGAATGCAAGAATTGGGCAAAACAATCACTGAAGAACAGAGAGTGGCTAGCTAACATGAAACTAGATTGCTTCCTGGAACTTAAGGAACTTAAAAGCTGAAATATTTTAAAATGCAAAGAGAAGAATCACCGGAGAATCCCCTGATGCTCTGAAAAAATGAAGGCGAAAGAAGAAAAAGGCTAACAAAAGACAAGATATGTAGATACTAGCAGTGATGATACAAGTCTGGTCTTACAAGAGCTAAATAAAAAAAGCTGTTATCATTAGATAATCCTAGTGCAATAATGTCCATTGAGTCATGAAGAGATGGATGAGTCAACCACAAAGATCCAGGGTGTTCTCTTTGTAAGGTGCATTTGCTAGAGAAATTTAATTAAAAATCTACAAAGAGTCCTACTGAGTCAGACAAAAGGTCCCCCCAACTAAGCCTGGGCTGATATTGAATTCAGAGATTTGCTTCAAAAAGTAAAAAAGAAAAAGAAAAAAAACCCTCTGAAATGAGTTGGGAATTTGCTTGGAATCATTGAGCCAATGAGATGCTTCCTAATCAGTTCGGATAAATTGTGTGGTTTTGTCGCATACACAGAAATGTCATTTTCTGAATCAATTTCAGATCTTAAGGGAATCAACCTAATTTCAAGTCAAAGTCCCAGTCAAAGCAATCCTATTTTTCTGAACTCAGTCAACAGTTTGGAGATGATCTACTACAGAATCTATAAGACGTACCAACAGGCTGAAGAACAGCTTTTCTCCATGGGCTGTCAGGCTCTTGAATGGGAAATAACTTTATAATTTTATGTTTGATTGACTTGCGAGGCTGGTGTGTTGTGCAATTAGCTCACATGGTGTAACAAGATGGTGGTTTGTTGTCACTGTGAGTTGTGGTGGTGGGGGCACGAAGGGAGGCTCAGCCAATCTCAATGTATACATGGTTTTACTTTGACAATAAGGTTCATTCATTCATTCTTGACCCAACACTGACAAGACAAGCCACTGGTGTGTAAAAAGAGAGCAAACCCTATCCCTACTAGCCCTGCTGATGTTGTTGAGTAATGAAATGTCTGGAAGCCAACAGCTAAGCTCACAGAGCACCAAGGACCCCACAGTCCTCCTCTTCCTCCTCCACTTTCTTCCTCCTCCACCCTTTCCCTCTTCCTCCTCTTCCTCCTGCTGCTTCTCCTTCACCCCCTTCTCCTCCACTCCACAAATTCTGCTCCCTTTTAGCTCTGATGATGTTACCGAGTTGAGTTATGAAATGTCTGGAAGCCTGCAACCAAGCTCAGAGAGTACCAAGGACCCCACAGTCCTCCACCTCCTCCTTCTCTTTGGAAACCCCACTCCCTTATAGCTTTGGTGGTGTTACCTAGTTGGGTACTGAAATGTCTACAAGAAAAAAAAACATGCTTAGTGAGTGCCAAGGACCCCACAAAAGTTGTAGTGTATCATTTCATCAGAACGAAGGAGAAATTTCCTGACAGTGAGAACAATGAATCTGTGGAAAGGCTTTCCTCGAGAAGTTGGGGGTGCTCCATCACTGGAGCCTCTTAAGAAGAGACTGATCAGCCATTTGTCTGGAATGGTATGGGGTCTTCTGCTTGAGTAGGGGCTTGGACTAGAAGACCTCCAAGGTCCTTTTCAATTCTGTTATTGTGGTATTGTTATTTTTATACAGGATTTTTTCTCCCTTAAAAATAACCTACATTGAAAAATGAAGCTAGGGGCAATCTGGTTACAAATCTATTTTTCTGCTTAGCACTATCCATGCAGAATGCTTGACGTCAGTTGATTCAAAATCTCCAAAGTCCTCATGGAAGTCTATTCTCTTTGCCTCTGGCCTAAAGCAAAAAATTAGACACATCAGCCTTGGATTTAGAAGATTAACTGGTTGAGTGGTCACATGCTAGCGGATAACAATAATATTAAAAAAGATTTCTATTAAAGCTTTGGCATAGCAGAGCTGATTCCAAAAAAGCACCTACCTATTAAGAATGAGGTTGTGCAGTCCATTAAATAGGCTTTGCAGAAAGAATGAAAACAGCTTTTTCTGGAACAGGACAGCTTCTCACTTGTTGGCCCTTGCTTCAAGTTCTCTTACTTCTCAATTAAAATCACGAAATCTTTCTTTTCTTTGTGCCTCAAATGCAAATATGTTTTCCAACTGGGCTACGAAAGATCAAATTAGTTCTAGAAAATAAACATTTTGTTTTCAGAAAAGGAAAACAATCTTCACCACGACTGAAGAGAGATATAGCAGGGTAAGATTTAAGGAAGGGCTGACAAAATGGGAGGCCCCGAGCTAACGGAAGAAGGTGTAAAATATTTCGAATATCATATGGCTCGTTTGCTGGATCCAACGTATTACAGTTAGAAGAGAAAAAGGAAGTTAAAACGAATGGTCGAGTCAGAGATACAGGAAGTCCTCAGCTTACCACCACAACTGAGCCCAAAATTTCTGTTGCTAAGTGAGACATTTGTTAAGTGAATTTTGCCCCATTTTACAACCTTTCTCGCCACACACAAATGGAGATGAGCACTGCGCCCTAAAGTTGAACGCAACTGCACAGGGGAAATCTTTATCTTTTTATTACACCTACAGATTTAGCTGTGGGGTTCAGTCAAAACAACTGTCCCAGCAAAGCTGTTTTAGTGGAACAACTTTGCAAACTAACCAACATCATCCAGGGGATTGCTCTGTGGAGGATTTTTTTTAAAAGTCAGTTAAAGAACAAGTACAAAGTAGACTGATTTGTGTGTTCCATTGCCATTTATTTATGAGTTTTAAACAATGCCTTTCCCTCTGAATGCCCTCAAGGCATTTTATGACAAGCAGGGAAAGAAAAATCTGCAGTGCAAACTCAGCTGGGGAAAAAGCCAGGCGATTCAAAGAAACTTAGATGCTTAGAGCATCATGAATTGTACCGATGCTCTTAGGCACTCCAGGTGAAGCTTTTCCGGGGAGAGAAAGCCATAATTTGGGGAAACGTTGGGGGTTTCCCTTTATTGAAATCCAGGTGGTATTATCCAACCCTTCATAAGACAGATGCAGATCATTGATCCAACTATTCCTGTATTAGTTAATCAGAAGCAAACAGCTTCATGCATTCAAGATATTTTGCATAATTAAGCTCTGGATGTTGCTCTTCTCTGTGCTGATAAATTGGGAAGGTTTTAAAAGAGGCGTAAGACAATCTCTACAATTGTGGTTCCCAAGGGAAAAGTGTCAGTACTGTCATTTTCCCAGGAGCAAAAGTAGAATAAACTGCACATCCTTTGTAAGCTGAACTTCCCTGCAAAAGTTTTAATACACTTTCAAAATACGTTGAAAGGGCACTGAAATTGTGACTTACGCAGAACTTATGCTGTACAATTGGCCCCCAAATTTTCTGTTGCTAAACATTGCAAAGTGAGATTTGACCCATTTTATGACCATTCTTGCCACAGTTATTAAGTGAATCAGTTAAGTTGCTAACATGGTTGTTAAAGGAATCTGGCTTCCCCCGTTGACTTTGCAGGTCAGGTGATCACAAAAGGGGATCACCTGACCATGGGGATGCTGCAACAGTTCTAAGTGTGAAACATGGTCGTAAGTCACTTTTTTTCAGCGCCGTTGTGACTTCGAGTAGTCACTAAACAAATTATTGTAAGTCGAGGACTACCTGTGCTTTTGTAAAGGGGTTTACAATGGTGCCTGTTAAAATGTTGGTTATCAAATGGTTTGGAAATGTGCTATCAGCATATTAGTTATCAAAATAATAATAAAAAAACTAATTCCAGCGGCATCTTTCTCCCTTTAGCGCTTTATCAATTTCCTTTTTTTAAAAAAAACAATATAAAAAAGAGTCCATTGACTGAAACATTGAATCATGTTTCATTTGATTCCGAACTTCTTTTCCTGGAGGGTTTTCAGTTTGCTGCAAAAACTGGATTTATACAGTACAGTGAAATACAATCTGATACAGATTAAATGTTTGGTATTGCTCATATCTCATCTTTCCCGAAATGCCTGTCTCTTCACAGTTCAGAGATTTTCGTGGAGTTAAATTCTCTAGGGCAGATTAGGTATTATTTTATCTAGTTCTGTAGTATATAAGATTGTATTTCTTTCTTCCAGGAGCTCTGCTCGCTCCGGGGAAAGTTGGAATTGGGATAACTCTTATTCAAGCAGAACATCTGCCTCGTGGTATCTTTGCATTTGTTCATTGGTCAAATCCGCTTTGGAGGACTAATCCCACTGAGACTTTTGTTCATTTCTTTTTCCCCTTTCAATGATGTATCATCAAGACAGTGTTGATTTTTTATGATCACCTAGATAAATTTTCCTTTTGGATATAAGTAATGTCACCTCCCTGCTTTGGAGAGAAACAGTTGCCAAAGTGGCTGATTTTTCTAATGCTCTAAATATTTGAGACAGGTAAGATACATTCAGAGACAACATCCAGCAGGTGTTGATGAGTCTGTCTGTCTGTCTGTCTGTCTGTCTGTCTGTCTGTCTGTCTGTCTGTCTGTCTATCTATCAATCTATCTATCTATCTATCTATCTATCTATCTATCTATCTATCTATCTATCTATCTATCTATCTATCTATCTATCTATCTATCTATCTATCTATCTATCTATCTATCTATCTATCTTCAAATCCAGATGAGAGATCCCACAGGAGGTTATGGAGAATAAGAAAGCTAAGATCACTGAGTCTTTGAGGGGCCACAACAAAATCTTTCAGAACCCACTTGAGACATGGGTTGTGTACTCATAGTGTAGCAAATAGAAAAGTAGTTTTTTTCAGTAAATCATTCCAGAATCTTCATTAATGAAAGACAACTGGTCTTTCATCCTTTTCTTCCCAGTACCATTTGTTATTTTAAGTCTCATCCAGTACAGCCTTGAATCAAACTAAAATATACCTCGATTCTATAGGCAGCTTTTTTATTTCTTTGGTTTCATCATATTTTGAAAGCCACCAAGGCCACATTAAACAAAACAGGGCTTTTGAAGTCGAGCAGAAGTGCCTGAGAAATGCATAACTTGGTGGGAATAAACGTAAAGGAAACGTTGGCTTTCGATAAAGCCACTTGAAGTTCCCTGATATCTGCTGACAATTTCTATTAATGGGAGATAAAATCAATAAATAGCAAGTGTTTATGCCAGGGTGATGTCAAAAATGATTTGTTCGGTTGCATGTCACAAATAGACAAACAGTCATGCTGGGAAGCAGCTGCCAACAGCTGAATTATAAAAGGTTTTCTCTTCCTCTGAAAGTCTGTTTTGCTAAGCAGGGATTAATGTTGCATGGAGCTCTTCTTAATTAAGCTTAGGAGTTACGCAGAGTCTCAGCAACACTGCACTGCAGGAAATCATTTGAAGAGCACCCTCTCCAAATTCCCAATTCATACAGGTAGCCCTTGGCACACGATTACAATTGAGCCCCAAATTTCTGTCGCTTAAACAAGACATTGGTTAAGTGAGTTTTCCTGCAGTGTCACTGTTGTGAGCTGTAAAATATTGGAAATATCCTATGACTTGTTGGCTGGATCCAACTTTATTAGAGTTAGAAGAGAAACAGGAAGTTAAAATGAAAGGGTCCAGTCAGAGATACAGGGAGTCCTCGGCTTACAACCACAATTGAGGCCCAAATTTCCAGCTGTTGTTAAGCAAGACAGCTGTTAAGCTGCTCCATTTTTATGACCTTTGTAGCCAGATAATGGGATTCAGAAATCAGCCAGAAGTCTCCCATCTTGTTGGTCTAGCCCAGGGCAGTGAATGACCAATGACCGCAAGCAAGGCTCTCAAGATAGGGTGTGATGGGGAGGGGTTGTTGTGTGTGTGTGTGTGTGTGTGCTCGTGTGTGTTTTGTTCCCCTTCCTCTGCAGCTTTGTGGAAGTACAGGCAGTCCTTGACTTACAGCTGCAACTGAGCCCACAATTTCTGTTGCTAAGTGAGATCATTGTTAAGTGAATTTTGCCCCATTTTACGACCTTTCTTACCACGGTGGTTAAGTGAATTATTGCAGTTGTTAACTTAGTAACATGGTTGTTATGTGAATCTGGCTTCCCCATTGACTTCGCTTGTCAGAAGGTCACAAAAAGAGATCACCTGACCCCAGGACACTGCAACCGTCATAAATATGAGTCAGTTGCCAAGCGCCTGAATTTTGATCTGAATTTTACCCTCCTATTCTCTTATTCTGCTATTCTCTTAGTCTGCTGTTCTCTTGTTCTCTTTTTATTCTCTTATGCTCTTACTTTCTTTCTCTCTTATTATGCTATTCTCTTACTCTCTTTTTATTCTCTTACTTTCTTATTTACTTATTCTCTTATTCTCTAAGAAGGGTTGGATTTAGACTGTGGGAATGTAACGACTCTAGTCTGATTACTTATTTGACTCTACCACCAGCCTCTACGTGTCCACCTCCTACAAAATATTTGTGTAGAAAAATAACACAAACTGTAGACTGCACATTTTTAGGATGTCGCCCCATTAAGATCATTATGAGTTTTTAAAAGTCTGGATTTACTGCCTATATTTCATTTTTCATTTCATTGGCTTTAAACTATCAGAAAGCTCCTTAAAGCTAAATTGGCAGTAAAGAAATAAAGAAAATAATGTTGCAAACAGATAGTTTTGTTTTGTTTTTGTTTTTTTAAAAAAGCTTTATTAGGAAAGATCAGTGAGATAATATTCTCAGAGTGGAGAAAAAACAAAGATGTAATGGAGCTTGCCGAATTTTCAAGAGATAAAAATTGAATGTTGAATAATCATACTTGCATTAAAATATGTTTATTTTCTTCTTACCTTCAGCAGCAGAAATAAATCTCCATCCTAAATAAGCTAATAAACCTTCAGTTCAAAAAGCCTTTCTTAAAATGAACAGGAATTAATGGTCAACATCCTGAAATACAAGCTATAAAAATATAATAAGATAATAACCAAAATACGGACCAAATCCTAAGAGAGCATAAAATTACTTTCCTTCTTTTCTTTCTCCGTGTTTTGTACTTACAATAAAATCTTTATGTACTGAACAATCTATAAATTGTAATCGTTTATTTTTAAATTCTTTGGGGATGACACCCCAAAGAAAATATTAAAATTTCAGGGTTGATAACCTGGTCAGTTGGTTTCTGATGGTTTAAATCCATCTGCAAAGAACTTTTGGAAATTAACAGCCATTTTTAGTGCTTGGCTGAAATTATTTGTAGCTCATTGGACCTTGTTTGCTGTCAAGATGAAAGCAATGGAGAAAAACATCTTTCTTGGGATTAATTATAATTCTTATTACAACTTCCAAGATTCTAGCCTTACGGATCCCTTACTTAAATCTAAACTGTTCTTGCTTCCTTGATCTTCCTCAGGCAGGCGAGACTCGATACATACAAACCCAGGAATTGTAGGAATTATCAAAACAAACTACGTGCTAATGCAATGTGTGCCTCCAGCCAAGACACAGAATTGCTAAAGTTCCAGTTTTTTTTGCTCCTGCAGGAATTTTGTTGCCTACTAATTCTGTTGCCAAACACAACAGGTTTCAAAATCTGCTTTTCTTTCTCAATCGGCTGGGTCAGTTAAACCTGACCTAGAACCAGAGGGATGTAGAATTGCATTATTGTCTTGAGGCTCAAATTACATTGTCATCTTGATTTATGAACGCAATTTGTCTATGCTTATGCCGGTTGTATGCCTAAACGTGTGAACATTTAATTGAGGAAGATGCATTGTGCTTCTTGTTTATTTCTTTCTTTCTGTAGTTGTTCTCCCCCTTTAAAATGAAAAGAGTTTTTTTTTAAAAAAAACAACCCATGTTTTTAGGCCCTTTTGTTCCCTTATTATTCCATGCATGTACAGGTAGTCCTTACACCCATTCATTTAGTGACCATTCAGAGTTGGAAATAAAGGGAGTTGTGACCATTTTTCACACTTACGACCACTGCAGCATCCCCAGGGTCATGTGATCAAAATCCAGACACTTGGCAACTGACTTGTATTTATGACGATTGCAGTGTCCAGGGGTCGTGTGATCCCCTTTTGCGACCTTCTGACAAGCAAAGTCATTGGGGAAGCCAGATTCATTTAACAACCATGTTACTAACTTAACAACTGCAGTGATTCACTTAACAACTGTGGCAAGAAAGTTGTTAACACTGTGAACAACTGTCTTGCTTAGCAACAGAAATTTTGGGCTCAGATGGAGTCATAGATCAAGAACTGGCTGTATATGTGTATGTATGTATGTATGTATGTATGTATATGTGTGTGTGTGTATGTGTGTGTATTGTAAAGTTTTTATTGATTTTTTTAATACAATTCAATAATATTTATTGAACAAAGATGTTGTCTGAGTTTATCAAATTCACTAATACAAATTTAATTCCTAATCCTTTATTCTTTTCTCCAGCCATTGATAAAATAAGTCCCAAGTTTGAAAATATTCTCTGTCTTCTTTCTCTTTCAACCTCATAGTAAGTCTGTCCATTTCCGCACATTCTAGTGGTTTTTATCATTATTTCTTCCTCCGGTGGCATTTCTTCATTTTTCCAATATACAGAACTGGCTGTATATTTTTGTCATTCTCTCTTTTCATCTGTAGATCCTAGTTCCATCCCAATATTTAGAGATATATAAAATGGTGATTAAGTCTGTCCTCCATGGGCTTTTCACAGTCTTGTCAAAGCTGCTTTGGCATCCTTCATAACGAAGTGGTTCTCCATTAGAAGACACGTCCAAACTGAATGTCTTTCTGTAATATTTTTTGGGTAGCACAACTGGATGGAGAAAAAGGAGCCTTCCATTCACTTCCAAGGATCCTTTTTGTCTTTTGTTTCCTCCTTAAATGTGTGTTGATGTGAAACTGGCTTGAGCGGAACGTAAAGCAGAAACCTTTTAATTTACATGTTCTCCAACACAAATCTCGTTTTACATAACAGGCCTATCCGGACCTTGCCAAATTAACGTTTCTGTTCCAAAATAATGCACCATGTAATTCAGTGTAATGTAAATTTTGTTTTTGCATAAGGCCAATTGCAAATCCAAAAATATTTAACTAAATTAAAGTGGTACAAGCCATCTTGCGATGAATGAAAGGAAGTGGTGCTTTAGAAAGAGCTGAAAAGGTAGCTAAATGAAAGCATTCAACCTCGCCGGCAGGGGAGAGAAACAAAGTTGAAGCATCAAATTATATATATATATAAAAAGGCATGAAGTGTGAGCAGTGAATGGGGGAGGGGGAGGAGAAATGCCATTCTGCTTGAAGAAAAGGTGGTACCTTTAGAGATTTTTTCAAATTGTCAGTGAATTCATGGAAAGTATAAACAAGACTATAGCCATTCTTTTTGATTACAGTGACCATGTGCTTTTTTAAAAAAAATTAGAAGGCCTTCCTTCCTTCCTTCCTTCCTTCCTTCCTTCCTTCCTTCCTTCCTTCCTTCCTTCCTTCCCTCTTTATTTCCTTCCTTCCTTCCTCCTTCCGTCCCCTCTTTCCTTCCTTCCTCCCTCCCTCCCTCCCCTCTTTCTTTCCTTCCTTCCTTCCTTCCTTCCTTCCTGCCTCCCTCCCTCCTGCCCTCCCCTCCCTCCCCTCTTTCCTTCCTTCCTTCCTTCCTTCCTTCCTTCCTTCCTTCCTTCCTTCCTTCCTTCCTTCCTTCCTTCCTTCCTTCCTTCCTTCCTTCCTTCTCTCCTCCCTCCCTTCCTTTATCTCTTTCTTTCTGTTCTCCTCCTCCTCCTCCCCATTCCTCCTTCCTTCTTCCCTCCCTCTCTCAATCCCTTATCTTCTCAATTATATTGAGAAATAAATAAATATTTAAACATTAAATATTTAAATAAATGCATAAATAAGCAATTATTCAGTCTTTCGCACTTACGACCATTGCAGCATCCCTATGGGTCACCTGATCAAAATTCAGATGCTTGGCAACTGACTCGTATTTATGACAGTCACAATGCCCCAGGGGTTCATGTGACCCTCTTTTGGACCTTCTGACAGGCAAAGTCAATGGGAAAATGCAGATTCACTTAACAACCGGCTTACTAACTTAACAACTGCAATGATTCACTGAACAACTGTGGGAAGAAAAGTCGTAAGATAGGGCAAAACTCACTTAACAAATGCCTCACTTAGCAACGTAAATTTTGGGCTCAGTCGTGGTCGTACGTTGAGGACTACCTGTGTATGAGGTTGGCTCATATACCTTCCAAATAATTTAAAGTCCTTCATTTTCTCATATATATTTTTTTCCCTTTTCTCTTCTTTGCAAGTTTGCAAAGGCTTGCCTGATTAGCTCAGCAGTTAGCTGCTGCCAAACCTCCCTCCTGTATCAATAAATTTTTCTCCAGAAGAGCTTTGGAATCCACTTGGCTTGTTTCTGACCTATTGATTTTCTTTGGGTTTGGATTAGCCTTGCTTGCACCTTTCCATAAATACCATGAATAACTTATCAGTTTATTTTATTATCCGTTTGCTTGTTTCAATTGATGAGGCCGCTCATCTCATTGTCTCAGCCAGGATCAGAACAGTGGATGACTTATGGCTCCCAGCGTCCCTCCCCATGGGACTGACCAACATCTAAAGGGGTAGGAATCCCATCCCTTTTTCCGAGTTGCTTTCCTAGACAGAGTTTGCAAATTCACGTTGCACAAGAATGGAGTTGCAGACTGTTATTCTTAAGCTCTCACACCTCTGCCCCAATACTTTCCTGGTTGTGGGAAAAAGGAATTAAATGTCCTCTTGAACACCTTCTCTGTTTTGTCTGCAAGAATTCATTGAGCACATTTTCTGATACGTGATGTTCTTACCTAATTATTCTCAGCTTATTTTCCGACACTTTTCGGCTTGTAAGTGAGAGGTGTGAATGTATACAGCAGTTGTAGCTTAGCCATCATCCACCATGGTCATGTTTCTTGACATTTCTATAGACAGCCCAAGCAATGGGGAAAGCACACGTACCTGATTTCCCAGGTAGGTGTGATCCTATAAATTACATGAACTATATCAACAAAAGTATGCAACTGGGTTGGCGTATGCAAGCTGTTGCTCACGTTTTACTAAGGAGCATCGCCTTTGTTTGGATTCTGTTATAGCTGCTGCATAAGAGTGATAGGACTCCCTCTGGTTTATGGGGGGTTGGTTGAAAAAGAACCAGCAGTGAGTGTTTGCAGCCACCCCCCAGAAATGAATAACAGAATATTAGAATAACGGAATAACAAAGTTAGAAGGAATCTCGGAGGTCTTCTAATCCAGCTCCCTGCTTCAAGAAGGAGCACCTACAAGCTTTTCCACTGATTAACTGTTCGCAATGTTAGGAAATTTCTCCTTAGTTCTAGGTTGCTTCTCGCCTTGTTTAGTTTCCATCTGTTGCTTCTTGTCCTGCCTTCAGGTGCTTTGGAGAATAGGTGGACCTCCTCCTCTTTGTGACAGCCTCTCAATATTGGAAGACTGATGAAGACTGCTGATCTTTTTCAGCCAGCCTCTTTGGGATGGAAGGACTGCCTTTTGGAGGCTTTCAGCCCCACACTGGGCTGAGTTTCTCTGGCAAGCAGCTGTTTGACTCCATCTGCTTAACAACCCAGAAGATCACTCAGCAACCACCACCAGGAGTGCCGGGATTGCAGTCACTGAGTGAAGCAGCCACATGACATGTTGCTTAATAACCACTTTGGTCAACCACCAAAGATTCCAGTTGTGGTTGTAAGTCAAGGACTTACCTGCATTAACAGAACAAGGAGAAGGCGAAGGCGTAGACCAAGAGCAGTAGGGCAATTCTACACGAAGAAAAGCCACATACAAATACCTACTCAAAAAGGAAGCTCAGGTGGTAATTTCAAGAGATGTTCTTTCTCCCTGACTTGCCTCAAAGAGTTATTCTCCTGAAGTACAACTGGGCTTCGAACTCTGAGGGCAAGAAGGACCCAAGATTTCAGATGAGAAAGGAAGAAGAAGGTAAACTCGAAAACATCCCAAGGAATGCATCAAACACCCTGAGAACGCAGTAGTTAAACAGAGGCTTCTGCCTGAGGGAAAGCAAATTTTCAGAACTTGGAACGAAGAGGCGGGCTCAGCCCAAAAGCTCCTGCATCCACCCGCAGTTCTTCTCTTGTGTGGTCTTGCCCAGACTCCTCTGTTAGAAGACTTTTGCTCTCTTGCCAAGGACAGCCTTCAGTCTCATCTCACTGTTTCTGCTCACAGTTTCTAGTTTATTATCCCTGCATGCTTGTCTGTCAGGCACGATTGAGGTTACAACCCTCGACAGAAAGGAGACTAAGAAGTAGCTGTTGGCTGTGACATCAAAGAGTGAAATTCCCCATTGGGCCAAAGAGTGGATTGCAGTTAAAGGTGATTCTTTTGCATCACCTGATGCTAATATAGTTTTAAAGTGTTTGGAAAGCCATACCCACTTTTCATATCTGACCACAATTTATTTCTGTTTTTCTCCCCATCGCGTATATTGCAAGCTTCTTTCCTTACCTTTATTATCATGAGATAGAGTGATGGCGGCCAGGTTGACTGACTTCCAATAAGGGTTGGACCAATTAATGATGCTATGGGTATCAGTGGCTCTTAGCTTTGATGGCAACGTGACTACCTCTGAAAGAGCTCTCCTAGGAGACTAGCTGATTTCTTTGTTGGCCACTGTGAGAACAGACTACTGGACTAGATGGACCAGGCATCTAACTTCTTCCCTTCCCTTCCCTCTTTGTCCTTACTTCCTTTCTACTTTTCATCCATCCATCCATCTCTTTGCATTAACCAAGGCAGCTTTTACAATTCAAAACAAGTGCCTGCATATATATATATTTTTCTTTTTGGAAAGATAAAGATAGTGAGGTTAAACTCCTATTGACTAAATAGAGCCTGAACAGAGGCTGATCTGTTTATAGCTTTCTTTGAAAGGTGATTTGATCTCCCTCCCTGGCCTTTATTTTCTAAAGCTAATAAGCAGCTTTTCTTTCCACAAGAATTGAACGGGAACAGCATGTTTGTGTTCCTCAACCTTCTGCTTTGTGTTCCACAGCATCTCTCCTTGATCAATGCTCTTAAAAGTTAAGCATCGGCACTAAAAGTAAGGAACTCACTCTTGGAGTAGGAGCAGAGGGTAGGTGAAACAGGACCTGGGTCATGTGTAGTAGTTGGCAAATCATTTATGGCTGATTGATACCACTTTCCCCCCCTCTGTGCAAGAACATCCTGACATTTCAAACTTTGCTACTGGCAAGATCTTTTATGGGATAATTGCTGTAGGCAGAAGGTAATGAGTTGCTAAACTTTTTCCTCTGGAAATTCTGATGTGCACGTGTGTGTGTGGGGCAAAGTTCTCTCTTTGTTTTTGTTTTTTGTTAAAACACACACCTGTCCAGGCACCCAAGCTCAGATTTTATTTTATTTTTTATTTTAATTCCATTTATATCCCGCCCTTCTCCGAAGACTCAGGGCAGCTTACAAGCTTAGCAGTAGCCTTCATTCTATGTATATGCCTGCTTATTAGGGCTTTCACACACACCCCAGTGGCATTATTACAAAGTCAGCTTATTGCCCCCAACAATCTGGGTCCTCATTTTACCTACCTCGGAAGGATGGAAGGCTGAGTCAACCTTGAGCCTGGTGGGACTCGAACCTGCACTAATTGCAGGCAGCTGGTGTTACTTAAGAAGGCATTAGCCCACTGCTCCACCAAGGCTCTGTTCAGGCAAGGTAGGAGATTTGTTTCAAGCCCTCCAAACTGTGCCAGAATTTGAAAAAAACAAAACAAAACCCCAAAACAGAAGAGGCACGGGCTTACAAAGATCAATTTAAAACCTGCTTCTTAGCAAATGGAACCAAGGAGGGGCAAAGCCTGCATCCTTCATTGGTTTTCAAAAGAGTTCAGATTGAGCACAGTCAGGACTCCAAGCTTTTACTCAAGCAATGAAAGTTTATTTTATTTCCTATTCTCCCTCCTAATGGCCGCTATTACTCTGAAACTATTCTGCTATTTTGTAGTCAATAAAAAGGCCAGAGAGGTGGCTTTCCTCCCTGCCTACTGTGTTAAAAAAAATCAAAACAAAACGGAAGCACTTACTAAATCACTGCCAAAGTAGAGCTTCCCGGGTCCGTCTGAGTGGGCAAACAGCTGGATTTCTATTGGAACAAGAGGCAGAATTAGCACAAGCCTCACCCGAGGGCACAGCTTCTATAAAGCGGTCTCCTCTTTGCAAGATGTGGGATGGGATTTTGCACAAAAGCAATAACTGCACAGGCCTGAAGGTTGCCCACGCTTGATTTTCCACAGGGAGAGCTTGATCTAAGATGGCGACGCCTGGAATGGCTGCGGCTGCATTGGCTCTTGAAGGCGAATAGTTTTGGAAGGGATAGTAAGGGCTATAGGCCACATGATCAGGAAGATTTTAATGTGTTTGAGCAACATGGTGGAACTAAGGTAACATACGACATACGACCGACAATCTTTGCTGGCCTGGTGAGTTTCTAGTTGTTTTGGAACTGTTGGTGAGACCGTTAAAAGTCGTTGGCGCTGTTTGAATTTGTTCTACCAGCAGCAAGATCTGACTGCTGGCCCAGTGATGGATTCTACTGCAAATCAGGGCTGTTTCCAGAGGAGGCAGAGAGGACCTGGAGCTTATGGAGCGAAGGAACTGGATGAGGCTGCCGGCAGGCCCAGAGGAAGAGAGAGAGGCTTTTGGAGGAGTTGGTGGCGGCGGCAGCAGCGTGCTCCAGGGGCGAAAAGAAGCAAGGCCTCTTTAAGGAAAGGGTGGAAGAGTCAGGATCAGAAAAAGGAAAGAAGGCGAGGTTGTCAGAATACAAGCGAATTTGAGGGCTAATCCACATGGAGCCCCATTTCCATCTGTCCTGTGTGCCATCGTTCACTCCCTAGAGACTAAAATGGACAATGTGAAATTTGAGCGGGCCATGAAAAAGGAGTGTATATCGGAGGTGGTGACCCTTTGAGAGCTGTATGCCACGAAATTTCATTTTGATGTATGCCGATTGGTGTACATTCAAAGTGACAATAAAGTTATCATTATCATTATCTAGAAAGATTCAACCAAATACAAGGGTGAGCTTGGATCTCAATATTATTATTATTATTATTATTATTATTATTATTATTATTATTATTATTATTATTATTAAGGTAAAGGTAAAGGTAAAGGTTCCCCCGCACATGCGTGCTAGTCGTTTCCGACTCTAGGGGCCGGTGTTCATCTCCGTTTCAAAGCCGAAGAGCCAGCGCTTGTCCGAGGACGTCTCCGTGGTCATGTGGCCGGCATGACTAGACGCCAAAGGTGCACGGAACGCTGTTACCTTCCCACCGTAGTGGTCCCTATTTTTCTACTTGCATTTTTACGTGCTTTCGAACTGCTAGGTTGGCAGAAGCTGGGACGAGTAACAGGCGCTCACTCTGCTATACGGCACTCGGGATTCGACCCGCCAAACTGCCGACCTTCAGATCGACAAGCTCAGCGTCTTAACCCACTGAGCCACCGCGTCCCTTATTATTATTATTATTATTATTATTATTATTATTATTATTATTATTATTATTATTATTATTATTATTATTATTATTATTCTCTTCTGTTTCCCTAAGTTTAGCTCGTGCAGGTAATCCTTGACTTACAACAATGCATTTAGTGACTGTTCAAAGTTACGACGACCCTGAAAACAGGGACATAGGACCGTTTTTCACACTTACGGCTGTTGCAGCATCCCCGCGGTCACACGATCAAAATTCAGAGACTTAGGAACTGGCATGTACTTGTAATGGTTGCTGTGTCCCGGGGATCACGTGATCCCCTTTGGCGACATTCTGGCAAGCAAAGTCAATGGGGGAAGCCAGATTCACTGAACAACCGTGTGACTAACTTAACAACTGCAGTGATTCACTTAACAACTGTGGCCAGAAAGGTCGCAAAAGGGAGAGAAACTCATTGAACAACTGTTTCACTCTGCAACAAAAATTGTGGGGTCCACTGTGGTCATAACTCAAAGACTCCCTGGATTATTTTTTTTACCATTCTAATCAACATTCTTAATAAAAGTTGTGTTTTTATATAAAAAAAGAAACACGGAAACACTGAAAAACCGTTATTTCTGCACGGATTCACAACTCCTAAGGATAAAACTAAGGATGAAGGATGGGGGGATACAATGGTGGCCGGAGGTTGCTCTATTCCTGATAAGTACCAAATGCATCAAGGGCTTGTCTAAATCCATGGGAAAAGCTTAAAGGGTTGCAGTGAAGCACAAAACAAAACAAAAATGATAAGAAAGCAGTTTATTTTACACAGAGGAGAAGAGTGCTTTTAAGTGTAGAAAGTTCTGCAGAGAGTAACAATCGAGAGACACAATGGAGGCACATCCTGTAATGGAGTAAAGCTATAAAGACTATTTAGCTAAGGATGCAATAATAGGCATCTAACTAAATAGCGTCATTATCTTTCTCTTTTGTGGTTTCCTTCTCTGTGGAGAATCACCAGGTTGGCGACTGAAAGTTATGCAAAGAATAAAGCAGTTTTGCCTGTCTGGTTTTGTATACCTTTCAGAACACAATGGAGGCAAATAAGCAGAGATGGGTGGCTGGACTGCCAAACAAAAGGACCTTAAAAGTAGTTGCCCTCTTGTATGCAGCTTTTTAAAAAAAAAATCAATAAAGAGCACATTAATTGCCATGAATCGTTCTGAACCCAGAAAAAACAAAACCAAACAGAGTTATTTCCTCCAGAAGAAACTGAAAAACAGAATAACTTTGGATGAAGGCTGGAGAACACTGTCTAGCTGCCATTGTGCTGATTTTCATAACAAAAAAAAATAATTTCTTACTCTGGCAGTTTTGTGGACTTCCCAGCCTTCCTGAACTATACAATTCTCTAGAGGCTTAACAAAAGAAGGCCGTAGAGCAGGATTTAAAACAGTGGCATCGGGAGAACCATTGAGATATTAGATGGGATTTGTTTGCATTTTGCGGTCAAAAGGAGAGAGCTACAGGAAGACTGGTCAACTGGTCCAGAAAACTGATCAGCAGACTCCATATTTCAAATCCATGACCTGTATAAAAAGGTTTACAAGTCAGCTGAACTAGCTGAGCAGTTAAAAGGCATGTAACCCTGAAGCTGTAACATGACCTACATTGACCTACAAGCAGCTTACGGACCCCTCAGAATCCAAATCAACCACACAGTCAACCAGAGACAGCACCGACCCTCAGCTAACCCACACAAGCTCTCCTCAACTATCACTTCACCTCCCAATGTTCCTCACCTGATGTAACCTCCCCATCACAAGACCCATCACAAGACTTCACTGATGACTCACACCTGATCCGTCACAAGACCCATTACAAGACCCTCACTTGACACACCTACACCTGACCCATCAGAAGACCTACTGACCACATGAAGCCCTTATAAACAGAAGAACATCGACACTGACGTCCCCTAAGCTCTGCTGAAGCTGTTACCTAGCCTGGTAACAAAATGTTTGGAAACCAACCCACAAGCTCAGATAACGAATTTTCACGCTCACAGTACTGATATTCAGGACCATGGACAGCATCCATAGGTGGGCAGAGATTTGTACTTAGAGCAACGTTTCTTAGCAACTTTTAAGATGTGTGGACTTCAACTCCCAGAATTCTCCAGCCAGCCATAGGTTACAGTTAGGGTTAAGATTAGGGTGAGAAACTCTGAATTAGAGAATGGCTGTTAATAAGGCAGAACATATATGCCCCAATATTGACCTGACCTTGAGATTCTCCAGAGTAGCTTTACCTATCCAGTGCTTGTCTCCGATGGAAAGATTGTGATAGTATCTTAGTTAAGAATGCTGCTCAGGATTTTCTAGGCTGAAGACTGTCCACATCTATTTTTTTTTAAAAAGACAAAATTGATATGCATTAGTACTTCTGTCAGAACTCACCAACCATTCCCTTAAACTTGTATTAAGATTATTATTAAGAAAACATTCCCGATGTATATCAAGAAGAAAACTTTTGTTCCCTCCAATCTAGCTAAGTTTTCTTCAAATCTTTATCTCTTCTTTCATGCTGGAAAATTAAGGTTAGTAAATGGGAAGAAGGAAAAAAATCCAATTCCTCTTTACCAGCATGTACAACAGGGGTCTTCAAATTTGGCCCTTTGAGGACTTGTGGACTTCAACTCCCAGAATTCCTCATCCAGAGTGCCTGGCTGAGGAATTCTGTGAGTTGAAGTCCACAAGTCCTCAAAGGGCCAAGTTTGAAGACCCCTGATCTACAACAATAATTATACTTATGACATCCACAATAATAATTAGATTTATGGCATATGTTTTTTCAGGCCACTCCAAAAGGTTCTGAGCTTGGGACACTGGGTGGGAACTAGTCAGTATATTCTAGTTCATTTTTCTTCCTTTTGAGTGATGGCCAGGAATTTAGTTTCAAACACTTTTGATCTAGGGTTCTTATAACCAAGAGTACTGATCAAGCAAAATATGTACCATGAATAATTCCAAAAACCTTCCCGCAGCTGTTGAATGGAAATTAAATATTGCCAGGCATTTATGAATAATTGAAGGAGAAGTGATGCCTCTTTGAAAAGAGGGTGGGTGGGCAACATAAATTAACAGTGATCTTATTAATGGATGAAAAGCAAAACCTAAATTAACTAGTGGAATGATTATAAATTATTCACTCAAGCCTGCTGTTTACTAACAAATGTACTGAGGATGAGTTAGTAAAATGGCTGGGGAAAGAATAGAATATTTGGGATATCAGTTCTATAAATTCTGGAAGAAATTGCCTTGTATTTAAGAAAGGCTTGTTAAAGAAAAGGATCACTATGCAATGTCCAATTTAAAATGAAATACATGCAGCTTTAATGAAAAGTGTTAGATGCTTAGTGTAATGTTGAGTTATACATAATTAATTTCTTTTTTTAAAAAATGCTTGGGGAAAAGCTGTGAGAGTTACAAGAGAGGCAATGTTTAGCAAACCTCTGCTTCCCTCAGGTGTCTTTTGGGAATGAGGTGTGCTTTTAATATGCAAGAAGCAATTGTACTAAGTAGAAGCTGTTTTATGTTCTACATGATGCTGGCATCAAGTTGATGAAAAGAGATTCTTGCAATGGAAGACAAGATTTGTGAAAAAAAGAGTGTGATTGCAAGCAAAACTATTGAACTGTGATTTGTGTGTGTGTGTGTGTGTGTGTGTGTGTGTACAGTATGTGCGGCAAGTTAAAAGACAAAATAAAATCAGAATGGACTTGTAAGTAAAACTGCCATGAATCAAAATGAAGAAAGGTTGTAGCTCCATGGCAAAGACATTGTTTTGGGTATTGATGACCTCAAGCTGAGTCACTAAGCTGAGATTCTGGAAAAAAAAATTGCTGTATGTCTTTACCTTTCACCTACATTAAGCAAAATCTTGGGAAACTGCCAGCTAGGCTACAGCAAGAGGGATCTACCTAGATTGGAGTCGTTGCACAGGAGTCATTGGCATAAACCTGACCTCCCCCACGATCCTGGTTGTTCCCAGGAGAAGTCAAACAGCCTGGGGAGATTCTTGTAATATAAGTGATAAACAATAAAGTTAAAATAAAGTTTAGCTATTCACTAGTTGCTCTGGCAGCTGGCAGCTGACAAGTGTGACTCAGTTGTATGAATGAAAATGTGGTCGGACCTCATGACATGGATGTTGGAATTAACCGACTTATGCCAGATGAAAAAGATGAAGGAGATAGATAGCTTAATGGACATGAAACTAACTCTTGCTTTACCTACAGGCACAAATACACCTCAATTTAACTCCGTTAATGGCCATTCCACTGGTGGTAGGCAACATGGACTTCTTGTAATATAATTGTATGAGACAATTGAGTCAAATGGAGTTCTTTAGTCTATATTAGTGCTGTATGCCTGCCGCTGTATAGGTGACAGGCTAATGAGTTCCGCAATATCTGGCTTATTTAAACACAAATTGAAATTGGCCGCAGAGCATTATGCAGAAATGATAAACTGCTCATGGCTTTTCTTTTCTGCTCTTAGAAGAAAAATTTGGTAGCTGGTTTAAGCAAACCTGGTGCACTTTGAAATCTACTGAAACCTAAACCAAAGAGCAAATCCCACATTTGTAGACCCAACACTGAAGAATATGTCCTAACTGCAAAAACAGGAATCTACATAGTCTTATAGCTAGCAATAATTAACAATTGGAGGTTTCCTTGTTGGCTCATTTGTTTCCCAGTACCATCTTTTCAAAGTTAATTGGGCAATTGACCAGCAGCTTTTAATAGATTAACCTTTTTTTTTAGTAAGCAGGTAGATTCAGACATGGCAAAGGTATCCAATGCACAATTCAGTCTGCAGTTCTGCTTCATGGGCTGGGGTCTCCAAGGGACTGATCCTTTTAGTAAGCAGATGAAAATTTCAGAGGTCCTCTCCCTTTGATGGGAGAACAGAGTTGTATCTTTCTAGTCAAATCTCTTAATCTACCTTGTCATCAAACAGGGAAGGGGTCCCATAACCAATAAAAAAAATAAGATTCAACTACCAATGTTGTGTACTTTCTGAAAATGGAAAGAAGAAGCCACATTTCCCTTAAGATATTGTTAGTTGGAGTTGCAGTAAGATTATTTATGGCATCTTGTAGAATTTGCTGGCATGCCATATGGATTTAGTTTAGATGAATAGCTGTGTAGAACCTGAACATAGAACATTGCTATTTAACAATGGAAGGGAGTTGAAAGGGACCTTGGAGGTCATCTAGTCTAACCCCCCTGCTCTAGCAGGAGAAGACCCTATACCATTTCAGGCAAATTACGGTCCAATCTCTTCTTAAAAGCCTCCTGGGATGGAGCACCCACAACTTCTGAAGGCAAGCCATTCCACTGGTTAATTGTTCTCACTGTCAGGAAATTTCTCCTCAGATGTAGCTCGCTTCTCTCCATGATTAGTTTCCCTCCATTGCTTCTTATCCTGCATTCCAATGCTTTGCAAAATCAGTTGGTTCTCTCAACGTTCTTCGTATGTCTTAGTCTCCAGTCCCTTCACTTTTCCCAGAGTCTCAACATCTTTTTTTTTATATTGTGGTGACCAAACTGGATGCAATATTCCATGTTTGGCCATGCTAAGGCTTTGTAAAGTGGTAAACATCAGCTACATACCTTTACCTGGAGAACAATAGCAAGACAGGCCATTTTATTCATGCCTTCCCTACCTGTGATTTTCCCAGAGGCAACCTATTGGCCACGCAGACAAAGTGATGCTATTTGGACGAATTCAGCCTGGTGTGTAGACAGAGCAAAGGTCTATCAGCAGCTTTTAGTCCCAATAGTTAAATGGCCACTGCATGGCCAGAGGCTGTACACTCTGGAGTTCCAGATGCTGAAGACAGAGGACTCTTAGCTACATGCTGCATTTTTACCATGTTTGTAAAATTAAATGGGCAAAGAAACCTTTCACACCAATTGCCTCCCACCAGGCTTTCTCTCCTTGAACTCATTGGAAAGAAGACAAATAACTCTTACATCTTAATTCTTTGCAAATACCTCCGGTTAGCCAATCCTTTGGATGCGAGATTAAGGCGTTCCTGTGAATAATTGACTGTTCTCTTTTGTCAAGACTAATTTAAATTAAAAGGGTAGTTTATATATCTATATATCTGTACACACACACACACACACACACACACACACACACACACTTGTGGGCATGTCCATACATTAAAGTGGACCCATCACCTGGAACATCGCATACACACAGATTATGATATACAGGCACTGTAATGAAAAAAAATCACTATTATATAAGCCTTACCTGTTTACACATTGTGCAAGGCCAGTTATGTTTCTGTGGGCTGAAAAAGCAATTGCAACAATACCTTAATTCCTTTCTAAGCTTGTTTTCCATTGAAGCTTCCAAAAATGCCAGCCAAAACATAACCAACAGCCATGCTGCCATTTGTTATTGCAAAGTGCATCTCACCTTCATTACTCATTTTGACTTCATCTTTAGGCATCTTAGTCAATGGATTTCGGATGTGATGAGCCATCAAATCAATGAGAGTCAGATGTGACAATGTCTGCCTTCATTTTGATATTATGTTCCGGTACAAAGCTGGGGAGGGGAAAAACCAATTACCAAAAAAGTACAGCTCATTCCTTCTTTTCTCCCTCCTTTTCCCATCAAAAATATGGAAACTAGAGCTTTGTTTGTAAGAGAAATACTTTAACAATTTAAAGATTACATGTAAAAATCTGACAACCTTTAAGAAATAACCAGGGAACATTCTGAGGGTGTTCTGAAATACAGTGCTTATTACATTTCAACTTCTTCCAATTAGGAAATTTAGAGTGTCTTCGGTTTCAACCCTACTGGTCTTTAAAAATATAATTCTGGAGGGGGGAGGAGGAGGAGCAGAAGGAGGAGCAGGAGGAGGAAAATGGATGGATGGAGACACCTTTACAGTACTTGTAAAGATCAAGTTATTACATATTTGCTGAGGGTAAAGCTGTCGTCTAATGACTATTTCTTTGACACTTCTTTCCATTCAAGCCATTTCATTAGCAAGCATTCCTTCAAGAGGTCAAAGGCCAAAGTCATGACTTGTTTTGAGATCATCATACATGTCTTCTCCTCCTCCCTCCGCACCAACTAATTTTCCCTGTAAGCCAACATTTATTATGTGGATACTACGATCATGTAGCCAGAAGCAAAATGCCACCCAAATGAGAAGTGTGACAGCATGTAGACACATTGTCACTCGCTAATGTTGGGAGAAATGGCAACAGCTGATGAAGACAGTAAGGGAGAGGGAGTACTTGTTATTCATGCTTTACAAAAGGTTTATAAGCATGAGTAGCGACAAGCCAAGTCCAATTAATATCTTATCTTTTTAAACTACCTGAGGGATAATCATCATTAAGACTGTTCTAATGCCAAAGAAAGATGATATTATTCAAATAGCTCTCTGGCCTAATACGCTGGTGGAAGATGGTTAAAGTCTTCTCCATTGATGAGGTCAAGAAGTAACTATTAGAGGAGGACAGAGAGACTTACCTTCTCCTTTGAGGGTAATTCAGGGTTAGAAGAACTTCATTAAATGAGAAGGAAGTTGAAAGAACTAAATTCTCTATGAATCTATGGACTATTGGGCTCCTTATTTCCATAAGGTTGGTGTTAGGAAAAGTAAGATCCAGGAAGGAAGGAAGGAAGGAAGGAAGGAAGGAAGGAAGGAAGGAAGGAAGGAAGGAAGGAAGGAAGGAAGGAAGGAAGGAAGGAAGGAAGGGAGGGGAGGGAAACGGAAAGGAAAGGGAAAGGAAAGGGAAAGGGAAAGGAAAGGAAAGGAAAGGAAAGGAAAGGAAAGGAAAGGAAAGGAATAGTTTATTGGGGGTTGAAAGGGAACAGAGAGGAAGAAGGATCCCATATTTTATGAAACATTTCCTTTCATTCCACGCCCTTTTCCTATTTAGGCTATCACAACGTTTCTTGTAATTTGCTCCCTGGAGACTCATCCAGGTTGTCCTTGATAGCAACCTCAGTGTGAAAGCATCTGCTCACTCATTGTTCTATCTTCTCTCATCATCTGACTGAACGTTTTGACTGTAATGATTTTGCATTGTGCTTCTCCCGATGATCGTTGATTTTCAAGGCCATGGTTTTCATTTGTTTGCTTATTTCTTGGGTGGATTGGCTGACTGGTTAGTTATATAATTCAGAGACTGCTTAATTGCACAGGACTTTGGGCAGCATACAATTTCGAAATGAGAAAGAAGGAAACCGTAGAGTAACTTTACTCCAAAGCCCAAAGAGAATAGACAGGCTTCTATTAACTTTCTGAACATCTTCCTGATATGATAGACCTCTAAGGAGAAGCTGTCCTGATGTAGGCACCACAGCAAAGAAGGCCTGCTTCCTTGATCCCAGTAGTTCGTATTGTTTAATCAAGGCAATATGAAATTTAGGTCTCGGTGGAAGGAAGACAAGTAGAAATTGGATGGCATTAAAATGTTCAGTCCTTCATGCTCTCTGAGCAAACAAGCAACCAAGGTCAGAGAGCACCAAGGACACTTCCTTTCAACCTTGCAAATATTCTCCTTTGTCGGTACTAAAATGTTTGCTCATCCCTAGAAACTCACCCTCCATCTTCCACTTCAGAATTTAGACATCACATTGCTCAAAGGCCCTATTTAGCAACATGAATCAGAGCATTAAAAACATTTGACAACTTCTAGCTTTGTTAGCCAGATGATCTCTTTGTGTGCATGCATGCCTGTGTGTGCTTGTGTTGAGTATACGTAGACTCATTTCCATTATTCCCTTCTCAGTGTTTGTGACTGACAACTTTTCCTTGCCCCCTCAGCAGATCTTTTGTTAGAAATGTGAAAAAACAAAACCCACGTCTTTGTCAGGGACTATCAAAGGCAATGTTTGATGAGAATAGAAAACCGTGTTGGGAATGACTCTGAATAGAAAGATTACATGGCACAACTTTAATGGCATTGTTCTGAGCTGTTGCATTTGTCTGATCCTAGGGTAGGAGTCAATATTCAAACAAAAGTTATGCTTTTTAGTAGCTATTAACTGTCACACAGTCACCACTAAATAGCTACAATGCAGAAGGGGAAAAAAGAGTAACAACTCAGCTCCTGAATGCTCTCAGATGTATGTTTGGTCCACCTCCGAAACATAATTTTAGGCTGAAAGTAGGAACAGAGATAAGCTTTGTTCCCACCTGCTCCATCCTTTTGGAGTCAGAGATATTTTCCAAGCCACATATCCAAGGTAGGAATGATGTACTTTCCTATGCAGGGGAAATATTTGTGTAAAAAAAGTGACAGTTGTGAACGCATGCTAAATAGAAAAAGGATGATCCAAGTAGCTACTAATGCTTCCAAACACACGCCATGCGAGTGTTTCTTGGCAGAAGGCCGATAGTGAGCATAGATAAAAACCGAATCTTTATGGAAATTCAATCATGTTTATTTTCAGGGAGACACGTCTTTTACCCACACTTCTTTAAATGTCTCTATTTCTCCCCTCCTTCTGAGGTGAAGAAGGCCAAAGATATTACAGGCCTGCCTCAGAGTATTACTCACTTTGTGCTTTCATTGTGCTACACAAATGATGAATCATGTTCTATCAGCAGAACAAACAAGTGTTTTGGAAATAATACATCGGTATCGTGTGGCAGGTGGGAATTGACAAAGTCTTTTATTTGGGGCCATGCTTTCTCAGAGAAATGTTGAATAAATAGCCTTCCCGTAGATTTTTGTGCCATTTTAAAAAGACTGTTCCTTGCAAAGAGGCATCGGCTGCTTTTGTGGGTTGCAAAAGGAGTCAGACAGAAGTGGGGTTTTTTGTTGTTGTTGTTGTTTTTAAAGGAAACTGCAATACTCTGCTGCTTACATACTAATCTGTGCCATTTTGAAATTTGACTCTGAATTGCAAGAGGCACTGCTTTGTACCGGTATAATTTGTGTGTGTGTGGGGGGGGGGGTGTTAAATGGCTTATAAGGGCTGCCTTCACACAAATAACCTGATTCCAAATTCAACTATATCTTGGGTTTGCACAGTACACAGAATTACACAAAAAACTATAGGCCGTCCTTTGACTTACCACTATTTGTTTAGTGATCATTACGGCAGCACTGGCAAAAAAAGTGATTTAAAACCAGTTATACTTAAGACTCTTGCAGCAGCTCCATAATCCCGTCATCAAAATTTGGGCGCTGATGTGTTTATGATGGCGGTAGCATCCCAGAGTCACATGATCACCATTTGCAGCTGGATTACAACAAGCAAAGTCAATGGAAGAAGCTGGATTCGCTTAACAACCATGCAATTCACTTAACAACTGCAGAGATTGACTTAACAATGTGGCGACAAAGATTGCTAACTTGGGTGCAAATTACTTAACCCCCAACTTGATTAGCAAAGAGAATCCTGATCCCAATTGCTGTCATAAGTCAAGGACTACCTTTAAATAGGTAGGGTTCATGCAACACATGAAACCAGAAAATATCTAGTATGGGTTAAGAGTAACCCGTATGATGATGATGATGATGATGATGATGATGATGATGATGATGATGATAATAATAATAATAATAATAATAATAATAATAATAATAATAATGTTGGAAGGGAGATCATCTACTCCAACCCCCTGCTCAGGCAGAAATCCCTATACCATTTCAGACAAATGGCTGTCCAGTCTCTTCTTAAAAACTTCCAGTGTTGGAGCATTCACAGCTTCTGGAGGCAGGTTGTTCCACTAATTAATTTTTCTAACTCTCAGAAAATCTCTCCTTAGTTCTAGGTTGCTTCTCTCCTTGGTTATTTTCCATCCATTGTTTCTTGTCCTCCCTTCAGGTGCTTTGGAGAATAGCTTGACTCTCTCTTCTTTGTGGCAGCCCCTGAGATACTGGAACACTGCTATCATATCAGCCCTAATCATTAAACTAGACATAGCCAATGCCAGCAACCTTACCTTATATGTTTTAGCTTCCAGTTCCCTAATCATCTTTGTTGCTCTTCTCTGTACTCTTTCTAGAGTCTCAACATCTTTTTTTGTATTGTGGCAATGAGAACTGGATGCAGTATTCAAGTGTGGCCTTACCAAGACATTGTAAAGTGGTATTAACACTCATGGGATCTTGATTCTATCCCTCTGTTAATGCAGCCTAGCATTGTGTTGGCTTTTTTGGCAGCTGCAGCACACTGCTGGCTCATATTTAAGTGATTGTCCACTAGGACTCTGAGATCCCTCTCACAGTTACTACTATTGAGCAAGGTGCCACTTAATCTCTACCTGTGCATTTGGTTTTTCTTGCCTAAATGTATAAACTTACTTTTTTCATCATTGAATTTGTCCTGTACCAACAGAGCTACTTTGCTGATTTGTGGAAGCTACTGTCTCAATTGTAGAGGTGTATAAAGTCTTAAGCAGCTTGACATGGCATCTGTCAAAACATCATTTTCCATTTTATTGTAAGCTTCAAGATCTTCCAAAGATACCTTTTCCTGAGTCCAGTTCATACACTAAGCATCCAGGCAGAACAGAAAAACCGCTGAAAAGACGCAGAGACAGATACCCTATTTTTTATTCTTACAATTATGAAGGCATGATGTAACCCCAGCATCCTTGTTTTCAAGGCAACCTTTCAAAATTCTTCCTGAATGATATTTTTCTCAGACTTCCCAAATGTTCACGAACTGCTACAAACTATTGCGGCTGAAAAAAATCAATATATTCCACTCATTTTTGCCATTTGCAGCGTCCCATTGCAGCAATGGATCATGACATTATGGATGTTGCAAATTTCTTTTACATCTCTTCTCCTCATAGGTAGTGGCCCCTCACCCCCATCTTCTCCTTCAGTACAAATACCTGAAAAAAATATTTAGGATTTTCACAGAATGTGGAACTTAGAGGTGATGTGGACGCAGGAGAGAAGCAGCAGAAACAAATAAATTTTGCTAAAATAAAAAAAGTAAGCAAGCAAACAAAGGAATGGAAATTGCATAGATATTAGACAGATATCTGTGAAAATCCAAGATGGTGGCCAAGGCCACACAATCAAAACCCTAAAGCATTTTGAGGTGTATTGTGAGTGTGACACCTATAAAAAGTGTGCAGGATTTGGCTGTGAAGTCTCAACCACCATCTTGAACATCAGGATTGTGCACACTTCAGAAATGATTTGGACCTCATGTGGATTTAATGCCCTCTGCTGCTTTTAAGGGACCATCTTTTCTTTAGATTTTCCGTGAGTCTGAGGAAAAATGTCATTGTTGTGATTACTATTTGTGGAAACCATTTTGAGAGAAACAGATATCCCAAATGTTTCAAGAGGCAACTAGACTTTCTTGTTTTTCTTTGAAGATGTTTCGCTTCTCATCCAAGAAGTTTCTTCAGCTCTGACTGAGGGACATCCCATTTTCTCCCTTGGTTGCTATGCGGTTACGCCTCAGGAGTTGAATTCACCCTTAAGTTTTAATAACTACCCCCCACCAATCAATTCTTCCTATTTAATTCCAGAGAGATTCTTGGAATTAAACCAAGTTTTTCTGGGCATCACAAAAAAGTGAACTTAAAACAATAGAAATGGAAATGGTTCAACAAGATGGATTTTTAACTGTACCTTTTAATATGCATTTTCTAATATATTCGTTTTTATGCCTTGTTTATATTTGCAAATATAACATGTGGTGGATTTACTATTGAATGTTTTCTGATCAGTTCCTCTAATATCACTGTGATACACATTTTTTAACTAGAAATCTGCATCACAGAAGTATGAAATTTGAAAGTTAATTAAGTGTTTATTCTTATCTTGCTTTAAAAAAATATTAGGTAATTGCACTTTTTTCATACGGTAAATATTCTTCAAATGAAAGGAAACAATTTTCCTTTAGAAAATAGTGTCATTTCTCAATGTCAGATAACGTTGGTTCTCTACTTTGTGATTCAGAGTAAAGCTGTCCAATATTTTTTTATTCATGGCTTATAGAAAACAATGTATATTTCACTTCCATGAGATGGAATCCAAAACCTCACTGGAACATCTGTATATATCTGGATTTCATGCTAACAGAATGTCCCAAAAGTAATTTTTCAAAAGGCAACTGGACTTTCTTTCTTTTTGTTTTTCCTTGAAGACATTTTGTTTCTCATCCAAGAAAGCTTCTTTAGAACTGAAGAAGCTTCTTGGGTGAGAAGCGAAAAGTTTTCAAGGAAAAATCAAGAAAGTTCAGTTGCCTTTTGGAAAAGCACTTTTGGGACAATTATGACCTGGATGATTGAGAATCTCCATAGACATGTTAACAGAATCAAGTTGTGTTGGATTTTAACAATTGTGTCATTTAAATGTGTTTACATGGGCTGGATTTTGCATCAGTGTTCCAGGAATGAGTAAATAAGTTGGTAGCACACGAATTATTTGCTGGGAGATAAGCGTTATATTTACTTCAGAAGTTCATTGAAAGGACTGGCATCAGGTCTTATGCTAACAAAGCAGGTATTAAGCAGCAGGCTTCATGAAATATAGGTTGCTTGGATTTTTCTTTTTCCCATTAGGAAATATTTGGCACAGCCTCCACGCTTTCCATCGTGCTTTTTGGATCTCGTTCTAGACCATACGGCATATTAAACACAATAAAGATGTTCACTTGGCAGAAATGACTTTCCAAAGAACCATATAGATGTCAATAAATGAACAGTTTGCTTGCACAGAACTGAAACTTTTGGATATGGCTACAGCTGGGGGATAACTGTGTGTGTGAGCTGAATTTTCAGCAAGGAGAATCGGTATTCCAGTAAAGACTCCCCATTATTCATACTGTATTTAATGTTTGATTAGGATTTGTGGCTAGTTACGTCCTCCATAATAGTGAGTGGATCTCCTTAACTACCTTTGAAGAACCTGACCATTAAAAGTCCCATCACTCTCAGCACCCAACATTTCATGGTGGATATGTGTCCAGTTTCAATTAAATTTATTCTATTGTGTTTTAATGATGTGAGGGGCCAAAAGTTTGATAATAATAATAATAATAATAATAATAATAATAATAATAATAATAATAATAATAATAATAATAATAATAATAATAATAATAATATTTGTATACCGCCCTTCTCCCGAAGGACTCAGGGCGGTGAACAGGGCAAACATATAAAAGTACAAGAATACAAAAATTAAAAGAGATTAAACAGGGTGCCCAAAAGCTTACAACAGTAAGTTAAAATACATTAAAACAATAATAAAACCCAAACCCATCACCCATCAGACCGGCTTGTTCGAACAAGTAGGTCTTCAGATTGCGTCGGAAGGAGTGAAGGTCGGGCGCCATCCGGAGCTCAACCTCTCTTGAATCTTCTCTCTCTTCTTCCTCAGATTTCATTGATATTGCCTTAAAAGCAGCAACATTTCTCTAACAGTGTGAGATTTACTGATAGAAGACATTGTTTGTAGCCCAGAGTTGAATTTGTGGGGTCCTTGGTGTTCTCTAAGCTTGGTTGTTTTCTTGCAGACATTTCACTACCAAACTGGGCAACATCATCAGTGCTAGAAGGGAATGGGTGGTTAAGAAATATGAAGTATAAATAAATAAAAATGGAATTTGCAAACCCCACTCTCTTCTAGTACTGATGTTACCCAGTTTGGTAATAAAACGTCTGCAGGAAAACAACCAAGCTCAGAGAGCACCAACGACCTCACAGTATGAGATTTCTGTGTCAACATCACAAGTCAAGTGCCGTCTTGTTTGTTTAACACTCTGAGAACCATACTGCGCTGCCAGCTGAATCCATACAATATCCTCAAGGACCCTAAAAGACCCAAATGTCATCTTGGGCTGTCTCAGAATGAGGACAGTTGAAGTCCAAAATCCCTTGAGCGCAAGAAAATGGGAAATAGGTTGGAGTTTCTTAATGGATTTTGTAATGGAGCTTGCCATCAAAAGTAGGATGTTGCTCTGAATTCATTCAAAAGGTGGATCAATCCAGCCTAAAATTATTGAATAGCATTGATTCATCAAGTTTTATACTGGAATCTATCCATCTTCCCTGTAGGTGCCAAGGTCTTAGCAAATTCTCTACTAGAGAATCTTTCATTTCCGTGGGGGTGTCACGCAAGTAAGTTGCATTTTCATGAATTCTGCATCTATGAGCCCCTGAAAACTCAACTGCCCGTTAGAGATGGTTCTCAAGGCTGTAGATGTGATCAGCTTTCCATAAAGAAAAGCCCATGCTGAACGTAATTACAGTAGTCTGCACAATAACAATTATCACACTGCTGAAGTGTGGAAATTCATATATTTAGGGAGGCGCTTTGATTGTGAAACCAATCATCCTACAGTAATTTCCATCAACCCAACAGAATTGGTTCTTAATATGAAGCAAAATTATTACCCCAAACTGCTTTTGTTAGCCTTAAGGATTTTAGATGGCCAGGCCTGGCCCAAACCAATTATTCCATAATTATTTACTGAAAACATTTTGTTCAAGCCTGCTGTTTCTCGCGTTATAAACCTGGAGTAACTACTCCCAAAGTAGTTGCTATAATTCAAGTATGTTTTATCTAGTTTCTGTTAATGTTTTGGTGGATAAATTTCAATCTGTATGCATGCTTGGAAGATGCCTTTCATTTTGTCTTTATCATAGCTCTTAAGCACTTAAGGTGGGATGAATTCATATATTGTATAAAGCTTTTTCTTTTGTTGTGGAGTGGATGTATTGTATGAACCTAACCATCAAACCTTTCTTTCTGAATCAACAATTGACATTGAAACATGTTTTGTGGCATTGCTGTTAAATGATAAAAGGTTATATAGTTTAAAAACAAGATTGTGATTGATATCCAAAACCAGGTTGGATAGACAGAGAATAGTATTGAAGATTATATTATATATTAATGTGATAACAACCATTGTGGTTTGCATACTATGATTTGCAACTTTAGCATGCTATATAGTGTTGGAGAGCTGCTGACATATTGAGAAGATAAATTCAAGATTCCGAAAAATTTTGATACACTTGAAACCTTGGACTTTTCCAACAAAATGTTGTTCAATCTTCCTTCCTTCCTTCCTTCCTTCCTTCCTTCCTTCCTTCCTTCCTTCCTTCCTTCCTTCCTTCCTTCCTTCCTTCTTGTTCATTGTTAGAAAACTGTTTACAATTTCTCTCAACTGTTGACTACTTCCATCATCACAATAGAGTGCTAACACTTTTGATAGATTTTTGAAAGGTTTATTATTATTAAAATTGAAAAGTATTGGGTCAGTAATGTTTCAAATAAGGCTTCTAATGTAAGCCAACTAGCTATCAATGACGTGTTATTTCATGGACACTTTTGACCTTGTTTTTCTCTCTCTTTCTCTCTCCCTCCCCCTTAGTGGCATTTGATGACTGTCAAGAAAATCACCAATTGAACTTTGAAGTTTCAAGCCCAGACTTCAAGGTGGAACCCAATGGAGCTTTAGTTGCACTGAGAAATTTATCAGATGCTGAGAGAGCTTTAGTCATCCGTGCACAGTCAGCCTGGGCAAAAGATACAGCAGAGGTATTGATTGTCGGCAGAAAAGAAAAATCTGGTTCTTTAAAGGTAAGATGGAAACAAACATAAATCAAACATTTCTGATGATGTGCATAAATTAGTTGTGCACACAATGATACGATAATAGAATTTTTCATTTTAGAAGTTGAACAAAACTAAGGTGTTAACAAAAGGATCGGACTATTTGCAGGAGATAAGTTACTGAATCACAGAGGAAATTGTTCATATATTATGCAGGCAAGGCTATAAACTTATACACCCTTGTGGATACCAAACTAATTGGTTTTACTTCCAATTAAATGTAAGGAGTTTTGGAGTGCATAATAAATGGTGCAAATTAATTGGACTTCATTTTACCTTTTAACCTTAAAGCCCTATCTGATTTAAATAAAGGTCTCTAAAGTAAGTAGTGGGGGATCCAAATCTACAGAGGCTTAATTTTTTAAAAAAACCTTCAGAAGAAATTAGATTTGAATATTCACTGGAACATATGCTTTGATGGAGAAGGATATCCCTCTTTTCATTCCACTTAACTTATATCACTCGATGTAGCATCGGATGCATGTGTAACGATTAATGTCTAGGGAAATCATCAGGAAGATTCTAGAAAGGCCTACTCAGGTTCAAATTTGGCTTATAAAAAGTCAAAGCAAGTCAGGTTGACTGTTCCATAATACCAAATGATGCAGCAGGATTTGCAAAAACATTTTCCCCAGTAATTTAACTTTATTAACAGCTGTGATATACATACACATATACACTGTAGGAGAAGAGCAGGCAGAGCTGGAGGGTGGAGTTAAACATGTCATTAGCTTAGATTTCTTACGTTGCCACAAGTTCAAGTCAAACTCCTCTTGAATATTGTTGAACCTTATGTGATGCCAATTTAATACTGAGCTTTAGGTTAGATTAATTAATGTCAGGTGCAAAGGATCAAGACCATATGTTAAGATTTAATGCTCAAAAGATTTAACACTGATGCTATTACACAAGAATCTGTTTGGTGTAGCTAAAACCTGGGAGACTGTGAGTTCTAGTTCCCCCATAGATCACAAAGCCATCTATGTTACATTGGGCCAGTCCTTCTCTCTCAGTCTTAGGAAGGAAGATCACTTCTTAAAATCTTGCCATGAAAACTGCAGGGCCATCACCCAGAGTCATTTAGCCACCAAATTTGGTTTATATTTGAAACTTCCAAATATTTTTCATGATTATTCTTGCTGAATCAATCACATGAATAATTTGAAGCAATTATTCGGCTTGAAGTGAGATCTATCAATTCACCCCCAATAATCATATTAATTATACTGAATGTTAAACTCAACTGAATTAATTTAGTTGTTCTCCTGGCCAACCAATCCTGGCCCCATCTAAGTATGGGGTTTGGTTCTTATTATTTGGGGAGTGCAGTTCCTTAGATTCCTTTCATAAGATGAAATTTAATTAGTTTTCTTGGAAATGGCTAAGAAATCAAAGACAACTTTTTGAAAACAGCAGCAACAACAACAACAGCAGCTTGCGCCCTGATCCAGGGAATGAGTCAAGTTTCAAATAAGACAGCTAAGCACTGTCTGCCTTCCTAACGTGTGATCTCCCTGACATGCAAGCTCTACATAAAGTTGATAAGCTCAGTCTGGGAAAATAGAAGGGAATGAAAGAGATAAGGTTCTCAGAAGCAAGGAGAGTTTCTCAAGCTAGACATTTTGAGAAAAGAAGTTGAAAATAAGCCGATGAGTTGGCAGGAAGAGAGAACTCTTACTGGAGTTTTGAAGATGGAGGAGAGGATTGGTTGGCAAACTTAGTTGGATTCAGGCAGTTTTGGCTGCTGAAGAGCTACAAGTTCCAGGTTGTAAAAGGGTATGAAAAGACCATCAAGAGATCCAGACTGAACAGAAAAATCATCATACATGCATGGATGGATACCCCAAAATTAAAGAGAATCAGAAAAAAAACACCCAGCATTACATCTACTCAGGAAATTGCCAATTAAGAATATTTATTGCCTTTGATCAACTTTAAGGGAGAGTGGAACTTAGGAATACACAGATTTAAGTTGGTTACATTGATAATGGGAGGGAGGAAGGGAGGGAAGGAAAGGGAGGGAAGGGAAGGAGAAGAGGGAAGAGGAGAGAGGAGGAGAGGGAAAGGAAAGGGAAGGAAGAGAGAAGGGAAGGGAAGGAGAAGGGGAGGAGAGGGGAGGGGAGGAAAGATATTCTATACATTTTTATAGGAATTCAGTCTTATAAGAGGCAAAAGATTCAAGGCCTTTTTTCAAATTAATTAAAACATTCCCTGCCGATGATGTAACCAAATAGCAAAGGAACAACTGAGATAGCCTTCATTTCTCTACTGTGGCATTTAGCAAAGAAGAAGATATGACAGTGACTTAGAAGACAATTAAACCAGGTACCTTCACAGACCTATAATTTAGGATGACAAGGAAGCCATAATGAGGAGATTAGAAAGGATGAGTGATCCATTCTCTGATTCTTCCACTTAGCTCCCTGGCAGGAGGCAGTGTCATTGTTTTTCCAGCAGGAATGAGTTTTTCACCAGAAATCTCCCGTGTAAAGGCCACATTAGCTGTAAAAGGAAGACCGAACAAGCTTTTAAACATTTCCCCTGTGCCTCTAATGTCTTTTGATGTGACTTTGAGCTGGGTGGAAATCCTACGCAGGGTGTGTGCGCACACAGCTTGTTTTATCCCTCACATTGGGTGGACTTCATTTGAACTGTGGCATTGAGACCACCACAATCTTCCGCCAAATTTGAAAGTTTTTTTTTAAAAGCCCAATTTAACTTTCACATTAAAAAATCTTTCTTTTCTTTTTGGTCTTCCTTGAACAGATGTCAGGTTGTTATATCCCTAGCCTTTTCTGTGATGTCCCAATACCTCAAAGATTAACAGAAGGATAAATTCTAGTTCGTCTCTGACAATCATCATTCTGCTCTGTTTCCTCCTCCTCTTCTTCTTCTTCTTCTTCTTCTTCTTCTTCTTCTTCTTCTCCTCCTCCTCCTCCTCCTCCTCCTCCTCTTCTTCTTCTTCTTCTTCTTCTTCTTCTTCTTCTTCTTCTTCTTCTTCTTCTTCTTCTTCTTCTTCTCCTCCTCCTCCTCCTCCTCCTCCTCCTCCTCCTCCTCTTCTTCTTCTTCTTCTTCTTCTTCTTCTTCTTCTTCTTCTTCTTCTTCTTCTTCTTCTTCTTCTTCTTCTTCTTCTTCTTCTTCTTCTTCTTCTTCTTCTTCTTCTCCTTCTCCTTCTCCTTCTCCTTCTCCTCCTCCTCCTCCTCCTCCTCCTCCTCTTCTTCTTCTTTTTCTTCTTTTTCTTCTTTTTCTTCTTCTTCTTCTTCTTCTTCTTCTTCTTCTTCTTCTTCTTCTTCTTCTTCTTCTTCTTCTTCTTCTTCTCCTTCTCCTTCTCCTTCTCCTTCTCCTTCTCCTTCTTCTCCTTCTCCTCCTCCTCCTCCTCCTCCTCCTTCTCCGACCCCAAAAAGAAACTGTTGAATTCCACAAATTGCATCATGTGACTTTCTAGTGTCTTTCACTACCTCTGTGGTCTCACAAACCTACCTACAAAGCAGAATCCAAGGGAGAGCCTTCATATTGTCACTGTTCTGGATGACATATATAATGATGTTCTTTTCCTTCACTCATTATAAGCTCCATCAAAGTCTTTTCTGAGAAGCATATCTCTTTTTCTACACTCCTGCCATGCAAAGATCAGAGAAGAACTAGCAATTTTAAAGCAAGAGAGGGGGGGAAAAAACCCCACCGAACTATGTAAGTGAGGAGCATGAATAATTCTCTTTGAAACAATAAAGAATTAGACGCGCTTAACTTTCTCTCGAGTTTGCCAAGTTTGGATGTCCGGCAAGGGTTACATCTTCCATGCAAGTGTGGGAAATTAAGATTCACCTGGAATGTAGGCTTTTGAGTGACATGGTTTTCAAGGAAACACAAAGTCCAGTTAGTTGCCTTTTGAGAAAGCCCCTTTGGGACATGCTTTACTCAATTAGCTCATTTTTTTTGGAGTTTGTGTGATGCACCATTCTAAAAGTGCAATCTGAATTGCTTAGCTAAAGTGTAGCTATGGTTTGTAGCTTGGTCTGTCATACAGTCACTGAGTCAGAAAAAGTAAGGGCTCTTCAAAAACAACTTTGTCAGTTGAAATATTTGGGGGGACTCTAACCAGAATGATATTTTCATCCCATTTCAAAGTAATAGGTCTCGCTCCCTCCCTCTCTCCCTCCCTCCCTCCCTCTCTCTTAATAACGTTCTAATGTATTGGGTTAATCCAGTCCAATTTATTATTGGTAATTATTATTTGCTCAGCACATGGTACATTAAACTGTGTTTGGGGAGCCATTTATTAATTGGAAAAACACTTCAGGATGATCGTGGCATGTAATAAGTATCTTGATTAAGACTTTTTTGAAAGCCTGCAATGACAGAAGAAGGCTATTAATCTTGACCCCTCCATAAGAGGCAGATACTTAAAACTGTGGAAAACCTGTCCATCATTCACAGATTACAGGAACCTGCAAGAGACAAATCAATCAAGAAATGACATGCTTATCAACAGAAGACTCTTAGGTGAGAACCAGAATGAGTCAAGCGAGCAATCTGTGAATGACGCTATCAACACTATTGGACTTGAACAGTCTTGGGTTGTCTTTTTTTTAAATTATTGTTTTATTTTGAGGAAGCTCAGAGATACAACACCTCTTCTGCATGGAGATTCTTGGCTTTGTTGCCAACTCCAGATCCAGATGGGACTAGGATAATGGAACTGTGTAAAGTAGCTTCCAATGGTATATAGATTGAACTGGATAGCTGTGATGGCTGGGGAATTCTGGGAGTTGAAGTCCACAGATCTTAACATCACCAAGGTTGAGAAACACTGAGATAGACCAATGCGCCGATGTGGCATGACGCATTGGAAGAAGAAGACTGCAATTGTGCATCTTTCAATATGGCTTTCACTCTTGATGTCTATAAGCCCTATTTCCTTCCCTAAAAATAAAGGAAGAAGTATATAGATAATAGTCTCAAAGGTGTTTTTTCAAAAGGCAACTGGAAGTTCCTTGTTTTTCCTTGAAGACATTTCAATTCTCCTCCAAGAAGCTTCCTCAGTTCTTCTTGGACCAGAACTGTCTACAATATTCCTTTCATTAGATAAAATACCTACAGAAGAAGGTTATGAAAATCCACCAAAATCTAATTAGCCTTAATCATTGGTTGGCCTCTCACAATCTCTCTCTCTCTCACACACACACACACACACACACACACACACACACACACCCTTTCTTTGAATATTAACTGGAGTTGGCATCAAGAGTTTAGATGAAAAATAGTGTTGTTAAAGGCACACAAGCTACAAGTGCAAAATACCATTGGTATTTTAGGTAGAAATGGTTTCTGGGGCTATAAAATATCTCCTCTCTTTGGAAGGAGATTTGCAAGCTGCCAAAACGTTCTGCGCTAGGAAGTGTGACATTTAGTGACATCAGTAGCTGGAATATCTTGTTATTTTTATTTATTTTACTTTGGGCCCAGTGAAATTGCTGTCAGCTTCTGAGTGAGAAAACTGTGAAAACTTCTAAAGTTTGGCTGTCAATATTAAATCACCGAGAAATATTACTCCAGCTAACTCTTCCAGCCCGCCCATCAATAATAGCTGCTGAGCTTTGTCCTTTGGAGAGCTGAAATTTACAATGAGCTCAAACGTGGCTTTTGTGGCCAAATAATGATGGTTATGTTTTGTGGCAGTGCTGGTTTCCAAAAGAGGTTGTCCTAAATCCCAGTGTGACAAAAATCAATTTTCAGATGCAAATTAGGGTGTCACCAGTGACATTTTTTCATGCCCAATAAACTCCTTGTCTAGGGCTTTTGAACATAAAGAAGAAATTGGTGGTCAGGCACCGCAGGAAGATTTTAGCCAAGTTCTGTCTGATGCTACACTAAGCAGTGATATATTTAAGGAAAAATTCTGGATGGAGGCGGGAAGGTTTAAATAAGTTTCTGACTTTCATCCTCTAATTTTGGTTTATTTCCAGCTCCTCTTCCTTTCCCCCCCAAAAGTTCCTAGGATTCTCAGTAATGCTGTGTACCTGATGCAATCCTTCTTTCTGTTTTGTTCAGCAATTGTTTGCAAAGACTTCACAAAGATTGTGGCTTATATCACCTTTCGCTACTAGTGCCCATCCTTCTCTCTCTATTCCTTTCCATTTTAACAGTAGATACTTCAATAGATGGTTCTTCCTTCATAGCCCTTCCCTTCTCTCTTCCCCTTCCCCTTCTCTTCTCTCCTTTCTTTTCCTTTCCTTTCCTTTCCTCCCCTCCCCTCTCCTCCCCTCTTCTCTTCTCTTCTCTTCTCTTCTCCCCTCCCTTGCCTCCTTCCTTCTTCCCTCTCTCCCTCCCTCATAATTTTTCTCATTGTCTCTCTTAATCCTTCTCTCTGTGTCAGCTTCGCTTCTCTCCTTTCCTCTTCCTCTTCCTCTTCCTCTCTCCCCTTCACTGAAAACTGTCTCAAGCCAAACATAACTCTTCTAGCAACTTGAGTTGATGCATTCTGGAAGTTTTCTTCTTACCGCCTTGAACAATGAGGCAGCACTGTTTGAATTCCCTTGAGTGGACCTGAGCTGCCTGCTAAGTAACTTTTGATGAAAACGCCTAATCTGGACAACACAATCAGCTGAGAACATGAAAGTACATTTCTTTGGAATTCAATATTATATAAAGCCTGAGCTGGCACATTTAAGAGCAGGATGCTTTTGAAATTCAAGGAAGAAGAAGGGCAGATGATAGATTTGACCTTGTATGTGATACAGAATTCTTTTCACTGCTGTTTAGAGGATGAACCAGACATATTGGATGTTGCAAAATTGCATTACTTTACACAGGGCTTTTTTTGTCATAGAACGCTCAGAACGGAGTTCCGGCACCTTTTTGGGATGGAACCTTGTAGGGTAGGCAAGGTGGGTTGTATGACATGTGTGAGTTCCGGCACCTTTTTCTTTTACAAAAAAAGCACTGACTTTACAGTGCATTTGTGATCTTCCTCTAAGCAAGAGGTGTATTATTTTCCCCTCACATACAGTATATGCAGATCCAGTTTAAACCTTTATATAACGAAGAGGCCGTAATAAACACAAATGGATAGTTCTTGTTTAGCTATCACAGCTGTTTTTGTCTGAATGGCAAATATAGGCGACTACAGGGAATAGCGGGGGGTGTGTGTGGGGGGTGGGCGGGGGGGAGGGGCAGAATGGTTAGCAATATAACTTTCTTGCCCTGGTGCAAAAAAGAAATAAAGTTGCACCTTGAAGCTTTTTTTTGCACAAGAGTGGTAAAGAGAGAAAATTTCTGAAAACATGTATGTTCTGAAAATATAACATGAAAGGTTATGTTGTATTCACACAGCAACTGGTTTGAATTCTGAATTGAGATGTGCTTAGACCAGAAATACACAGGTTTGAAACCTGCATCTATAGATCAGTCTATCAGTTATTATTGGAAAGATTGCCAAGAACAAATGCTTCTGAAAATGTTTGAAATTTATATGGTACTGTCTGGAAGTAAGCATGAATTTGAAAAATAAGTCTGTCTTGCACATTAGCTTTATCTTATTTGTTCTTGTTTTATAATTAGATATGTTAGTAGACTATAGGCAAGCTGTAGATGTAATATATATTGATGTCAAAGAAGCATTTGAAGGCGACACATAATTTGTGGGATGGATTTGTAAATGAACAAGTAGAGAGAAAGATCTGGAAGACTGAGATAAAATTCCCAACAAATCTTGATAGATTAATGGCTTGACAATCAATATGAAATTCAGTGATTTGAAATGATGCCTTTGTGTAGGAAATGGGTGTAAGACAGAAAGTATTTTGTTTTGTAATGAGCGCTTGTGGGGGGGGGAAATAGAGTAACAAGTGATTGCAAACTCAAAGTGAGTCAGCAGTGGAATGTGTTTGCACAAAAATGTACGGTACTTTCAACTCTAAATTGCATTAACTATAGTATAGTTTATAAATCCACTTTGCTCTTCATTAAGCAGCCTCCATCTGGGTATCACCCTTCAAGAAGGATTTAGACAAATTGGAACTGGTTCAGAAAAAGGGAACAAGAATGACCTGGAGTGGCTGATGGAATTCAGGGCAGGGCAGGTTTTCATCCTGCTGACTAGTGACCTAGATATCAAGAATAATAAATATTTCCCAAGACTGCCCTGTAATCCAGCAATTTAACTTTAGATTAATATTCAAGGGGCTCCAACAAAGACAAGGGGGTCAAACTATTTACCAAATTATCTGAAGACAGCCCAAGAAGCAACGGATGGGAACTAATCAAGGAGAGAAGCAACCTAGAACTGAGGAGAAATTTCCTGACAGTGAGAACAATCAACCAATGGAACGGGTTACCCTCAGAAGTTGTGGGTGTTCCATCCCTGGAGGCTTTCAAAAAGAGACTGGACAGCCACTTGTCTGGAATGGTATAGGGCAGGGGTAGTCAACCTTGGCTCTTTTATGACTTGTGGACTTCAACTCCCAGAATTCCTGAGCCAGCATGGCTCAGCTTGGAAACCTCTCTCTTTCCCCTCAGCATGGCTGGCTCAGGAATTCTGGGAGTTGAAGTCCACGAGTCATAAAAGAGCCAAGGTTGCCTACCCCTGGCTAGAAGACCTCGATGGTAACTTCCGATTCTATTATTCTAGGTTCTAGGTCTATGTGCTAGATTTTCATTTATACTTACAGCAATGAGAAAGAGGAAGAAAAAACAACAACAAATGATTGGTTGAAAAAGGTTCAAGGATAAATGATGTGAATTGATTTCCTAGGAGTTTGTAATCATAGTCAAAATGGGGTTTTTGTCAGCTTTAGAATATCCTGGGGCGAAGCTGAGGAATTACTGCTGGAGTTATAAGACGTGACCCTGTTTCTCCAATATTTCTATTCTTTCCCTCTAAATTACACCGTCAGAACTCCTTCACACATAGATAAGGGTGTGACTATCTATCGCTCAGAAACTAGTCAGGCCAGCATGCAATCAAGTATTACTACACAGTGTTGAGTTTCTGAGGATTAAAACAAACAAGCCCTCCAATTGTTGAACAATCGTATTTTGTTCACACTATTCCTGAATGGTTGAGGTTGAAGCTCAAATGCTTTGGCCATGTAATGAGAAGAGGACTGATCGGAAATAGCCCTGACGTTGGGAAAGATTGAAGGCAAAAGGAGAAGGGGACGGCAGAGGATGAGATGGTTAGATAGTGTCATCCACACAATGACACAAGGGCCAAGAGACAATGGAGGACAGGGACAACAACAACAACAATGGAGGACATGGGGACTGAACAACAACATGAATTCCTAAATAGATATATGCTTACTTGCAACTCTCTCTGTAGTTATAATCTAAACATCTGTGAATTTTAATTATAATCTGTTTTGAGAACCAATCTGGGATGAACAAAATGCATAGATAAAGGAGAAATCGTGCCAGGGTGCTGTGAAGAAAGTAACTCTGTTCTCATAACTACGATACAAGAGAAAAATTCACAGTCAGAAAAACGAATTCACACTCAGGCACCTGAATGCTGTTTGAAATATTAAATACAAATTGGAATTTAATGATCAGGAATAGCAGCCTTGTATTCAATGGAAGCAAGAATAGCTCGCTCGGTCGCTCTCCGAAAATGATATGGGTACATTGCCTTAACTACCCTTCGCAGGGTTGTTGTTTTTTTAACCAAAAGAAAGAAACTCCTATAATTTTATCTCGAATTGCTCTCTCTGCCTAAATCTTAGAGAGAGCTAGGATGGGATCATTCAGACTCCTACAAAGAATTGTATAAGTAGCGGTGGGTGCATCTCATTTTAACACCGGCCTTCCTGGCAGTTGGGAAAATGGAAAACAGGCTTCGGTGCCTTTCTTCTCTGACAGACCGACTCCTACTCCTGCTCTTCTTAGTGACCAAGAAGCATTCTTCTAAGCAAGAGCTCAGATGATTAAGACACAGCAGGTACTAAAAGTCATCTCCAAGCCATTGCTGTTGTAATAACTGAGAGTTCATTAAATTGTCGTCTCTGATTCTTCTTGAGCAGCATGGCAAAAGGAAAGTGTGGGCTGCAGAAAGGGAAAAAAGATAATGACTGCGTCAATCCTGGCTGTTCAACAAGGGCCTTGTCTGAGTCTAAAGCGAGACCAATTCAAGCTGAGAAGGCAACTTGGTTGCGTCATAGGACACGAGGAGATCACTTTGTAAGCTGTGAGTTTCTTGGGAGCAATTCATCCGAAGATTGACGATGGCTCCCTTAAATGAGTTTCTGCTGTCCCTGGTTACTAGAGACAAGGAGAATCCAGATGTTGTTTTTTAATGTGCAGTGTGGATAGTTAATTATCTACACTTAATTTTAAGAAGCCTCTATGTGACTCTCTCTTTAAATAGAGCCATTTTGGTCTCGAAGTTAAGGCACAAAGCTAGAAAGCAGTTGTCCTGGAGTTCAAATCCCACCTTAGCTATGAAAGGCAGCTGGGTGACCTTGCGCCAATCCCCAGGAGACTATGAGTTCTAGTCCCACTTTAGGCATGAAAGCCAGTTGGTGATTTTGGCCTAATCATTAGGAGATGGTGAGTTCTAGTCCTGCCTTAGCCATGAAAGCCAGCTGGGTGACCTTAGGCCAATCATACTCTCTCAACTCAATGCACCTCACAGGGATGTTGTTGTTATGGGGAAAATAGGAGGAGGAAGATATGTTGGATACATTCACTACCTTGAGTTATTGGTAAAAATAATAAAGGCGGGGAATGAATGAAAGAAAGAAGAAGCCGTGATTTATTCCCTCTTCATCTCAAGTGAGCAAGGACAACCTGTTTAGATTGAAGACTCAGAACAGATACTCCATTTGCCAAGTTTGGGCAAACTCAACTGTAATTGTTTAGTTTTAGCTGACTGGGTGAAGGTTATCTTCTACACCGCAACATGCATCAGTTTTCCCTCTTGGTTTAGGTTCTACCACATTGCCCTCTCTGGAAAGTGACCGTGTTCATTGTTTTCTCATTTGCTTTTCTGCTGTGCAAATTTGGGGTGTCTCAATACCTCATTGAGAAAACAAACAAGAAGGACGGCATGCCTCGTTTGCATAATCAGTTGCTCACATGCTATGAAATGCTGCCAGTAAATGAGGCCAGGAGGAACTGAAAGGTGCAGAGGGGATGAAAAATGGTAAAAAGAGCGCCATCTTGTCTTTTTGTAAGCTTAACAAGAAGCTTTTTCATACATTTCTACTCGGAATCACTGTGAAATGAGCTAAACATTTTCTTACTGTGCCCCAATAAATTGCCTTTCGTTGGCGTATTACATGGAACGCGTATTACATGGAACGCGCGTGATACAAGGTCGCACCTTAAGGGTTTGACCTTATTTGCACCTTTGTGCACCGAATTGTTAAGCTCTTCACACCAAGCAGTTAATGTCTGTTAAGTAATTGGGAGGAAGAGTAAATGCAAAAACCAAGCTGTGAAATGGATTAAAGCTCTTGCAGTTTTTTGTTTTGTTTTTTGGGAGGAGAGAAAGTTGGAGTGAACTGGATTTAAAAAAAAAAGAGTGGTAGGGTCTCCACCCCCTCCTAAGTAAGCATGTTATCACTATCCATTAGTTAGTTCATTTTCCACAATGAAGAAACTGGTTGACAACAAGCAGAACATCCATTCCTTAGATCTTTCTATGCAAAATGGAGATTTAGGTGACGGACTCAATCTTCTACTTCTCTCTGAATTATTCTGTAATCACATTGCAGATTTCTGGCTTTCAATGTGACCAGTGCCATACATTAAATAAATGAATCTCTCTGAATTGCACCTTCATCTTGATAAATCTTCAAGGAAATTGCGGTAGGTTGCTCCCATGGAAAACTAGAGGAGTGACTTTTAATTCTTCAAATAGCTGTGGTTTCATAAACCTACTTGAAATGTCTTTCTAGGGGAATTGGCTATTTTTTAAAAAAAATCTCAAAGAATGCAGAATCATCTTTGTCTTTTGAATGAAGTGGATCCCACACTCATGACTATTGAAATATGAGTCCCACCCCCCTTCTGTTATTGGCAGAGAAAACATTTTAGGTACTATATGTAAAAAAAAAATACCTATTAGAACAAGGCAGACTGTTCTTGTCCAGAATTTTTGAAATTCAATCTCCCATCAGTTCCTGGACAATTGCAAAGGTCTGGACATCCTGTAATTCACTGTCAAAATGTGATGTATGGACAGAGCTGTGATCAAACAATATTCCCAGGTATGCTTTTTTCCTGGTGCAGAAATATAAATCTTAGTATTTTTAATGCCTTCTACACGGAAGGGATGTATGAATGACCGATGAATTTGTCTTCCTCATAATCAGAAGATCAAGTCATTCAGCCTAGATGGGTTCTTTCCGTGGATTCAGCATCTAATTGGGGATTAAGAAGGTAGTTATGGATTCTGTGGAACATAATGAGGGCCAGAGATAGGCAGGGTTAGGGTGTGTTCAAAGCAGAGGATGAGTTACAGTTCATGTTTCAGGGAGAATTGTTCAGCCAACGTTCTGATTTGAAGACACTTCCTAATGGTGGTAGGTAAATAGGCAAGATTAGATTAGAAGAGTGGAATCAAATTTAACATGGAAATTGAAGTAATTGATTTGATTTTGAGATTCTACTAATTTAGGAAGAAATTATTAAAGCTTCAGATCTGTTTTGGGTGCTGGCCACTCAACATGGCACTCTACGCAAGCTGAGCCAGATTTAATTTGATGTATGATTGCATTGTTTTGTTCACAAAATGTCATGTTGCTTCAACCACAATTCTACAGGGTGTAGCTGAATAACAACCAATAATCATCTCACTAGCAGACCAGCTATCCATATATACAAATGTATAACACGTAATAATATAACGCAACCCTTGTAATTAAAAACTTGGTGGATAACACTCCCATAATAATTCAGACATACATGGGGGTCTTCCTCCTCATCCCTCCCCAGTGTCACTATCCAACCCTTTTTTTAGGAAAAAGCTAAATCTGTTGAACTGAGTAAATGAAGGCAAAACAAAATGAACCTCAGCTTTTAACAGATAGACGTTCAAATATGCCAGAGCTAATTTTTCCCCTGGGGAGTAGGGGGGGAGTCGGTGCACTGCTGTGATTTTTTAGGAAGACAACCGGACTGTTCGCCTTGCTCACTCATCAATCTTGCAAGTTAATCCCACTTTTTTAGGTCTCACTGGACTCCTCTGTTGAGAAAGGGGATTATTCCTCGTAACATACCATCCCTCCAACCCCAGAAGGAATTTGCAAAGGGCTCCTGCTGTGAGCTCAAACTTCTCTTCTTGTTATATTTGTTTAAAGTAGCTTCCCTTTATAAGGATGCCAGCAGAGTTTCCATAGACTCATAGGGAACATTTTTATTTCAGACACGACCTCCAGCTTTGGGAGCAGTGTGCTTGCTTGCTAGAGCTAATAAAATATCTAAAAGTAATTTTTACACCCCACACTATTGCTTTAGAGAAATGAGAAATGGTTTTTTTGTGCTTCATTCTCATAATGGAATGGAATCCATATTGGATATGCATCCCAACCTATATCTGTAACTGCACGTCATGGAATATTAGATGCACACGTACATGTTCATATTTATTATTTTTTGAAGTCACCCTTGGGGTAGGCTGTCAGCCGCAATGAAATCTTGGCAGGAAGGGTGAAGTATGACTTTGGGCAGAGAAAGAATTGACAATTTGAGCATTTGAATTAGTTGTGGCCAATATCCCACATTTGGGAAGAGAATAACAGAATAACAGAGTTGGAAGGGACCTTGGAGGTCTTCTAGTCCAACCTATATCCTATCATTCCGGACTAATGGTTATCCAATCGTTCCTTAAAAAACCTCCAGTGATGGAGCACCCATCAATTGAAGTGATGAATCACCTCAAATGTTATTTAAAACATTAAATTTGTGGAGAGGAACCATATGAGCTGTAGCTAAGTAATTCCTACCTAGAACTAAGGAGAAACTTCCTAACAGTGAGGACAATTAACCAGTGGGACAGAAGTTGCCTTCAGATGTTGCAGGTGCTCCATCACTGGAGGCTTTTAAAAAGAGACTGGACATCCCCTTGTCTGAAATGGTATAGGGCAGGGGTGTCAAACTGCCAGCCCGCAGGCCGGATGCATCATGCCAAAACTGCGCCCACCCCAGCTCTGGTAATGGGAAAAAAGTTGCGATATGTCGCAACACGTCACATGACGTTTTGAGTTTGACACCCCTGGTATAGGGTCTCCTGCTTGAGAAGGGGGTTGGACTAGAAGATCTCCAAGGTCCCTTCCAATTCTGTTATTCTGCTCTGTTCTGTTCTAATTCCATGTCATTTTAATTAATGTTAAATGAAATCAAATTGTAATTCTCATCCTGGCCCATAAACCGGCAGATCTTGGTCTGAAAAAAAGTTGTTTAACCGAAGTTTACTTTCTTTCCTAGTCTGCCAACTAAAAAAAAAGGGGGGAGGAAATGCGTATTTTCTGAATTACTTTCTGCAGATGTATGAAAGCCTGATAGGAAGAGAGTTTACTTGAAATCCATTTGCAATGCAAAATGTCATGGCTGTGGTAGACTTTACAAGAAAATAACCCATGCCTCTCATTCTGGTGAGTGGCACATGAGTGAAAGGAAGGGGGAAACTGATTAGCAGATGATATTCCTTTGCCCGGCGTTTCAGACAATGAGCTTCTTGGGAACTAATGAATTCAGGCTGAAGTTATATTCTGCGAAGACATACCAGACAATGGTGTTATGACGAATAGCACAGACTGACAAGATATAAATCATCTTCTGTATTGCAAATATGTACTTCCCAAGGAATGCACAGCTTGTCTCCCAGTTGTGAATATTTTTTTAACTAGACAAGAGAATGCATCCATAACACATTTGCTAAAGGGAGGAAAGATCTGGTGGTTTGATTTTTCCAAACAATGGATAAACCTGGGGTGCTGGCTAAAACATATGAAGAGCGGTTGCAGGACTTGGGTAGGTCTAGTTTAATGAAGAGAAGGACCAGGGGCAACAGGATAGCAGTCTTCCAATATCTCAGGGGCTGCCCCAAAGAAGAGGGAGTCATGCTGTTCTCCAAAGGACCTGAAGGCAGGACAAGAAGCAATGGATGGAAGCTAATCAAGGAGAGAAGCAACCTGGAGCTAAGGAGAAATTTCCAGACAGTGAGAACAATTAATTCGTGGAACAACTTGCCTTCAGAAGTTGTCTGTGCTCCATCACTGAAGGCTTTTAAGAGAGAGTGGACAGCCTCGTGTCTGAAATGGTATAGGGTCTCCTACTTGAGTAGGGGATTGGACTAAAGACCTCCAAGGTCCCTTCCAACTCTTATTCTGTATTTATTTTCATGACAAGACTTCACCAGCATAGTTCAATATCTCTTTCACAGAACCCTCAAGTGTCTTGCCAATAATGCATTAATTCATGGGAAGGGCAAGAGATGATAGATAGATAGATAGATAGATAGATAGATAGATAGATAGATAGATAAGGTAAATAGGTAGATCGCCATGAGGTTTCAAGGGAAACACAAGTCACCCCTATGCCATGTAACAGCTGCAATGCTGTCCTTCAATTTTCTCCTTGGAAGTAGTTTCCTCACTGTGCTTCCCTGGCTGGTTGGTTGGTTTATTATAATAAAAAATGACAAAGCAATACCATGAGAATAACACATCAATATGATAATCAAAAAGATGATTTAGGCCTTTAAGCCCAGAATAGCATTGATAAATCATCTAAAATAAACATAGGGACATGATCCATAAGTTAAAGGTAAAGGTTCCCCCGCACATGCGTGCTAGTCGTTTCCGACTATAGGGGCCAGTGCTTATCTCCGTTTCAAAGCTGAAGAGCCAGCGCTTGTCCGAGGATGTCTCCGTGGTCAAGTGGCCGGCATGACTAGATACCAAAGGCGCACGGAACGCTGTTACCTTCCCACCGTAGTGGTCCCTATTTTGCTACTTGCATTTTTTTATGTGCTTTCGAACTGCTAGGTTGGCAGAAGCTGGGACGAGTAACAGGCGCTCACTCTGTTACGCGGCACTCGGGATTCGACCCGCTAAACTGCCGACCTTCTGATCAACAAGCTCAGCGTCCTAACCCACTGAGCCACCGCATCCCTTACATGATCCATAGGAAGGCTTTTTTCTCCTGTTGCAAAAAAAAAGCCCTCTGAAGACCCTGGTTGAGAGGTCAGACCAGTTAAATTTCTTTTGGTTAGGCGGTTGCACGCCTGATCACCCAGGATACATTTAATGGTCGGTGTAGCATTGCACAATCATTCTGTTTAATGAGCAGCATGCTATCATCCCAGCCATAGGCAGAATTTACAGCTGGCTCAAATGAAAATATGCCCAGTAATGTCAATAATGATTGAAGAAATAGCTTGCCCTGTTGATAGCTAAAAACAACAGCCAATCCAAATGTGTATTTTGCTTCTTTTTGCCAATTGTCCTAGAGAATAATTTATGCTTAGACAGCAAGGAGTAGTAGTAGAAAAGGAGAAAGAAGGAGAAGGAGAAACAGTGGTAAAAGAGGACGAGGGAAGGGGAGAGGAGGAGGAGGAGGAGGAGGAGGAGGAGGAGGAGGAGGAGGAGGAGGAGGACTGTGGTAAAAGAGGAGAGGAGGAGGATTGTAACAAGTTAACAAGGACAATTTCAGATAAAGAAAAATATGTATATTTAAAACAATGTCACATTTATTTTGCTTCTGCAATGCTATATGATACTCACATGGTCTGATCCAAATGGGCAAAATGTTCTCCTGGAGCAGGGTTAGATCTGGGACTGTGTCAATGGGGAATCATCAGGAATCTACTTCTAGATTATTGCTAAGGAAAGCAGTTGATGAATAAATTCAGGCTAGGAGCTACACTTAATTTAAAGAAGACTTGTCTTTTTATCCTGGACAGATATTAATTATATCCCGAGCATCTCTTTGAAGGCAAGAATATATTGCATTCCAGACAAGATCAATTTCCCCATTAATCTGGCAATGTAGCTGCCACGATTGGACATAAAAAAATCGCTAAAAGATGCCTTCAAACAACTCCAGTCTGCCCCATCTCTTTATTGATCCTCATCTAAACAAGAGGTCCATAACCTTGCAGAGACCACACACGTCCCCCAAAATATCAGTGTATCTTTTTTTTTTTGTAACAAGAAAGAAGGGGGGAAATTCTCAAAAGAATAGGAAGTAAACTAGGAGTTGGGTTTCATTACTTTTGTTTTTCTTTAAAAAAATCATTTTTGTGCAAAGGAAAATAAGCGTTTCTGCCTCTTAGTGGTGGCTTATGCCATTTATCTCATTTCTTTCCCTGCATTCCTGTAACCTCTCACTCTTCCCTATTCTCAAGGATGAATCAGAATGAATATTGGGATGATGTGGGATAAATCAGAAGCCGTGGTAAACTTTCTATGCGTCGAATACAATAAGAGTTTGTTAACAGAGGATTTTGAAATTTTAATCTTGTACATTCCCACCCACCCCCACCCCTTTTTTGGAGTTTTTTATTTTTATTTTTAATAAAATGAAAAATCTGGGGGGAAAAATTCAGTACCTCTCAATTCCCCTGAAATCCTCTAAAAGTCAGCTGCCCCTAAACATCTGAACCGGTTCCAGCTTCAGGCTGTTTTTGTGGCATCAGGAAACTGGAGCTATTTCCTTTAAATTGCCATTGGGGATTCTGCCAAATGGGAAAGTGAATTTTATTAATTTAGACTATGGGAAAATGTTATTGCTTCATTTCTGCTCTATCAAACTGAGCCGAACTCATATATTACTGGGCTTCAAGCAGAAATAAACCCACGGGTCCCTTGGTCAGCCATAATGGGATACATATGGATCATCTCACCGAGGACGAGTTTGGTTCCAGGGTGATAGATGACAGTCCAGCCCTTCACTCATTCCCGCGACAACTTCTAATCAAGATTTTGTTGTGAAGAATGATGGTGTTTGTTAGTAGTAGGCCGGCCGGCCATTCATTTAAATTGTAAAAGGCATTAGGGTCCCTAGGAGATTTTTCCAACAGATAGGTAGAGAGATAAACAAGCAGATTGGAGATGCTATCTCTGATCTTGAGAAACCCTCAATAATGGTCAGGATTTTCCCTCCCCCCCAATTGAATCAGTATATTAGCCTGTAGAATGTGATCCGGTATAACCAGGTATGGATCAAAAGTTTAGCATATTTAAAAACAAGAGAACTTTTACAAGTTTTAATACTATAAGCTACCTAGAGGTACCTTAAGGTAAGATTAACAGCTAATAAATTATACAAATAATAGTTTATAGATGATAGATAGATAGATGATAGATAGATGATAGATAGATAGATAGATAGATAGATAGATAGATAGATAGATAGATAGATAGATAGATGAAACATCTGCAAGAAAACCACCAACTCAGAGAGCACCAAGGACCCCTCATTTCAACCCTGAACTATAAATATTCTCCTTTATCAGCTTTTTTTTACAAATTATTCTGAACATGGAAATGATAAAACAGGATCCTAACTGTGCCATTTGTTGTTTTATATTTTGTGTCCTTTTGAAATGCTGTAAACTACCACGAGGGCTTGTGTCGATTGGTGGGGTTTGATTCTAATAATAAATAAATATATTCAGGGATAAAATGTGCACAGGCTTAAAACTGAAGCACTGCACATTTTAGGAGGCAATGGTACGTATTCAGATTGCAACACAAAAAGACCCCATTAATTAGCACAGTCAGAATGCCTGATTCCCAAATGGGATCTTGTACTGTAAATTATAGACCTAGTCTGTCTCAATTAATAGCAATAATTAGAGCTAAGACAACATCAGAAAAAAACCCTCTTTTTCAACTTCTACCATCCTTGCAATAGTTACTCAAAAAGACCAAGCAGGAGGAAAACACCTACCAATTCAAAGTAAGGTTATACCCAGGTTTGGCACTATAATATTATCAGTTAAACAAATTCGTATCACTACATAATATTGTGAAAAAGGCTATATCACTTGCATGAATCATTCTCTGACTAAGCCAAAACAAAGCATGGTAAAGAAATTGAATGTGAATTTAATTTAACAAGAATACTGGTAAAATACTGTAGGAGTAGCGGATCAGGACTGCAAAAATCAGCAGAAGCAGTAGATGGCTGGAAAGAGACATCAAAAACGCTGATTTCTGTGGCTGTGTCAATTCGGCAAACCACATATGGTAGATGTAAGAGAACGCAATTTTAAATTATGAAGATTGCTCCCCATTTAATATAAATTTAAACAAAAAACTAAGTTTGGTCTAGTGATGAAGGCACCAGAAACAGAAACCAGGAGACAGTGAGTTCTAGTCCCCACCTTAGGCAGGAAATTCAGCTAGGTTACTTTGGGCCAATCACCAGGAGAATTGCGATGGATGGATTTTGTGATCAGTTACAGCAAGGCTACAATCTTATTTAGATAATCCACTGCCGGGTTCCATCCCAGAGTGGATTCACAAGAACAGTTGTGTCTTTTCCTTGCTCGGAAGGGAACAAAGAGCTCTCTTGGTCCAAGAAAGTCAAAGCCTTCTAAATTTTCCCAGTCATGGCAAAGAGCCCTGAAGGCCACGGACTGCAGATTTCAAAGCTTACCTCCGCATCCACGCAGTTTGCCTCCTGGAGACAGTTCAGATTTTAATAATAATAATAATAATAATAATAATAATAATAATAATAATAATAATAATAATAATAATAATAATAATAATAATAATAATAATAATAATAATAATTTTATTTGTATACCGCCCTTCTCCCAGAGGACTCAGAGCAAACATATAAAAGTACAAGAATACAAAAATTAAAAGAGATTAAACAGGGTGCCCTGAGCTTACAACAGTAAGTTAAAATACATTAAAACAATTATAAAACCCAAACCCATCACCCATCAGGCCAGGCCGGCTTGTTTGAACAAGTAGGTCTTCAGATCGCGTCGGAAGGAGCGGAGGTCGGGCGCCATCCGGAGCTCGACCGGTAAATGATTCCATAGTTCCGGGGCGCCCACAGAGAAGGACCTCCCCCTGGGGGCCACCAGGCGACATTCTCTGACCGGTGGCACCCTGAGGAGGCCCTCTCTGTGGGAACGCACAGGGCGGAAGGAAGTTGATGCCGGCAGCAGGTGATCCCTGAGGTACTCCGGACCCATGCCATGTAGGGCTTTAAAGACCATTACCATTATTCCTTATATATATATATATATATATATATATATATACATATATATATATATATATATATATATATATTATATGATATATATATATATATATATATATATATATATATATATATATATATATATATATATATATATATATATATATATATATATATATATATATGTGTATATATATATATATATATATATATATATATATATATATATATATTTCAAATGTTAACTATTTAGATTACCTTGCTAGGTATATATATATGTGTGTGTGTAAATTACTAACAAAGAATTAAAGGGAAACTGAGATGCATTTCTGACTCCTTAGTCGTCATCAGTCAGCTATACCCTTCTGAGATTCGAACCTGGGCTGATTGCATACAAGGCAGTGTTATTTGCCTCTAAGCCACAAGGTCCCTCTCGCTCTGTTAGCTTTTTTCTGCAAGGGAAGATATGTTTCAAATGTTAACTATTTAGATTACCTTGCTAGGCCCCAAACATGGGGCAAATCTTTATGAATTGTCCGGTGTGACTACTGCCTGTTTGATAGCCTTCAAGATAGGCTGAAAACAGGAAATAAAGATTTGCCCCATGTTTGGGGCCTAGCAAGGTAATCTAAATAGTTAACATTTGAAACATATATATATATATATATATATATATATATATATATATATATATATATATATGTGTATGTATGTATGTATGTATGTATGTATGTATGTATGTATGTATATGTATATGTATATGTATATGTATATGTATATATATATATATATATATATATATATATATATATATATATATATATATATATATATATATATATATATATATATATATATATATATATATATATATATATATATATATATATATATATATATATATATATATATATATATATTTCTTTGACACTTCTCCGGCCTACATCTGTAGGGAATTTGAAAGAAAAACCAAATTATCCCTTCAGGGTCTGTTGTGTTTTTGTACAGTGGAAATCTGGATTATTAAGGCAGTAGCCTGGAGGCTGGAAAAGATTTAGATGTAGGATGAAACCTTGTGAACTAATGAAACTGGGGATGTGATCATAAGAAACGATTCTCTCCTGGCTCCTGGATATGAGTCTTGACACCACTTTATTATTTATTTATTTATTTATTATAAGTAGTCCTCCGCTTGCAACTGTTCATTTAGTGATTGTTTGAAGTTACAAAAGCTCTGAGAAAAGGAACTTGAGATGGTTTTTCACACTTAACAACCGTTTTAGCATCTCCATGGTCACGTGATCAAAATTCAGACCCTTGGCGACTAGCATGTATTTATGACAGTTGCAGGGTCCGGGGATCATGTGATCCCCTTTTGTGACCTTCTGACAAGCAAAGTCAATGAGGAAGCCAGGTTCACCTAACAACTGTGTGACTCACTTAACAACTGCAGCGATTCCCTTCACAGTTGTGGCAAGAGAGGTCCTAAAATGGGGCAAAGCCTACTTATTTATTTATTTTATTTATTTATTAATGGGATTTATATCCCGCCCTATCTCCCGAGGGACTCAGGGCGGCTAACAACATCAAAACTTAAAGGTCTCTGTACAGTAAATTAAAAAATAAAATTTGAAATAAATTAAAATAAATTAAAGAATAAAGTTAGAATTGTAACTTGTAAATTGTCCCGTTCATTCCGCCGGGACCTGAAGACCTGGCTCTTCGAGCTCTCTGGCCCAGGCTGAGGATTAATTTATTTTAATTGGGGATTTACTTATACAGGGATAAATTTAATTTTTTTTTAAACTTGGTTTTTTAACTTTTGTATTTTGGTTTTTAATTACCCTGTAAACCGCCCTGAGTCCTCCGGGAAAGGGCGGTATATAAATGTAATAAAATAAATAAAATAAATAAATAAATATAATTAAAATCCCTGTCAGTCTAGGTCAGCCAGGTGGAAAAGGAGTGTTTTGAGGCCGCGGCGAAAGGACTGGAGATCTTGGGCCATCCGAAGCTCAGGGGGGAGCTGGAACCACAAGTGCCTCCCTTAGCAACATAAATCTCGGGCTCATTTGTGGTCGTACATCAAGGATTATTCTTGGACAAATTGTACAGTGGGCACTGAAAGGTTATTACTTGGTCTGAGGCTCATGGACATTGTGGTTGTTGTTCTCAAGAGTAATAATGAATCGTGGCATCCTTGAAAGCCACGGTCCAAATTAAATCATTCTTCTATTCCATCTTAGGAACTCTTTAAGGCAGAAGAGGGCTTGGGGAGCGTACGGCAAAGAAGGTCCATTGTTGTTTCTCCAATCTTAATTCCTGAAAATCAGAGACCTCCCTTTCCAAAACCTGTGGGCAAGGTAAGTAGTAAAATTTACTCTGACCTTAAATTTCATGGATTGCTGTTCTTTTTTTTTACTTCTTTGCAAGTTATCTTTGTTTTCTATGTTTACCCTTAAGTATAACCAAAGAGTCTTCTTTAGATATTTAGAACAGGAACACCTATACGTTTCTCCTCCTCTTAGTTTCCTTCTTGATTTTGAAGTTTTCTCCAGTAAATGTTCTCTGTCGATTCAACTGATCTCTCTTTTTTTTTTTTTTTTGGTCTAGGTATGTTACACCCATTTTTTACATAGCCCATTGTATATGCATAATTTCTGGCAGTTTTTTAAAAAGTTGCAAGCAATTATATTTAAAACAATATGTGCTTTTGCACATCTGCTGCTTGTAAGTTAGTAGTTAACCTATACTTCAGGTATGAAGTGCAGATAAGTCCTTGATTTACAACCACTCATTTAGGGACTGTTCAGAGTTACAATGGCATTGGGGAAAAGGGGGTTGATGACCCTTTTTCACACTTATGACCGTCGCAGCATCCCCAGGGTCACGTGGTCAAAATTCAGATGCTTGGCAACTGACTCATACTCATGACGGTTGCAGTGCCCTGGGATCATGTGACACCCCCACCCCTTTTGCGTCCTTCTGACAAGCAGAGTCAACCAGATTCACTTAACAACCACATGAGTAAATTAACAACCACAGTGATTCGCTTAACCACTATGGCAAGAAAGGTCATAAAATGTGGCAAAACTCACTTAATACTTTATGTCTCGCTTAGCAACGTAAATTTTGGGCTCAGTTGTGGTTGTAAATTGAGGACTACCTTTATCTCATGCTGAATCCTTGCATTTCCATAATGGTGGCAACAGAGAAACCTCTTAAATCCTAGAGGGGAGAATAGCTATCAGTCTGCATGCATAATACTGAGCTGAGCAGAGCAATTTCATGGGTTCACGTTCGTACCAAAACTCCATTTCGATCTGATTGTACATCGATGCAGCAAACAACTTTTGTGCAGCATCTAAATGCATATTGATCAGGACAGCCAAAAAGCCATATTGATATGATTGCACAAGGAACCTGAATTGTTCTTGGAGGTAACGTTTCTGCCACCTGCATGAGCTGAGCTGAGCACTGGAGAATTTCCATGCACAGAAAGAACGAAGGTTGACATTTTGCTGGAATTGTGAATGTTACCCAATGTGCCTCTGTTGCAAAAGCAAAAACCGATGATGTGAACCAGTTAAAGTAAACAAAATGGGCTTGAAGGCCAGGATTAATCTGGTAAAAAAAAATAATCTTCCAGATCAATTGGGATTCGGAAGAAAGACTGGACAATAAAAGAAACCATGAAAGGGAAAGGAGAAATTGTAGCCACTCTCTGTAGTAATAGAAGATTTTGAAATTTTGTGAATATTGATTCATGAATGGTAGGAGAAAAATCACTTTGATGGAAAGAAATGAGTTTTGACACAAACTCTGTATCATAACACTCCTTCCTAAATTTGAAACCAAATTCAGAGGAAAGCCATATCCTCTGTATAATGGAATAACAGAAGTGGAAGGGACCTTGGAAGCCATCTAGTCCAACCCCCTACAATTTCAGACAAATGGTTGTCCAATCTCAACTTAAAAAGAGCATCCACAACTTCTGGAGGCAGATTGTTCCACTAATTGTATTGTTGCTCAAGCACCACAAGGATGCTGCAACAATCATGTAACCAATGGTCATAAGTCTCTTTTTTTCAATGCCATTGTTACTTTGAATGGCCACTAAATGAATGATTGTAAATCAAGGACTACATTCTAGGTTGCCACACCTGTCCAACCTTGGCAACTTTAAGGCTTGTGCCTTAAAGTTACTGTTATACAGTGCTTTTTTTGTAAAAGAAAACGGTGCCGGAACTCACACATGTCATACAACCTGCCTTGCCTACCCTACAAGGGTCCATCCAAAAAAAGGTGCCGGAACTCCGTTCTGAGCGTTCTATGACAAAAAAAGCCCTGCTGTTATAACTTCGAGCGCTCATTCAATGAATGGTTGTATGTCAAGAACTACCTGTATATATTAATTTGGTGGGATCTGGAGTCCAACATTTCTCTCTTTTTCCCGGGAAAGATTGGCTCAGCTTCAGTTGCTGCTTTTTGCATGGGAAAACTAATGACATCCACTTGGTTGACTGTAGGGGTCTGATTGAACAAACTCTAGACTAGGGAGGTATGCCATCAACCTCATTTGGATAATGAGACGATTACCAGGGTTGGGGGCTCTTGGGCCGCAAACTCCAAAGGAAGACAGAAAACAAAATATTAACAGGTGAACACAGCACTTGAGTGTAATAAAAATATAATATTGAGTGTTATTGAACTTGTTCTCTATAAGGGCAAAACACAACAAGGCGGATCAATAAAATGCTATAATGAGTTGTAATCATCAGGTCAGAGTGGGGAAATTGAATGAGCTGAAACTTGATGTCATTCTTATTTTCAGGAAAAGTGATTTGCCTAGGAAAGCTACTTGCTGGTAGCCTGCGTTCATGGCTGTTGTCACCATTTGTGTAGCAACAAGGAGTAAAGATGGAGCATTCTGTTGTTGCTAGGCAGGTGGCAACATGACACAGACCCTGGGTAGTGTTTGTACATAACTAAGGATGGATTTTTTTGAGAATCCATAGCAGTAGGAACATGATCTTGCAATTCCCCCTTGTCTACAGTGATAAGGGACACTGATGGATTGGTTGATCGATTGATTATGTTCGATTAAGTGGTTGTCAACTCTGAGTATTTACAGAGATTGCGGTTTCCTCCCCCCCAATAACAATCTGTGCTCAATCTGGTTCTTTACATCTTCCATTATTCATGTAACTGGATATGTCTACGTCTTCTTCTTCTCTTTTTTTCCCCACCCTTCCCAGCATCAAGACCTTCTCAAGAGAGCTGGGTCTTCCCATAACATGTCTGAAGTAGGATAACTTGAGCCTGGTCTTTTGAGCCTTGAGCGAGAATGTTGAGTTTATTTCTTTGATGATTCCTTGCTTAGTTTCCTTCGCTGTCCACGGTCTTCTCAAGAGTCTTCTCCAACATCGAAGTTCAAAAGAGACACTCTTCCTTCCTTCTTCAAACCCCAACTTTCACTTCCCTAGAGCGCCACAGGAACTAATACCAAAGTTTAAAGGTAAAGGTAAAGGTTCCCCCGCACATGCGTGCTAGTCGTTTCCGACTCTAGGGGCCGGTGCTCATCTCCGTTTCAAAGCCGAAGAGCCAGCGCTTGTCCGAGGACGTCTCCGTGGTCATGTGGCCGGCATGACTAGACGCCAAAGGCGCACGGAACGCTGTTACCTTCCCACCGGAGTGGTCCCTATTTTTCTACTTGCATTTTTTACGTGCTTTCGAACTGCTAGGTTGGCAGAAGCTGGGACGAGTAACAGGCGCTCACTCTGTTACGCGGCACTCGGGATTCGACCTGCCAAACTGCCGACCTTCCGATCGACAAGCTCAGCGTCCTAACCCACTGAGCCACCGCGTCCCTTTACCAAAGTTTACACAACACCATTTTCCTAGTTTAGATGTTTTATTAAATGCTGGTTTGATTTCTTGAGCTCTTTTTCCCTTGTGAAAGAGATTTCTGATTTTTTTTTTCCTACCTCACTCTCAAATTATTTGAGAATTCCTTTCAAAGTTCTCCCGGTATGATTTTGTTTTACTCCTGGCGGGGTCAGGAGGAACAGAACGTTAAGCGAGTTGTGCTCTATTTTATGCGAGTGTTTGCTAGGAGGATGGATGGTAGAAAATTAGAAAGCTGCATTGAAACTGCTGAAATAATTGCTTTATTTCCAGTTGCCTACTAAAACATAGATGCAGGCTGGGGAATTCTGGGAATTGAAGTCCATGCAGCTTGAAGTTGCCCAAGTTGAGCAACCAGCACTGACAGGTTCCATTAATGCATTTTCTATCCTCATTCACACTGATCTAAGCCGACAATATCTTATACAAACTTTTGTTACCCACTTTATGTCCATATGTTAGTCTTCCAATTTATTTGTCCACCTCCAGTGGAATGAGGCCTGGAGCAGCAGAGCACACAATTCTCCTTTAATTATTGGAATAGTTTATTTGTCGGGATTCTAAATGACAGACATTTCTCCTGTGTGATTTGATTTTTCTTCCTATTATTTGCCTTCCTGCTGTGATTGCCTCTTGTCAATCTCCTTTCATAATGCATGGGGAGGGGGGTGGGGAGTGCTGTTTTGATAAGCATCTCTGCCACTAGGTTTAAGCCCAAAATATCTTCACAGTGTAGAATATTGAGGTTATCCAATTTTTTGTGCATGTTTGTGTGTCTGTGTCTGTTTCAGGAACTATTAGACTGAATTGGGAATATTTAACTCTGGCTGGCAGCTTCTAGGGATTTAAATCTGACATTGTTACATCTTCTGGAGATTGCATCTTCTAGGGCAGAGAGTGCAACCACATTGTTGTATCTTCTGGAGATTGTGTCTTCTAGGGCAGAGTGTCCAACCACATTGTTTTATCTTCTTGAGATCATATCTTCTAGGACAGAGTGTCCAACTACGTTCCTTTAACCTTCAACTGAGAATGGTAGGGTAGAAGATAAAGCAAAGCCTCATACAACACTTGACAGGGAGTTCCATTCCCTCCTACACCTACTTTTTCTTCTTTCTTGCATTCTTTCTTGCTCTTTTTCCAGCTCTCCTCCACAGAAAACTGAATGGTTCTCCTGTAGATGGTTTTTGAAACTAGGTCAGCCGGGATGAAACAGACTCTCGCGTTCAAGGGCAACCAAGTATTCTCAGGTTTTATACAGCTCTCCTTTATGTGTTTGGAGATCATATTTTTAGAGAAAGGAAGGATTTGATAAGTCTTCCTGTTTGGGTTAGGGTTTGGAAGAAGCATTTGCAATTTTCTTGTATATTGTGTGGGTCAGATTCTTAACTTCACATCCTTCAAATCTCCTGGGTAAACTCTCTCTTCTCCTGGTTTACTGTTGCTATCTGACATGGAGGATAATTCAGTCTAAATGTCACCTCTGAAGACAGCATTGGGGAAATTATTCGGGGAAGATGGAGAAATATATTAATCCTTTCTTTCCAAATTTATCTGATGTATGTTTTCTGAAGCTGTGCAGGAACCAGCATGTCATCGGATTCCGAGGGTTACTTTTGGTCATAAAATACACTTCGTGGCATTTCTGTTTTACATTGTCACTTTCAACGGCTATTTCCCATACGACTTCAAGCAGCACACATTGGAACACAAGGTCCATTTGGACAACAACTGCTGGGTATAAACAGGTAGTCCTTGACTTACAACAAGTCCAACATTTCTGTTGCTAAGCAAGGCACTTGTTAAGCGAGTTGTGCTCCATTTTATGTGAGTGTTTGCTGGTAGGACGGATAGCAGAAAATTAGAAGCTATACTGAAACTGCTGAAATAATTGCTTTATGTCCAGTTCGCTACTAAAACATAGATGCGGGCTGGGGAATTCTGGAGTTTTGCTCCATTTTATGACCATTTTTGACACAGTTGTTAAGCAAATCATTGCAGAGAAGTGAATGATGTGATTGTTAAGCAAATCTGGTTTACCCCATTGACTTGTTTCATCAGAAGCTAGCTGGGAAGGTCACAAATGGTGACCATGTGACCTTGGGATGCTGCAACCATTGCAAATATGTGCCAGTTGCCAAGCGCCCAAATTCTGATCACGTATCTGTCTGGATGCTGCAATGGTTGTAAGTGTGAGTCATTTTTTTCACTGCTGTTGTAAGGGAAGGTTGTATTATAAATCTCTTGTTTTCCTCCTAAATCAGGGTTGCCCAAACTTGGCCACTTTAAGACTTGTGGAATTCAACTCCCAGAATTCCCCAGCCAGCCATGATCTATGGTTATTAGTGTGACTGGGGAATCCTGGGAATTGAAGTCCACAAATCTTAAAGTTGCAAGAGATGGACATCCTGCGGTAAATATTCCAGTGCCTGAGATGTATTTCACAAGAATTCTTCAGGTTAATGAATGAGCAATTACACTGACATTTTCATTTTCTAAATAAATAAAGATATTCGTATGGGATGTCCTTTAATTAACCAATCCCATTTATTGAGGGATAAATGGGTCTATTCACATTTTCTGTCCATCTACAATATTGACATTGCTTTTCCTTCTCTTCCTCCTCCGATAGACAAAATCTGGTCTGCCTCAGTGAAACAATCCTAACTAAGCAATCGCATTTTCGAACAATGCTTTTAAAAATACTAAACTGGGGCTTACAAAGACCTTAGCAAAATAATTGTGTTATAAATAATCAGAATTGATTTCTTACCCACCCCTTTCGGCAATAATTTTGGTGGCAACAACTAGAAATACATACTTGGACTTTTTTTTTAAGGGAGGGGAGGAGATTGTCCTATTGTAGTTGCCATGGCTACAAGTTAGTGGGAAATACATTGGCTCTATAGCAACTGGAGAATTAGATTTTATGCCCAATATTGAAATTTCCAGTATCTAATTTCTTCAGAATAAATCACACTAATGACCATAGAGGTAAAGCTGGAGGGAGTGTAATCTATAGTCAAGAATTTACTTAAGTAAGAGTAACACAAAGCAATTGTACCATGTGTGCATTGACCTCAGCCCTGACATTTGAATTAAATCTGTGTTTGTTTGTTTTTTTTAAAAAAGGAGAGAGATTTTTGAGAGACTGTGTGAAAATGCTAATGACTATTTGAGAAAATAACAACAAAAAAGAGGTAATTGGTGAAACCAGTACCGGGTAAAGGACTTGGGAATATTTTTCCCCATGAGATCCATGTTGAAGCTACTGACTAAGATTTCAATCTAGAACATAATTATAAAGAAATAGTGGTTTAATGGAATTCTACTAGAGATCTTCCTAGAAGCATATCTCAACTGCTGTATGCTGTATAATAGTATGGTGACCAAATTTCATCATAGAATCACACAGTGATAGAATCATCATAGAATCATAGAATCAATCATAGAATATCCAATATCGCAGTGGTTGCCACAAAGAAGAGGGAATTCAAGCTATTCTCCAAAGCACCTGAAGGCAGGAGAAGAAGCAACAGATGGAAACTAACCAAAGAGAGAAGCAACCGAGAACTAAGGAGAAATTTCCTGACAGTTAGAACAATTAATCAGTGGAACAACCTGCCTCCAGAAGCTGTGAATGCTCCAACACTGGAAGTTTTTAAGAAGAGATTGGACAGCCATTTGTCTGAAATGGTATAGGGTCACCTGACTGAGCAGAGAGGTTGGACTAGAAAACCTCCAAGGTCCCTCCCAATTCTGTTATTCTATTCTATTCTATTCTATTCTATTCTATTCTATTCTATTCTATTCTATTCTATTCTATTCTATTCTATTCTATTCTATTCTATTCTATTCTATTCTATTCTATTCTATTCTATTCTATTCTATTCTATTCTATTCTACTCTACTCTACTCTACTCTACTCTACTCTACTCTACTCTATATTCTATTCTATTCTATTCTATTCTATTCTATTCTATTCTATTCTATTCTATTCTATTCTATTCTATTCTAGAATCAATCATAAAATCTATCATAGAACTGGAAGAACCATGGAGATTTTCAAGTCCAATCACCTGCTCAAGGCAGGAGACCTTATGCCATCCCAACTAAGTAGCTGTCCAATCATTTCTGGAAAACCTCCAATGTTGGGAGAGAAGCTGTTCCATTGCCCCATTGATTAATTAAAGTCCAACTAGCTTTCCCCATGCCTCTGGGAAGAAAAATGGCAGGCGAATCAGATAAGAGTTGCTTTTGCTTTGTAAGATGTTCAAGATCCTTTTCTACTATTATTTAAGGACTCAAAAAAGTCTTCATGCAGATTGACCATACTCATCATTATTTTCAGTGCCGTCGTAACTTCGAATGGTCACTAAATGAACTGCTGTAATTCAAGGGCTACCTGTATCTTCTTATTTAATGTGCTGATCCACTCCAAAGAGCCAGACAATTATTCCCTCATCACAGGCTTTCAAAAGAACATTTGCTGAAAAGAAAAAGAAAAGAAATGGAAAAAGGAAATATAAATATTGGGAGCTGGACTTTTCCATTCTCCGAATCGTCATTTAAATTCAACACTCGAAGGGTGATTTTCTATGCTATTTCTTTTTTCTTTCCTTCTTGTTCTGCCTCCTAATAGGGAATTATCCCCTGCCGGTTCCCTAATAAACTTGTTCAGACTTACAGCGAGGTTTTCAAAAGGAAAGTCTTCAATAGGAAAACAGCACATTGTTTAACACCGACACACAAACACACACATACAACCTTCCTGTCTTGCACATGAACAGATTATAAAGCATCTTTTCACAACTTGGACAATTAAAGTCGGCTGCGGTTTATTTAAAATCAAAATCATAAGACTGCATTTAAAACAAAGCAGAACTGTGTGTGGTGTATGGAGTCAACTGCTGTTAAACTAGAGCCGTGAATTTGGTTTGTTTTTTTTAAGTATCACATATCCTGCAGCAACTTCCAGCATTGGGATGAGAGCTTCCATCTTTGTAATTCTTTTCAACCCAGCAGAAGGTTGGAAAGGAACAGTGTGGAGAGACTCCAGACTCTTATCTCTGTCCATTAGCAAAATAACCCTCTGAAAACGGAACAAAACTGGACCAAATTAGGCATTGGGTGGAAAGAATAGCAAAAGCACTTAGACTTATCTATTGCTTCACGGTGCCTTTACAGCCCTCTCTAAGCAGTTTACAGAGTCAGCATATTGTCCCCAACAATCTGGGTCCTCATTTTACTGACTTTGGAAAGATGGAAGGCTGAGTCAACCTTGAGCCGGTGAGGATCGAACTGCCAAATTGCTGACAGTCGGCAGTCAGCAGAAGTAGCCTGCAGTACTCCATTCTAACCACTGTGCCACCACCAACAAAATAAATAGAAAATTAAGTTTAGTGTTGTCATCTGCCTATCATACAACATACTAAAAGCACTGAAGTGGCTTCTTATGATCTACCGTGCCCAGTTAAAGATGTGGACAGCAATGGAAGGAAGGCCTTAAATGGTTTTATTTATTTATTAAATTTGTTTGCTGCCAATCGGACTGTGAGGTGACAGTGGGCAGCTTACAACATTAAATAACATTTAGATTTGGGATGAAAGTCCTTAAAAAAACACCTCTTTATATCCCACATACTCCAAGAGCTTGGTTAAGCTGTGGAGGCCTTTGTTAGTGTGCAATTGTGGGTCCAGGCCACAGTGTGGGGGAACATAAATTAGTGGTAGCACTTTCTGATTTTAGAATTTTCTGCTGGGGATGGCATATAGTATGCGCCATATCTTCTCAAGGTTTAAACTATAGTTTAAGGCATGCTTGTTCACTTGGGCTTTTCCAACACAACTGTTTCAGAATCAAAAACGCTACCTATTAATTATCATTTTAATTAAAATGTTCTGTTTGAAAGGGTGCATAGCAAAAAAACCCTGCACTTTATTGTTTTAATGATTTGTTTTTATGGGTGCTTTTAGTTTCCATAGGTTTATAGGAGAGAGGGAAAAGGGGAGAGAACTCAGAACTGATTTAACCTCTGTTAAACAAGTAGAGAATCTTAATAATTGCAATAGGTCTGATTATTTTAAATCTCAGTTCCCAAAACTGTGGATTGATAACCAGTTCGAGGCAATGATTCTTGATTTTTTTAGGACAAAATGTGATTTGAAAGACGTAAGAGTTATCAGGAATTTTTAAAATGAATTTTGTGTGTGTATATATATATATACATACATACACACACACACATATACATATATACACATATATACACATACACATACACACACACACATACACATATTTCAGAATCACACACAACTCTGTAGGGTAGTCCAGGAAAAGATACAGCTCCTTTAAGTAGTTACTACATACGCACTGATTCCTATTCCAAATTGCACTTTTTCTTTCAAATCAGTTATCTGCATATCTCTGGTTTCCATATTACTTGAGGATTTAGGAACTTTTTAAACTTCTTTCAATAAGCCCCATAAGCATTTCACGAGAACCATAGAATGGCACAATGATTTTAACTTTTAATAAATGTTAATAAAAGTAGCTAAGAATCTTCATGCTAAGTTCAGGATGCACTTACTACCTCATTATCATGAGTGTAGCAATGTTGCTAATGCCATTAAATCATTTGTTCTTTTGATTTGCCTGAAGCACTCATATTTCAGAGGGGAAAAAACTAGGCAACAAAGAATGATCCTGGGAAAATAGCTTGCTTCATTAAGCAGCAAAGTTTGATTTAGCCGAATGTTTATCCCCAGAGTCTGTCTGTCAGTGAAATGAGCCACATTCTTGAATTATATATAAAAGAATCTTTGACCTGTTTAAATTGGTTTTGAAATCTGCAGAAACTGGGTTTATGCAATGGATGCTCCTGTAATTTTTAAGGGGGTGGGGCTGACATTGCATGCTTTAATAGACTGATTATGAATAACTTTTGATTGCCCCATGGTGGTATTAATTATCTGTGTGGTCTCTAAGAGTCAAAAATGAGCTAACAGAAACCAATCAAATCAATCAATCTGGCATTTAACTCAATTCCTTCCCATAGAATAATGGAGTTGGAAGGAACCTCAGAGGTATTCTAATATCCAACCTCCTGATCGAAGAAGAGACCCTATATAATCTCAGACAAATGGTTATCCAGTCTCTTTTTGAAAGCCTTCAGTCATGGAGCCCCCACAACGTCTGAGGGCAGGTTATTCCATTAGTTGATTGCTCTCACCATTACGAAATTTCTCCTTGGTCCTAGGTTGCTTCTCTCCTTGGTTAGGTTCCAACTGTTGTTTCTATTTGTCTTGCCTATTGATGCTTTGGGAAATAGTTTGACTCCCCCTCGTCTTTGTAGGAGCCCCTCAAATATTGGAACAGTGCTATCATGTCCCCCATTCCCCCAATGGCAAAATCCCCGATCCCTCAACATTGCTATCATGCCCCATTTGCTGTTTGGCCCATAGGCATTTAACACATGGCAGGATTGATAGATGGTTAGATGAGAGAGAGAGAGAGAGACTATTGTTTAGCTGTTTAGTTGTTTCATGCAATCAATATTAGCAAAATGCAGAACCATTTTTCAAAGGCACAAATTCAAACAACCTATAACACTCTTTGTTTTACAAAAGAATGCATTTTCTTTGACCACAATTTGAATTGATTTTATATCCTTGAGTTTCAATTCAATGTAGTGTCATCATTACATCTCTCTCAAAGGCTGTTTGTCTGGGAAGCCAATATGAACAATGCATCTATGCAAAGAGCCGCAAACATGCCGATGGATGCACACAAGATGAGGATAAAGGGCCATTCTTGAACTAGTTGAGTCAAGGGAATTGTGCTTCATTTATGACTCTGGTGAGAAATGAGATGTCACTCTGATTATTGACGGGTGTTTTGGACAACTACTTACCTGAGCTTCGATAAAAAGCTTATTTTAATGTTCACTTTTCAAGGATTGGCCAATGACAGTTTTCATGTTTCACTGGCTGGATTTCAGCTTCAGTAACTTCCCATCAAATGGCTGAGAGAGGTTGGAGGGATTCAGTCATTACAAAATCCAGAACTTGTATTGCAGCCTGTGACTTGCTTATTCAGAAGTATGTCCGAATGTGTTTAAAGAGGATTATTTGCAAATGGGTTTCTGTTGGACAGTGGCCTTATTAACTCGACCTATTATGATTCCCAAATACTCTAACATACTTCTTGGTTCAACAAAACATGAAATTAAAATGTGAAACACCTAATCATATTTCGGGTGGAAATTGGTTTAGGATTGCATGTTTTGAGAAAAGACATGTTTTATAACTAGTTTGTAAATGCACAATTTTGTGTATACCCTTTTTTAATAAAGAAGTGGGGCAGTATGAATATGACTGAATAAATGTGCAAATTGCAAAATTAACTAATCATCACTCATTTCTTGAGTGGGAAAAGGATTTTAACAAGCTTATGGTTCCATTAGAATGCAAGAACATTGGACAACTTTATGATTTTTTGATCTAAAAAAAAAGGACACTATGTGTCCCTTTGCTACTGGATAATGTCTTTTCTAAACACAGATGGGAATACAACTTTGTTAAAGAGGAATGAAGTGAACACTGAAATGCAACAGTCTAAACACTGAAGCATTACTGGGAACTTAAGAGTTCTTCTTGGTTGTATTTTCTGGCATACCATTTCAAGCATTTTGTTGCACACACACACTCACATACATCCCCAAGAAATTAGCTTTGTTAACACCGCAGAGTTTGGAATGCAATCAAATTATTTGAGTGGCAACCAGCCAGAGTTGGTTAAGATGGGAGAAAGAAAGAAAGAAAGAAAGAAAGAAAGAAAGAAAGAAAGAAAGAAAGAAAGAAAGAAAGAAAGAAGAAAGAAAGAGACAGATGGATGGAAGGAAGGAAGGAAGGAAGGAAGGAAGGAAGGAAGGAAGGAAGGAAGGAAGGAAGGAAGGAAGGAAGGAAAGGGATGGACAGATGGAAGGAAGGAAGGAAGGAAGGAAAGAAAGAAAAGTATGGACAGATGGATGATAGAAGGAAGGAAGGAAGGAAAAGGATGGACAGATGGATGGAAGGAAGGAAGGAGGTGTATTTGTGTGTGTTTGTGTTTGTGTGTCTGTGTGTGTAAGAGAGTAACATACAGACAGACAGAGGGAGAGGGAGAGAGAAGCTTCAAAGAACATCAGAGGCAAAGTATGGAAATTGTACCTATCATCTCTTCTGGATTCCTTCAGCCTTGCAACGATGCCTCTGACTATACACGTTTAACCAATCTGCATTCCTGCATTCAAAAATAGCAAGAGGGGGTGTATTATCAGCCCCTCCCCCTCTAGAAAAAGGAGATGCGAGTTCCAGTTCTTTACAGCAAGGCAGGATATCTGTCAAAACCACTGAAACATATCTTGACTTCTGGTGTCAAATAGTCCATCAGTCCACAATGAGGCTCATTTGCAGAACTCATTAAGAGTTCTTCAGTTAGCCCGGCTGAAAGACGTGCAACACTGACGGATCCCTCTTTTGGAATTCTATTTTTGCACTGAGTTTTAATCAGGCAGTTTGCATCAAACAGAGGTGGCAGGGCCGCCACTACGCCGTAAGAAACGGCAAAGATGATTTAAATAAACGCCTTGATCTCTTGGCAGTTCTAGCATGAAGCTGATGGACTTTCAATGAACTTATGTGTCAGTACCAAAGACAAGTTATCCATCAAATATATATATATATATATATATATATATATATATATATATATATATATATATATATATATATTTCACAGGAAAAAATGAAGCGGTTCTGTGGTCAGTTTAAATTAGGCCTGTAACCTGCCAAGCTAAAAACAGCCATGAACAAATTTTACAAGTAATTTAAAATTATCTTTTGTGAAAGAAAAGAGAGGGGAATCAAAACAGAGAGTTTAATACATGCAAAAACTGTCCTCTGAATTAGTAGATATATCATTTCCAGAGAAGAAATGGAGATTTTTTTTGATTGATTTCAGCAGAGCTGTCCTTACATTATTTCAAAAGCCAGGCTGAGAGAAAGAGGGACTTTGAATTTTGCCTGTGAAGCAAGAGCCAACTCCTTGTAGGAGTTCTTTTTTGCGGAACAGCTTTTGTCTCCGTCCAGAACATCATAGGAAAATCTGAGCTCCCTTGGCTGACCAGAATTGACATGATAATCTAGTTTACTTGTAAAAAGGAGAGACAAAAAAAAGACAAAAGGAAGGATCTTTATTTCTTAGCTGGTGAAGGCAAAGCAGTATGAAAAGATCAGCAGAAAGTTTGAGTCACCAGTTCTACTATCGAGATTCTCCTTAAATTTTGATCAAGCATGTAGGTGTGGGAGGCAAATTAAACAAATACTAGGGACCCTTGTGTTCCACCTTATTCCTTCACACTCGCTCCCTTCTTTTACCCTTCCTTTCTTCCTCCCCTCCTCCCTTCTTTTTTCCCTTCAGCTTCTCCTTCCTTCCTTCCTTCCTTCCTTCCTTCCTTCCTTCCTTCCTTCCTTCCTTCCTTCCTTCCTTCCTTCCACGCTCCCTTCCTCCCTCTCTCCCTCCCTTCTCCCCCCCATCTCCCTTCCTGACTTATAGTTTTTTTTTTAAAATACAGCCTTTATGGTCCTTTACACTTTATATTTATGGTTATCACGCCTCGCTACAAATAATAAAGTGTTAGCTGTTCCTGTATTTCATAAGAGCTTGTCAGAACATGTCATATTTCATTCTGCCAACCAACAAAGCACCCCAAAGAAAGGGGAGGGAGGGAGGGCTACATTCTTTATCTTTAAAATGCTCCTAATTTCTTGGGGGAGGGGAAATCCTCTGGTCTACCGACATATTCTTCTGCACAAATTTGGACATGCTGGTTGTGGAATTCTGGGAGTTGAAGTCCACATCTCTTAAAGTTGCCAGGTTTGAGCATCAGTGCTGTAGATAAACCTTGAAATTACTCCCTCCAAATCCCAGCGAAAGGTTTTCTGAGGTTGAAAAGATCAGTAAATCTTATTTGTCCCATCATATCAGAAGCTAATGACTCTGAGATTTATTGTGGATATTGAGCTTGTATCCTTGAAGTAAATTGAGAGGGGGGAAAAATATTAAGTAACTGTCCCTTCCCTCAGTGAAAAATTACTGCAAGGCCTCCGATTCAGGTTCACCAGACTTTGCTTAGTTTCAGTAATTCAGAACACCTTGGAAGGAAAGTCAATCATTTAGATCAATAGTGCCTATTTTCCCCCAAGTGATGGGAAGTTCCAAGGAAATGCTCTAACGCATTAGCTATATATATATAAGCAGCACTATCATGCTATTATTTTTTATTACATAAGGTGGGAAAAAGAAACAAGCAAGTAAGGTACCATGTGTCCGAAACAGCCACCAAAGGCCAAGGATGAAATGAAGGCTTCAACGTGCAAATGGATTTTAACCAGCTGGCCAAGAAGGGGTTTATCTTTACAAAAACTGCGTAACTTCTGCAAAAAAAAAAAAGAACTCCATAATTGGACTTTGACAGTATTTCATTCATGTCTTTTAAGTTTTGTATAGTTTTTATCTTTTTAAGATTGTAAATGTGAAATGTTAGTACCACTTTATAATGCCTTGGAAAGTTGCATCCAGTTTTGGTTCCCACAATATAAAAAAAGAGGAGACGGTGAGTTCTGGTCCCTCCTTGGGCATAAATGCCAGCTGAATGACTTTGGGCCAATCACCAGAAGGATGTGGGTTCTAGTCCTGCCTTAGTCATGAAAGCTGGCTGGGTGACTAATACATCAATGGGCCATATCAAGAACATTTTGCTTGGGGCTACCTCCGATTGGAAGCCATTCTTAGAAATATCTTCCATGTGTTGGGGGCTGGAATTAAGCTTTATTCAAAGTGGACTACTCTCCATCTTCAGGGAAAGTGATTACAAATTTGAAAGCAATATGAGACTTAAAGTGAGAATTAATTCTCACACAATCAGTGAGAAACCAGATAAGAGCAAGCTTCACCATCGTGAAAACAAAGATCGGGTGGAAACAAGCAAAATCTCTGTGCAGGGCAGTATGAACAACTAAACTTTGTCTTTGCAAATAAGGTTAGCCTATTATTTACTGTAGGGACGTGGTGGCTCAGTGGGTTAGGATGCTGAGCTTGTCGACCAGATGGTCGGCAGTTTGGCGGGTTGAATACCGAGTGCCACGTAACAGCGTGAGCGCCTGTTACTCGTCCCAGCTTCTGCCAACCTAGTAGTTTGAAAGCACGTAAAAATGCAAGTAGAAAAATAGGGACCACTACGGTGGGAAGGTAACAGCGTTCTGTGCGCCTTTGGCGTCTAGTCATGCCCGCCACATGACCACGGAGATGTCCTCGGACAAGCGTTGGCTCTTCGGCTTTGAAACGGAGATGAGCACCGGCCCCTAGAGTTGGAAACAACTGTTCTGTACCAGCCTGCTACCGGCCCTGCAGAAAAGGCAGGGACAACCCCTTTTACAATAAGGCAAGAGGCTGGATTTACGCCTGCCAAATTTATTACTACAAAAACAAACGGAACAAGACAAACCAAGAAACAGGAGCTTAAAGAAACAGGAACAATCCACCCAGTCACTGTCTCCTTAGTCTAACCGACCCCCCAGGGTTATTGTTCTAGGGAAAATAGGAGGAAGAAGAACTATTAACTATATTTGCTGCCTTGAGTTACTTATAAAAGTAATAAAGACATGATTTCTTTTTAAAAAAAACCTCTGTATTCCTGCAGAAATAATTTTCTGGGGTCACATTTTATGCCAGTGGTTGGTAAGGTAGAAACCATAAGATATGTTCCAACCTCAACCTCTCTTGTGCTAATTTCTTATATCTTTATCTTTTATTATTATTATTCTTTCCTTCCTCCCTGATCTTCCTCTGTTGCTTTTTCCAAAGGCTGAAATCAAGATGATCATCTTAAGCAATTTCAGAATTAAGCCTGGGATCACACAAAAAGATTTCATTTAGAGTTGCCAGTTAAGTTGGAGAGTAGGAAATGGAAGCCTTTCAGCCTTACCAATTTTCTCTTGGCTGCATCTAAATCTATCTTGTTATTAAGCAAAGGAAACATTTGATATCATGATTGCCAAATGACAGCATTAGCTCAAATTGGTTTCTTATTATAGGAAGATTTCAAAGCTTGATAGATATCATATAAAACCCCAATTTTGCATAATCAAAAACTTATATTTTGAGACTGCTTATTATTCAGCAGTAAAGGAGATTCCTATTAGCAACTGTAAATAATGGCATTAAAAGGCAACTATTTTTTCCCCCCAAACATATCTGTGAAAAGTGCCTTTTAATATTCACTAAAGCCAATTTTATGCAAATGAATTTATTGATTTAATGTTTTTAGCTGGCAAATGTTTATTTAGCGTGTTTTTCTGTGATGTGGTTTTACAGCAGCAAAAAGTAAAATTTATTTATATCCATGGCATTTGGAAAACGAGGAGGAATATGACGTTGAAAGAGGTAAAAAAAATATGGATAATTTAAAGTAGATACAAAATGACTATTATAAATTTGCCACCGTGCTGGGTATTTTCCCAAACAGCGTGTTTTCATTATATTTTGGCACTGGAGTGAAATCTGAGACTTGCAAGATTGATGTCAGCCTCATTCGGGTAGACTAGACCAGGAAATAAACTCCGTAGGAAAGCTTAAATGACTTTTATTGAGATTTTATTGAGATAATCTGATTACGAAATGCATCCACCCCCTTATACCTCTGTGATTTAGGAAGGTATCTCTCTGAGTCTCTTCCAAACACAGATAGTCCTCAATTTACAGCAGTTCATTTAGTGACTGTTCAAAGTTACAGTAGCACTGAAAAAGTGACTTATGACCATTTTTCACACTTACGACCGTTGCAGATTCCCAGGCTCACTTGATCAAAATGTGGGCATTGGGCAAATGGCTTATATTTATGATGGTTGCAGTGTCCCAGGATCACAGGATCCCCTTTTGCAGCCTTCCGACAAGCAAAGTCAATGGGGAAGCCGGATTCGCTTAACAACTGTGTTACTAATTTAACAACTGCAGAAATTAAACTGTGGCAAGAAAGGTTAAAATCTACCCATCTTCAAGTCACCAAGGTTGAAAAAACACTAGTATAGGGTCTCCTGCATGAGCAGGGGGCTGGACTAGAAGACCTCTAAAGTGCCTCCCAACTCTGTTATTCTGACCTCCTGTAGGTTTAGGTTTAGGTTTATTCAATTTCTATACCGCCCTTCTCCCGAAGGACTCAGGGCGGTTAACAGGGCATATATAAATAACAGTACAAAAATTAAAAAGAAATTAAACCAATGCCCAATTAAAATACAATGACAATAAAATAGTAAAAAACCCATTAAAGAACCCTAATATTCCCCATCAGGCCAGACCAGCTAGTTCAAATAAGTGGGTCTTCAGCCCGCGGCGGAAGGAGCAAAGGTCCGATGCCATCCGGAGCTCAACCGGCAGTTGGTTCCATAATGCCGGAGCACCCACAGAGAAGGCCCTCCCCCTGGGGGCCACCAGTCGACATTCCCTGACCGGAGGCACCCTGAGGAGGCCCTCTCTGTGGGCACGCACAGGGCGGAGGAGAGTTGACGCCGGCAGCAGGTGGTCCTCGAGGTATCCCGGACCCATGCCATGTAAGGACTTAAAGATCATAACCAAAACCTTGAACCTGTAGACCCAAGCAGATGATTAACAAATCCTGTTAAGTGTTAAAGAATGAGCTACTAAAATGTTTCAGGTGTTAAACTGCTCCAGAGGAATAGCCTGGCACTCTTGATTGCAATGTCTCCATCCCCGATTGGTAACCCTCTAGATAAATTACTACTATGGAGAGAAACAATTAACTGAAAACTCTTCCTTCTTGACCTTGTGAGTAGGAGCCATGGGTTTGATTCCTAATGGAACTAATGACTGAAGAAAATCTGTAATTAGATCTGCAGACTGTATGCTGCATAGACAAATGCTCAAGGAATTGTCTTTACGTAAAAAGCATGTAGAAGTTGATATAATTCACCACCAGGATGGTGTTGGAGAAACGGCAGATAATAGCCCCCACCGGAAGCCGTTTTTTTCAGCTGCAAGAGGTGTATCGTGGATGGTTTCCCCTTTGTAAAAAGAAGGTTGGAAATGAGTCCAACTGTTAGAGAAACTATGATGATCCATAGTGTTGGTGATTAATGTTTTGATCATTTATGGATCATCTAAAGCAGGGATAGGCAACCTGGGCTCTTTTGTGACTCTTTTGTGTGGCTGGCTCAGGAATTCTGGGAGTTGAAGTCCACAAGGCATAAAAGACCCAAGGTTGCCTACCCCTGATCTAAAGGACTTGAAGTGATGTGGGGTGGAGTGTTGTCCTCGTTTTATAATGTCTGCCATGCTTGGAAATACAAGAACGGGAATTTCCAGAGCTGTAAGCCTGTCAGTCAACTGCAACGAAAGCAATTTGTCATCTCCTTCGTTTAGGGTGCTGCAGAAATATTTGGCGTACAGTTGGGAATGTTAAAGCAGAGTTATGCATGTTCACATCTTTAAATTCATGTTCCTTTTGGATTATCCTACTTCAAAGATTTTCTCTGGGTCTAGCCTCCAGGCACCAGGGATTTAGTACTTGCTCAATTAGTGTTTTTTTAAAAAAAAACTTTTAAAAAAAACTTTGTATAGCTTATTTTAACTGCGTTAGTCAGGATAGATGCTTCTCTGAGACACACACACACACACAGAGAGGGTAGGGGAAACGTGAGCAAGGTAATTTCCTTTATTTTGATGTAATAAAAATGCACTAAACACTGTTAGAAATGAAGGATGGAGTGGGTGTTGCAGAAACCATGATTTCTTTTTGAAATCTGCATTTATAAGAAGCAGAAATTATAATTCAGCATGGCTTGGCCACCTTGGAGGGAGGGAAGGAAGAAGGAAGGAAGGAAGGAAGGAAGGAAGGAAGGAAGGAAGGAAGGAAGGAAGGAAGGAAGGAAGGAAGGAAAATAAAAGGGGGAAAGGGAAGGAAGGAAGGAAGGAAGGAAGGAAGGAAGGAAGGAAGGAAGGAAGGAAGGATGGAAGGAAGGAAGCTATGCATCCTGCTACACCTTTTCTGAAGGAGGGATAAATAGATAAATACATAGTTAGATTGACCATCCAAGACCAAAGCACATAGGACAGATAATAGAACAACAAACTGACAATATTCTGATATTAGTTCATTAATCTCTGCTGAATTTTACAAACTATAAAAGAAAACTGCTGACGAAATGGATGTATTCCTTTTAGAGAGGAAATAAGTAAAATCCATTTGAGCACCCTGAGAATTTTATTATGGAAGCTCTAAGGAAAAAGCAGATGTCTGCCTGCCACTGACAAAACAAAACAACATGGATAGTAGCTTTAATAGCTTCAGCGCCGGAAGAAACAATAACGACAACAATCTATTGCTGCATGTACCAACATGGCCCATTTGGACCAGTGTGCAGGTACTCCTTGAGTTACTTCAGTCATTTGCTTAGTAATCATTCAGAGTTACTACGGCAGAGAAAAAAAGCAGCTTAAGACCATTTTTCATACTTAGGAACGTTATTTGCATCCCCGTGGTCTCGTGATCAAAATTCAGCCACTTGGCAACTGACTCCTATTTATGACGGTCGCAGTGTCCCCAGGATCATGTTGACCCCCTTTTGCGACCTTCTGACAAAGCAAAGTCAATGGGGGAAGCCAGATTTACTTAACAACCAGGTTATTAACTTAACAGGGATTCACTTAACAGCTATGGCAAGAAAGCTCGTAACGTGGGTCAAAATTCACTTCGCAACTGCCTCGCTTAGTAACAGAAATGTTAGTCTGAGTTGTGGTCGTACGTCGAGGACTACCTGTGTGGAAATCAGGTGAACCTGGAAGTAAAAGAAGTTGAGGATAACTCCACAGGGGTGGAGCTGCCACAACGTGATTACGCAGAGAATCAATTAGATTGTTGGGTCAACGGCTAAAGCTTCCCTCAACTATCTATTTTTATGGTAATACGCAGGCTTCCTCTGCCATTCGACAGGCTGCAATGGATTTCAGGGGACTAATAACAGGCATCAAATTGTCAATTATTTTGCTTATTGTCCCTGTGGTGGCTTCATTTGGATTCCCTGCCTGAGGCACCAACATGACCTGGTCTGCCTCTGCTGGATTACAGAGTTCAAGAACTTGTCGGAAGCCTCCTCGGCAAATACATACATACATAAAAGGTAAAGGTAAAGGTTCCCCCGCACATGCGTGCTAGTCGTTTCCGACTCTAGGGGCCGGTGCTCATCTCCGTTTCCAAGCCGAAGAGCCAGCGCTTGTCCGAGGACATCTCCGTGGTCATGTGGCCGGCATGACTAGACGCCAAAGGTGCACGGAACGCTGTTACCTTCCCACCGTAGTGGTCTCTATTTTTCTACTTGCATTTTTACGTGCTTTTGAACTGCTAGGTTGGCAGAAGCTGGGACGAGTAACAGGCGCTCACTCTGTTACGCGGCACTCGGGATTCGACCCGCCAAACTGCCGACCTTCTGATCGACAAGCTCAGCGTCCTAACCCACTGAGCCACCGCGTCCCTTTACATACATACATACAAACATAACATACATACATACATACATACATACCTAAAGGAGCTGCTTTGCCCAGCAGATATTCCATTTATTTTATTTTTTTCATTATTCCTCATTTAAAAGAGTAAAATTAGAACAGCCTCTTCAGTCACATACATCTCCCAATTAAAACTGACCCTTGGGGATGTGACACCGAACATAAGCTGCGGAGGGGAAAAAAAAATCTAATTAAATTTGAAGAAGGAAATATACAAAAAAAAAAGAAGAAGAAGAAGTTGGAAGAACCAGAGTTACACTTTTCGTTGCCAGGTTAAACTTTCCTTACTTAACTCTGTTTGTACAACTTTTTCTACTTGTCAACGTAAAAGAGAAGCATTTATTTATTTATTAAACCCGCAAGTGCATCAGGAAAATATTTAGAGTTGGTTCAAAGCAAGCAATAAGAAAAATGTCAACGAGAACTTTTTTCTGCTGTTTTTTTGTTTGTTTGTTTGTTTGTTTTAGTGATCCAGTATCTTTGGGCTTCTAAGAATAGTTGTTAATTAAAGAGGAAGATAGCCTAAGCTTCTGTGAATATTTGGCTTGCCCAAACAAGAAGGAAACAGGTTGTGAGAACAAGGAAGGAAATATGTGTCCAACTTCAGTGTTTCCAGGAGTCGCTCCTTCGCATCTGAAGATAGGAAAGATGTGATGAAGCTCTCCCTTTCCAGCTGAGAATCTTAGATATATGAAGTCTATAGTGACTGTCTTGAAACGTAATGGTTGGATACTAATGATAAATAGAAAGAAGAGAAAGAGAGAGAGACAGAGAAGGAGGAGGCCTACAGAAGAGTGGATTTTACAAAGCTGTGGAGGTAAAATTAGTTAAGGATTTTACAAAGCTGTGGAGGTAGAGGCTTTAAGAGTATGGTGTCTATTGTAGAGAAACCCTATTTATCTCATCCATGTCCTACTAACTTCAAGTCAAGGAAGAAGAAGATGATTCTTCACAGATCTTCTTCAACGTATGATCTGATTTAACTGAGAATGGCCACCCTGTGTAGGCTTGGTATTCAGTGCATCAACTTCTCGGGGAGTGTTAAGCTGCAGTGGAACTCATCAATAATCTGGGTGCCCTGTTGTGGACCACAAATAGAGCACATTGCAGTAATCCAATCAAAACATTGGTTACCAATGCCTTCATCCATAACTCAAAACCAGCAAAATTCAGCCAAGACACCTCCAGGATACAATCTCTACTTGCTGATCAAGCAGTAACTGTGATTCCTGCTGTGGCTTCAGATGAAGCAGAATCCCAACTAAGATGGCCATCACTGTGTGATTCCCTTGCGCTGAACAGAAAGAGTCTCTTCTAAGACGGTGACTCCATCTTCACCGATTTTGGACCAACATACATTGAAAAATAATTAAGTAATTAATTTTTTGGGGGGGGACTTTTAATTATTTAAAGGGAGCCTAATTAGTTAAGGATGTGACGTTTGCCAACTTAATTTGATTCTATCTGACAACGTTAACCTTTTCTTGAATAATAGGGGGGATAGTGATAATAACCATAGTTTTATTCATCTATTGTCCTTTCTTGTAAAAAAAATCCCAAGGTGATGAAGAAAGAAATTAAAATAAAACATGACTGAAAAGCAATTAAAAGCATCCTATATAAAACATGATCCACTTGCACGAACCAAGGAACTAAGGAACAATAATCCAATAGATAAACAGAATACTCATAATGGTGGAGAAGGAGAATTGGTCATACTTAGGAAAGAAAATACAAGTCCCTGGAACCACTGGTGTAATTTTTAGAAGATGGAAGATAGAATCATATGGCTGGAAGGGACCTCAAAGGTCTTCTAGTGCAACCCCCTGCTCAAGACAGGAACCTTGTACCATCCCGGTCAAATGGTTAACCAGTCTATTTTTGAAACCCTCCAGTGATGGCACACTCACAATTCCAGGAGGCAAGCTATTCCACTGATGAATTTTTCTTACTATCAGAAAATTTCGCCCTAGTTCTAGGATCTCTCTTTAACAAACTTGCGCCTTCTACTTCTTGTCTGGCCAACATGCCTACTTAGAAGCAAGGTCGAGGTCAAGGTTTACATGTAGAAGGAAAGTCCATAAAGTGTTAGCAAAGTTATATGGTAGTCTTAAGCATGATGACTGAATGCCCTACTAAGTCCTTCCAAGGGCAACCTTCCAGGTACAGTAATAAGAAGGGTAAAAAGAAATGCCTCTGGGGTTGCCCATTGCCCATTGCCATTTTCCAGCAGAAATATGAAATCTAATTTCTGCAAAGAGCCTATCCATTTTTGCAGCTGTACATGTTTAATGCAAGCACTGAAGCACAGGTCCTTTGAACTGCTATTGCCATAACCTCTGCATTCTAATTAGAAAGCGTCTACATTTATCTCCCTTCTGCCAGCCCCTAGCTCCCTCTCGTGGCTAATTAAACCAAGCCTCTCCTTTCCTGGGTGTTCCTTCTCTGTAATGATCCACACCATCATTTATGGCTTCCAGCAGTAGGTGCGAAGTCACTAACACCAGCTTGGATGGGCAGAGTGAACTCTTGACTCTTTCCTTTGGATGAGAAGCACGTTCTGTGAGCAAGTTAATTTGTCATGCAGGTTTTGCTCCAAACCTGCATCGAAGAGGATGGTTAATTTGTTTTGCAGGTGTTGAAGGGGAAAGGAAAAAATTGGCAAGGAGCAAAATTGCTCTAGCAGAGGGGATATTTTTTGCTGGGTTTGAAAAAGGGCCGTCAGTAAAATCTGCTTTCTTTGTATGCCAAAACTTGGTTTGCGAATAGTTTTGTTGCGGCGCTTGTCCTATGAACCTCGCACGGGCCTCTTGTCTTGGAGAATTGCCCAATAGCGATTGACCAATCTGTACAGAGCTTCAGTCACTGAATTTAGAGAGGATTCATAGACCATGGTTTCCAATTGGGTAGAAGCAATGTGGGAAGTAGAAACTGGCTAGCAACCAAAAGGTAGAGGGTTCTTATCAGTCAACTAGCCGTATATGATAGATTATTGTAGACAGAGAAAAGTAAAGGTTTCCCCTCTCCAGTCATATCCAATTCTAGGGGAGCGGTGGTCATCTCCGTTTCTTAACCAAGGGAGCCGGTGTCATCTGAAGACATTTCTCTGGCCATGTGGCCAGCATGACTATATGCCAAGATGCACAGAATGCTGTTACTTTCCCACCAAAGTGGTACTTATTTATCTACTTGCATTTGCATGCTTTCAAACTACTAGGTGGGCAAAAGCTGAGGCAAGAGCGGGAGCTCAACCAGTGTGCTTTGCTGGGATCTCGAACCTGGGCTGTTAACTTTCCAGCCAACAAGCCCAACATCTTAATTATTAATTAAAATCATTCCTCAAACTGGTCTGATTCACTGCAGATTTCTGAATCCGTTTGGAAAGGGGTGATAGAATCTTGCATATAATCCAAAGTACTTGAATTAGTTCAAAGGCATCCAATTTGATTTGACAATTCAGTTCAGCTTCCTGATTCAGTCTGGAAACTCTGTTCAGTTCAGAATTTCTGGCAAATTGCCTTTGAATTGAATCTCTGAAAGGCAGTTCTAGCTTGTGACAGGTAAATAAAATGTAGGAAAAATGACTTATACCTATAATGAGACACAGACATTATATAGATTAATTGCTTAACATTTTCTGTCTGATAAGAAACCTTAGTCTCGGTTTAATCCTTGTGAAACTGTGTTAAGCCTCTTAATATATTGCTTCTCTGCTATTTCATGATGTAATTCCTTCTTTTGCAGATAACTATGCTGAAATCATGTTAGTACTGAATTTCTATTTATACTTAACAGGGTAGAATTGTGTGGATGAGAGAGAGGGGTGGGAGGAAAAGTATGCAGGTTGCTGAGAACCTGGGAGAAAGGTAGGAAGTAATTTTTTATAATTATATCCCCAAACGATGAGTTACTTAAAGAAAAAAGATGGCACATTTCAAAAACCTGCCACCCTGCTTCATTTTAACAGAGCTAGCATACTTTTAAACACGAAAGACTTTTATTTCACAGCTGTGAGCTAAGGAACTGTAGTTAGTTGTGATATTAAGTACAGGTAGCCCTTGACCTCATTTAGCGGCCGTTTGAACTTGCAAAAGGATTGGAAAAAGTGAATTATGACCATTTTTCACACTTGCGACCATAGCAGCATTCCTGTGGTCACGTGTTAAAAATTCAGACCCTTGGCAAGTGACTCATATTTATGATGGCCGCAGTGTCCTGGGGTCACCTGGTCACCTTTTGCAATCTCCCGACGAGCAGATCAATGGTATTAGGCTGTTGGCACATTGGAAGATCTGCAAGAAATTATCTTTGCCTGCAAGAAGGAAGTGGTGGGACCATAAAAACAGAGAATGTACAGGCAGTCCTCAACTTACGAAAGTTCATTTAGTGACTGTTCGAAGTTACAACGGCACTGAAAAAGTGACCTATGACTGTTTTTCACACTTACGACCTTTGCGGCATCCCTGTGGTGACCTGATCAACATTCAGATGCTTGGCGACTGGCGTGTATTTATGACAGTTGCCGTGTCCCAGGTTTTTGTGATCCCCTTTTGCGACCTTCTAACAAGCGAAGTCAATGGGGAAGCCGGATTCACTTAACAACCCTGTTACTATCTTAATGACTGCAGGGACTCCCTTAACAATTGCATCAAGAAAGGTTGTAAAAAGGGGACAAAACTCTCTTGACAATGGAAATTTTGACCTCAACCATGGCTGTAAATCAAGGACTGTCTGCACTGGGGATTGAACAACCACCGATTGTTCAAAGTGACAACAGTGCTAACAAGGGGGAATTTAAGATGGGTCCTTGTAATTGTGATCATTCCAGCATCCCTGGGTTCCCGTGATTGTGATTCTCATGCTTGGCTTGCAATTACAATTGTTTGTTGTTCCCTTTCACAGGTGGTAGACAATGACCGGCCCGAGGGTTCAAAGTTCCGAATTTTGGGGAAAGGAGTAGAACAGGAGCCAAAGGGATTTTTCAAAATCATTGAAGGCACGGGAGAAGTCTTCGTAACACAACAACTTGACAGAGAAGCCATTGCTACATACGAGGTAAGTAATCCTGGTTTGTGTTTATTTTATTGATTGATTGATCAAATTTATAGATGTCCCCCCTCCCCCCTCTCTCCTTCCAGTCTTTTTTGTTGCATTAATGAGCCATCTGTGTTACCATGGTAACCCTGATACCCTGGTTTTCCAATATACTGGTCTATTGTAATATGTTGGACAAAGTTGAGATAGGAAATACATAATATTGAATGTGATGAGGACTAAACTCAGCAAATCTTAAATCCCTTTTCTTCTCTTGACACCTGTCAAGTTTTGGAATTGAGTTGTGACTTCTACCAGCTCAAGGGAGGCTTTACTGAAGTGTAGACTCTTTGTCAAAGTCTACACTTCAGAAATAGGTGGGACCATGGCAGTTTTCAGAATGGGATTCACAGTTCAGAGGGATGAATTAAATATCTGAAGCATCTTATTCAAGATTCTCAGAATGCAGTGAAAGGGTACAAGGTCTTGGTCTCAGCCCCGATAGAAAGCTCTGCTTGTGTTCTTCTGTGCTTCTGGTCTGGAAGAATCTAATGCTTGAAGAAGCAGAATGAGAATAAAAATGGAGTTGCAGTAACAAAACTCATTTTAATGTTGGCTCTGGACCTACCCGCCATTTTTTTCAGATTTACTGTTAGCAGATTAGGAAGAAATCAATTATACAGGGAGGACATATGCAATGGTTATGGATTGTTGCATTGGGCGGGGTGGGTGGGTGGGTTAGATCATTGTCTTGCAAACTCGGAAACATTTAAGATGTATGGACTTCAGTTCCCAGAATTCTCCAGTCAAGGAATTGTCCATGGGGACAATGAGGAAGTAATTTCTTGTTGATTTGAAACATTGCCATTAGACCCTCTGGATCGAAGCAAAAATAGAAGAAACTACTTCACGTACATCTAATATGAATCAAAATTTGCAAGTAACAAATGACTGTCACTAGGTTAATTCCTAAAAAGCCATGACATTGACACAGATTAGACTTACCAAGGAGAGAAGCAACCTAGAACTAAGGAGAAATTTCATAACGGTGAGAACAATTAATCAGTGGAACAACCTGCCTTCAGAAGTTGTAGGTGCTCCATCACTGAAAGCTTTCAAAAAGAGACTGGACAGCCATTTGTCTGAAATGATATAGGGTCTCCTGCTCAAGCAGATGGTTGGACTTGGAGACCGCTGAGGTCCTATCCAACTCTATTATTCTATGTTCTGTGTTGTACCATAATCAATATAGCATGAGGTGAATGGCTACCTAACTTTTATTTAACTAGAGAACAGGAAATAACAGGTGTTTGGCATTTCTTATTCCCAATTCTGTCTCTGCAGCTTCTGCTGCTTTCATGAGGTGGCAACTACTACACAGCAACAGCCCTTTCTCATGCTAAATCAAAGCATTTGCTTTTCTTCCTTCCAGCTTTGCAAACCACGTTAAAAAAAGGCACCATGTTAGATGAAGCAGAAAATAAATGCAAATGCATGTTGTCATTGCTGCACATTCCTTCTGTGTGGTCCGTCATATAATTCTGCACACAGCAGGTTGGTTGGAGCCCCATTGAGAAAAACACAATCACAAAGTTTAGCACAAAGAGAACACATAACTTGATTAGTCAGGTTTTTTTTGGAAAAACTGGGAGCTGCAATCCCTGGAGATTTTCCTTTTTTTTTCTGGTTTCAAATACTGACTGACCCATGGTTCCTATGGTAGTTGATAGTTTATTCGTGGTCAGAGAAATAACAGTCAATGCATGCAAAGGAAAATAGAGTTCCTGACAGACACTTGCCTGTCTGCTTTGTTTTAACAGGAACACACAAGAAAAATAGTCCAAAATCAGTCCAAAGTTCTAAAAGCTGGGTCATGGTTATCTGACAGTCCAGAATTTCCTGAGTGTGATCCACACAAATGTCATGCAAGAGCTGGAGATCAATCCAAAACCTTTAGAACATTTTTGTTCTGATCTCCTCCCTACTTGCCAGATGTGGGGACTGGGAGACCTTACACCATTCTCATCTGACAACTCCAGTTGCTTAGGTGCTGCTGTTGTCTGATCAGCCTCACGTAATTCTTGGCTTTGTGACTTCTGAGTCTGACATGCCACAGATCCTGCTGAAGCAGCTTCTCCCTATTCATGGGCAAGAGTCGCAGATTCTCTATGGAAAGGTATCACTATTTTCTGAATTGTCAGGTCCATGAAATAGAAAAGTTATACTAGGCAGAAGTGGAAATGATAAATGTGCCATGTAGTTCCACTTAAACTCTACTAACTGAAAAGATGAGCCCAACTCTTTCAAAAAGTAACCACAGTGCAGGAATATTGGTAGGACTATTCTTTCCTCTCTGTAAGGTTTACTGGCATAATGATCTGGAGCAAGGAGCCATTAATCTAAGTGAATGGAAAAGCTCTAAGCCCTTCTATATAGGGAATGCAATCCGTTTCTGTGTGGCAGTACCCACTCTTGAACAGGACCATGACTCTTGTCCAAGAACCACTAGCAGTTTCTAAGAGGGTGATTTGATCATTGCAAACGTAGCACAAATGTCACTTGTGTTGATCATTGATTAGAAGTGCATTTATTTCGGTCAGTGTAGAAGGTGAGCCTGAGGGTGGAGTCAAGAGGGTAATCAGCTTGGTGTCATTACATTCCCACAAATGGTCTAAGTCTGTCACTGCGTTTTTTTTCAGTTTTGCCAGCTTTGTTCATTTCTGTCTGTACATTTTCCCCTGCTCTCTGCACCTGTGTTACTATCTTATCATGTAACCATAGTGAATGTCACATGTTCAGCCATGTTATGGTTTTACTCTGTTTTGTCCTACTAAGCGCGCATGTCTAGACAAAAGTTTTCTCATTTTTACTTTGTCTTCTGCCTGATGAGAAGATGTAGTCAGTTTAGGAGCTTTTCTTTTGCTTTCCAATTAAGGTTTTATATACAGTAGAATATGCCTCGGTTTTGTTTATTTTACCTGATGTTTACCATGTGGTGTATGAACCACGGTCCATCGCCCTCTGATAGGGAAGCATTTATTAATTTCCCTGACAAAGTCAGACATGTCAAACTCAAGATGTCACATGACGTCGCGCAACGTATCGGCACAGTGTTGCCATTGCCGGCAATGAGGTGGGTGTGGCTTCCAGATGACGCATCCTACCCACAGGCCAGCAATTTGACACCCCTGGTCTAAGTGCAATCACTCTTAAATTCGGTCAACTCTTATGTAGCACCAGTGTAGTGCTGAATGTCAGTTGACTTAGATAGATTCTTGTGTATAGGCATGAGCAATAAATCAGCTTAACCAGAAGGTAACACATGCTCCTGGTTCTTCATGCCTGACAGTCCATCGAAAAATCTAATTCACAATGATACTTCAATCTCAAAAATAAATAAATAAATAAAATAAGCACAAGAGAAGTCCCTCTGGTTTAACACATGTTTTAAAACAAAAGCCAACAGTTTGATCAGCTGCTTCGATGGAGAAAAAAGTCATTTTCTGCATGTGAATGAATGCACATTAGGAAACAGATCGATGTGGTATGGTCAGTTCCACTGACATCTCATCTGCGGCACCAATTCAGTTCAGTGCTTCATTTAAAGGTGGCTTCTTTGATCCATGTTCCATCCAGCCCAGAGGCCCTTTTAAAGCTCTGCATAGCTCTATTATTTATGAACTCATATTTACGAAGATACGAACCTTGCTCAAGGCAAGCCGTTGCTGTACCTTGTCCAGTATAATTGGAAGAAATTCCTTTGCCTCTTAGAGAGAAAGTAGAGCATCTTTCTAATTGAAAGTGGTGGTGATATTTACCACCGAAGTTTTAGTGAATATAACACAAGAGTGAGTTAGCAGCTTCCTATTATTCCGCATTTATTACACTACTCTGCGGATACTCTTAAGCTGAAGGAGAGAAAAAAAAGATAAACTCACAACAAAGGTCATTGCAATTTAAAAATAACACAGGGAAGGAACTCCTATTAATGAAGATAATTAATCTCCCTCTTTTCTGCTAGATGACATGGATTTTCATACATTTGGTAATTTATGAATTACCCTGCTCATCTCGGTAAACAACCTGAAAATTTATTCCATAAATGGTAATAATAAATTCAACTGTATGGATGGGAGGTATTAATACATTAAGCACCTGGCATTTGTGACAGATAATTTATAGTTAACTATCAAGTTCCAAAGTCATTTCATTTCTTAAAATTGAAAATGTCTTTTCGCTTCACAGAGGATGCTTAGCTAAATTCAGAGTCGACAAAACCCCTTGATTACTGTAAAGTTTTTCTGTTTTGTTTTTTGGCACTGTAATGTGAAAAAATATGGGAAAATAAAGCCATTTTAAGAAGAATTGTTATTTTCAGTGGATACTGAAAGAGAAATCTGGTTTCAAGGAGTTAATTCTTTTTTTGTTTGGACTTGAATGAATGAAAGGCTCAGGTAGAAAGAGATGAAATGCTACATGAGTCCAGAAATAAGATTCCTTGTTTACCCAGAAATGCAGTCCTTTTGTGACACACCAGTGGTGCTTCTAATTTAGCATCTTATCCCTTGCAGTGGACTGCCAGAGCAAGAAGCCCACAAGGAGGGTTGAGGACAACCATTCTGTATTTTTCCTTCCCCCAAATCAGCATTTCCTGCTCACGCTTTTGCAAAAAAAAAAGATGTTGAAATTTTGGGAAAAGAGCAGAGAAAGGCAACTAAAGTGACGAAGGGTCCAGAGACTAAAACCTATGTAAGAACGACTACAGGATATGGCTACTATAGAAAAGACATGATAGTATTCCAGTATTTGAGGGGCTGCCCCAAAGAAGAGGGGGTCAACTTATTTCCCATAGCACTGAAAGGCAAGACGAGAAGCAAAGGATGGAAACTAATCAAGGAGCGAAGCAACCTGGAACTAAGGGGAAACTTCCTAACAGTGAGGACAATTAACCAGTGGAACAGCTTTGCCTCCAGAAGTTGTGGGTGCTCCATCACTGGAGGTTTTTAAGAATAGACTGGACTGGACAACCACTTGTCTGAAATGGTATAGGGTCCCCTTCTTGAGCAGGTGGTTGGACTAGAAGACCTCCAAGATTCCTTCCAACTCTATTCTGAATCAAACTTAGTAGAGCGGGGCAAAACAGCATAATATTTGTTTATTTCCTAAATCTAACTAAGATACGTTGACTGTAGTTCCTCCTTTGGGCCAGATCTTCAAAATCTTTCATTGAATACATTCCACAGATTTCACTAGCGCTGTTTTTCTAATGGTCTCAAGTCCTTGATCTCACAGTCATCCTGCTTAGCCTAAATTGGGGTCTTCAGCATCATGGATAGGCCACTGTGGAATTACTTACAAGGCTTACTTTCTGAGAAACCATCAAGGAAACAGAACATTTGAAATGTTGTCCCAGTAAAGGTCTGGAAGCAGCTGGGATTATAAATATAGCTCTGCAGCAAGGTAGGTGGGCTTAAAGGAAATTGGCAAATGATCTTCAAAGCTCATTGCTTCCTGGATGTTCTGCTACCCCGTCGTGTGCTAACATAAGGAGAATCTCCAGTTGGAAGGTCTTGTACATACAAATGCCTTGTGTCAGTAGAATGGAATAGGGTAATTTCTTTTTTTTTATTGAAAAGTTTTAACATACAGTTTATCTTTAACAGTCCCCCCTCCCCCTCCCCTCTCCCTCCCTCCCTACCCCTCCCCCCCTCCCCCCCCCTGACTTCCCAGAGCTAAATACAAGGTATAGAAAAGAAAAACAATCATAAACAACCATATACTAACAACCATAAACTCTAAAATCCATCACTCTCTAGCTTATACAGGATAATACAAATCTTAATGATATTAAATATATATAGAAAAGAAAAAAGAAAGGAAAAAAAGGAAATAAAGAAAGAAAAAGTGAAGGAAGACTTATTCAAATGCTACATGAAACTTCTTAACCCTATATTTAGGGTAATTTCTTTAGAAAGAGTCAGCGGAAGAATGATCCTCTCTAGAGCTTGACTTGTGCCACCAACAGTTGGGTTGGCTTTAAACTATCTCTTCCTACCCCACCTCCCATCACTAACATTAATAGACCTCATTTAAACTCAGACTTTATAAATGTCTGGCCTTTCTTGATTTTATTTTATTTTTTTACAGCTGCCAATGTAATTGGGTTGAATCTTTCTTGTTGGTGTCATTATCAAAAGCTCAGGATTCATGTACAGGGAGACAGTGTGTCACTGGCAGGCTAGGGAGGAAGAACAGAATCAAAGGAGAACGAAAGGATTTAGCAATTGATTTCATGGCTGCTTTCCGCAAAGGATTTGCTAAGTTTTGTTTTAAGTCTACACCTTTCCCAGGAGAATAAATACCAATCGTCATTCAAAAGGACACTTCTGCTCATCAAAATAAGGATGCTGCATTTAATTTTGTCAATTTTTTTATTTATTTTATTTTAATTCCATTTATATCCCGCCCTTCTCCGAAGACTCAGGGCGGCTTACAAGCTTAGCAGTAGCCTTCATTCTATGTATATGCCTGCTTATTAGGGCTTTCACACACACACCCCAAGCGGCATTATTACAAAGACAGCTTAATTGCCCCCAACAATCTGGGTCCTCATTTTACCTACCTCGGAAGGATGGAAGGCTGAGTCAACCTTGCTGTATATTTTCTTTTTGTTCCTTTTCATGAGTTTGTATGGAGGGGGGGATATGATGAATGCTACGTCGTGGTACAAATGCACATTGTGATATTGTGTGCACACACAAAAGGGGTGAGGCTTGTAATGCAATGACACAACATTGATTTTGTCCTGAAGGCATCCCACTGCTGCTACAAACCCTCCAGGTGACTGGCAGCCTTCCTTTAGCCTGACCATTTTCCTATTTTCTTCAATACACCCCATTTATTTTGCTTTAGGACCACTCTCCCTTTCCCGCTGATTGCCCGAGTGTCTTGTCAGTGTCTCTGGCCCGAATCCATTAGTCGTGGCAGCCAGGTCTAGCACTCCCTGCTTTGCCATCAAGCTTCGACATGAATAGATCCTTCCCCTTCAAGCAAATTGGGTAAACAATGACTTCCCAGAGCGAGGGAAGAGATAACTTTTCTGGAACAAATCTATAAAGCCGGATGGCAAGCTTTCAAATTCAGAGTCCTTTTTATCTTCAGGTAAAAAGCAAAAGATTGCTCTTCTCCCTTCAGCAGATGAGGAAACAGCAGGAGTATTTGTTATGTTATATAATCAAATTTGACAGGAAACATGAAAGAACATTAAGAGTCAGTTAATGGCCTAGGAACATTGGATGCTGTATATATATATATATATATATATATATTTGTTTTCGTAGATTCTCGCGGGTGTCTGTATGTGTAGATCTAGAGTCTCGGGTTTCTTCCCGCGTTCCTTTCATCTTCAGAAAGTTGTGGCGACGTTTCGACGAAATCCCATCCGTCATCATCAGGCCGGAGTGTTCCTCCTGCTGCTTCCAGGAGCAATGCGTGGTCTGGCTGTTCCTTTCCTTCCAACTGCCGGTGGGGCTGTGTTCTGACTGGGTGGAGGCGTGGCTGCTTTCTGATTGGGTGGGGGTGTCCTCCGATTGGGTGGAGGCGTGGTTGTCTTCTGATTGAGTGGAGGCGTGGCTGTCTTCTGATTGGGTGGATGCGTGGTTGTCTTCTGATTGGTTGGAGGTGTGGCTGTCTTCTGATTGGGTGGGGTGTGTTCTGAATGGGTGGGGTTTTTTGTTGTGTTGTAATATCCTGAGTGTTGTGATTTGGTGTCCTGAGGAGTGGGCTGTGTAGTGGCCTCCAGAGCTTTGGTTTGGCTCCGAGTTCGAGGACCTGCTATGTATCTCTGGTATGGGTCAGTCAGGTTCGTGTGTGCGTTCTTCTGCTTGGGTGATGGCACTTTTGCTTGACTTGTTCTGTCTTCTGTGTGGGGGAGTTTTTGTTCTGGGTGTGGATGAGTCTTGCTGGGGCTGGTGGCATTTGGGGTTGTTTGTTGGTTTTTTAAATCCTTGTTTGCTGAAATTCGTTTCTCTATCAATGCTGGTTTCCAAATGTCATGTAGGCGGGAGGTGTCGTCTCGCTTGTTCATACTGTCTGGGTGTTTTTCTATTTCAATGGCTTCTCTGATTATTCTGCTATTGAGATGTTCTATTTTGGCGATTGTTTTTGTACCTTCAAAATTGATGTTGTGTCCCGTAGTGTTTATGTGTTGTACTAGTGAAGATGTGTGATCTTTCTTCTGTACTGAGTTCTTATGTTCTTCTACACGTACCTCTATTCTTCTGTTAGTCTGTCCGATGTATGTTGCTGGACAGGAGGCGCATGGGATTTGGTATATGCCCTGGTTTTCCAGTTCTATTTTGTCTTTGGGATTTCTCAGGATGGTTGATATCTTTCTGTCAGTGTTAAATGCGGTTTTGATGTTATGTTTGCGTAGTACTTTACTGATTTTGTCGGTTGTTCCTTTTATGTAGGGCAAGATGGCTCGTCCGTTGTTCTGTTCTTCTTCTTGGATGTTTTTCTGTTTCGGAGTCCCCTGCTGAATCATATTGGTGATTTTGTTTTTTTGGAACTTGTTTGCTGTCAATATGTCTGTCAGGATGTGTAGTTCTGTTTGTATATGTGTTTTATCTGCAAGGCGTCTGGTTCTTGTTATTAGTGTTTTGGCTACTGAATTTATTTGTGCTGGGTGATGATGTGATTGCGCATTGAGGTAACGGTTGGTGTGCGTTTTCTTTCGGTAGACTGTGTGTCCTAGGGTGCCGTTTTGTTTTTTGTATATAAGTACATCCAGGAAAGGTAACTGGTTGTTTGTTTCAATCTCCATGGTGAATTTTATTTTGGGATGTAGGCTGTTCAGGTGTGTTAGGAAGTTTTCTAGCTCCTTTCTTCCGTGGGGCCAGATCACGAAGGTGTCATCCACATATCTGAGCCACAGTTTTGGTTTGTTTGTAGTCTTTTCCAGAGCGTTAGTTTCAAATTCTTCCATGAAAAGGTTGGCGATAACTGGTGATAGAGGGGATCCCATTGGTGCGCCTTCTATTTGTTTGTATCTCTGGCCTCTGTGTATGAAGTATGTGTTTGATAAGCAGTGTTCTGCTAGTTCTATAATATGGTTTGGTGGTTGGTATTTGCTTCTTATTGTTGATAGAGCTTCTTGGACTGGCACCTGGGTGAATAGTGATACCACATCGAAGCTGACTAGCAAGTCTTTTTGGTCTATCTGTAGATTTTTCACTAATTCTATAAAGTGGTATGAGTTTTGGACATATGAAGCTGCCATTTCTGCTTGAGGTTGTAGTTGTTTTGCTAGGTATTTAGCTAAGTTTTGTAGTGGTGAGCCTATAGAACTTACTATGGGTCTTAGTGGGATTCCATCTTTGTGTATTTTGGGGAGGCCATATAGTTTTGGGCATCTGGATGACTTCTCCCTGGGAATGATTGTTTGTTGGATTTCTTGGCTTATAGAAGTTGATTTTATCTTTTTCTTGGTGGTCTTTTCTAGATAGGTTGTGGGATCTGTATATATAGGTTTGTATGTAGTTTCTTTGAGTAAGTTGGACAGTTTCTCTTCATAGTCTGATGTGTCCATTACCACTGTAGCATTGCCTTTATCTGCTGGTAGTATGATTATGCTGTTGTCTTTTCTTAGGTTTTGCAATGCTACTTGTTCTTCTTTTGTTAGGTTGCTTTTGGGTGGTTTGCTTGTGCATAGGATGTGGGTGACTTCATGTCTGACTTGGTCTGCTTCATCTGCATTGAGTTTAGTTAAGCTGGTTTCAACTCCACATATGATGGTTTCTGTGGGAATTTTCTTTGGTGCAACAGCGAAGTTGAAACCTTTTGCTAGGACGTTTGTTTCTGCTGTTGTTAGTCTTCTGTGGGAGATGTTATGCACTACTTGTTGTAGATGTTGTTGTGATGTGGTTGTTTCCCACAGAAACCATCATATGTGGAGTTGAAACCAGCTTAACTAAACTCAATGCAGATGAAGCAAGTCAAGCAAAAGTGCCATCACCCAAGCAGAAGAACGCACACACGAACCTGACTGACCCATACCAGAGATACATAGCAGGTCCTCGAACTCGGAGCCAAACCAAAGCTCTGGAGGCCACTACACAGCCCACTCCTCAGGACACCAAATCACAACACTCAGGATATTACAACACAACAAAAAACCCCACCCATTCAGAACACACCCCACCCAATCAGAAGACAGCCACACCTCCAACCAATCAGAAGACAACCACGCATCCACCCAATCAGAAGACAGCCACGCCTCCACTCAATCAGAAGACAACCACGCCTCCACCCAATCGGAGGACACCCCCACCCAATCAGAAAGCAGCCACGCCTCCACCCAGTCAGAACACAGCCCCACCGGCAGTTGGAAGGAAAGGAACAGCCAGACCACGCATTGCTCCTGGAAGCAGCAGGAGGAACACTCCGGCCTGATGATGACGGATGGGATTTCGTCGAAACGTCGCCACAACTTTCTGAAGATGAAAGGAACGCGGGAAGAAACCCGAGACTCTAGATCTACATATATATATATATATATATATATATATATATATATATATATATATATATATATATATTCAGAGCTAAGCAGAGTTGAACCTGATCTCTCCCTGTATACAAAACAATGGTAGCGTTTCCAAAGGAAGAGGTGAGCTGTAATTACAATAAACAGGAAGATAATGATCACAATGATGATGATGTTGCCATTAGATGACATTCCAATGTTTGCTTAGATATTATTTTTCTCCTGGCAGCATTTTTACCCTGGAATACGGTGTAATTTCAGGTATACAGTTAGATGGATTTCAGGGGAGATGAGAACAAAAATGGAGAGGCATCAGAAGACGCTGTTTGCAGAGGTGTACATTTTGCACAGATGTGCATACAGCTTTGGAACTTGGCATGTGGCCTCTAGCCATCTAAAAAATGGACTTAGGGAGGGTCGTTTATTTTAGGAAGGTGACCGTGCAGAATGGCTGCTTACTCAAAGTGTTATGAGGGAAGGAAATGAAATGCAAAGCGGTGAAAGATGCTCAGTTTGTCAGATGGAAAGCTGATGGGCCGTGTTCGAGACCTGAGCACCACACAATGGGGTGAGCTCCCGTTCCTTATCCCAACTCCTCACCACCTAGCAGTTAGAAAGCATACAAATGCGAGTAGATAAATAGGTACCACTTTGGTGGGAAGGTAACAGTGTTCTGTGTGCTTTTGGTATATAACCATGCAGGCCACTTGACCACATAAATTGTCTTTGGACAATGCTACGACCTTGGCTAAGAAATGGAGATGAGCACCACTCCCTAGAGTCAGACAGAACTGGACAGGGAAGCCTTTACTTTACATGAAAAGTGCTTGGTCTATATGCAGAAGATACTTGGTGCACTCCACATCTCTCTAGTTTAAAAGATCAGAGCACAGGTATTGTGTTGTGATGACCTTCTGAGAAAGAGGTGCTTCTGGTCAGGCCCAAAGAACCAAGAACAACATGTGGAGTTACTTCTGAGTAGTTCTTTATTGTTGTTTGCCTTCAGACAGTATCTTGCCAGACTAAAGCAACTATCTGCATAAATCTAGCTATACTCTGTGAATTGCTAGGAAGGGTCCAACTTTGCAGTCTTCCTGCCTACCAGACATTCCAAGCTCTGCAGTCTCTTTGCCTCTTGGAAGGAGCTCCCTCATTCTACCATACTTCTAGGCAGAATATAATAATGGATCACCATCATGATTTGGTCCTGTGCTCAGCACACTGGGTAGCAAGCATTTTCCAGTTCATTTGCAGCATTTTTGGCATTAATGCCCCAAGGGACATTAATGATCTTAAACGCTTGATGTCAAATTTTCCGAGACCAGCCTTATTTCCTCTTTCCTCCAGGAGGTATCCAACAAGGTGCAATTTGGGGGGGCTGGTTTTTAAGCATACGTAAGATATGGCCAACAATTTGCATTCAACGTTCATTCCCGGTTCTCAAAGGGTGTTCTAAATTTGAACTTTGTAGTATCTCTTCATTAGTGATGCAATAATGTATGGGCAGAGGCATATTCTGAGAGCATCAGAATTATCCTAATACATATATATGACTTTACCTGCTCCAAAAGTGTTTCATGAGCAATTGTTTCAAATAAGCATTGCTTTTGAAATGTTCTGGAATAATTGAGAATCTGCCAGCCCGATACATATGGATGACACCAGGTTGAGGAATAGCATCGTATCTGCTTTTGAAGAGGCACCAGTTGAAAATGGCAGTGTCACCTCAGCCAGCTGCTGGGAGAAAGCTGAAGACAATCATTTCTTCCGAAATCTCCACGTTTACTGTATGTACTCCTGGTTGTAATGGTTCTAAATTGGCACTAAGTTCAATTGCTGGAATTCCTGCACTCCGTTCTTTTCTTCTTGGTAAATCTTGCTAAAGATACACTTTTGAAAATTGTGCTTGGAATGAATAACTTTCAGCTTTAGGCAGCTGTCTAAGAAACTGACAACATAGCTAGAAGAAGTTATGCATTTCTGGTTTCTCCTCTGGGTCCAAGAAAGCAAAAGAGGACTGGCACTTCCGAAACAAAAAGGTAGTAAGCCCTTACCCTGAAGAACTCACCGGATCAAGATTTTTCCAGCAGATGGATTAGCCAGTATCAAGGAAGACACCCTCCTTTGTCAATTTATATGCCCTCTTCCTCTTTCCTTCTGACATTGCTTGCAATTGAGGGCCTTCTCTGAGAGTCTTGTGGATTTCTCTTGAGTACCTTAAGCTTTATATCAGGACTCATTGACTGACTCACAAATTTTTCTTGAACTTCTCTTGAGAGAAAGCGTGAAAAAAAGATCGTAAGTCACTATTTTCAGGGGCGTTGTAACTTCAAATGGTCACTAAATGAACGGTTGTAAGTCAAGGACTATCGGTAGGCAAATGAAATGCCAGTGGCACACATGAGAGCCTCCTCCTGCATTGGCTTGGGTTATTTAGGTATTGTCCAATCTGGATCGTGGTACAGCTAATTTATAAGCTAAAATTAACATTAGGCAGGGAAGATAAATCTCCTTAAAGGAGAACTCTCATACATTAAAATCCATTTCTCAGAACCTAAACAGAGAATATCTTTCAGTTATCTTACAGTCTATAATCATGACAACACACATTGCTAGCAGACAGATAAGGCTTACACTCCTTTTAAATACATGACACTTACACGGAGGAGTAATTTTGTGTAACCACCTTAATTTTGCACATCTTCTTCCATTTACTATGAATAGCTTTCAGCTCTTGATTAAATGTTATCTGAACTCAGCAGAGGCCTTCAGCTTCTTATTTCTGGTTCCTCCAGTATGTTCCCACCAACATGCCACTAGCCTTCTTTTGACTGCCGAGCATATTAAATAAATCTGTCTAATGCTGTAATGTAAGCGCACATCCTGCTGATCTCTTTGGAATATTTTTGTCCACCTGTTGTTGTACCACCTTTGCATGCAAAAAAAAAGTGGGTGGGGGAGAGGTAAGTATTTTTCATCTGAAAAATCAACACTGCTTCACTTTTTTTGTTTATCAAGGTAAAAAGTGGGCAGGAATCTCTTAATCTTTGTAATAGCTTGAAAAAGATGAATGGGAAGAAAAGAGCCATTAAATGTTTTCCCTTATCTCCACTGAACTGCACAATGAAAGGAAGAGAGAGAGAGAAAATCATCTTGTTAAAATGAAAAACAGCACCGCTGACTTCCAAAAAGATATAGATACTTTCATCATAAATTCATGCTTTCTTTTAAAAACTGTTTGATGGAAACAATTGGTGGAACTGAATAAATACACATTCCCCAGACTGAATTGGAGGTCATAATTTAACCCTGAATACTAAACTATTTCTATGACTCTAAATTAAAACGGCCAACTTCCATCCTGGGGAGGTTTGGAAAACAATGGAAAGAGAAAATTTTGTTTTTCCCTGATGGCTTAAATGGGTTATGAGTAGTCAGAAGAATTTCCATAATTCCCCAAGGGCAGCCATTCATCTTTGAACACATGAATTAAGATTAATAGAAATGTTATCTAGGTTCGCTGGTTGGGTTAAACAATGGTTTGCTTATCTATGATTTTCTAGATAAAACACAATTGGGTTCACACAACATGCTTGACCATGCATCATAGTTTATAAACCACAGTAATTAGGTTTGGGGGGGAAACACTGAGGCAAAAACAAATCACCTGTATTGCAGCTAACTGAAGAATCTAACAATACTTTCTTCCACATGGATCTAAAACAAATCCTTTTATATCCTATTTCCTGAAGCAAAGTTCTCCAATAAAGTGAGGCTCAAATCAGTAAAAAGAATCCCCACTTCAAGTGGCTGGAGATAAACAAAGCTTCAAGCATCACAAAATCCAAGTGGACCTTAAATAGGAATAAGTTTGTGTCCAGACTGGACCTTTCAAATGCTTCCATTCTTCCATGGAAGGGTCTGGCCAGGGCTTCAGTAGCTTTGGATTTAACTTCACACAATGATTTGATTGGCGGATGTTATCAATGTACAGATCTGAGAGTTTCTCAAAAGTATATTTTAAGTGTAGATAGATGATAGCTAGCTAGCTAGATGATAGATAGATGATAGATACTGTCACCATCTTATATTAATTTTTGCTCCAAAAGACGCATTAGGTCTTATTTTGGGGAAAATATGGTGGATACATAGACAGACAGACAGAAATGAAGTAGCGATGTAGTGATTAAGACATCAGACTAATGAGTTCTACACCTGCTTTAGGCCCAGGGTGACCTTGGGCCAGCCTTTCTCTTTCAGCCCTAAGAAGCAGGCAATGGCAAACCAGGAAGTTGTCCAGGCAATCACTAGGAATCAAAAAACTGTCTTGAAGGCACAAATAATAATAAAATAGTGGTGGAGACACTATCTTCATATCTTTTTTATGTCCATGTCGTAATCTGTTTTAAACTGAGATTTTCACCATCCAGCCTACCACTAATCCAGATGGGCAAACCAGCCCGACCTTATTCAGATCACCGATTAAATATTAAAACATTGATTCGTTTTGATGCAAAGGATCAAAGTGATTTGAAACATCAAAAGCCCTTTATCTGGAACATCAATTCACATAACTGAATTTGAAAAATTGATTTTGTCAGGGAAATATCCTTTTGCCAAGCTGCAAGAGCCACCAAAATACTTTGATAGCTACAGTTGATTCAACGACTCCATTTGGCTAATCAGAGATTTGATCGAATCGCCTTCTCATTGAATCTTTGCTTCAAATATTTGCACAGTCCAATTGGTTCCTAGGCTAACTTTGCACAACAAATCTCACTGATACTTCAACCTACCAAAAGGGCAGGATGAACGTAATCTTGTAAATCCTAAACAGTATATCAAGGTGCCGTGGGATAAAAAAAAAAAAAGCAGGAGTGATGCATCGCTGTTTTCTTTGATTCTGAGAATCTATTTTGATCCTGAAACACAGTTGTAAGCGTAAATAGTATCATCTTTTGTCTTTCATTATCAATGAAAGATTGAGAATATTAGAAAATAGTGTGCTGCAGTAAATTAGAAGAAACCAGGAGGAGAAATTAAGATATTCAAGGTCATATCTCTACATCTTATTGTTTGCTTTTCTCTTTCCCTTGGTTGTAACTATTGATCAATGTAGTGCTTAAAATATACAGAAAATGCTTTTAAGTTTTAGATGCAAGTGTGTCTACTTTTCTTCCTCTTTTCTTGGCTGAGCCAGCTGAAGTGAAGTGTAGCAGCTAATTTGATGCCTATATCCAGATTGCTAAATTAATATATCTAAAGATGATGAAACAACTCAGATAATCACTATCTACCGTGTATATTTAAGTGTTTTAAAAGCAAGGAGATATTTTTTTTGTCAGGGGACAGAAAAAAATGCTGCCATTGGCAGCAATTCTTCCAATGAATTGCAGTGGGAAAAAATGTTTGTTATGTTGCTGTAGTACTGTGAATAATTGCAGTGTGAGCATGTCAGGATTCGTGTATTTATTTACATATGCATTGATATCTTGTATGCCATCTTAATTCCTGAGATTTGTGACAATTCATAAGACAAAAGAAGAAAGGAGAAAATTAATTAGTTAATGCGTCCACAGTAATTAGTACCAATTAACATTCCTAACATAAACAGAGTCATTATATCACACATAAAGACAGATACCTTCAGCTAATGAACACTGAAAGGAGTTTTATTTTTACTAATTTTCAGAAAAGTCAACAATGATGTCCATTTTGCTTCTAGGACGTGTGAAAATACTGTTGTACACTGATGTTATGTTGCATTTGTGGAGCCGTGGTGTCACAGTGGTTGGTATTGCAAGCTAATTCAGCTCACTGCCAGGAGTTTGATCCTGACCAGCTCAAGGTTGACTCAGCCTTCCATCCTTCTGAGGTTGGTAAAATGAGGACCCAGATTGTTGAGGGCAATATGCTGACTCTGTAAACTGCTTAAAGAGGGCTGTAAAGCAATGTGAAGTGGTATATAATTCTACGTGCTATTGCTATTTGTCCTAGTAGAATGTCAGCATCTTCTGAAGATGCAAAGATTTTTGATATTACCCTGACATTATTTCTCTTCTGGTATTTTGGGGAGAACCAAATTGTGTGCTCCCCTTCCCCAAAATGAAGTTAAACTTGAAGTTTAAGAGCCAGGGGGTCAGAGTCAAGAGAGTAATCAGCCTGGAGTCATGACGTTCCCACAAATGATCTAAGTCAACCCCTCTTGAATTCTTTTGAGTCTTAGCTAAGGCCAAATTTAGGGGCTGACCATTAGTTGACTAGATTCTAGAAGGGGACATCACCATTAGGCAGTCAAACACTGACTGCATAGTCCAGTGGACTTAAGCAAATAAATGAGGTGGGAATGTGAGTTGACCTATTCGTGCCTTTTTAATGTCATTTTTTTACAATGCCATGAATAACAATAGGTTTCCAAGAAATGACATAAGGTGCCACCAAAGAACAGAAAAGCCAGGAAGTTCATCATTTTTTTTATTATTCAAGAAAAATTGGGATATAATTCATGGATTCTGCCACGGAGCAGTGCTATAAAGAAATAAGAATGGGTGGAGAACGGTCTTTTGAATGCCACCCTTTTTTCCCCCTGTCTCTCTGGAAATTGCTTGACTCGTATTGTTCACTCTATAGCATTGCTAGAAAATTCTCTAATAAATTCTTGGTGAAAATTAACTGTCAGTCAGTTCCAGCAAGAACTATAGCTTTTTATTGGTGCCATTAAGTAGCACACTATAACTCATAATATCGTGTTTTACCAACCCCTGTAGATTTTTTTTCTTCATTCTTTGCTACTTTTTGGTATGGATGTGGTCTTGAAGGTATATTTTCAAAATATATGAGGTACTGCAACTTTATTGCACATTATGGTTTTGGGTAATAAATGTGATATTTGTTTCTATTTTTCTCTAACCATTCCGTTCTTAATAGTTTCAAAAATGGCCCCTGCATTCAATTTTTGTTGTGACTCATAGTTTCTCTTTCCAGCCTTTTATATAAATGAGTTTCACCTCGTAACGACCAGCTGAATTTCTATTAAGGTAAAATTTGAAAACAAATTTTAGCAAACCCAATTCCCATTTCCTGGACTAATGCACAGATTGGACTTCAATTGCCCCCTGGTTGGTTTATTTATTTATTTTTGAGCTTCCCATTCAGGTTGACTCAAGCCCACACCAAGTGCTTATGAAAACATGAGTTTTAGATTAAAATGTGTGTGAGCATTTCAGACAATTTGGTATAAAGATGTGCAGTTTAGAAAGCTTAAGGTTATAAATCCTTGCCATAGTCTTTCCAATACATGTGCAGTGACTGAAAGTGTACCTTTTTTTTAAAAAAATGCATCGTGGAAGCTGGCAGTTTTTGAATTTGCCCCTTTCTCTTCACAAGACACCCAAGATATGCACAAAGGATTCTATGCCTTAGTTGTTGCTTGGCTGTTACTTGGAATCAATAACCTACTTAGCTCTCCTAAAATCCATTTATGAGGGATTGTCAAGTAACCCATGTTTTTTCTGAGCCCCATTCCATCCTCTGTCTGCCAGCTTGCTTTTGACCTGATGTAATGATAGCCAACAAAGGCTCAGAGCTTAAAGATACCGAGATTGTCAGCTGGAAAGCTGACAGCCTGGGTTTGAGACCTGAGCACTCTGGGATGGGCTGAGGTCCCGTTACTTGTCCCAGCTCCTGCGAAGCTAGCAGTTCGAAAGCATGATGGGCCAGGGCAACTTTGAGCAAATTTACAGCAAAGTTAGTTCCCGAATTCTGAAGGGCTGAACTAATGAGTAGAAAAACAATGAGATTTAGAATAGAATAACAGAGTTGGAAGGGACCTTGGAGGTCTTCTAGTCCAGTCCCCTTCTCAGGCAGGAAACCCTGTACCATTTCATTTATTTATTGTGGCATAAGATGGAGTCTCTCTCTCTCTCTCTCTCTCTCTCTCTCACTCTCTCTCTCTCTCTCTCTCTCTCTCTCTCTCTCTCTCTCTCTCTCTCTGTGTGTGTGTGTGTGTGTGTAGTCAGCAGAGAATACAGTTCTACAATTGTCTTGTAACACAACACCATTTAATTTTGTTTTCACCTGTTTGAATTTGCCTCTTAGAAACTCCCCCCCCCCATTTTTCCCCGCTACAGCAAATTGGGCCATCTTTCCACAAATTTGATGGGCAAAGAAAAAACCCAGAGGTCCTTCCAAAATTTATTCTTTTACACCATTTACCTTATGTCTTGAGCAAATAGCAATAGCAATTGCACTTAGACTTGTATGCTGCTTCACAGTGCTTTACAGCCCTCTCTAAGCAGTGAGCAAGTTGCTATTATCTCAGGAAATAAGCTCAGAACGTAGACTGAGCTTATTGGGGGCATAAAGAGTCCCCAAGGCCATAGACTACATTGGGAAGTGGGGAAAAAAACTTGAGAAGAAAGCAGAGGTGAACCATGTCAGTTGATTTAACTTGAAGGAGACTGTGCTCTCCACATGTATAAAGCTTTGCCAATTAATGTCATTAAAAGGCTGAGTTTTTTACTCCCAGGACCTGAAGTTAAGAATAGTCAGCATTACAGAGAAATCAGTTTCAAATAGCAAAGAGAATGACTAAAAGTACCCTGATCTTCCTGTTTTAAGGAAGGAGGGTCAGAAAAGGAAGTAGAATAAAGGCTTCTTGCAAGATAGATTAAAAACTGGAGCTGAGCCCTCCTGTATTTTTAATCATTCGGAGATCCAGACTCCCAAGCTACTAACTTTAATGTCACGCTGGGAAGTTTTCAACTGCAGATGCTACTCCTTTACTTCCCTGTTGTGAAGGAATTTTAAGGCTTGCTTTAAATCAAATACCGAAAGGCTTACCTTTTGGGTTCAGCCATGTATTTCTTCAATAACCAACAGGCAACGCTTCTTTCTTGTCTAAAGGAGTCCAGAAAAGAAACTGTACAGCTTTAAGGATAACATGTGTTGCTCTGTTTCTCTTCCTTAAAAATGTGGCAACTTGAAGGCTTGTGGACTTCAACTCCCAGAAGTCCCCCTGCCACCCTTAGACTAGACAAGCACGGGTCTCCAAACTTGGCACCTTTAAGACTTGTGGACTTCAGTTCTCAGAATTCCTCAGGCTGGGGGATTCTGGGAGTTGAAGTCCTCAAGTTGCCAAGTGCTGGAGTCTTCTTGGTTTTTCTCCCTTGCTGGGTTGACTCTCAAGATTATATGGCCGGTATTTTTGCTGAGAAATAACAATATATTGTAATAGGTATTTTCTTTTGACTCTTTTCACTGTGCTAGAGTAGCAGGAGGTTTTGTTTAGTCATGCCTATATCTGTCTTTGATTCAATCAGAGATTAATTACTCACTGATTTAGAGTGATAAGTATTGGCCCACAGTAGAGAAACCAAGCAAAACATCCCTGAAGTGTTTTAATTGCTCTTCATTGTGCCAGCTTCCTTCTCCTGAATGTTCCTTTTATGGTAAGAGTTGCTTTGTTGGCTGAAGCACCACACTACTAACTTGCAGGAGTTGTTTTCCAAATACATTTTGTTAGTTTCATACTGTGATATATTTGTTGAAGATTTGGATCGAGAAGCTCTGGCTGTTAATGCTGTTTTCCTTGCCACTCCTAAGAATTCTTTGTTCCATTCTTTGTTTGTTATCTGCAAAAACAATTGGTTTAATAAATTTAGTATTGGAGTCTCTGATTCACACTATTTGTCCAATGTGGTGGTATTTCCCGTGATCTGTTCTTTTTTCCCCCCTTTTTTTAATGAGAAATATTAAGGATTGCTTCTATTGCCTTTATCCTGCATGGCAAGACAGCACATAACAAAAAGATTAGGGTTTCCATTATGAAGTTGTAGCCAACATTTTGACATTTTTAAACCTCCTACTGACATACTCCTTCCTTCCTTCCTTCCTTCCTTCCTTCCTTCCTTCCTTCCTTCTTTCCTCCCTCCCTCCCTCCCTCCTCCTTCCCTTCTTTTCCCTTTCTTCTTCTTCTTCCTTCCTTCCTTCCTTCTTTCCTTCCTTCCTTTCTTTCTTCATCCCTTCCCTTCTTTCCTCCTTTCCTTCCCTTTCCTTTCCTTTCCGTTTCCCCTTCCCCTTCCCCTTCCCCTTCCCTTTCCCCTTCCCCTTCCTCTTCCTCTTCCCCTTCCCTTCTTTCATCCCTGCCTCTTTTCCTTCCTTCATTCCTCCCTCCCTCCCTGCCTCCCTTCCCTTCTTTCCTCCTTGCCTCCCTCCCTCCCTCCCTCCCTTGAAAGCCACCTGCCTACTCTGAAAGGAACAGAATCCTCTCTCCTTTCAGGTGTGATAGGTGGTTGCTTCCACAGTCCCAGGCACCAAACAACGAGGACAGATATTTAAGCCTCTTTCAACCAAAACTCTTTTGCAGAGCAGCAAATACATGAACATTAAATGTCGAACATTCATCTTGTGTTTAGGTAAAGTAAAACGATCTGCATTAGAGTCTATTAATGTGCGAGGGAGTTGTAACTGATTTCATCTGGGCTGTGCACATTAGATTTAAAAGGAAGGGTGTTTAAAGCAGGAGAGATGTTGAAAGAAGAATTATTTCAATTCTTTCTTAATCCAGGGCTCATCGTGCCATCTGTATATGTGAGAAACGGTTGGTCAGTCTCTTAGCAGTGATAACGGCAAGAATTAAATATCAACTGCTTTCCAACAGAGCTCAACAAATTGTCACACTTAGAGCTCTCTGCCTCTCACAACTTTGAATGGAAGATTGGGGAGCATTTTAGAAAGACCTCAACAACAGCAATGCTTCACATCATGATAAATTCTGGCTTTTATATTTCTCCCTTTTTCTCAAGACAGCAGCAAGTCAGCTTTTCAGTCCCGGTGATTAGAGGTAATATACTTCAGATTGCTTAGATTTGGAAAGATTTCTCCTAAATGCCAGTTGTTGAGGAAATATTGCAAGGCAGGCAAATTGTGATTTGTTGACCTATCCGCTTTTATTACCACCAAAAGAACAGACTATCTCACTCCGCAGGAAGCTGGGAGACACTTAAAGACAATCATGCATTGTTCTGTGTGATTTCTCAACGGGGTTATAATGAAAGGTATTCCACTTTAGCGAAGCTGAAAAGGTGTTTTTTCTCTCCTTCAAGCAACTGAGTTCATTGCCTAATGATATTAAAATGACTCAACAGGAAATACCTATCTGTAAGAAATCTGTTGGTAGAAGGTGAAACATTCAAGGGTGGTATTTTATGGTTTGAACAGAAAATAAAGGGTATCTGTCTCTGGTTTACAGTGGAGAAAAAGCCAGTAACCAACAATTGTGGATAATGCCTTGACCCCTTTCTCAGTTCTCCTGGCTGTCCTTGCTTTCAAGACCATAAACTCATATCTGCAGGCTGAGCTGGAGGGTGGGGTCAAACTTGTCATCAATCTGGAACTGTTACATTCCCACAAGAGACGCAAGTCCAGGCTTCCTTGAAGTCTGTTTACCCTTATCTAGCACCAATTTGCCTTGACAGTTAATAGATCATATTCTCTGTGTATAGGTAGCCTGGAATAAACTTCAAGAGCTTTGAACTAAATTCCTATTCCTGGAGACTTGTGCTGGCAAAATCTGCTTATTTCGCAAAGAAGAATTGTTAGCTGTAGCTTTGATTCGAGGGATTGATGAATGTCCTGCTTTTATTATTTTTAGAAATAACTCAAGGTGGCAAACACATCTCATATTCCTTCCTCCGCCCATGTTCTTATAGTAGCAAAATTCAGTTACATGTAGCTAAGCCAAATGAAATCAGGAGCTGGATAATATAGGTCAGTGATGGCCCATTGGCTGGGTGTGGCCAACTGGGTGGGTGTGGGCCATTAGGTGGGTGTGGCCATTGGGTGGGTGTGGCTGCGATGGTAACGGCAGACTGGGTGGGACTAAAAAGTTCAATCAATCAATTCCAACTTTGCAACATATTTTTTTTCCCCGCGAGAAGTTGAAATTGATTCATTGATTGAACCTTTTTTTTTCTGCGCACGGCAGCGGAGGCCTAAAGTGAAAAGGTTTTATAAAACCCAGCTGAAGGCCTAGGACTGGGACAATGGCACGCATGCCATAGGTTCACCACCACAGACTTAGGGTTAAGGTTACGTCACCATGAACTCAGAGAACAAAATGGACATTGCCAACAAATTCAGAGTGCTTGGGTATGGTTAGAAAGGCATTGACTTTTCTAGCCTGCCCTATCTATCTTTCGTGGTAAAATACATGGGAAAATCCCATTGGAGGAAAATTCCACTTAGGGTTAGGGTTAGGTCACCATGAACACATAGAGAAAAATGGACATCACCAACAAATTCGGAGTGCTTGGATATGATTAGGAGGGCACTGAATTTTCTAGCCTGCCCTATCTATGTTTCCTGGTAAAATACATGGGAAAATTCCATTGGAGGAAAATTCAACTTAGGGTTAGGGTTAGGTCACCATGAACTCGGAGAAGAAAATGGACATCGCCAACAAACTCAGAGTGCTTGGGTATGGCTAGGAGAGCACTGAATTTTCTAGCCTGCCCTAACTATGTTTCCTGGTAAAATACATGGGAAAATCCCATTGGAGGAAAATTCCACTTAGTTCTTGACTTCCAATCATTTGTTTAGCGACTATTCAAAATGAGAACGACACAGAAAAAAGTGACCCAAGACTGGTCCTCACAGTTACGAGAATCCCAACAGTCATATAATAAAAAAATTGGCATTTGGTAGTATTTACAATGGTTGCCACATCCTGGGATCAGGTGATGATCGCTGTTTCTGATTTCCCCAATCAAACAAGCAAAGACAATGGAAAAAGCTGGATTTGCTTAGTGACCATATGTTTCCATTAGTAATTGCATAGATTCACTTAACAGCTGTGTGAGAAAAAGTTCATAAAATTGGACACAAGTCACAACAGAACAACAGATCTGGCCTCAATTGCAGTCACAAATGGAGGACTACCTATAGGGTATAAAACATGATTATAAAACGTTGCAAGCATGACTTTTCCTGTCAAATATTGGTTCAATGTGTACCTCCTTAAACTTAACCGTCACTATAGGAGGAGAACACAAATGCATCCAAGAAAAATCTGGTGCACCATGTTTAGGAAAATTTATCTTGCACATACTGTAGCAAGTTTTCTATTCCTCCACATTACAGTAAAAGGAGTCCAGATTGGGAGACTTTTTGTCCATTAGAAGCATAGCAGCTTACTCCGCTCTCCACTTTGGGGAGATTAAGGACCGACGGCCCTGAACAACTTTTGAGTTTCATTGTCTCTGCTTACTCTGCTCACAAATGGGGTGTGATATATTCATAACTGAAGACCTCAGAGACGGACTTTCAATGAAGAATAGAGTACATAGCTCAAACGGATTAATGCCATTCCCAGTGTTTGATGCTTAACCAGGACGTCTCTTTTCTAAATCTACTAATCTGACAAGTTTTCTTGTAACTGCTTCATTTTTAGAAAAGGAGAAAGACAAAAAAAAGCACTCTAGAATTCCCAATAATTTCAGCCAAATGAGGTAGTTCTTCGTAGCAACAGGGGCAAAGGAGTAGATGACCTAAACAAGTGACCTTGGAACAGAGGTGAGTTACTATCAGATGTTCAGGGACAGGAACCCTTCATTAACAGGCAGATTGTGTCTTGCAAAAGAAAAGAGAAACAAGATCAGGTTGACATCACCATCATATTATGGGTCTCTCAGTTGAGACTGAAAGGGCAATGAAAGCCATGTCTGCCCTTTGCACAGATTGCTCTGTCAAGAAATTTCTCCTTAGTTCTAGGTTGCTTCTGTGTATGATTAGTTTCCATCCTTTGCTTCTTCTCCTGCCTTCAGGTGCTTTGGAGAATAGCTTGACCCCCCCCTCCCTCTTCTTTGGGGCAGCTTCTTAGATATTTGAAGACTGCTATCATGTCACCCCTAGTTCTTTTCATTAAACTTGACATTCCCAATTCCTGCAATCATTCTTCTTACGTTTTAGCCTGCAGTCCCTTAATCATCTTTGTTGCTCTTCTCTGCACTCTTTCTTGAGTCTCAACACCTGTCCCTTGTTGGAAATATACAATATGCTTCTGTTAATGGGGAAAGAACACACTGGACAAATTTTTCTCAGGCATATTGTGAGTTTTTCCAGGACAAATTAAATATCACAAGCTATTGTGAATTGCACATTCGCAAAGATTTTGGATGGTGTCCTCTGAGACAAGGATAGACCATTCATATTTGCAAATAAAGAAACTCATTATCTCCTGTGGTTTGTGTGACAACTAATAATAATCAGACTATTCTTCATTCTGAAATACACTGGGTTGTATTTAGGCTCCACATCTGTGCACTGCAATCATTGGGTGTTATTAATAATTATTAGCCACTGCAGCTTATGCTATAATATAATGCATGGTATATAAGGAATCACTCATGCTGTGAATAGAAAATTGACTCAGAGCTGCCTTAGGGCATTGTGATTGTTAGGGATAATTCATCCATTTCAATCCCCAACAATTATTAATAACAAGTTCTATTGAATATTCATTCACAACAAGTTCTGTGGTCCCGATGACATATTTATCCCACATCCTGGTAGAAACCTAGAGCAATTGCTTGCTGGTAACAGACAAGGTAACTATTTTTAAGGCAACAGTTTTAGAGCTACTTGTGAAACTAGTGTAATTATTAGGACCAGAGGAAGCTATTGCTCAGGAAATGGGAGAGGATGCGAAGGGGGACAGAGTGGAGGAGGGAGGAAAAGGAGGAGGAGGAGGAGGAGGAGGAGGAGGAGGAGGAGGAGGAGGAGGAGGAGGAGGAGGAGGAGGAAGAGAAGGAAGAACAAAAGGAGGAAGGAGGAGGGGAGGAGGAGGTAGAACAGGAAAAGGACAAAGAGGAGGAAGAAGAGGAGGAAGAAGAACAGGGAGGAGGAGGAGGAGGAGAAAAGAAAACTTTATTAGTTCAATTGACCATATCAAATATGTAAAACTGTTGATTTCCACATTTCTTATTTACCTTTTACCATTGCATGTTGCATCAGCCTCTTTCCCCTTTTCTCTACCTCAGTCATTTCAATATATTGGGTAATAATTCAGCTGCATGCAACAGTTATTACTATCAGATAATAGATATCATTTCTAATTAACAATTTCCAACAGCTTAGGAGGAGTCCTAAGCAACTTGGAAGTTCAATTACTTAGTTGGACCAAGTATTACACTTGGAAATTAAATGTACTAGAGCAACAATCAGTGTGAAATAATGCATTTTTAATTTGAGGGATTCAAGGGACAAAACTTTTTTCTCCTATTTTTCTATACATAATGATGACAGTTGATAAATGGATTTGTAGAAAAAAGGAAGGAAGGAAGGAAGGAAGGAAGGAAGGAAGGAAGGAAGGAAGGAAGGAAGGAAGGAAGGAAGGAAGGAAGGAAGGAAGGAAGGAAGGAGTCTATATTTATTTAAGAGATCTGAACATACTGCTTGGAATTGCTTATATTCTTAGATGCTACCTTAAAAATTCTTAGGTCTTTGGTTAGGACTTGTATTAAGTTTCCACCAATCTTAGAGGGTGAATCTAACTGTAGATTACTCACATGTAAATTAATAAATAATAATGGGAAGGACACAATAAGTGGATAAAAATGCCAAATCCAGCCTAAAGTTTTGGCTGACTGTGCAACCAACCGTAATTCCACGTTGGCTTAGTTTAGATTTGTTGCCCTCTTCTAACAAAGCTTTTAAATTCTGGGAGACTTTTAAAATGTCAGAAGTCTGAGAATGTTGTGTTATTAGGTTTAAAATAATATTAACACTCCCTTTCTCCTGACATTCTCGGAGTGGATTAAGTTTCTTCTTTTATTAAAGGAACTTTTAATCTCTGCTCATAATGCTAAATTAGGCTGCTGTTGACATGTCTTTGTAAGTCTTTGAAATCCTTCATGGGCTGAACTGATTTGGGAAGAAAAAGGGTAGGGATAAGTTTGAGATTTCAGCCCCAATGGCTAGAAACTTCAATTATTTCAGGATGTATTTTCATTGAAAATCCTGGCATTTGCTATCTTGAGTACTTGAGTTGAGGAAGCCATAGATGTGTTGGCTCATGAGATTAATTACCTTTTTTTACCCTTAAGAATAATACTTCTATAAATAAAGTAGACATTTTCCAGCAAGTCTTATTTTCAATATAATATTGGCGTATTTGCTCCAATCCCATGGAAGCACAAAAGTTTAAGGACCACATTGTCTCCTGAGTTAGTTTCTTGAGAGGATGACTTTTCCTGGTGTTCTACAACATTTATTTAGATTCAAACTGAAATAGGTTGCATAGCCAGTTGTATAAATGAGATGTGTTAATCTTTGTGGAGATTAACAAGTGGAGACTCTTTATAGAGTCCCTTTTTTAATGTAAAAAGAAAGTATCTTTAAAAGAAGAAAGGAAGGAATAAATTATGTTTGCCCATAATCTTTAATGTGGCAGGGAAGGTCTGTGCATATTAATTTGAAGCAGGGGGAAATTGCAGTTCTTTATTTCATTTCCAAGACTCCTTGAGAAAACAAATTATTTTATACATCAGCTATGTGTTGGAAATGACAGATGAGATTAATATGCTTCTTAAATTACCATTACCAGGGGTCAATTAATAAGTGAACCAACCTTGTGAATGTCATTCCAAGAGACTAGTTACGGGGTCCATAATGGTCCCTGTCAAATTATGTAAATGTGAGAAAATTAAAAAGATGTCGATTGAATGCTAAGCCAGGATATACTTACTAATTGCATTCTCTATAAGGTAAATGAGTTGTTGGTTTGAAGGCTACGCTCCAAATGCTGGAAAAAGCTGAACTAATGTAGTGCTGAGAGGAACCTTGAAGAGAAGGAAAACTGTGGGAATAAATATTTTGAACTCTCTTTGAATCTGCTCAAAACTTCCAGTGGGAGGTTATTTCTAAATATGATCAGCAAATCAGTTTTACTTGTCTTACAATGCAGCAGTAAAATTGGAAATTCCCACTAGAGAACATCTAAAGAAGCTGTGTTAGATTTATCTATATGTAAAGGGATGTGGTGGCTCAGTGGGTTAGTACGCTGAGCTTGTTGATCAGAAGGTCGGCAGTTTGGTGGGTTGAATCCCGAGTGCCGGGTAACAGAGTGAGCACCTGTTACTCGTCCCAGCTTCTGCCAACCTAGCAGTTCGAAAGCACGTAAAAATGCAAGTAGAAAAACAGGGACCACTACGGTGGGAAGGTAACAGCGTTCCATGTGCCTTTGGCGTCTAGTCATGCCGGCCACATGACCACGGAGACGTCCTCGGACAAGCGCCGGCTCTTCGGCTTTGAAACGGAGATGAGCACCGACCCCTAGAGTTGGAAACGACTAGCACGCATGTGCGGGGGAACCTTTACCTTTACCTTTATACACTCAGACTTATAAACGTATCTTGTTCAAGGAGGAAGGTCCAACTTTGTTTCAAAAATTTGCTTAGGAAAAGCCTGATTTCAGCCTGGGGTATCCATCCATCCATCCAACCAACCAACCATCCATCCATCCAACTGATGACTCCATCCATCCATTCAACCAAATCAAACTAGTTACCTAAGCAAGGATTTCCAGTTTCCATTAAGCATTTTTAAACCTCCAATTATACATTTAATTTCCTAAAACCTTCCAAAAATATCTCCAATCAAAGGGAAAGTCTTCTCGAGTTGATTGTTCTTCATAATTTCCTCCTGTAACTCCCTACAAAACATCCATTGGATGGAAGTTTGGATAGCAGTCCATACTGAATAACTAAATAACAGAACAACAGAGTTGGAAGGGACCCTGGAGATCTTCTAGTCCAACCCCCTGCTCATGCAGGAAACCCTGTACCATTTCAGACAAGTGACTGTCCAGTCTCTTCTTTAAAAACTCCAGTGATGGAGCACAGACAACGTCTGGAGGCAAGACGTTCTTCTGGTTAATTGTTCTCACTGTCAGGAAATTTCTCCTTAGTTCTTTCTAGGTTGCTTCTCTCCTTGATTAGTTTCCATCCGTGGCTTCTTGTCCTGCCTTCAGATGCTTTGGAGAATAGGTTGACCTTCCTCTTCTTTGGGGCAGCCTCTTAAATGCTATCATCTTGCCCCTAGTCCTTCTTTTCATTCATTCCTTAATTCTTTTCATTACTTTGCCTGCAGAAGTGCTTATGTCTTCAACCTCTGTGTAAATCAGGCAAAATTTCAGCCGGAAACAAGGGACAATTGTTTTGCTATTCTGACAGCATGAAGCCAGACGATCATCTTCTTCATTTGAATATGGGCATGGAAGGTTGTAGCAAGGATTAATTTCCCCACAATGCCAATTAATTATAGCTAATGAACCTGGCTGTTAGGGGTAATTTATTAATGGGATCCATAGGGACCAGTTTACCAATTTGCCATCCCGACAGCAGCAGGGAGCAAATGATGAGTGTCCCATTGACTATCTCAGTGTTTTCTAACCTTGGCAATTTTAAGCTGTATGGACTGCAATTGGCAGAGCTGGCTGGGGAATTCTGGGAGTTGAAGTTCATACAGCTTAAAGTTGTCAAGACTGAGAAACCCTGGAATATCTAATCTGTTGGCTCATAAGAAATCAGCCAGCTACTAGAGTGTCACCCATATTTTGTGCCGCGTAACTGCAGGTCACAAAGGCTGATAGCTTTTTCCAAGATGACATTTAGGAGCTTTTCAAACACCTCTTTCTTCCCCTGTGTGAAAGATTCAGATTAAAAACAACAAAGTCAATCTTTCACCCTGTCTGACATGGCCTTTTGAGAACTTCTGAGCCAAGAAAATTCTTTAGATCCCCCACGTGGGGTCCATTCAAGCATTCATTTAGCTAATTTTGGACCCATTGGCAAAAACATTATTTCTTTGTCAATGAAAGCATGAAGGTATTCGAAGGTTGCTCTAAATTCCCACAATTAATTGTTTTTTAGACAGAAAACAGATAATTAGAAAACAGTGCCTCTCGTTTAGCTATTTTGCTTTTAAAGCATCAAGAGATCAGATGCAAAAATCAGAGTATTTTTGCATTCAGGCAAATCTTCTGCAAAGTTACTACTCTACCAATGAAGTTAACACCTTGGGGGACAGGGGAAAAAAAGAGAAATCTCACATAGAGCTATTTCATTCTGCTGTAATTTGTTTGAATTCAATTACTAGTTGTATCTAGTGATAGAACTGAGAATACGTCACATCTATGTTGCATCAGCAAAACAGCCAGGCATAATAGAAAAGTCAATGCAGCCTGTCTGATTTGGTAAAAAGCTATTTATTCCAAGATAACTAGCAAAGAAAGATATGATAATTTATTGCTACCCTAACATTCACCTATCTCCATAAGCATTAATATTGCAGAGAGAACAATGAGGAAATTGAAGCTAGCAGTTTCAATTGTGCTATATTTTGTGGGAAGACCAGAAATGGGGGTAAAAAAACCTGAGATAATGGAAATGTGGTGATAAATAACTTTTCATATTACATTGCTGGAGTTTAAAACAACTTCGGTTTGAAGCTCTACCAAAATGAAATGGCAAGGTGTGGGGGTTTTTTGTTGGGGTGGACTATAACAAAAATAATTAAGAGGTTACAAGACTAAAAGGCAAATGACTTTATGTGGGGATGATATTTTTGTTCTGGTGGTCCCCAAGAAGTGTCTTCCTAACTTCTGCCTGAGCAGGGAGTTGGACTAGAAGACTTCCAAGGTCACTTTCAACTCTGTTATTCTGATACGGTGGGAGGTGGGAAGGTAACAGTGTTCCGTGCGCCTTTGGCGTCTAGTCCTGCCAGCCACATGACCACGGAGACATCCTCGGACAAGCGCTGGCTCTTCGGCTTTGAAACGGAGATGAGCACCGGCCCCTAGAGTCGGAAACGACTAGCACGCATGTGCGGGGGAACCTTTACCTTTACCTTTACCTATACCTATACCTATACCTATACCTATACCTATACCTATACCTATACCTATACCTATACATATACATATACATATATGTATATATATATAGAGAGAGAGAGACAGAGAGACAGAGACACACAGAGAGACAGAGACAGAGACAGAGACAGAGAGACAGAGAGAGAGAAAAAATTGGCTTTCCATACTATTTTTATGTGACCTTTTCTTTTAAAACCATGTTTATGGATCAATTCACTTGACTATTACTTCTTGCAACATCAAATCAAATTACTGAAAAAATTATTCTTCTGCAACTTCTTTTCAAAGACGCAGTCTACTCACGGGAAGAAGAAATTGTTATGACACACAATGCTCAACTCGTAATTTTTCCACTTCAAATATCAGAGAAGTAGGACTTTTATTTGAATTAAAATATTGCTCTGCCAGAGCAGACTAATTACAGGTTGAATTTCCAGGCAGGTGAAATTAGACTCGCTTCTGTAGGGTTACTTAAGAATGGATGGAAATTTATTTTTGGTACCATCCTTATGGGTGCTGACCGCATAGCTGCTGTGGTGGTAACATCTCAAAGAGGTAAATAAAATCAGATGTTTCAGTATAAAACCGTTGTGTTTAAAACAACACTCTCTTTTTCTTTATTTCCTGCTAATGATCTCGTTTCTGCTTCCCTGGATTCAGGTTTGGCCTATCTTTTATTTTGTAGTTTTGCAATTTATTTTGTAGTTCAGAATGTTCCCCTTCAGGATAATTATGCTTGAAGGAGAAAAGGAGGAAAAATACTTATTCTAAGCAAATCTTCACTTCATTAGCATCGAGTTGTGTTCCTCTTCTCCCCCTCACGGCCTGCAAATATGACGATTCCATTGCAATGTGCCCAGCGAGAATCTCAGCAGGGATGTGTTTCAATTGCTTGCGTTCGCCACCATCCTTCTTTTATCCCACTTTCTCTAGTGCTAACATGGCCAGGGATACCTAATGACCAAAATGCTGATATCAAATCTGCAATCTTCAACTTTTGTGCTTTGCTAGCATCCTGCCATAAAATGCAGGGGAAAGGAGGGGAGCCAAAGGAATGTAGAGTAGCAAGGATGAGCATGGGAATGGGAAGACAAATGGCAGGAGCGGGGAGACAGCCCTGACAGAAACCAGAGGTGCGAGAACTGGATCAAACCAGCCTTCAGGGTCACATGGCCTGAAAACGGAATGCAGCATTCCATTGACTGGCATCAACATCCAAACTGTTCCCAAACCATCTGGACAGCATGCTATTGGACACAAGTGAACTGGTCTAGTGTGGAGGGCCATGGAAAGGGGACAAGTGTAACCTTTTGTGCCGGAATATTCAGATCTAGCCTTCCTTTTGCTGCAACCACTTAACCTTAGTAAAAGAACCTATCACTCCAACCAAATGGAGTTGAGGGTCTTTCTTTCCTAGGGATCTGAGTTGGGGCAGGCCTGACAGCTGATGTCAACTCTTCACTTCTTCTCCTTGCTGGGATAACAACACGACTCAGATTTCTTTTATGTTTTTTCTATTTATACAGCTGCAGGTGGAGATCACTGATGTCTCTGGGAAGACCATAGAAGGTCCAGTTCCTCTTGATATCATCATCATTGATCAAAATGACAACAGGCCCATCTTCCGGGAAGGACCGTACATCGGGCACGTCATGGAAGGTTCTCCAACAGGTGAGTGATCCGGATACTTCTGGAATCTCCTTTTGTAGGCCCTGATGATTTGGTGGATTGTGATGGAGAGCAGGAGGATGCTGCTGAATGACATTCAATGAGTAAATTCATTTGAAATTCTGTAATTCAGTTGGATTGGAAGAACTGATTTGGCTTGGTCATTCAAAGAAGGGAAGGGAAGGGAAGGGAAGGGAAGGGAGGGGGATTTCCAATGCTCCCTGCCAGATTCCGCAAGGAAAGTCAATGGGGAAGCTGGCAGGAAGTCAGAAGTAGCTTCTCCTCCCACTACTTTTCCCCCCACCTTTGGTCATCCTGTTTCCTGTTTAGGTAAGGAAATATCTCTGGAACAGACCCAACAGGTTACGAGTTGTCTAATTTTAGAGCTATTTTCACAGTGGGAAATATATTTTATTACAAGCTTGCAAAGAAAGAACTCCACTTTAAACATTTTGTTGAAAGTTCTGAGTTGGATCCTATCAGAAGAGAACATACTGTTGGTGGTTGGTCTCAAAATTTAACCATTGAAGCTTTATTTGGAGATTGGAACATTCCATTAAGAATCTGAGTTTTGAACTGTCTCAACATGTTTTGACAATAAGAACATTCTGTAATAATGAACTCATTAATCTGCAATAACGCTTTGGATTTTTATAAGATAACTCCTTTATTCCAATGCTGTGTCATGTTTTATCTGCAGGAGTTCTGGTTTCAATGTTATAGCTTCCCATCCTTGCTGTTTCTCCTTCTATTATTGTCTTTTTTGCCTTGCCTTTTGGAGTCTGCAAACAAGGAAATGAGCAAGAGTTAACAACACTTTATCATTTTTCTTTCTGGTGAATACCAAAGACTGGGCTCATGGCACAAGAGCAGGAAAGTCAGCAGAAACTTTTGGGAAGATAACTTGGGAAAGGTGTAGTTGGAGAGTGTAGTTGGCCCTACTTGTGACAGCTTCTTTGCAATGCCTTGGGTTTCTGCAGACTGCAATAAATCACAAATACAGAAAGTAATATCGGTAGATCATGTGAGACAACCAACCATCCTACAGATTAAAATCCCCCTTTTGAGGAACTCTTCAAGGAAATAAATTTTAGCAAGACAAATGTTCTGATGCTTTCCTTCTCTTCTGAAATGGGTCTTTGTCCTTTGCAATCAAGTATTTGTTTTTCTTAATCAGGGAAGGATCCACAAACATGGAAGTAAGATCAAACTTTTCCTTTAAGTATAATTAGAAATGTCTGAAATCCATCCATTGAACCATCCATCCATCCATCCATCCACGAATCCATCTACCCATTCCCGCATCCTTCCTTCCTTCCTTCCTTCCTTCCTTCCTTCCTTCCTTCCTTCCTTCCTTCCATCCATCCATTGATCTATCCATCCACACATCCATCCATCCATCCATCCACGAATCCATCCACCCATTCCCGCATCCTTCCTTCCTTCCTTCCTTCCTTCCTTCCTTCCTTCCTTCCTTCCTTCCATCCACCCACCCACTTGTCCATCATTCAAATACATTGAAGTGTATTTAGTCTCATGATGAAGTCACCAAGCTAGAAAGCGGGAGATGGTGAGTTCTAGTTCTGCCTCAGGCATGAAAGCCAGCTAAGTGACTTTGGGCCTCTCTCTGGCCCAAAGTCAGAGAGGAAGGAAGGAGGGAGGGAGGGTCAAACAGAAAAGCCACTAAAATGGACTTTTCCCTCTCTTGTTGTTGTATTGATGTATATCAGTGGTTTATACTTTTTTTTACAGTTGCGGGCGTGCACATGTGTATGTTGCGGCCCTATCTTAGCCGGGATGATCTATGCACGGTCACTCATGCGCTCGTGTCCTCTCGTCTGGACTACTGCAACGCTCTCTACATGGGGTTGCCCTTGAGGATCACCCGGAAGCTCCAACTGGTACAGAATGCAGCCGCGAGAGTGGTGTTGGGAGTCTCCCGATACTCCCACGTTACACCTCTGCTCCGTGAGCTGCATTGGTTGCCAGTTGTCTTCCGGGTGAGATTCAAGGTACTGGTAACGGTGTTCAAAGCACTCCATGGCATGGGGCTGGAGTACCTCAGGGAACATCTGCTGCCGGCATCAAGCTCCCTGCGCCCTGTGCGTTCCCACAGAGAGGGCCTCCTCAGGGTGCCACCGATCAGAGAATGTCGATTGGTGGCCCCCAGGGGGAGATCCTTCTCTGTGGGCGCTCCGGAGCTGTGGAACCAGCTACCGGTAGAGCTCCGGATGGCGCCCGATCTTCGCTCCTTTCGCCGCGATCTTAAGACATTTCTGTTTGTACAAGCTGGCCTAGCCTGATGGGGATTGCTAGGGTTGTTTTATCTTTGGTCTTTTAATTTTTCTTGGGGTATTTAGCACTGTATTTCTATTGTTTTTAACTAGGGCAATTGTTTAATCTTTTTTAATGTTTGTATTTGCTATTTTATTCTGCCCTGTGAACCGCCCTGAGTCCTCAGGGAGAAGGGCGGTATATAAATGTTATTAAATTAAATTAAATTAAATGTGCATGTGTTTTTAAGCTGGGTCTGGGGGTTTTCTCCTGTTCTTGCCCGATTTTAAGGCTTTTTCCTTTTTTTGCATGTCCAATTCCATCTTCCTCGTGATCGCCACTGGTGCGTAGGGCCACTTAAGCTTTCAAATGACTAAAATTGCATTCAATTTGCTGAGCCCGGCAGGATCCCTTCTTGTCTATGACCTGTGATTCTAACAACTTGCAGGAAACCATGGGGGGCTTTCTTTAAGAGCTTTCTGAAGCCAGCAGATAGAATAGACAAGGGTTTTTTTCTCCCCGTGCAGTGTTCTTGCAGCAACCAGACACACCAGCAGATCGTTTTGTCTCCTTGCTACTAAGTACATACATAAATATATCCTTGAATACATATGTACTATTTCTCCAAAAAAGCAAACTTACATCCCTCCCTAATCTTTCTGTAGGTATCTACATAGTGCATGGGGTCAAAGAACAATCCATTGCAACTGATAAGAGTTGTACAAGGAAATTCCTGTAGGTCAGATCCGATACAGGTAGTCCTTAACTTATGTCCGAATTGAGCCCAAAATTTCTGTTACTAAGCAAGACATTTGTTAAGTGAGTTTCGCCCCGTTTTACAGCCCTTCTTGCCACAGTTGTTAAGTGAATCACTGCAACTGTTAAGTTAGTAACGTGGTTGCTAAGTGAATCTGGCTTCTCCCATTGACTTTGCTTCTCAAAAGGTCGCAAAAGGGGATGACGTGACCCCGGGGACACTGCAACTGTCATAAATATGAGTCAGTTGCCAAGTGTCTAAATTTTGATCACATGACCCCAGGGAGGCTGCTACAATCGTGTGAAAGATGGTCATAAATCAATTTTTTCAGTGCCATTGTAACTTCAAACTATCGCTAAATGAAAGATTATAAACCAATTTTGGGCTGGCATAGACAGAAGCCGGTTACAGTCTTGGTTTTCCCACCCAACTCCATTCCATGCAGTGGTTTCATTCCACTTTGAGCAGGTCAATCAGGCAAGGAAGATTGAGGAAATAAATCTCATCAAATTTCCTTTCTTCCCCAACCTAGATGGCCCCTCTATCAAAATTGCCTGCAAGTATTATTTTGTAATTTGTCATCTTTCTGCAATTCCGCCTCGTGAAACCATAGAGAAAGGGATGGAATCTTGATTTTTTTTAAGCGCCCTGAATTTAAAAACATCCCCCAGCCCCCAAACACCTACTCTTAGTTGTATTTGCTTTGCCATCCTTTATTCCCCCAAAACCAAAAAATTGCAGGATTGGTCTAACCATCCTCAAAGGAGAGTCACAGGCCCTTAAATATATATAACATTTCTGCTGCTTCAGAATCCATTCTCCACTAAAATATACAGCTGGTTCCTGTTCTTTGCAGATTTCGTACTGATGAATTTGCCTACTCCTTAACATTTATTTGTACCCACAAAGTCAATACTTGCAATCTTTTGTAGACAAGCAAAGCAGTGAAAAAATTGAGTTCACTCGACATGTACGCTGAAGTTTCAATATTCGCTAATTCAGTGTTTGTGGCAACTTTATAGAACGTTAACTATCGTGAATAATGAGAATTGACTGCGCATATTTTAAAAACGTCTCTTGGTTTTCATGCAGACATTTTAAAATACATTAGCCAAACAATTCAGATGGCAGACGAAATGCATTTAAGCTGGGGCATAGCTAGAAGTGAGCAAAGTTAGATTTAACATACAAGTTCATCCCTAATTTGCAAATTCAAATAAATTTGGTATCCAGAAAATCTCCACTCCTCATTCTACATTTGGATTAATGAGCCATTCCAGATTTGTCAATTTTACCTTGGTGCAATTTCTCAAAATGCATCTTATTTCTAAACATTGCAATCTAAATGCTCGAGGTAATGGTATTTATAATATTTTGCCTGTAGAGTTTCCTGAAAATAAGCACCATCTTGTTTGATCAGAGAGAAAAACCTTGTAATGATAGTTACAAGTAAATTACAGGCATGCAATTAGACTATTGCTAGTTCTAATGATCTTAAATTAAAATTATGAATAAATACATTCAGGGCAACATCAAAAACAATTTTGTTTGTGTGCAGTATACTTCAGTGAGAATTAAATCAGTGGAATCTCTTTTGATGTTTCCGCGTAAGACAGCAAATAAGGAGCTGTTGCAAAATGTTTATATAAAATCAAGGGCTGGTTTTGATATGAGATGCAAAGGAAATAGTCCAAATTAAATCTCAGCTGGGAATTCTTCAGAGTTTGGTATTTGAGTTGGCACTAATTCCAATATTTCACCCTGAAGCAGGCTGACTTAGATGTCCATTTTTTAAATAAAAAAAAATAGAATTCTTTAAGCAGGGTGAGCTGTAGCATCAGTGACGGTTTGAATTAGTTGATATGGAAGATCTGACCTTGATTGGGATGTTATCAATATATCCAGCTGGTTCAGTTTAGTGGTTTAATTTATCCAGTGGAGGAAAATTTAAAAAAAATTAAAAACAAAGCAGGGAATGGTCGGAAATGGGTTTTCCTCCCCAAAAGCACACCTCCTTCACCCTCAGGGTGCTTTAAAAATTTTAACACGATGTTTAAATGAAATTAAGGCTTACATTGAGGCTTAAGTGAAAGAATGGCTGCTGAAATTGGGTATGAAAAAAGGACTAGAGATGATATGATAGCAGTCTTCCGGTATTTGAGGGGCTGCCCCAAAGAAGAAGGAGTCAAGCTATTCTCCAGAGCACCTGAAAGCAGGACAAGAAGCAAAGGATGGAAATTATTCAAGGAGAAAAGCAACCTAGAACTAAGGAGAAACTGCCTAACAGTGAGGATAATTAACCGGTGCAATGACTTGCCTCCAGAAGTTGTGGATGCTTTGTCACTGGAGGTTTTTAAGAAGAGACTGGACAATCACTTGTCTGAAATGGTACAGGGTCCCCTGCTTGAGCAGGGGGTTGGACTAGAAGACCTCCAAGGTCCCTTCCGACTCTGTTATTCTGTCATTCTGTTAAATTAAAAACCACAACAATCAAAGTGGAAGTGATATTGCAGCTTTTCCTTGACCAACAGAGTTTCCCATTCAACCTATTTTCTGAGCGTAGAAACAACCAAAACAATGATGTTTGGGGAATCTATTTTTATTAGACTGTTGGTGTGTTAATTAAGGGAGAGGAGGGAAGCATGTTCCTTAATTAAAGTACAAATGAATTTTTAAGGAAGCTTGGAAGATCCCCACTGGGTAGTAAAGATTGCTCGGCTTCAACAAGCAGGAATAATTCTGCACTGATTTGCAGGGAGATGCTTATTTATGTCATTGCCATTCCAGAAGGGAGTTTTACTGTCGTTTCTGAAGCATCTTCTCATGTGGCTTTTAAAGGACAGGGTTGGCTTGAAGCTAGCTGAGAAAAGGTGAAGGACAAAATATTTGCCGGGGAAATAAACAGATTCAACAGTGAAGTAGAAAACAAATGAATCCCATTTTGAAGTTGGATGAAATTTGCTATAGTTTTTCCACCCCCAAAATGAAGAGACGAATCTAGTTATTTTACTCACAGATTGTTTTGTTGCTTTATTGTTAAACAGTGGCTGTTAAGGCATGAATCAAAGTAGAACTATCAGCTGAATTTCTCATTTTTGACTTTGTACTCAAGAAGAAAATATTCAAGAGTTTTAAAATTCATTCTTCTATCTTTTTATTTATTCTGCTTTTCATCCATCGGCAGTTAATGCCCTCTTTGTGCCTTATTTAAACATTTTAAAGCATAATTGCAAGTAAAACCACAAGAAATGTATTCAGATAGAATTAGAAATGTATATATTCATAAGATGGAGAGAACAAACCAGAACACTGTGGAGGGAAAGGGTAATTAAAAAGTAGCGATTGTTCTTAATTTGTACATTTTTATTCCAAGGAATTCATGGTGGGATATACAACTCTTTTTCAGTTTACTCTCACACACATTCCCCCTTGATGTTATAAGAAATAATTGCCTTAATGACAACCAGCCAGCTGTGCATATGATAGGCGAAATAAACTCACTCCAGCTCAAAGATATATGTACTATGAGGGTCAAATTATCTAGGAAAGATAAAGTCCATTGCAGGAAGGAGATGAAATTCATTCAAGCCATTTTTAGCTAGAATACTCTTTGAAACCCAACCCCAGAGGCTGGACATAGAGTTTGTTGAGAAAACTAAGCTGGAAAATAAATGATACTGACTGGGTATAAATGAAGAGACAAGCCCATTCCCTTCTGGCACTGATGATGTTACCTAGATGGGTCATGAAATGTCTGCAAGAAAACAACCAAGCTCAGAGACAACCAAGGATTTTACAGTCCTCCTCCTCCTCCTCCTCTCTGCACACCCCATTCCCTTCTAGCACTGATGATCTTACCTAGTTGGGTCATGAAACATCTGCAAGGAAACAACCAAGCTCAGAAATACAGTTCAACCCTGAGCAACAAATATTTTCTTCTGTTGGAAAATAGATGTCTCTGTTGATGAAACCACAATAATTCCTAGCCATGGAGATCAATCAGAGCTGATGAACAAAGGTGCCCCAATTGTGACATGTCAGGTGGGGCATCCCATTTGAGCTTATCTTTATATTATTGTTACAGGTGTCAGTTCACCAGCCACACTGATGTTATCAGGCACATCATGATGTCCTTTCCACAAGTGGCTAAGCGACATCATGGATCTGATATCATCTTAACGTACGCGGTACCAGCAGAGATGCCGATCACTGCTGTGCAATGAATCAAAATCACTTGAAGTGTTAGTACCACTTTATAAAGCCTTTGTGAGGCCACACCTGGAATACTGCATCCAGTTTTGGTCACCACATTACACTAAAGATGTTGAGACTTTGTAAAAAGTGCAAAGAAGAACAACTAAGATGATTAAAGGCCTGGAGACAAAAACATACAAAGAACAGTTGCAGGATTTGGGTATGGCCAGTCTAGACAAAAGAAGGACTAGGGGAGTCAACTTATTTTCCAAGGCACCTGAAGGCAGGACAAGAAAGAATGGATGGAAACTAATCAAGGAGCAAAGCAACCTGGAATTAAGGAGAAACTTCCTAACAGGGAGGACAGTTAACCAGTGGAACTGCTTGCCTTCAGAAGTTGTAGGGGCTCCATCACTGGAGGTCTTTAAGAAGAGACTGGACAGCCATTTGTCTGAAATGGTATAGGGTCTCCTGGTTCAGCAAGGGGCTGGACTAGAAGACCTCCAAGGTCCCTTCCAGCTCTATTCTGATTGAGTGAGTAAAGAATAGGTAGTATTAATCTGGTTTTCTGAAGGAGAAGCTTTAGAATCAACCTATATGTGCGATAATATGTGGTTCATGAACCCCAGTTTTACATATTCATCATTTTTGGAGTGCTATGTGATGCCACCTTTTAGCCTCCCAAAAGATTGAGGCTAAGTGCCTGTATTACATTACAACAACCCGCCCCTCCCAAGAAAATGGATGTGCATAGGAGACAGATTTTTTTTAAAATAAAAAAAAAAAACACAAGGGCATTTATTTTCATAAAAGTCTGCATTAAAAGAAATGCTTGTTCAACAGAATTTGGAAACCTAATGCTGCAAAAAATTATAGTTAAAAAACATATAATAATATAAGCCCTCCAGCAATTCTCCTGTTGCTTCTGGGAGATTTTGGTGCAATAGATGGTAGATTGCTTCTTGATGTAACAAATCAATACATCTTTATTTGAAGAAAGTTTTAAAATGTAATCAAGAAGCTTTAGCAAACAGGATTTACTGTTTTCTTTGCCAGGCAAATATCAACCTGTCTCTTTGCAGTTAGGTGGGCTTTGAAAATTTAAATCATGGACCCAGAATGTGTGTGGGTGTGTGTGGGTGTGTGTGTGGGTGTGTACAGTATATATATATATATGTATCTATATCTATATATGTGTGTATAGATATATAAATATATAAACTTGATTGGTGTGTAGATAATAAGCCCTAATAAGCAGGCATATACAAAGAATGAAGGCTTTTGCTAAGCACATTGAGTTGTGCCTTTGGATTGTAAGCCGCCCTGAGTCTTCGGAGAAGGGCGGGATATAAATGGGATTAAAATAAATAAATAAATAAATAATATATATTGAGTTCCCAGAGAAAAGATGGGCATCAAACCCCATGGGTAAATTGCTAGCTAGCTAGCTGTATGCAATGGATTCATATTTAGGCTGGACCTTCAAAAACCGAAGTGACCTGCTTCAGAAATTCATAAATAACAATAGCACCTTGAGAAATTTTACTGGGAGAAGGCATGAAAAATGAATGTATTTTTTTTTCTACTTCAACGTAAAGCTTTCATTTTGCATTTCCTTGGATTTGGCAAAAAAAAGCCTTGCAGATTTCGTTTAGCCCACTTTATTAAATATACCGCTTTGATTCCGTCCTTCCTGCTTAATGCATTGGCTACAGGATAGTTGTCATTTAGTATTTCACTTTTCCCTTTTTTTTTAAATGCCATGCTTGGTTACTTTATTTTTTTTTTAAATGGAGACCTAATATTTATAAAGAGTATTTTAGGCCAGCATACATATCAACTGCTTAGTTTATAATGAAATGCACACAAATACGAATAGCCTCTGGGGGGAAAAAATGTCTTTTACGTTTCAAAAAATGCAAACCAATGCAGAAACAGAATGCAGTGGACTTGGAGAAATGAACACAATTCAGAAAGAGATGGGTGCAGTCCTAATTCCTTTGGATACGTTCAATTTTAATTTTCAACAGTCACAGTAAAGGCCGAGAACTGCCCAGTATTACATAGCCATAAAGCAAGAGCAGGCTTATTAAGCAGAGCCCAAGAAAATCTAAATAAATCTATTTGCAGGTAGTTCTCACAACTGAGTCCTTATGATCACCACCCAGCCCAACATTTATGTTGCTAATTAATTTTGTCCCATTTTACGACCTTTCTTGCCGCAGTTTTTTTAAGTGAATCACTGCAGTTGTTAAGCCAGGAACATGGTTGCAAAGTGAAACGGGCTTCCCCGTTGACTTTGCTTGTCAGAAGGCCACAAAAGGGGACCACTCAACCCCCGGGATGCTGCGACCGTCATAAAGATGAGTCGGTTTTGCCAAGCGTCGTAATTTTGATCATGTGACCGTCGGGATGCTGCAATGGTCGTAAGTGTGAAAAACGGTCCCTTGTCGCTTTTTCCAGAGCTGTTGTAACTTTGAATACTGACTAAATGAACTGTTTTAAGTCGAGGTCTACCTGTACTTTGTGTGTCTGTGGGTTTGGGGGTTTGGGGCGGAGCGGAAGCTAAAAAGTACCTTCTCCTTCGTTGGCTAAAAACTACAGCCATTTCATCTTTCCATCCAGAAGAAATACTTTTTCTTCCTTGTTCGTGCTTTTCGCCCAGCTGGGAAATTCTATGTTGTCATCCTAGTTATTTGTAGCTGATCAGGTACTAATCTCACAACAGCCAGGATAAAGGGCTGGATCGCGTAGCTGTTGGTGTGCTTGTTTCGTGGCATTTACCCTCTGACTTCCATCCAGAGCTGTTTCTGCCTCCAGTCTGGCTTCCTTGATTTATCTTTTTTTTCTCCCTGTATAAAAAGAAAAAGCATGAAAGACGTGCCCATCTTTCACAGTATTCTGATCAGGTTTTAATTGCACGGCCCCCTCTCCGTTTCGCAGGCCTTTATCCGGGAGAGAAGATTCACAAATAAAATGATTGTCCGGGGGTGCCACCCTTTCACCGTCCCCTTGGGTGAAAAATACACTTTTTGCCTTGCTTCTCTGTCCTCCCCCCCTTCCCCCCTCCTCCTTGCTTTCATCAAAGCTGCTTGTGATCCTGTACTAACGATTAAAGCATAACTGCGGCAATTATGTCGCATTGATTTGAGCGACAACAAAGCCGAGTGCAATATCAGATGTCTATCAAAGCTCTCCAATTTAATTGTCCTCAGGTCTGGATCTAGCAGTGCTTCCTCTTTTTAGTCCTACAGCCTCCTGGTTTTTAGGTACAACATACGCCACATCCATGAATGAACCCAGGCAGCCATTCAGAAATCTCAGGAAAGTTTTGAGCTGAAGGCTTTTTCGTGAGGGGAAGACAGATCTTTCCCCATTTTGGCCTATGCTAAGGATGCATGGCTTTTCTTGCCTTGTCTGGATTAAAAGGGGGGAGGTTATAATATGGTTTTGATTAAGCCAAGTCCCCATTGAAGGTTTGTGGGGTTCCTGGATGGTCTCTGAGCTTGGTTGTTTCCTCACGAACGTTTCATGACCCAACTAGGTAACATCATTAGTGCTAGAAGGCAGTGGGGCTGACTCTCTACCAGCTACCAAGTAAAACAAGCAAACAATAATTGCTGGCCTAATCAAGAGACCATCAAGAACACTCCCACCAACTTTGACAGGGCAAGCCATCATATATAAACAAAAAGCAAAACCCTTTCCCCTCCAGCACTGATGATGTTACCTAGTTGGGTCATGAAACATCTGCAAGAAAACGACCAAGCTCTGAGAGCACCATTGACTCCACAATTCAATCCTGAGCTACAAGTATTCTCCTCTATATTAGAGGTTTATTCTCGCACACTTCCAAGTTTGGTTGGTCATGCAAAGGAAATGTAACCAAAATTGAACACTACACTTTGCTTCAAAGAGCTCAGATGCTCTGCCTGTGCATGCAAAACCCAAGCTAATGGAAAGCCTGCTCCTTAATCCTAAACCATCATTTGGCATGTCATCTCAATTAATCACTTAGCTGTGAGTAAAGGAAGGATGGAAACCTTGTATTTTAACGAGTTGTCTTCACTGCAGAAGCCATGAGAAATATTCTAAAAGGGATGAACAAAAAGAGAGACAATCGGTCTGATTTTTTGTTTTTTTACTGATTTACAATCCTTTGAAAAATTAAGTAAATATACCCTGCAGGCTTTGGCTTTTGAGACAATCTGGAAAAGTCGCATACTAAGTTGACCAGGTAGTGCTTAGTTATGACAAAACTCTTGTTGGGAATTTTCTTCACTGGAGTAAAAGGAAAGGGAAAAAAAACCAGTATTTGATGCTGTTCTGCTGCCCTGGGACTTTTTGAAATTAGCATACAGACTAAAACTGCTGATCAGGGTTTATTTTCAGTGTCATTATAGCATAAAGAAAAGCTTGAATATTCAGGAATCTTGAAAAGGAAAAAAAGGGGGGAGGGAGAAGGGAAACTAACTTATGTCCCAAACAATGGGTGAGACAGCCCATAAAGTGGGTCAGCCATGAGCCAACATGACAGCCTTGTCATTGAGAATGTCAAAGGATTAGTATTAAGAGTGACTTACTGCTATGGACTAAGCTTTTATTTGAATATCCTACATTATGTGTAGGAAAGTATCTTTATGTGCTAGTTAAATTGTGGGATAGGCATTCAGTTCTCAAATTTAAAAAGAGTAATGCTCTGTTAAGATAATCCAGGTTTTGCCAAGTCAAGGACCATTCAGGACCTTGGAGACGGTAAAGTTTTCACAAGTAAGAGATTTGCATGACAGTTCTTCTAGCAAAAGACAACAATTGAGCTTGAGTTGAGTTAAGATTGAGGCCTTAAGACAGGGTAGCTGATTTTAGCAACTTGGCTGGCTGGGGAATTCTGGGAGTTGAAGTCCACAGGTCTTAAAGTTCCCCAAGGTTGCATACCCCTGCTTTAAGAAGGTCTAAAGTTTTCCAAGGTTGCACCTACCTGCCTTAAGAAGGTCTAATTCTGCAGCACCTCTATTTTTACAGGATGTTTCCTGTAGTTTTGAAGTCTTAGTCTCCCACACAGCCATAAAGGATTCATTCTGTATATGAGAATAGGACTACGTCTCCATCTGGGAAGTCATTGGACTTCAAGACTTCTTCAGATCATTTCTTGTCCTCTGGGATGAGGAATTCCTAAGTTGACAGAATTCAATCAGGTGTTCAAACTTTACTCATATTTCATATTTTACACATCTAGGCTGCAGAGATGGTTACCTTCTTTTCATATTTACAAACATGCTCATGTATTAAGAACTAGGGTGTTATATTATTACTTCTATGAAAGTTCCTGTGAAGCATTGCTGGAGATATTGAAAAGGTCACATGCTGGGCATTTGTTCTTTGATGTAAGAAGAAAAACCTGGATGAAAAATGATGGTTCCTTTAATGTAAATGGGAGGTGGCCCAGTCATGCTCAGGCCCCATAAAAATGAGAAGTTATGTCCTGTCAAATAGCATTTGAATATTTTGTTCCCATTTGGCATATACCGTATATTGAGAGATTTGGGGTCTTTCTTATTTATTCCTTTCCTTTCCAACTTCAGGTAATGGGAAGTTTAAATATGATTATTAAATAAAGGGCAGCATAAGGGAAAGAAACATGAAAAATAAGCCATTGTTTGGAAGGATTAAGGCACAATCAACATAAATCTAAGATACTCTTCAATTTCATACCATGTTGAGATAGCTATGGTATATTTAAAGGCTTGGGGTCATCCTGCTGAATAGGGCATATGACCTCTGCTCCTAAATCTATCCTTAAAACAGCACTGGGCCTTAGCTGATCCAGCTCCATTTCCAAAAAAATATCTCATTGACCCACATTGGTCAAATGCACACCAAGGAGAGTCCATGGGCAGGAGTTTCATCAAGGTTCAGACCAAGGATGAAGGCAAGACATAACTATAAAAAGATTTAGAAGTTTAGGTAGAAAGCATTTGCAAAGTTTTGGCAGCAAACTTACTATTTGAAAGTTACAAATATTTAAAATATGGAATGGTCTAATGCAAGGGGCTGCCACAAAGAAGAGGGAGTCAAGTTATTCTCCAAAGCACCTGAAGGCAGGTCAAGAAGCAACGGATGGAAACTAACCAAGGAGAGAAGCAACCTAGAACTAAGGAGAAATTTTCTGACAGAACAATTTATCAGTGGGACAACCTGCCTCCAGAAGTTGTGGATGCTCCATCACTGGAAGTTTTCAAGATGAGATTGGATAACCATTTGTCTGAAATGGTATAGAGTTTCCTGCCTGAACAGGGGGTTGGACTAGAAGGCCTCCAAGGTCCCTTCCAGCTCTGATATTCTGTTAATGTTTTTGCCTTGTGCATCCTGCTTGGAGTGCTATGACGTCAATGATCTCTTCCAGAAAAGGAATTGGGATCCATAAGAAAAATGTGTAGTTTTAACAGGGTTTTGAGTAGTTAAATCTATTTTATAAAGTTTAATTGGCAGCTTCTTTCTGCCAATTTAAGAATCTCAATTCTGGCAGATCAGTCCAAAGAGCAACCAAGGCCACCGTCATGTCTTCCTGAAGCAGCTATTGGACTCCTGCAACAAATCACAAGCAGGCCAAGATGAAGTCAGTGTTGTGATCAATCGACAAATGAGATTCAAGTGCTTGTATGCAAATTAAAACACAAGAGTTGCAGTGCAGTTCTTTTCAACTTTCCTAATCACCTTGCATTTTTCCCCACACAGAAATCCAATTTCAAGTTTCGACCGCAAGCACAAACTATATGTTACACCTGGACTTACATTTTAACCAATAATTTCTCAGCAATGTGATAATTGGAAGATAAATGTAAGCTAATGTGTTTCTTCAGCTGCTTCCCTGAGCATTAAACTTAAATAAAAGGATCCAGTGATGTGAAACTCTTTTCTTTCGAATACCTATTAACTAGTCTTACATAGAGTCTGTCTTGAGAGAGTGATAGAGAAAAGTATTTGACAATGTGGGATTGCTTAATGCTGGCAGTGTTGGTAGTATTGCTCCTCTTTCTTTTTCTTTCTTTCTTTCTTTCTTTCTTTCTTTCTTTCTTTCTTTCTTTCTTTCTTTCTTTCTTTCTTTCTTTCTTTCTCCCACCCTCCCTCCCTCTTCCTTCCTTTCCTTTCTTTCCTTCCTCCATTTTTTCCTTCCTTCTTTCCTTCCTTTATTCTCCTATCCCTTCATTTTCCTTTCTCCTTCCCTTCCTCCTTCTCCCCCTCCCTTCCTCCCTCCCTCCCTCCTTCCCTCCCTCCCTCTCTCCCTCCCCCTCTTTCTTTTCCTTCCTTCCTTCCTTCCTTCCTTCCTTCCTTCCTTCCTTCCTTCCTTCCTTCCTTCCTTCCTTCCTTCCTCACAGATAAGAAAAGGAAGCCAATGTCATTTTCTGTTGGTTATGTCTTTCAAAATTGGCTCATTCAATCTTACTAGACATTCATGGAGACTGTCAGGACCCACCTCAATCCACATCTTAGGAAATAAGAACTCTTGGATGCAAGTTTAGTCCAAAAGGAAAATGTTTACTAGGAAGGAATCGATTGTGGGAATACAAGACGGAATCTGAGAAAAGTTACATTTCAATCCTATATAAACCATTCCCATTCCAGCCCCTCCCCTCATCCATTTGGTCAGGCTGTCGTCAGTTGCTAGGTGTCAGGTTCTTCCATGGGAAAGGGAACTCTCCTTGGTTTTATGGTTATTGCTTCCCTTTTTCAGTTGTAAATGAAGACACAAACCATATCTGTCTGTCCCCCTCCCTTCCCCCGTTAAAACATCCCCTGTTGTTTGAAAATCGCTTTAGTAACCATCCTCTCCCCCCCCCTCGGAGAGATGGCAGAATCCCCAGTAATAGCACGTTGTTCTACCTATACAATTATGAAATGTGATATAAATGGATTCTGACATTCGGCTCTCCTTTCAGAAAAAAGATGAGTCCATCTGTGGGGAAAGAAACCATATAAATGTTAGCCTGGTTTGTTTGGATATTCTGTATGAAACCTCTTAAGCAACTTAGGTGCTTTAACATGGAGTTTGTTAACCCACTCGTTTTCTGAGGAGGGGAGGTGTTTCCATGCCACTAAATATTGTATCGTTCCATGGTGTTTTCTGGAATCTAAGATTTCTTTCACTTCAAAATGTTGTTCTCCTTCCACCATGATGGGGGGTGGTGGTGGTGGGATTTTTTCTCGTAGTGGAGATTGTTGTTCTCTCTTTAATAGACTGCAGTGGAAGGTTGGGTGTATTCGTCTAAGATTTTTGGGTAGTTCTAATTCAACTGTTACTGGGTTTATGATTCTTTTAATTGGAAAGGGTCCAATATATTTTGGTCCTAGTTTTTTACAGGGTTGGAGTGATTTCAGGTATTTTGTGGATAAATATACCATCTCTCCTACCCTAAATGGTGTGGGATCGGTTCTTTTTTTATCTGCCTGTGTCTTGTATGCTTTTCTGGCATCTTCCAACGCTTTCCTAACGATTGGCCATGTATTTTGTAATTGAGCAATCCATTCCTTCAGATCAGGGATAACCGGTTCTTTTGGGGTTAGTTCTGGTATTGGGTTGAAACTCTGGCCTGTAGCTACTTGAAAAGGAGTGTAACCTGTGCTTGAGTGGACTGCATTATTATATGCTACTTCTGCAAAAGGCAGTAGGTCCGTCCAGTCGGACTGCTGAAAATTAATATAGCATCTCAGATATTGTTCAAGTATATTATTAAGTCTTTCAGAAGCTCCGTCTGTCTGAGGATGGTGACTAGATGACAGTCCTTGGGTGGTTCCTAAGAGGGATAAAAATTCTTTCCAAAATGCCGATGTAAATTGCACCCCTCTGTCAGATATGATGCGTTGTGGTACCCCGTGCAATCTGTAAATATGCTGTACAAAAAGTTTTGCTAGTGCTTTTGCAGTCGGGATTTTTTGGCAAGGTATGAAGTGTACTTGCTTAGAGAACAGATCTGTGACGGTCCAGACTACGGTGTTTCCATTACTTTCAGGCAGTTCTACGATAAAATCCATGGCTATTTCTTTCCATGGGGCTGAGGGGTTTGCCACCGGTTGTAACAGACCTGGCGGTTTCCCTTGCAGTCTTTTGGCCATCGCGCAAATTTGACAGCTACCCACATAGCTTTCTATGTCCTTTTTCATAGATGGCCACCAAAATTGCCTTTTAGTTAAGTGTAAGGTTTTTACAAAACCAAAGTGTCCTGCTGATTTTGTATCATGGCACAGTTGCATGAAATTGATTCTCTGTGTGGCAGGTATATATAGCTTCTCCCCCACCCACGGCAGTCCATCTTTAATTGTGCACACATGTTTATTTTTCTGGAACCATTCATCACTTTCCAAAGATTTCCTGAATTCTATTCCAGTTTGGCTATCTACCTTCGGCTTCATTTTTTCTTGTGCCCTGGTGGTGACTGGTGCTGCCAGTTGTTGTTCCGGTACAAGTGGTTTAAAGTCAGTAACTCTTGTGCTGTTATATTGGGGCATGCGGGATAATGCATCTGCAAGGAAGTTCTTTCCCCCCGGTAAGTGTTTGAGAGTGAAATTGAATCGGTGAAAATGTTGGGACCAGCGGGCTTGCTTAGGAGTGAGCTTCCTGGGCGTTTTTAGTGCTTCCAAATTTTTGTGGTCTGTCCAGACCTGGAAAGGTATTTTATTTCCTTCTAAAAATTGGCGCCATGTTAGTAATGCCCACCTCAACGAGAATGCCTCTTTTTCCCATATTGGCCAGCGTTGTTCTGTTTCTGTGAGTTTTCTGGATGTGTATGCGCATGGTTGCAATGTCCCCCCATCATTTTCTTGTAATAGTACGGCTCCTACCGCTACATCACTCGCATCTGCCTGTATTACAAAAGGTTTGTCGGGATCTGGGTGTTTTAGGACAGGTTCAGCAGAAAAAAGTCTCTTTAGCCTCTCAAATGCTGCTTGACATTCCATTGACCATTTCAGAGGCTGGCTGGGTTTCACGGGTGACCCCCCCTTCGTTTTCAACAAATTTGTGAGGGGCATGGCTATTTGGCCAAATGCGGGGATGAATTGGCGGTAGAAGTTTGCAAACCCCAGGAAACTTTGCAATTGCTTCCGTGTGCGGGGGGGTGCCCACTCTAGTACTGCTCTGACCTTCTCAGGGTCCATTTCGATGCCCTCTGGAGATATGCGATATCCCAGGTAGTCGATTTTTTCCTGATGGAATTCACACTTCGATAATTTAGCATATAAGTGGGCAGCTCGCAACTTCTTCAGGACTGCTCTGACTAGTTTGATATGTTCCTCTTTGGTTTCTGTGAAGATAAGGATGTCATCGAGGTAAACCAGGACCCCCTTATATAGGTGCTCTCTCAGCACGTCATTAATTAATTGCATAAAGACTGCGGGGGCCCCTTGCAGTCCGAATGGCAATACTTTGAATTGATAGCACCCCATTGGGCAGTTGAATGCAGTCTTCCATTCGTCTCCTTCCTTAATCCTAATTCGGTAGTATGCTTCCCTCAGGTCTAGTTTGGTAAAAATCTTTCCTTTCGATAGGTGGGATAACATATCCTTCATTAGGGGAAGGGGGTACAGATTACATTCACTAATTGTGTTCAAATTTCTATAGTCCACAACCAAACGAAAGGATCCATCCTTCTTCTCCCTGAACAGAACCGGGGCGGCCACTTTGGGTTTGGCAGGCTCAATAAATCCTCTTTCTAAGTTTTTCTTTATGAATCTCTCCATTTCTGCCATTTCCCTTGGGCTCATGGCATACATCCTGGGTTTTGGGAGTTTTGCCCCAGGTTTGAATTCTATGGTGCAGTCTGTGGGGCGGTGGGGGGGAAGCTCATCTGCTCTTTCCTCACTGAAAACCTCAGCCAGGTCCCTGTATTCCTCTGGTATCTCTGGTAATCCCTTCTCTTTCCCCACTGCTGCTGTCTCCTCCCTCTGGGTTGGGGGGGTGCTTTTGGAGTCTACGTTCTTCTGCCCCCCCTTTGGGAAGTTGAGTTCTGCTGTCCTCCAGTTTATCCCGGGGTTCCATTTCTTCAGCCATTCCAGTCCTAGGATCATTGGGCATTCCATGCCTGGGGCCACTATAAACATTATGTCCTCCTCATGGGGCCCCAGTGATAGGTGGATTGGTAAAGTGGCTAGGGTGGCTGGTCCTCCCCCTGCTATTGTCCCATCTAATTGACTAAAAGAGATTGGATGTTTTAGCCTCCTCACTGGGATGCTCAATCTCTCCACCAGCGTTGGGCTGATAAGGCAGCGGATGCACCCAGAGTCTATCAGAGCTTTTATTTTGGCTGCTTCAGGCATAGGGGAAGCTAATATAGTCACTGTCTTAAGTATGGGTGGAAGGGGTCCACTTACCAATGGTTCTCCCTCTGAGCTGTCTTCCGAGTTGTCCACCGTCCCTGCGGTGCAGGCCGGAGTCCAGTCCCAGTTCCTGGCAGGAATTGTGGACTCTACAGCCTCTGTCCCCTTCATGGAAGATTCTTTTGTGTTGCCTTGGGGCTTCCCCGGCTTCTTGGAGGATGATGCCTCTGGTTTTCGGGGGGGGGCTTTTGAACGACATTCTGCAGCACGGTGGCCCTCTCTCCCGCAGTTGAAACAACTTGTTGATTTTTTGGCTGTGGCTGGTGGTTTTTCCCCCTCGCGTGTTTGCTCGGGTGGCAGGCGGCCCCATGGTTTTCCTCTGCGGTGTCTCTTCAGTAGGTCTATTTCCACTTCCTCCGCCAGGATGTACCAGTCGTCGAGGTGGGGTGGGTCTCCTCGAGGCAGGCAAGCATCATACAGGTCGTAGTTCAGACCGTCTTTGAAATGGCTAAGGAGGATGTCTTCTGGCCAGTTCAGCTTGCTGGCAATGGCTCGGAATTCTTGGGTATAATCAGCCACTGCTCGCCTGCCCTGCCTCACCGTTTTGATTCTCTCCCGGGCCTTACGGTCAGCCAAAGGATCCTCGAACCGTCGCCTCAAAGATGACATGAATCGGTTGAAGTCGTTGAGTTCTGGGGCGTTGGAGTCATGCAAGTTCACCACCCAGTCTGCAGCCATCCCGTTCAGGGCAGATTGCACAATTCGGATGCGTGTTTTGTCACTGGGGATGTCCCGTCCATACTCTTCCATGTAGCCGAGGACTTGGGTTAGGAAAAATCCCAGTCGTGATGGCTCCCCCTTGAATTTGACTTCCAGGGGCGGGAGTCTTTGGCTGGAGCGTTGTCTGTGCCATGGCCGGTATCGCTCCTCATCCTGGTCCCCATCTGTGGTTCTGGGGGGGTGGGTGGGTACTGCTGAGGCAGCAATTCCTGTTCCATTGGATGGCCCCGGGGTTTCAGGTGTTGGATCCCCTCCGTTACCTTTCCAGTTGCGTCCCCAGGCGCTGCCTCGGTTGCGATTTTCAGCTCTCTCCTCCCTCAGTGAACTCAGGGTTGCTTTCATCAGATCAATGGCCTTTTCCAGGATCCGCTCCTCCTCGCTGGTGTGCAGGGAACTCTCCATCTCTTGCCTCCATTCCGGTTGGTGGTTACTACGCCTCAGGGTCTTTTCTCCCGAAGCCTTTTCCCACTCACTTTTCCTTCCAACGCCCATCGACCACCGGGGTTTTCGGTCGTACTGCTCCACCGCTTCTTCCCCGGGGGAATATGCTGCTTCAGTTTCCCATTGTCTCTGGGATTCCATTTGGGGGGAAGACTCCCCCTCCATGGGGCTTCCCTCCTCTCTTGCTTCGTCGCCAGACATTTGTATTTGTTGCAAAGTCCCCCGGTAAGGTTTTCCCTTCCAGGTTGACTCTTAAAGCAGATTCCGTCTACTGTCAGGACCCACCTCAATCCACATCTTAGGAAATAAGAACTCTTGGATGCAAGTTTAGTCCAAAAGGAAAATGTTTACTAGGAAGGAATCGATTGTGGGAATACAAGACGGAATCTGAGAAAAGTTACATTTCAATCCTATATAAACCATTCCCATTCCAGCCCCTCCCCTCATCCATTTGGTCAGGCTGTCGTCAGTTGCTAGGTGTCAGGTCCTTCCATGGGAAAGGGAACTCTCCTTGGTTTTATGGTTATTGCTTTCCTTTTCAGTTGTAAATGAAGATACAAACCAGATCTGTCTGTCCCCCTCCCTTCCCCCGTTAAAACATCCCCTGTTGTTTGAAAATCGCTTTAGTAACCATCCTCTCCCCCCCCCTCGGAGAGATGGCAGAATCCCCAGTAATAGCACGTTGTTCTACCTATACAATTATGAATTATAAACCTGTAACAAACTATTCTTTGCATTATCCACCCCCAACACCCCCAAAACAACCTTGATGTTAAAACATGGTCTGTTGACTCTGGGAAGTTTGGTTCTTAAGTAACACCTCAGTCTCGTGGCTTTTGAACTGAAACTAATGCACCTAGCAGTGATCAATCTTTGATCACCGGAACTATGAAGGCTCCTTTTAACTCTTGCTTAATTGAATGTTTGGTGCTCTGATTTATCTGTTTTTTCTTCCTTTTTGTTTCTCCACAGCCTCCTTTTCTGTTATAATCCCCTGTGGATTTGAAGAGCTTTGCACTTTTATTTGCAAACATATCGGTGTTAAACCTGCTATACAAAGCAATGCTTTTGCTCTCTTTTTTTCCCCATTGGAAAATAAACATGTTTTTTATTGTTTACTGTATTAATTCCTTTCAACGTTTTACATCAGAACATCTTATTAACATTTCCTCTGGTTAAAAATGGAAGATAAAGAGAACAAGTAATAATATTAGTGATGAGACCCTACAAGAATAATAAGCAGGGGGCTGCAAAACATGGAGTAACAGACATCATAGATTTAGGCAAGATGGAATAATGAAGTATAACATTATAAGCGTGGCTGATGTTGGAGTAATGAAAGGTCTGCAAGAAAACCACCAAGCTCAGAGAGCACCAGAGACTCATCATTTCAACCCTGAGCTACAAATATTCCCCTTTATTAGTTGAAAAACCACCTATCAGCCTATACCGGACCAGCATAGGAGGATCCTGCTAGTAAATTCTAAGCCTGATCTTCAAAATGCAGCTACAGCTTCTTGACATATAACAGTTCATTTAATGACTGTTCAAAGACACAATGGCACTGGAAAAAAAGTGACTTGTGATCATTTTTCACACTTAACAATAATTGCAGCATCCCCATGGTCATGCGACAAAAAATTCAGATGCTAAGCAACTGTCTCATGTTTATGACGGTTGCAGCGTCCCGGGATCACATGATCTGCTTTTGTAAGCTTCTGGCAAGCAAAGTCGATGGGGAAGCCAGTTTCACTTAACAACCATGTTACTAATTTAACAAGTGCAGTGATTCCCTTAACAATTGTGGCAAGAAAGGTCGTGAAATGGGGAGAAATTCAGTTAACAAATGTCCCGCTTAGCGACAGAAATGTTTGGCTCAATTGTGTCAAAGACACTGCCTCCAAGCCCTCCTCCCAGCTTTCATTTCTACCCAAATTGACCCCTGTGTGTTCTAACCTAGTTTTCTTGTTTGCAGTAGTTCTTTGAATCTCGGAGAATTTATTTCCAATCCTTGTTTACTGAGCAGATTTTAAAAATGCCAAAGACTGAACACAAGAAATGTTCTGCTGGATCAAATCAAAGCTGATCTAATCCAGCACACCACCCCTACGGCGACTAACCAGATGTCTCTTGGAAACCCAGGGGCCAAATACTGGCTTAGATGGACTTTGTTGTCTCTGTTCAGGGTTGTCCTTCAAAACCTTTGGCATGAAGTTTCACATTCAGAATAATTTAGGGGTGGGGGAATTACTGTCAAAGTTAGCAAGAGAGAGGCATTACGATAGCGTTGACAAAAGGCAAGGTGGTCTGTAACAAGGCACTATTACAAAGCGACATTTATTTTAAGCTAAGCAGCCAAGCCTCCCCTGACTGGACTTAGGCTGAGTGCTTTACCAAGCTTGTGTCAAAGACCTAAAATTTGGAGAAATTATGCAAGCTCAGAAGCTCCCTCTACTGCCACTGTTAGAGGTCAAAGAAGCTGCGTTATACTGTGCCAAATCATCAACTGTAGAACAAGTGACAACTGCTGTTCAGAATTTCAAGCAAGTTTTATCTAGCTGTGCTGGATAATGCTTTTTACCATACTTTTATTCGCAGCCAGCTCAGTCCTGAAGTAACCAGCCCATGGTGGATAAGTACTTTAAAAAAACCAAAAAAACCTCTTCAGTTATGTCAAAAGAATACAGGAAGCAGACCATCAAAAAAGACAATATGAAGTTGGTGTAGAATGAGACACCCAGCTAGGATCAGGCAGTTGATGCCTGTTAACTTGCCTGAATGACGCAGGACATGTCTACAAATTCAGCTAAGTGGATTCAGCTCAGGGAATCTTTGTGGTTTCTTTTCAGCTCAGCAATTTAGGTCACTCTGCACAGCTACATCTGGATCTCACCATGTTAAAACTCAATCCTGAATGAATTTGACAATCGCTTCCCATCCGTTTCCTTCCTTGGGATTTGTCTCTTCTATTTCTCTTGTTGTTGTTGTTTTTTTTAAAAAAATTCCTTCCTTGCTTTCTTTCTCGGGGCAGTGCAGTGGCTCAGTGGTTAAGACGCTGGGCTTGTTGGCTGGAAAGCTGGCAGCCCAGGTTTGAGACCCAAGCACTACGTGATGGGGTGAGCTCCCGTCCTCACCTCAGCTCCTGCCAACCTAGCAGTTCAAAAACATGCAAATGCAAGTAGACACATAGGTACCACTTTGGTGGGAAGGTAACAGCTCTCTAGGCCATCATGCTGTCCAAATGATCATAGAAATGTCTTCAGGCAGCGCTGGCTCAATGGCCTTGAAACAAAGATGAGCACCACCCCATATAGTTGGCAACAACTAGTTGAGTAAAATCCGCAGGAAGACCTTTACCTTTTTTTGATTTCTCAGATGTTTCAGCTAAGCAGGATTGTGTAGTTTTTTTTCCTCCCTGCCTTGCTTTTCAACACACTTCCCCTCCAAAAAATATATATAATTTTATGTTTTATTTTGTTTTGTTTTTAAAAAAAACATCCTGCTTAATAACACCAGGTTTCTTCTGGGAATTAAGCTGCATGGGGAATAATTGGAAAGCAACTTCAAAGAAGTAACAAATCAGGTTCATTACAGCCACGTCTTAATGAAGTTCTTAATGACATATTAAATGTAGTCTCTTCAAGCTTTGAGAGAAGCAGTCGTGAATTCATTACGAAGGATTGTATGGTCCATTATCCGAAAGGCTTAAGCCATTTAATCTGCCTCTGAATCATATTCTCATTGTTTTGAGGGAAAGGCCACCATTTGTAATAAGGGTGACAAATGTTGCTTATTTTGGTTGGCCATATAACATTGCAAAATATCCACTCAGAGCCTCTGAGGGTTGGGATGTTCATTTTACATTTAAATTGAAGAAAGCTCGTCCATTTATTTGGAAAGGTAAATATATTCATTAAGTTCAAAATGAAGATCTCGAGACCCAAATTAATTTCAAAATGCCCTTTAGTTTAAAAAGAAAAAAAATAAAACCAGCAAAACACGATGGTAATTCTTATGAAAAGGCTTCTTTGTCAGCAGTTAATTTTGTGAAGTTGCTGCAGGGTGCCCCATTTCAATCGTCCCTGATTGTCTGAGAGCATCTTAGGAAGAAACCACATTTGGGTCTGTAAACCTGGAAAGTTGATTTGCTTCTGCTTTTGATAAGGAACAAAATCTTAATCTTCCCAAAGGGATCGTGGAAATGTTCAGGGTTGGTTGGGACGCTTGGTGAACAAGTAAATGTGGGGGTCTTATAAAAGGCCAGTACATTCTTCATTATTGATGTATTCATCTCTGGAACTTACCTTTTTCCCTTCCTTCCTTCCTTCCTTCCTTCCTTCCTTCCTTCCTTCCTTCCTTCCTTCCTTCCTTCCTCCCTCCCTCCCTCCCTTCCTCCTTCCTTTCTTCCCCCCTCCCTTCCTCCCTCCCTCCCTCCCTCCCTCCCTTTCTTTTCTTCCTGCTAATTTTACTTGTTGGTTCCCCAAATATTTGCTAAAGCTATTGAGATTCATTGCTGCTGACGTAGACAAAAGTTCAGCTCAAGGTTGAACACTGAAGTCCTGGGCGCTCTTTGACCTTGAAGGCGTTTCATTACCTAACTAGGTAATATCATCAGTGAGACTGACTGTGAGGTTTGTTCTCTGTTTGCAGTAGCTTGTCCTACCAGGGGTGGTCCCACACCCCCACCAACACTGGAAGGGCAAGCCATTGTGTATCAACAGGGAGCAAACTCCACTCTCACTAGCACTGATGATGTTCCCCAGTTAGGTAATAAGACGCTTGCAAGCAAACAGCCGAGCTCAGAGAGCACCAAGAACTCTAGACAAGGGTCTTCCTGAAACAAAATGTATTCCCTTTATTATCCTAAAGAGGATTCCTTACACATCTGCATTCAGCACGGGGAGCTTTCTCCATGTTGTTGAGCACCATATTTTGCACTCGTCTTAGCAACCTCCGGGGTCTTTGATGCCAGTAAACAATAGATCAGAGGCATCAGGCAGAAGTGAGTGTTCTTTTATTTCTATACTTCAGAGTGGCAAGTTTTGATTTTGCCTACATGGAAATGGAACTTCCTTGCCTGCTCACCTCCTACCCATTCCTTGTATGGTACGAGTGGAGCCTTGGCATATCAATCACAAAACTTGGTAATACTAAATGGGATTTTGTGGACTTACTTCCAGCGCAACCCCCTTTTTATTTTCCATTTCTTTTCTGGGATTGAAATGACACTTGGCACCTGCCAAATCATGAATGGAATTCAGCATGTCTGTCTTTCGGGGATTTGTAAACAGACAAAGTTCAGCAATATCCAAATTATCTTGAAAAGACTAAAGCTGAGTGACATTTTATACATTGCTTTCACTGCTGTGAAACCTCAATAGCTTCTAAGTCCTGAGAAAGTTATTTTGGTGTCTAAGATTACCCTTCCAGTCTTCTTCAATTAGCTTTGAGAGAACTCAGGTATGTCCACATGATAAGAACCCACAAGCAAGCTTCTTAGAAGGTTTTGTTCCACATCATCTATGAAGATTCCTTCTCCTTCTCCTCCTCCTTCTCCTCCTCCTCCTCCTTCTCCTCCTCTTCTTCTCCTTCTCCTTCTCCTTCTCCTTCTCCTTCTCCTTCTCCTTCTCCTTCTCCTTCTCCTCCTCCTTCCGTGTCTAGATCAAACTTTAAACTGTCAGAAGCAGGCCACTGTCTTGGCTTTTCATTGGGCAAAAATAAGTCATTATTGATACACATTTTTGGTAATAGCCAACACGTCAGGCTCTGGGTCAGGTTCTGCATCTCTCCACATTCACACAGTGTATTGTTATCTGCTAATTAAGCCTCCCCTTAAGCATATTGGTTTTACATTTAGGCACTCTAACCCTCAACCTATTCAGGATCTTCAAGTCGTATAAGGTAGGTTAGATCCTCATCCACACCCTCCTCGAATGCTATTCCTTACTTAATGGTCTCCCTCTTCCATGTTTTAATTTGGTTTTGTTCTTGTGCACCCTCAAGAATGTTTGTTCTTGCCATAAAGCTTTTCCTAGATCTGAATCAGCAGGCTTTGAGCATCTGTCCATTCAGAGGATGTCAAGTATCATTCTCTTGCTTATTCTCTCGGCGTCTGCTGCTAAAGATGATCACCTAAAACATGGGAAAGCAACTAGCAATTCAGCAGTGTCTGGTGTATGACAAGTCCCAGACTTAGCCATCGTTGTTTAAGGATGCTGAGTACTGCAGTTGAACAGCATCTGGAGGCCCATAGGATGCCTGCCCTTATCAGGAAGGTCTAACTTTTGTTTACTTTCTGTAAAGAACAGTGCCATCTGGGGTATAACTTTATGTCATTGGTTGATGGATGGACTCCTACAGCTCCTATTGGTTTTCTCAGAAGCGGAGATGGTTGATCTTCTCATCAAGGAAGAAACATCAAGAGACTCCTCAATCAATTTTTCTTTGGTCACAGACCAGCAGATAAAAGGCTCCTCACTTATCAACAGAATGCACATGGGGACGGACAGAGGCTGAGTCAATTAGGCTCGCCCACTCTATTTTACTCCATTGCTTATTTTTAGTAGCACATTTAAAACAGCTCATACACATGGAAAGCTTCAAGGCTGTGTAGCAGGCATATCTGTTAAAATCTCGCCCACACACGTGGCTCTGGGCTTCTAAATAGAGGAAGAAAATTGGAGAAATAATTTCTCGTAAAGAATTAGGAAGCCCACAGAATAACAGAGTTGGAAGGGACCTTGGAGGTCTTCTACGTCCAACCCACTGCTCAAGCAGGAGACCCTGTACCATTTCAGACAAATGACTCTCCAGTCTCTTCTTAAAAAACTCCAGTGATGGAGCACCCACAGCTTCTGGAGGCAAGGTCAGATTCCATTGATCAATTGTCCTCACTATCAGAAAATTCCTCCTTAGTTCTAGGTTGCTTCTCTCCTTGATTAGTTTCCATTCATTGCTTTTTGTAGTGCCTGCAGGTGCTTTGGAGAATAGGTTCACCCCCTCTTCTTTGTGGAAGCCCTTCAAATATTGGAACACATCCATCATGTCACCCCAAGTCCTTCTCTTCATTAAACTAGGTAAAGGTAAAGGTTCCCGCGCAGATACGTGCTAGTCGTTTCCGACTCTAGGGGGCGGTGCTCATCTCCGTTTCAAAGCCGAAGAGCTGGCACTTGTCCGAGGACGTCTCCGTGGTCACGTGGCCGGCATGACTAGACGCCAAAGGCGCACGGAACGCCAAAGGCGCACGGAACCTTCCCACGGGAGTGGTCCCTATTTTTCTACTTGCATTTTTACGTGCTTTCGAACTGCTAGGTTGGCAGAAGCTGGGACGAGTAACAGGTGCTCACTCTGCTACACGGCACTCGGGATTCGACCCGCCAAACTGCTGACCATCTGATCGACAAGCTCAGAGTCCTAATCCACTGAACCACCGCGTCCCTTCTTCATTAAACTAGACAGTCCCAATTCTTGCAATTGCTCTTCATAGGTTTTAGCCTCCAGTCCCCTAATCATCTTTGTTGCTCTTCTCTGCATTCTTCACAGGTTCTCTTTTGAGATCTTTTTATATCATGGCAACCAAAACTAGATGCAATATTTCAATTGTGGTCGTACATATGAAACTCTGCATTCAGCAGGCCATGAGAAACTTGCATTGCATGTGGGACAGCTCCAGTGTTCAAGTGCTGAATTTTTTTTCTTCCTGCCCCTTCAAGGCAGTGAATTGGTTGTTCTTTTCTTGGCCATGGAAATGGCTAACATCCATTTCTTGTTTAGTAAACAGCTTACCCTTACAGAAAATGCACATGGGATCAGGGTCTGCCCACTGAAAAGCTCCTAGATGTGTGTGTGTGTGTGGGGGGGGAAGCTTTGTATCCTTTATAGGTATTGCACAGTTATTTTAAAGTATGTAAGGAAGGAAAAGAGTGGACTTATTGCCGTTGCCCTAGAAATTCACGTTCCATGAAAAATGTTAAAGTACAGTAATAATGGAGAGCAGATTTGATTAGACTGCAAAATATTTGTCCACGTTTGCTGGGCTTATTTAGCATTTCCATAGAATCATTTTTGAACATCTGCTCTGTGCGAGGTGATCTAGATTTCTTGTATTATATTACAGCTGGGATTTCTTTTTTTCAGTGTTTAGAAACTTATAATAGCCTCTTTCCTCCCCTGCTCTAATAATTTCTCTCATTGAGGTTTTATGACAAAGGCAATGTTTTTTTTTCTTATTACTCTATATGATAAAAAAAGGCATTTTCAGGAGCTCAATAGCAATTTCCCCCTTAAATAAATAAGCAGGTGGATACCAATGCCGGTTCTAAATAATTGAGTCATTTATATTCTAATTCCATTGTTTGTTTCAGAAAAAAGCTTGAGAATTATGATTCACAAGGGGTAGATAGGTGTTAGCTTGCCTTTTTTACCTCATTTGTACAGTATAACCTATTAGTTATTCCAGTGAGCCATATCCAATTGTTGCTTATTTTTTCCTCATGTTTCCAAGATGGGTAGGTGAATGAATAGATGGCTATATAGATGGATGTATAGATAACAAGGAAAGACAGGTAAATGACAGAGAGATTGCTAGCTAGATGATAGATGGATGGATGGATAGATAGACAGACAGACAGACAGACAGACAGACGGACGGACAGACAGACAGACAGACAGACAGACAGATAGATAGATAGATAGATAGATAGATAGATAGATAGATAGATAGATAGATAGATAGATAGATAGATAGATAGATAGATAGATGATAGATGAGAGAGAGATAAGATAGATAATAGATGGATGAGAGATGAGAGAGAGATAAGATAGATAAGTCGGATAAGCTGGATAGATAGATAGATAGATAGATAGATAGATAGATAGATAGATAGATAGATAGATAGATAGATAGATAGATAGATAGATAGATAGATGAGAGAGAGATAAGATAGATAAGCTGGATAAGCTGGAGACAGACAGACAGACAGATAATAGATGGATGATAGATGAGAGAGAGATAAGATAGATAAGTTGGATAAGCTTGAGATAGATAGATAGATAGATAGATAGATAGATAGATAGATAGATAGATAGATAGATAGATAGATAGACAGACAAACAGACAGACATTCAGACAGACAATAAATGGATGAGAGATGAGAGATGAATGAAAGAGAGATGATAACTGGATGATAGATAGTAGATAGAGAGATGATAGAGAGATAATATAGACATGGATACATGGATAGACAGCCAGCCAGCCAGAGAGACAACTTCTGTGTGTAGAACTGCTGCTTTTAAAAAACTTTTTTAAAACTGTAAAAGGGGAAACGTAGCCACTGACGTTTTCATGTTGCACAAAATAACCTCTTAGGGACATCAAAAACCTCCAGACTGGGATGTTATCTAGTCAACGTAGCCTTAACCAGAGTGTCTCTTTGCTCAGCCTTGGGCAGACAGGGGCAAGCTTGCAACAGCAAAGACACACAGCCATGAACCATTGATGATTCCCATCCTCAGTGAACTTGTTGGTTCAGTTCTTCAGAGGTTGTGTGATGCCGTTGCATCCTTTCTTCTCCAGAAGTTTTCATGTTGTGAGATTTAAAATTCCTTTAAATACTTGTTTCTAGAATGCAACAAATGACAAGGAAGCAACGTGTCTCTGTCCCTGAGCGTTATACTTATGATTCCCATATGTATGTTATGTAAGACTGGAGGGTCATTTATTCCATCTGAATATTTATATCAAGCTCTGCAGTTCGCTGTTCTCCCCCTGAATATATTTACATACATTTTTCACAATTTAGTTTGCAAAAACATGCATGAGTTAAGAGGAAGACATGTACAAAATAGCAATACTTTGGAAAATCTTAGGGAGAGAGTAGTTTAGAAAATCCGTGATTCAGTAGGCCAAAGACCTAGAGATAATTGTAGAAATAATCCTGAAAAATCCATTTTGTTCTTCTGCTGATTGGTGAAAATGGAGTTTAATATTTAGTTTTGTATTACAGCCTACAGGAAAGTGATCAGCATCTTAAAAATTAGAAGGATGAGCCAATTTTTTATTTTAAGGAACAGAATCCCCAAAGGGGATACAGGACTTTGTATCTTTTACAGGTAGTCCTTGAGTTACAACTCTTTGTTTAGTGACTGTTCTAAGTTACAAAGTGCATTATGATGATTTTTTTCACACTTGTGACCGTTGCAGCATCCTGATCATGCAATCAGGCACTTGGCAACCGGCATGTATAGATAGCCCTTGACTTACCACAATTAACCCCAAAAATTATGTTGTTTTTATCCCCATTTATGACCTTTCTTGCTACCATTGTTAAGTGAATCACTGCAGATGTTAAGCTAGTAACAGTGTTGTTAAGTGACTCTGGCTATCCCAAATATTTGGCTTGTCAGAAGGTTGCAAAAGGGGATCACAATGACCTTGGGACACAGCAATCGTCAGAAGTACGAGTCAGTTGCCAAGCCTCTGAATTTTGATCCTATGATCATGGGGGATGTTGCAACGGTCATAAGCATGAAAAATGGTCACAAGTCACCTTTTTTCAGTGCCATTGTATCTTTGAACGGTCACTCAATGAGCTGTTGTAAGTCAAGGATGACCTGTACTTATGACATTTGCACTATCCGTGGATCATGTGATCACCATTTGTGACCTTCCCCAGCTAGCTTCTAACAAACAAAGTCAACGTGGGAAGTCAGATTTGCTTAACAACCATATGATTCATTTAACAGCTGCAATGACTCGTTCAACAACTGTGCAGGGAAAAACCATCACAATATGGGGCACAGCTCATTTAACAGCCACCTTGCTTAGCAATGGAAGTTTTGGAAACTCAGCTGTAGGCATAATTCAAAGAATGTCTGTACTGTATTGAGCAGTCCTTGATCCATCTGGCTCAAAGTTGTGAGCTCCTTGAGGCTTTAGCCTTCTGTCACGTTGTTATTCAGAAAACTTTGCGCAAGCAGAGGTTCCTTCCCCCCATTTTTTTCCTATAAATCCAATAGAAAAAAGAGCACCGGGGCATTTTTTTCCCCCATAGGTAAGCAGGCAAAACAGCTCCAAGCACAATGACTCATGGACAATTCTCAGTCGAGCTGAAACTTGCTGGATTTTGAAAATAAATATATCTCAGTCTAACATCATGCTTTATGAGCACAAGCTCAAGGGCAATAAGACAATTTTATTATAGGAGAGCTAATTTTTAATAGGTCCGGTCGCTAAAGCTAATGTGGAACACTTATGGCTTTATCTGCTCTTGGGACCCAATTGGGTGTGCTTCATTCAATTTAGCAAGGCTGTATGCACCTGCGCTACCTTGGTCAATTTCAAGCACCAATTTCTACTGCAGGAAGAAACAGGGTAATATGAAACAGGCCATCCATAAGGGAAAGGGATCTGGTAGTGTTATCCAGGAACTTTATTCCACTTTGTGAGAACTTTGTCCCGCAAGGAAGACACAAAAAGCAAAACAGGGAAGCAAAGGCCAGCCTAGTCAAAGTGTCCGGTGTTCCCAGCTCAAAGACCTGGGAGAAGAGCAGAAAGTAGATGTCACCTCCAGGGAAGTAGGAAGTCTGTGCCAAGATGTCTGTCCTATCTCTATGATCTTCCACGTGGATTTGGGTAATCAAGGTGTGAACGGATCTCTCGTATCATTTTTGCATGAGGCGTTTCTTAGAGATCAATTTGAAATCGGTGGCTTTGAATCAATTTTATAGCAAAAACCTCTGAGCACCCACCAACCCTTTGGAATGTCAACTGAACCTTCAAAATGCACAGTGTATCCATGAAATAGTAGTAGTAATAAGAGTGGTAGTAGTAAGGGTTTTTGAATTGCCATTGTAGGCTTTAATCAGCAGAAGACTGGTAGATATAATGATTGATTGATGCATGCATACATACATACGTATATGCATGCAAGGAGTGAGCCAGTTCGATGTAGTGGTTGGACTAGACTAGAAGGCAACACTAGATGTTGCCTTAAAAGTCTGTGGACTCCTTTGGAAAGAAGAGCCTGCCACCAAATGTGTTGTGATCAGCCGATTTTTACTCGTATGAATTTGGAAAAACAGCAATAAATCATACCCCTTTCCTTTGGCATTCGGACTGTCCCTCTGAGATTCCCTCTGCAAAGTTTAAGAGAATTTAGAAGCACTGCTCAAAGCAAGGTTGCATTTTTAAAACACAATTACATTTCTGGGTCTGTAGAATATTGATTCTTTCTTCTCCCAGATCCCTTCCCCATTCCTGTCTTCTATAAGTTATAAGTTAGCTTTTGTTTTGTTTTTTTTCCTTTTGCAACTTCTGGGGAAGCAATGGAAGATGGAAGACAGTTGCCCAGAGAGCAGATATGACCACCATGGTAAAAACAGGAGCTGCTGAATTACTCAGTTCCTTAGAATTTCTCTCCGGAGCAAGGAGAGACTCAGGATTGCCCATAGGTGCCCCTTAGGTTTTTCAGTGCCTTTCTAACTTCAAATGGTCATTAAATGAAATGTTTACAAGTTGAGGACTTTCTAATTTACAAGTGCAAAGGGAAAACCTGTGAACATTGTTGCAAGCAAGATTTTTGGATTTTTTTTCTCTTTACAGAAAAAAGCAGTAAAGAAGACTGTGTGATATTCCTAGATTTTGTTCCTCATATACCATTTTTCTTTGCTATACTACTGTATAAGTGATTGGAAAGTGGTAATAAGGAGCCTGTTCCTTGCAAGACCATACAGCTGAGAAAGCAGAATTTAAGCTATGTGAAAATAGGACACTTTTACAGCCCAGTATGCAAAATAAGGATAATAGATGAGCATGTTAATTAGGACTGCTAACATCTGTTTCTCTGATGTTTTCTTAAAGTGTACATGTCTGTAACATTTTTTGTGTGAGTGTGCTATTTTCCCTTAGGTTTTCAATTCTTTGGTTCCAAGAAAGCCATTAATAGGGGCAGCTTGAATAATTAGATTTCCTTTGCACATTCTTATTTCCTAGATTAATGTGTGAATCACTCTTTAATAATCCAATAGCGATTGCATCTCCTGATGAGTTGATACAGTTTTTAGGGTTCAAAACACTGCATTGAATCAAAACATTGAATTTTATTTTGTTGTAGCCCTAAAAAGAAATGTCCATTAAGGAATGACTATTTTGAGATCAAGACCTGAATTGAAAGATTGCAGCTTGAGAGCAAATGCAACTAGCTTGAGCCTTTCAATAACTAATGAATTGTGAAGTTTTATAGAGATTGCAAGAAAGACCCATACACGGATTGATGGTCTGGTCAGCCCGAATGAACTAATGAGAGTTGCTTCACAGTGAGATGGGAAGGAAAGAAAGAAAGAAAGAAAGAAAGAAAGAAAGAAAGAAAGAAAGAAAGAAAGAAAGAAAGAAAGAAAGGAAGGAAGGAAGGAAGGAAGGAAGGAAGGAAGGAAGGAAGGAAGGAAGGAAGGAAGGAAGGAAAGAAGGAAGGAAGGAAGGAAGGAAGGAAGGAAGGAAGGAAGGAAGGAAGGGGAATAGTCAATCCATTCATTTACAGAAAGGCAAGGAAGACTCAAACTGTACTTCCTAACAGGTTCAATCCTTGCATCCATGCTTTATAAAAAGTCACAACCGATGTTGACCTTTGACATTTCAGGGCACACCAAAAGATCTAAGCAGGCTGAAGGGAGAACATAGATTGGGTCTCACCCCCCAGATCACCTGGCCTTACAGGTCCACACCTGAGATGTGTTATGCTGCATCTTCTCTGCAAAGAGCCCAAAGACAACTGTGACATTAAAAACCCCAAGCTGCCTGTTTGTCACGGGAAGAGGCTGACTGCGCAGTAGTTTTCCTAAGATAATCAAGGCTTTGGTTTGAAAAACGGAATTGCTCCATTAACATGTAAGGGGAAAAGATGAAATTAGGCATTGGAGGCTGGAACCTCTCACATCTTCAGTGCAGCTCAAGTACTCTTTAGCACATTATTAAGTAATTTCTTTGCTGTTTTCCCCTCAATTATGGTTATTTTATGTCTGTATTAGAAGAGGGCCTCGCGGCAACCAGGGACCAATTTTCATCCGAAGGCTGATTAGATATTTAGCTTCGTTCTGCCTCTGAATGTCTTTCTTTCCACCTTTCATTGTTGTTTTAGCTTTGTTTTTGCTGCCCTTTTCTTCCCTTTTCACACCAGGAAAGATTTCTGGCTTTTCTTGTTCTGTTAGATGGTTCCTTTCATGAAAACCAACTTGCATTTAGCCGGTGATGGAAAAGGACCAGTAGTTCCAATCCTTGTCCTTTAATTGTTTCTGTGCTCAAACAACTGAGGTAATTATTGATTCCAGGCATCAATTGAGCTAATGTACATTCTGGGTAACAGCTCTGCTTGTCCCACAGTTCCACACACAACAATGTCTGAGAAAAGAGCATTGTGGGAAGAAGGCCAAGATGGCGGTCATACATTTCTGCACAGGCCAAGCACTCATCTCCAATAGATCCCTCCTTCACGAAAGCATCAAAAAATGCAGTGGGTTACAGCATCTTCCTTGGATGGATAATGTTAAACTTTTATCTCCAGCTCAGGAATCAAAGATGTTGCATTCAGTAGTTGTCGGTTTATCTTTAGGATTTTAAACACTTAAGTGAAAATAAGGGCCTCTTCAGAGGAACTCAAAAAGCATAAAAAAAATGACTGCATAATTGAAGCCCTGTCCATCTTTTTTTTGCATGAATTATAGATGTAACATGTAAAAATGGATGAGGGTTTCAATTACACGGCTGCAATGTTGATTTTTTTTAAGCCATCTTCTCTTCCCTTAAGATGAGCAAAGTAAGTTTTTGATTTCCTGAAAACTAAGAGAAAATAGAATAGAGTGGAGTGGAGTGGAGTGGAGTGGAGTGGAATGGAATGGAATGGAATGGAATGGAATGGAATGGAATAGAATAGAATAGAATAGAATAGAATAGAATAGAATAGAATAGAATAGAATAGAATAGAATAGAATAGAATAGAATAGAATAGAATAGAATAGAATAGAATAGAATAGAATAGAATAGAATAGAATAGAATAGAATAGAATAGAATAGAATATAGGGTAGGGTAGGGTAGGGTAGGGTAGGATAGGATAGGATAGGATAGGATAGGATAGGATAGGATAGGATAGGATAGGATAGGATAGGATAGGATAGGATAGGATAGGACAGGACAGGACAGGACAGGACAGAATAGAGGATGGGATGGGATGGGATGGGATGGGATGGGATGGGATGGGATGGGATGGGATGGGATGGGATGGGATGGAAAAGAATAGAATAGAATAGAATAGAATAGAATAGAATAGAATAGAATAGAATAGAATAGAATAGAATAGAATAGAATAGAATAGAATAGAATAGAATAGAATAGAATAGAATAGAATAGAATAGAATAGAATAGAATAGAATAGAATAGAATAGAATAGAATAGGACCTTGGAGGTCTTCTAGTCTAGAACATGCTGCCTTTCTCATATTTCCCAAGGGAAGACATCTAAGAAGCTTACAAGTATCTAGAAATCTATAAAGGAGGATATTTGTAGCTCAGGGTTGAAATGAGGGGGTCTTTGGTGCTCTCTGAGCTTGGCGGATTTCTTGCAGACATTTCATGACCCAAATATACAGCAGCAGCATTGCTGGTGATGTTACCTAGTTGGGCAATGAAATGTCTGCAAGAAAACCACAAAGCTCAGAGAGCACCAAGGACCTCCTTCTCCTTCCGTCCCCCTCCTCCTCCTCTTCTTTCAAAATTTTTATAACATTTAAAAGACCTTCTCAGTGGCAGAATATGGGCCAATTGCACATAGTCCAGCCAAAGGGGTGTGCAAAGCATTTGTATTTGAAGAAAGTGGCCAGGTCTGCTTATCCCTGCAAAGGATTTCTAGCTTCCCACTGGAAAGCATGGGCTCTCCTAGTTCTGGTGCCTCTTTCCTTCTCTCCCTTTTTTCCCTTTGAAGTGTCTTTGATAACCTTTTGATATCATACAGTTGGAGAGTTCTAAATTAAAAAGGCCCAGAATCATCTGGAGAGTCCATCTGAGAGGAAACGTAGGGTGTGATCACATAAACAATGCTTCCTTCATTCCATGGTTCTAGAGCAGGGGTTCTCAGACTTGGCCACTTTAAGACTTGTGGACTTCAACTCCAAAAATTCTGGGAGTTAAGGTCCACAAGTTTTAAAGTGGCCAAGTTTGAGGACCCCTGTTCTAGAGAGGCAAAGCAACCTCTGAAAAATAAGCGACAGAAAGGAACGCAGAATGGGGAAGTCTGTTGGACTTGACCTCCAAGCCCTCTTTAACTCATCTGTGGGGGGGGGGGGTTGGGGGGGGAAAGAGGAGGGTCTTGTGATCCTGGATGCACCCCATACAGAATTTTTAGCAGCTTCCCACCCCATCTATCCATGCTGAGCATTGCCGGAAACCATTCAGCTTCCAAATCAAATGGAATCATGAAGCGAATTCTCCAATGCTCAATTGAGAAGTTCATGGACTGTGAAGCTCCTGGCTTGCACAGAGTAGCTGAAGGAATATCTCTGGACATGCTCCATTAAAACACATTGGGAAGAAATGACTAGCTGGGGCTTCAGAGAATTCTACTGCAATTTGGAAGGCATCACCATTGCTGCCCTTGGGATACCCTACAGTTGGGTTCACACAAGACATTTTGCCTAGTTACTAAATCATCCTGTTTCCCCACTCCGTATAATACCTCAAGTCAGGACTAACCAGACAGATGGTTGTGCTAACCTGCTGTGACTCCTCCCCACTTCTCTCTGTCTCTGTCTGTCTGTCTGTCTGTCTATCTCTCTCTATCTCTCTCTCTCTTTCTGTCTCTGTCTCTGTCTCTGTCTCTGTCTCTGTCTCTCTCTCTCTCTCTCTCTCTCTCTCTCTCTCTCTCTCTCTCTCTCTCTCTCTCACACACACACACACACACACACACACACACACACACACACACACACACTCAAAGGCTAACCTTAACCATGCTTAGCACACTCAGTGGATGAATGGATCTTCTGATTCTAGCAGGCTGGTGTGTGCTGTGTGAATGCAGCTAGCAGGCATAATGGGTCCACCTTAGCAGCAGAATGGACAGAGAGCAAAGGACGATGAGTTTTGTTAATCGGATAGAAAGCATCCGAAGAATGAAGAAATAAAGAGGTAGGAATAGGAGAAATGACAATTTTTGTAAGGTACTGTTTAGTATATGGAAATCTGAAGCCCATTATGTCAGATGTTCTGAGTTTTCCATATCAGGTACACAAATACAGGAAAAGAGGAATGGGGAATAATTGCAGGATTGGAGAAACGTGTTCCAGGGACAGTTATCAACTCTTGCAGTCACCTCAAGAATTTCCAAGATCAAAGTGAAATCATGGGGAGACAGAATAACAGAATTGGAAGGGACCTTGGAGGTCTTCTAGCCCAACCCTACTCATGCAGGAGACCCTATACCATCCCAGACAAATGTCTGGCCAGTCTGTTCCTAAGAGCCTCCAGTGATAGAGCAACCACAATTTCTGGAGGCAAGCTGATCCTCTGATTAATTACCAAAACGACAGAGTTGGAAGGGATCTTGGAGGTCTTCTAGCCCAACCCCCTACTCATGCAGGAGACCCTATACCATCCCAGACAAATGGCTGGTCAGTCTCTTGTTAAAAGCCTCCAGTGATGGAGCACCCACACCTTCTGGAGGCAACTTCTGTTCCACTGGTTAATTGTTCTCACTGTTAGGAAGTTTCTCCTTAGTTCGAACAGTGTGAACAATTCATCAGTGGAACAGCTTGCCTTCAGAAGTTGTGCATGCTCCATCACTGGAGGCTTTTAAAGAGGAATAACACAAGGCATGACATAGAAAACCCGAAAAGATAGAAATTTGATAATGGAGGTGTTTGTTTTCTATTCTTTTCCCATTAGGCTCTTTGGCACTTGTCTAAAATTGAAAAATACATTTTTGATCCCCAAGCATGATATTTAGAGTCACCTTAGCAGGATTTAATGGGAAGAAAGTGGATAATATTATAATAATATAATAATATAATATAATATAATATAATAATATAATATAATATAATTAATATAATATAATATAATATAATATAATATAATATAATATAATATAATATAATATAATATAATATAATATAATATAATATAATATAATATAATATAATATAATATAATATAATATAATATAGTATAGTATAGTATAGTATAATATAATATAATATAATATAATATAATATAATATAATATAATATAGTATAGTATAGTATAATATAATATAATATAATATAATATAATATAATATAATATAATATAATATAATATAATATAATATAATATAATATAATATAATATAATATAATATAATAATATAATATAATATAATATAATAATATAATATAATATAATATAATATAATATAATATAATATAATATAATATAATATAATATAATATAATATAATATAATATAATATAATATAATATAATATAATATAATATAATATAATATAATATAATATAATATAATATAATATAATATAATATAATATAATAATATAATATAATATAATATCAGGGGTATTTCCCACCTAAATGCAATACATATATCCTTAATATATCTTACAGGAGAGACTTTTTATTCATTTTAGATTTTCCTTGGGTCTGTTCCTGAACCTTTTAGGTGGGCAAGCAACCATTACATGCTTTGAATCAATGTGTTATTCAAACAAGGTGACTGGGGAATTCTGGGATTTGAAGTCCACCCATTTTAAAGTTGCCAAGTTTGAAAAGAGCTGTTATTAAACGCTGAGAAACAACAGTGGAAGGATGTCTCACACCAGCAGGCCGATTTGCACATGGGGAAATAGAGTGAGTGGCTGGCCAATTAGCAAACGTGTTTTTTGTTCCTTGCAGAAGAGGTTGTGTGCCAAGTTGTGTTATTAATCTGGAGTGAGTAGAAGATACTTTGTGTCCCTTGTGCATGCCAGTTTAACCCATGACGGAGGGACAGTGAGAATCTCAGTTCTCCAAGGCATTGTATCTTTGCAGCAGCAGCAACTCATGCGGCCTTTCCTGTCCTCTCTGAACCTATCATTTTATCATCCGCGGCAAAATTAAGGCAGCTCTCAGAGTTTATGCAAACTGCATTATTAACCGCGTTTTCCACAGGGAGATGGGAAGGAAGCAGTGTTTTGTCACTATGCATGAATTAACATGAAACCTGACTGCCTAAATTGTAAACAGCTGTGAATTTTAGCCTTGCTTTCTGGAACTGTATTTCCATAGGAAGGCAATTGTTAAATCCCCAAAGGTTTTCGAATCTTGCTAGCAGGAGAGGTATCCAATGTCTCAGCCTCTATTCTGGCTGCTACAAATACCGTTAGCATGCACACAGACATATCATGAATACCAATTGTTTCTCAGAAGATCGGCATGCGTCAGGCACAAAGTATCAGGACCATCCGTTAAGTTGCAGCATGAAAGATTTAGTCAAGTCTGTACACAAGAATTTGGTCAACTAAAGTTCAACATTAACTTGGCGCCAGATAAGGGTCAACAGAACTCAGAAGACATTGGATTTGGACCCCTTGTGTAAACACAACGACACTAAGAACCTTTGAGATGTGTGGCCTTCAGTTCCCAGAATTCCCCAGCCAGACTTTTGGGTCTACCCATCTTAAAGATGCTGGGTTTGAGAAACCATGATTTAGAGGTAAGGAAGTAAATCAAGCAGCTGTCCTCACCAAGGTGGTTATGTTTCAAAGTGGTTACATTTCAAGGGGGCTACACTTCAAGGTGGTTACACTTCCATGACTTTGTACACCAGTCCTACATCACCAAGCAGTAAAAATCAACAAGCACTGTCTAGGACTAAGAAGTCACCCACGAAAGCATTCAAACCTTAACTCCATCCAGTAGAAACGTCCAGAAAGAGTTCCTTCAGTTGAGTTGAGTTGAGTTGAGTTGAGTTGAGTTGAGTTGAGTTGAGTTGAGTTGAGTTGAGTTGAGTTGAGTTGACTGATTGATTGAATGAATTTCTGTGCTGCCCATCTCACTCATGTAGTGACTCTGGACAGATAAATGTATTACAGACCATGAGCATTCACTATATAGCACATTAATATTGGGGATGGAGGAAGACAGCAGTTCTTGATTTTCTTCAAATTGCAAAATAAATGAAAAGGGCGCAGGATGACATTCCTAAGATAAAGCTCACCCCAGTGGTAACAACAGTCGTTTGGAAATTCAGAACTATGGTAGAACTCTGGGAAACCACATTTTAGAATCAGGTTTGTTTTTAAAATGTAAGAATAACTTCATTTGACTTTGATTCATAGAGCTGGAATGTACTCGAGTTGGTTTTTCCAAGGGCTCAGAAATTTTAACCATTATTTTTCAAATCTGACATATAATCCATAGCTATAAATCACGGGGCATAATATTAGATCCCAAGCTGCCATTGGTTTTTTTTTTTTTTTGGCAGGTAAGCAGACATAAAATAATAACATTTAAAAGTTTATCAAAGTCCATAAGTTGACTTATGGTGTGCTTGCCTCCCCTTCCAAAATAAAATGAAATCAAGTTGTGGGGGCTGAAGAAGATTTTGGAAGACAAATAAATTATTGGTCTTCTTATGAGACAGAGGATCCATAAGGCAAAATAATTATCTGTGCAATCTTCTGTATTGTGAGCAGTTGTCTTGAAAGAAACATGATACAGTGACTTTGCTGAGAGGACTAGACTGGAATTTTGCAGTTCAGATTCTCAGACAATACAATTTGAAATGAGCTGGTGGAGAAGAAAAGTAATAAATAAATACAAATAATGCTTTAAGCAAGGAATCCCTCCCTCCCTCGCTCTCTTTTTCTTCTCTTTTTACCACACTGAAGTTCTTGTTCTGTGGTTATGACAATAATCCTGTCATATGAAAAAAGAAATCCAGGTGATTGTGGGATGCAAGGGCTGGTTTTGTGGTGAAGAACCAGAAAAGAACAAAAATTAAAGCCACCTTGCTGACTGGAGATTTTAAATGTTGCAGTTTAATGTCTCTGGAGATGCTCAGTCATCCAGGTCTGAAGAACTGAAGAAGCTCCTTGGATGAGAAGCGAAATGTTTTCCAAGAAAAGAAAAAAAACAAGAAAGTCCAGTTGATTTTTGGAAGAAGCACCTTTCAGATAAAAAAAACAAAAAACAAACACCTTGGGTTCAACATCGCCAAAGCTTGGAAGGAGTTGATTTAAAGCATTAGAAAAATTCTGATTTTGCTACCAGTGTACTGGGTGACTTCTGAGTGGCTACTCCTTCTGCTGCTTCCCTTCCTTTCTCCTTTGGACCATCTAAGTACTGCCACCTAGAACCTAGGATCTAAAGAGACAATAGAGAAGCTACATACACTGTCTCGTCCTCTCTCCTCTCTCCTTCCCTTTCTCAAAAGGCAAAATAATTCAGGCAGAAGCTGCCAGAGAAAGCAACAGAGGTTGGCAATAAACACCCAAGCTGTGTTGGCCAGAGGTATGGACTACAAGGCCATCAAAGCCCCTTCCAACTCTATGATTCCTGGTCTACAAATCAAGCCACAATCTTAGATAACTGGCTGAATGTGAATGTCAGAAAGGCGAGCTGTGTAATCTCAAACTTGCCTTTCTTTCATTTTGCCTTCAGATTTCTAGACGTTTCTTCTCACTCTGAGGATCTGCCTTCCCGGAGGGAGAAGAAAAGTGGAATCTCACTTGATATGAAGTCACAACATCATCACCATCCTTACCATACCATCCTTGCTTGGCTTAAAGAGAGGAGGGGAAAAAAAGAGACTCATGTTGGCACAGCAACTCCTAACTGAGCTCTAAAGATCTAAACACAAAGAAAGCAGGAGCCATGGAAACATTTTGGTTTTTCTATTTTAAAAAAAAAAACATTTTCTTTTCTGGGAGAAGATTAATTACAGCTCGACTGTAATAATACAGGAGAAATATGCTGAATCCTTGCTATGTTTGCCTTACATTTAAGAGGCCTTTGCAAACGGCCCTATTGATTAATGCATTATCCTCATAAATGGTTTCTCCAGATATTTGCATGGCCCATTGAAATGGCAGAAGCAAAGCTGAGGAAAGCTCTGCTATTGGCATGCCTTGCTTAAATCACCTTTAGCAGGAAGAGGAGAAAGATGGAAGTTAATCACATGGATAATGGACTGCTGCTGTTATTTCTAGCATTTATCCTGCTTAGTTGCATGATTATTTCTTGCACTTTGCTGGTTTCAGCTCACATCACAAAGCTATGAATACATGATGTGACAAGGGGGCTTGTTTTTCCAGGCAGGTTTTTCAAGCTGGCACTGTTTTACACTGAGAAAGAGGTCCAAGGTCAGCCAGCTGTGTTCCAGAACCTGGATCTCCCTCCTTCTAGCCTAGCAACTTAGCAACTGTAATAAACTGATTCTTCAATAGATATAAAACTCATGATGATTTGGTATTGTACAAATAAGAAATAAATTGAAAGGGGGAAAAAATAACAGGAAAAGAGCCAGTTTGGTCTAGGAGTGAAGGCACCAAGCTATAAACCAGGAGGTGGTGAGTTCTAGTCTTGCCTTACTTAGGTGTAAAAGCTGGCTTGGGTGACTTTGGACCAATCACCAGGAGATGGTGAGTTTTAGTCCTGCCTTAGGTATGAAAGCCGCATGGGTGACGGTGAGTTCTAATGCTCAATCAACCGCTATACTTTACTCATAAAGAAGTCCTGAGAAGTCCTGATCGTTGGCCACATGTTGAACTTCAAGATACTTAGTAGTTCAAGTTCACAGGCTCTGACTCTGAAATCAAGCCTAGTGCAAAATTGGGATTAAAAAAAGTGCCTTGATGGTCTAAAAAGATACCGTAAAGTCACTCAGTTGTATGTGACTGGAGAAACATTTAGGAATAGGAAGACAAGTGCTGATTCATCTGGCTTAGAATTCCTTTGGATCAGCACCCAAATGCCAATGGCCACTTTGTTATTATGTCTAATTAGTTTAATTAATCAACCCCAAGTTCTTTGGGAATTCCAGAAATTGCTCTACCAGCATCTATAGAGAGCACCAAGTTGGAGAAAGTGAGTGTAAACTGGATAGAGGGATAAGCCATTCTCTGAAATTCTATGTAGTTGTTTTTTTCCTGAGAAGACTCAAGTGTAGACCCAAGACTTCTTCTAAAGATTGCATGAAGGTTCCGTCTTTTAATAAGATGGGAGATGGAAACTATTAATTATACAGGGGAAGAGTACTTGTACTAAATGTCAGAATCCATTTATATCCCATTCATAAATGTATGTCTAAAATATTATACCCCCCCCTGGATTCTTCCATTTTCCCGAGGAGAGAAGAGAAGATGTTTATTCAGCCTGCCTGTAAGCTGTCTTCAAAGACCAGGGAAAACCTTTTGAACTGAGGACGACAAAGGGAGGGAAGGGAGAAGGAGATCTGGTTAGTATCTCCATTTGAATCTGAAAAGGAAGGAGGCAATAGTCATAAAGACACGGGAAGATCCCTCTTTCCCACGAAAGGGTTTGACACCTAAGTTAAATTGATGTGGGTCTGACCAAATGGGTTTGAGGGGAGGGGGTTGAACTTGGAACTCTTTATAAAGTATCAAAGTGTAACACAATGCCAGATCCTGTCTTGTATTTCCACAACCGATCATGTCCTAGTAAAAACTCCTTTTGGACAAGACCTGACTCCAAGAGTTCTTTATTTTCCTAAGATGTGGATTGGGGTGGGTCCTGACACTAAAGTACCATTTAATTTAATTACAACCCGATTCCAATTTGAATCAAATTTAGCTTTTGTCTTCTCCCTTCCTACTTTTGAGGCAATAGCCCCTCCTAGCCCATCTAAGGACCCCTCCCATTTGTTACACAGCCTGGATAACTTTCATAAAGGTGGACCAATTGCCCAAATTCCTTATCTCACATGGCAATTTCTGTCAGTTGAAGGAGAGAATTTAAATATCATCTCTAAAAAGAGCCTTGGTGGAGCAGTGGGCTAATGCCTCCTTAACACCAGCTGCCTGCAATTAGTGCAGGTTCGCCTCCCACCAGGCTCAAGGTTGACTCAGCCTTCCATCCTTCCAAGGTAAGTAAAATGAGGACCCAGATTGTTGGGGGCAATAAGCTGACTTTGTAATAATGCCACTGGGGGGGGGGCGAAAGCCCTAATAAGCAGGCATATACACAGAATGAAGGCTATTGCTAAGCACATTGTGCTTTAGATTGTAAGCCGTCCTGAGTCTTTGGAGAAGGGCGGGATATAAATGGGATTAAAAAAAAAAAGGTCATATTTTAGACAGGACATCCCAGATGAGATGTTCTCCTTCTTCTTACATGCCAGGTATATGGTTACGGGGGATGAAATATAAAACGAACAAGACAGCAGGAGAACCCACATTGTAAGCCTATAATGGGTTATTATTCGGTTTAAAACAATAATTCATATGATTTACTGTCTCGATGGCCCCTCTGCAAACATCAGAAAATGCAAAGCGGGGGCTGGATGGGTGCAGTGGTGATGAGAGACTACTTTTGCTTTGATGACAAATTTAATAATAGAGGTTTAACATGCAGCCCGTTAAACATCCCATTCAAAGGGAAACAACAAAGTGCAAATAGATGAAGTCATAAAATATGTAATATCCCCAATTCATCAACCTCAAAATATAATGTTCTCTGTACTGTTGGAATTGAATAATGGTGGATAATATAGCAGTGTAAAAAGGGTGATTAATTTCTCTTAAAAGAACTTATGAGCCAGACACGAAGATAGCCCTGTAACGTCCAGTTGTAAAGAACATGACATTTGGCAAAAGAAGAAAAAAAATCCAACATTTTAAGTCAAATTTATGATCTAGCTGCATTGTTCTTGCCAGGAAGACTGCAAGGATGGCTTTGTTCTGGAGGTGACAATGAGTTTCTCAATTTGAGACCTACTTCGCACCTAGCCACAGTTGTGTGGAAATTAATACTTGTGCTGCTTGATGGTAAACACCATTATCCTAAACAAATAAACAGTTGCAAAGGTCTTTGCAACTTAAATGGGGTTGGCTAAAATGAGCCAGTGCATTATGGATTGTTTTTTGGGGAAGTGTGTAGTTAAAAAGGCCGTCTAATTAGCGAAAGGATGTGATTGCAGTGCTAAATGTTAGAGACACCGTTAGACTCACACATGAAGCAGGAAAAGACATATGTTGGAGTATTATAGGATATTGAATTAACACCAGATTCTATATTAACTGAATCAGCTTGTTTGGGCTAATTCGAGGAAGCGCCACTTAAACAACGGCGGGTGGATTACTTAAAGATCAAATCCTTGTATCTGTGGGTTTGCCCAAGTGAATTTTATTAGAGTTTTAATATAATTTATATCCTATATAATAAAAAGGAGTTCCTGTGGATTTTACTTTGCTAGTTGTTGCCGACTGTAAGGGGTGGTGCTCAAGGCCATTGAGGCAGTGCTGTCCAAAGACATTTCTACAGTCATGTATTACCTTCCCACTGAAGTGGTACCTATTTGTCTACTCGCATTTGCATGCTTTTGAACTGCTAGGTTGGCAAGAGCTGGGGTGAGGACGGGAGCTCACCCCGTCTCGTGGTGCTCGGATCTCAAATTTGGGCTGTCAACTTTCCAGCCAACAAGCCCAGCATCTTAACCACTGAATATATGCTATATAGAATTTATATTTATTCATATTGCCAGTCGCTGGTCATCAGGAGTCATGGTGACATAGTGGTTAGAGTGCAATATTGCAGGCTAACTCTGCCGACTGCCAGCAGTTTGATCCTGACCGGCTCAAGGTAGACTCAGCCTTCCGTCCTTCCAAGGTTGATAAAATGAGGACCCAGATTGTTGGGGGTCAATATGCTTAGGGTTAGAGAGGGCTGTAGAGCACTGTGAAGCAGTATGTAAGTCCAAGTGCTATCATACACAATTCTTTTCTGCTTTTCCTTAATTTTCATCTTAATACACAGCTTTTTCCCTCCCTTTTCTCTAAATTAGATAAGACAGGCTGAAAGATACAGTACTCTTGGTTCACCCACTAGCCATATCCTGGCTTGTTTTAATTTTGGTATAAACAAGGCTAAGATTTACTTATAAACTATGATTAACCACTGAGATTAGTTATCAGGCTGATCTGAAGCCAAGCCAAGAACACGATGACTTAGTAGGTTGAATAAACCTTTCCACTGTTCCTGGCACATTAGTTTTATGGCCAAGCACACATTTGGGGCGCGGTGGCTCAGTGGGTTAGGACGCTGAGCTTTTCGATCAGAAGGTCAGCAGTTTGGCGGGTCAAATCCCGAGTGCCGCGTAACAAAGTGAGCGCCTGTTACTCGTCCCAGCTTCTGCCAACCTAGCAGTTCAAAAGCAGGTAAAAATGCAAGTAGAAAAATATGGACCACTACGGTGGGAAGGTAACAGTGTTCCGTGTGCCTTTGGCGTCTAGTCATGCCGGCCACATGACCACGGAGACGTCCTCGGACAAGCGCTGGCTCTTCGGCTTTGAAATGGAGATGAGCACCGGCCCCTAGAATTGGAAACGACTAGCATGCATGTGTGGGGGAACCTTTACCTTTTACCTTTACACATTTGAACTTGAAACTTCCTCCTTTTTCTTGCCATTTTACTTGACTACCTTTTCTTCAACTCAACTGCAAAGGCAAGATGAAAATCGGAGAAAGTCGAAGAGCAGCAGCTTGAGGGATGGTTATAAAAAGAAAAGATAAGGCAGAGGCCTTCGCAAGATTTATTTCTTTTAGTAAGCTCTGTGCTTAGCCGTTCTAGACTATAAAGCCTGCGCCTGCATTTAAACAGCCTGTAAAATCTGAAATCAAATTTGAATTATGGCAAACAATCCTGGCTCGCTTAGGGGAAAAACGAAGAGTTGGCCCAGCATACTCTGAGAGTTAAGTGCACTTGTGTGATAGAATAGGTTAAACTATAAAATGGCTTGGATTGGAAGCTGCCAGGTGAAATAGTAATCTGGAAAAAGAGACAAAAATACAGTATTTAGTTTTAGGTGGATTTCGCCCATTTGGCCTTGTAAAGATAAGAAGGGTGTCAATAGCAAAAAGGATTATCTCCATATAGGTTCATAGTTGCAATCCACAGCGAAAATGCCTTATCTTAAATTGAATTCTGGGTCGATCAAGTCTAGGTCTAGAAGTGGAACCGTGCTAGTGATCAACCCAGAAGACTTCTCTACTTATTCTGTGACTGCGACCTTGGCTCAGAAGTCATCACTAGAGAACTGTATCAATAAACCTCTTCTTACTTCTTCTCATCAATAAGTTTATCAAACTTTCAAAGAATTCTGAAATTTTTCAAAAAGCTTATCGATTTCCCGTTAACAAAGAAACAGTGTTAAGGCTGTGTTGGTGGTACTGTTGCAGCTGCTTTTGAAGAGTAAGCTATCATTAATCAGACACTATTAGAATTGGTTTGGTTTGTTAATAATAATAAACAAAGATAGTACCAATAGTAACAGGCACCTTGGGTGCAATTCCAAAACATCTGGAGTACTACTTGAACACCATGGGCATTGACAAAATCTCCATCGGTCAATTATAAAAGGCAGCTTGACTTGGAACAGCTTACAACCTGTCATGAGATGTTTAACGCCATCAGTCATCCACATCTGCTTATTCCAGGTCCATAGAAAGGACAATAGGTGGATAAAAATGCCAAATCCAGTCTAAACATCTGGCTACTGTGCAAACAACCATAATAATAATACAATCCTGATGACTACTGCCTCCCAACTGTGTTCCATTTCCATTAATATTAATATTTGTAGACTTCACTGGCTGAAAAAAAAAATCAGAGGTCTAAAAATAAAAATTCTTCAGGTGCTTTCTGCCTCCTTATTGAAATTGTTCAGTTTGATCCTACCCTGATCAGCCTCTTGCAAACCACATTCTGTTTCCCACAATGACGCCCTCCTATCCTGCCTTCAACCCAGTCTGCACCAGCCTCTTAAACGGATTCTCAGTGTTCAGCAGAAGCTCTGCTGACATGCTGCTTCTAAAAATGAAGGTGGATATAACTCATTCCATGTAACCTTAGCACATAAATACTTTCTTAAATCCAAACACATATAAAACTCCCTGGGGTGAGAAACGGGAGGAGGGGTGGAGAGACAGTGGGTAAGGTTAAACATTGAAATTGCTAAAATTTGACCTGGTCATAAATCTCCACTTCGGCTCATGTTTTATGAGAACATTCAGTGGGAAAGTAATTCCTACGTACAATTGCTTTGCCTTATAAGTCATTTCTGACTGATTGCTGTCATACCTGAGATTTTAACCTCTTTCTCAGTAGCTTTAGCAATATTTTTAACATTTCACACGGTCGCAGTGGAACTGTCTATGTTTAAACCAAGGAAGTGAGTCCAGAGAGTGTCATGTGCTAGAAATATTCAACATTTAAAATGTGGGAAGAGCTGAATGCTTTTACATAGATAATGTCATTCATGGGGGTGGGGGGGAAGAATTCTAAACATAGTGCTGGGTATAGAACTGTTAGGAGATACTAAGTTTAGGCCAGGGAACCTTAGCTTCTATTTGTGGTTGATCCATATGGCAAGTTACGAGAACCGCAGCTTGGGACAGCTTCCTGTTTGGCGAAAGGGAATATTTTATGAGCATAAGAATTCCTGGCAGCAGTTTTATAATTTGAACAGAAAGAAAGTTGAAAGAAGTGACGGGAGCTGTTGATTGTGCTGGGAGAACTTCTTTTATTTTCAGAAGCTCAGGGGGTGGACTGTGTAAGTGTTTTTCTGTTTAGCTATTACTTGACCTTAACCTAACCCTAATAAATGGTTGTTTGATGATGATGATAACTTTATTGTCACTTTGAATGTACACCAATCGGCATACATCAAAATGAAATTTCGTTGCATACAGCTCTCAAAGGGTCACCACCTCCTATATATACTCCTTGTTCGGGGCCCGCTCAAATTTCACATTGTCCATTTTAGTCTCTAGGGAGTGAACGATGGCAAACAGGACAGATGGAAATGGGGCTCCATGTGGATTAGCCCTCAAGTTAGCTTGTATTCTGACAACCTCGCCTTCTTTCCTTTTTCTGATCCTGACTCTTCCACCTTTTCCTTAAAGAGGCCTTGCTTCTTTTCACCCCTGGAGCACGCTGCTGCCGCCGCCACCAACTCCTCCAAAAGCCCCTCTCTCTTCCTCTGGGCCTGCCGACAGCCTCATCCAGTTCCTTTGCTCCATAAGCTCCAGGTCCTCTCTGCCTCCTCTGGAAACAGCCCTGATTTGCAATACAATCCATCACTGGGCCAGCAGTCAGATCTTGCTGCTGGTAGAACAAATTCAAACAGCGCCAACAACTTTTTTTGACTTGATCTGATGCTAAGTATTCTTTCCATCTGGTCATGTCAGGCACAAAGAACTAGGAACACTCGCTCAATTCAAAGCACTGAACACTTTATTATCATTACCTATACACAAGAATCTGGCTGAAGCTAAACTGGCACTTAGATAAGAGTCAACGGAATTTATGAGAGTTGGACTTGAGTCTCTTCTGGCTGTGCAATGATTCCAAACTGATGACACATTTAACCCCACCTTCCAGCTCAGCCTGCTTCTCTCTTCCAAATTAATAATGCATGGATTAAGTCTATCAGCTGTTTACCATTCAAACTTCACAAGAAGAATGTTTGCTAAACCATGTTAGCCACCAAGATACTTTTAGGAAACTCTCCCATCAGAAAGCAATGCTCCCATTTTTTGCAACTTTCTAATAGCTGGACTTAAAAGGTTCATTTCATGGAAAGTAAAGGAATTTGTCTGAATTTGAGGATGCATGTTTGATCAGCTACTGGATGGATTTGTAAATCAGAACCTAGCTCTCCATTGCATTTTCAATTGATTTGTCAATGGTGCTATGAATTTTACCACTGGCATCTTTTAGAACTTATTAGACAGAAAAACTACTAGAAAAAGAATACCTGAAGCTAGTCCATTCACTGATTTGACCCAAGGCTCTAGAATAAATGAATTCTGAAAGGGCAACTTGAACCTTTGAAATGGCTTGCATTAAATAGCTGTGTGTATTGGGAGAAACAGAATTCTTGGAGACTGTAGGAAAACTTGGCCTGTAGCTCATTAATTTCCACTAAACAGACTACCGACTGGGTGAAGCCTCCAAGTTTAATAAACACCATGTTAATATTTGCAGCTGCAATTCAAATGTACTTGATTGGAAAGAGAATAGATCTTTCTTCTCCCATTTGTTGTGGCTTCCCCGGAGTTTGTTTTTCTTTAAAGTACAAATTGACAGTCAAACATCTAATTAGTTGTGATGACTGTCACAACCAGCCATTTCCCCTTCACCATGCCACTTCTCTAAAAGTTGAATTATTTTGATCACAATGAATTAGGTAGGCTTTTCATAATTATTGAGGGGGTCTTGTTCTCTGCTCGTGCCTACTGCACTCACCCAGTCATCAGATTAAAGCACAATGGTGGCATATCAGGAACACTTTCCTGTTTCCATGAGTAATATTTATTCAGTTGGGTAGATTTCAATCAGGGGGGGCCTTCAAATTTGGCAATTTTAAGACTTGTGGACTTTAGTTCCCAGAAGTCCTCCACCAGCCATGTCTTTAGTCCAGGGATGTCAAACTTGCCACGTCACGTGATGTGTCATGACATATCACAACTTTTTGCCCCTGGGGTGGGGTGGGCACAGCTTCCACATGACACATCCAGCCCGAGGGCCAGCAGTCTGATCACATTCTCCTCTAACAAAAGGCCCGTGCAATAAACTGGACTGGGGAGAGAATGAGTTGCCCAAATTAAAGCCATGAGCTTCCACAGACCATGTTCTACTCCATGGGTGTCCAACCTTGGGAACTTTAAGACTGGTGGACTTCAATTTCCAGCAAGGCTGGCTGGGGAATTCTTGAAGTCCACAGATCTTAAAGTCACTAAGGCTGGACACTCCTGGTCTAGTCTATCATCTTAATTACTATATAACTACACTGGATGTCAAATGCTGTGAAAGAAAAATGAATCTCTAAAGAGGTTTAGTTTCTCATAATCTGGTACGACTAGGCAAATTGTCATGCATTTATTACACTTTTAACAAGAGAATTTGTTTTACTGCAGCTTCAGCACTGCATAGTGAAGCAACCCAAAAAAAATTTTTTTTGAAAAAGAGAATTGGCTGCAAATATTTAGCAAAGTGATGATGGGTCCACTAATTGTGTTGATACAACACGCCTGCACCTGTCTGTCGTATAATAATTTTGTAGGCTGTTGTTTGATACTTTAGCAGCCAGGCATTTGATTAATGCATGGAAGCATTTATAAATGACACAAAGTTAGAAGGAGGCAGTTTACGAACCTTGGGAAATGAATCTTTTCAGAAGACTAAAATTTTGTGATGGGAATAATGCTAGGGATGTTCTGTTTAATATGTCTGGATGGATTCTCGCCTATAGACAGTTTTGTATTATGTGTGGATACTCAACATGCTTATCAACATCCTTCTCGGTTGTGGGTTGGTTGGTTAATTTTTGGCTGGTGTGTCCCTCACAGTTGGAAGTCTGTAAAAGGAAGGACCCAACTGTCTCCCCAGGTTTTAGAGACTTAGATCACATAAACCTAGATAGTTTTCTGCTTCTTGGGTTTTGTTTTTAAACCGCTGACCATGGTTTTACTCCTTTGTGTTATTAGGAGCATTTTACCTGAGCTTAGTGGTGTATCTGGATGTTAGCCAAAAAAAAAAGTAAGTAAGTAAGTAAGCGGCAAAACATTTCACAGAATCATTTGTGTCATTTCGTCTTTCCTTACCACAAACTGACATAAATGTTTTTTATCCATGCCTGGAGAGGCTGAGCAGGAAACAATGCGAGGGGGATGGAAATGGTGCCATTAAACTAGGAGAACATTCAAGAATGCAGAACAAAAAAGAAAGAAAAGTGGAAAGACTAAAACTTCTCAACTCCCCCGTCCCTTGATTTTTTTTTTAATTTTTGCAAAAGAAAAGGGACTCTGCAGAGCCAACTCAGGCTAAGCTTTCTGGCAGCTGTCTAGTCAGAACCTCATTTCAGAAGTTGGACTGCAGGTGAAGGAGAGATAAGTACCGATTGAAATGCAAGTGAGAGAAGCTGTTTCCAGTAAATTGGACTGCTAGGTCTGGGAAAGTACGGGCGGCCTTCGCACTTCAGGGTTAATAATCCCCTGCTTTTTCTAATTACAACTTGCTCACAGCGGGGGAGATAACTAGGCTGCAGAAGAATATGCTTAATGAGGTGGGCATGGAAAATTCATTAAAGGCTCCTAATTGAATTTACAGTCATATGGTTAACAGAGGATAAGTTCTCCACCAGGAAATTCGGGAGAATGTGTCCTGCTAAATGCCCAATCCATTTCTTGCAAGGGAATAACCATCAATATATCCCCCTTGATGAGGTTTTAAGAACAAGCCGTTGGTTGGTTTTGAAAAAGCAGGCTGGGCCATTTGGAAGGAAGGATATGTTGTAATAAACTAGGGGTCCCTTGAGTCTCTTTTAAGTGCACCTTTATGTGATTATACAGTCACAAATCCCATCTTTTGTTTATCTGGTACAGCTGCAATCCGGTTTTAAGCTGGATTCATTAGAAACACCTACTGCAGCAATGTTCAACCTTGGCAACTTTCAGACTTGTGGACTTCAACACCCAAAATTCCCCAGCCAGCATGGGGAATTCTGGGAGTTGAAGTCCACAATCTTTGCAAAGGTTGGACACAGCTGGACTAGACCATGGAATTGATAGACCAACAAAATTCATGGCTTACTTAGGGCGAGGCATTCGCGCTCTCTCTAACCCAGTTTACTACAGAGGCCTTTTGTAAGAGGAGAAAGTGACCAGACTCCTCATGCTGGCTGAGGAATTCTGGGAGCTGAAGTCCACAAGTCTTAAAGTTGCCAAAGTTGAGCACCTCTGCTCTAATGTATAATGTCTACCTAGTTAGGTGAAAAAAATATAAAAGGACAATGAAACGATATAAGTGAGAATTGTTTCAATTCATCTTATTTTTCTCTTCTCTTAAATCCTCAGAATCTTATTTTCTAAACAGGAAGCACCAGACTCTACAAGCTACAGTAGATGCCAAATGGATAGCAATCAGTTGCTTAATCTGCTTTAATGCCTTGTTGCTGGAAATAAAATTTGGACTTCTTCTGCTCCTTCTTCCATGCTCCAGGAAGTACTGTTATGCGGGTGACGGCATCTGATGCAGATGACCCATCCACAGATAATGCTGTGTTGAGATACAACATTCTGAAGCAGACTCCAGACAAACCATCTCCGAACATGTTCTACATTGACCCAGAGAAAGGGGACATCGTCACAGTGGTGTCTCCAGCCATGTTGGATCGCGAAGTAAGTCTCAAGTGGTTTCCATGATTTGTTGAACAAAACAGACTCCAACAACACAAGGCTTGTTGGTTACTGCCTGTTTCTCATCTTGTCATCTTACCTGGAACTCAGGAGGCCCTTTGTTGGTGTGATCTTTGGATGGCTTGTTTAGAAAAATATTATGTGGAACCCACAGATGGAAAAAAAAAGAATTGTTTAGATAGCTGAATAATATCGGGATTTGATCTCCCAGTGATGAATAGAATAGAATGGAATAGTACAGAACAGAACAGAATAGAATAAGGAATAGAATAGAACAAGAACAGAACAGAACAGAACAGAACAGAACAGAACAGAACAGAACAGAACAGAACAGAATAGAATAGAATAGAATAGAATAGAATAGAATAGAATAGAATAGAATAGAATAGAATAGAATAGAATAGAATAGAATAGAATAGAATACTTTATTGTCACTTTAAATGTACACTAATTGGCATACATTAAAATGAAATTTCATTGCATACAGCTCTCAAAGGGTCACCACCTCCAATATTCACTACATAAATATGACAAAAAAGAAAAAAATGCATGTACTCAAATATATTCTTTATTCTATATATATTCTACATATAATTTGTAGCAGATCAGTTGTGTTACTTATTCTAAACTAGGGGTGTTTCTTTCCATTTTCCCATGCTTGGAAAGGGCCGTATAATAATATTAGAACACACATCCTGAAGGAGCTTTTTTATTTTAAAGGCAACTGGACTTTCTGATTTTTCTTTAAGACATTTTTGCCTCTCATCCAAGAAGCATCTTCTGTTCTAACTAACTGCTGGGGAATCCAGTCCAGATGCCTTTAAAATAAAATAAAAAACTTTTTAGGACAAACATGATGTGGATGACTGAGAACTTTCATAGACATTAGAGCACACAGTTTGCAAAGAGCAGGGGAGGAGGAGGAGCAGGAGGAGCAGGAGGAGGAGGAGGAGGAGGAGGAGGAGGAGGAGGAGGAGGAGGAGGAGGAGGAGGAGGAAGAGGAGGAGGAGGAGGAGGAGGAGGAGGGGGGGGAAATATTCACAACTCAGAAGTGTCATCTTTAGGATCCATCAATGTCAAGAAGATACTGGGGGAAAATAGGAAGCAATTTGATATGAAAAGTGGGTTGGAGAGAGAAGAAATGAGCTTTATCAGGCTTTGTCAGTGAAGAAAAGAAGAAGGTTTAGAGCTTGTGAGGTAAGAAGGGATAAGGAGCTGAATGCTTCTTTGGTTCAGATTAAAATTCTGAGCCATCAAAGAATAGGGATGCTGTAAAAAAAATCCTCCTGAACTTGCAAAACAGAAGTGAACACTATTGCCATGTAGCTGGCTAATTCAACACATGGGGAGAAACAAGGAATAATCTCCCTTTAAATATATCTCCATGCTGACACTCCCAATTTGCATAAACAGAAGTGAGCTAACCTCTCTGAAACCTTTCATTGTGTTATTATCATTCCATTTTCATTTACAAGTGTAACAGCCACATTGGTGCGTGAACGAGTGTGTGGTGTGTGAGTAATGTGTGTTTTCTTTTAGTTGAAGGTTGTACAATGGGGGGGGGAGGAATTGGCAGCATCATAAATAAGTGTTGAATATTTTTTTAAGTAACACTTTTATTAAAAATGACAATTGCAGAGATAAAAAAAACTAATGCAAAACTTAAAAATGCAAAAGAATGGATTGCCCTGATGGTTAATACATCAGTTTGAGCCAGAGAAAACGTCTGTGTGGGGCATGTAAAATAGGTGGGGATAGCCCAGAAAACTGTGGAGGGTTGTAGAGATGGGAAACCTGTCTGGATGTCTTGGATCCAACTCCTTTATTTAAATCTGGCCAAGGTTTTGTCTAGGCTAAAGGTGAATATTGCCAGAAAGCAAGGCCACACACTTTGTCAACATGAGATTGATTTGCCTCCTTAGAGAACAGACAAGCTTATCCAATAAGGTGAGGTCAAAAAAAGGAAGTTTCCCCAAGGATTTGCTTTGACCGGAATCAAAGTTGACAAAGTCTCAGACAAACTCCCAAAGAGACACGACTGACTTCTAACTCTATCTTGAATTGAGCTTCTTTGATTTAACAAAAGAAGAACTAGCTTAGAAAATATATCTTAGCTGTGAGGTCCTTGGTGCTTTCTGAGCTTGGTTGTTTTCTTGTAGATGTTGCATGACCCAACAGTGAACTGATGATGGTACCTAGTTGAGTCATGCAACGCCTGCAAGAAAACCACCAACCTCAGAGAGCACCAAGGACTCCACAGTTTTCCTCCTCTTCCTCCTCTCTCTGTTACTTAGTTGGGTATTCCAACATCTGCAAGAAAACAACCAAGTTCAGAGAGCACCAAGGGCCCTATAGTTGTCCTCCTCCTCCTCTTCTTCCTCCTCTCCGCATATCCCACTCCTTCCTAGCATGATGATGTTACCTAGTTGGATCATGCAACATCTGCAACCAACCTCAGAGACCACCAAGGACCCCATAGTTGTCCTCCTTCTCCTCCTCCTTCTTCTGCACACCCCACTCCCTCCTAGCATTGATGATGTTACCTAGTTGGGTCATGCAACATCTGCAAGAAAGCAACCAACCTCAGAGACCACCAAGGACCCCATAGTTGTCCTCCTTCTCCTCCTCCTTCTTCTGCATACCCCACTCCCTCCTAGCATTGATGATGTTACCTAGTTGGGTCATGCAACATCTTCAAGAAAGCAACCAACCTCAGAGACCACCAAATCAGTTCAACCCTGAGCTGCAAATATTCTCTTCTATTGCTATGTTCTTAGCTTTGGGGACCTTGGTCATAATATCCATATGAAATAAAAAATATGTATTTGAGGGCTGGGCAACCACCAAGCCATCCAGAGAACTTTATGGCCAGATGGGAATATGAATGCAACCTGAGTGTGAAATACTTCAGGGATTCCAAGCTTACCACCAGCTAGGAACGGAAATAAGAGGCTTTTCCCTACGTTTATCCACCCAGAGTCAGTGGGCAAAGTCTCCCAGCTGTTCCATTTTTACAACCGAATGTATGACTAATAAGGCAGTTATGTATTATGACTAATTATGCTTTTTAAATGTTAAGTTAGTGCAATTAAAAGACAAGCGAAATATTGACAGACATCTGTGACATAAATGGCATTGCCTTGAAAAGAGCTAGCTTTAGATAAATTGTTGAATTATACCCTAAAGAATGGGGGGGAGGGGGAATCTCCAAGATGTCAATCAAACCTTCCTTTAAATCTTACTTGGATTTCACTCTCCCTTCAAAATGCGTTGAGTCAGCTGGAGAATCACTTATAAAACATGAACGTCGATTATCTTTCCCAACGAGAGTGGAGGGTTTTTTTTGCAATTATGGAGGAAAAGTACAAATATATAGCACTGGAATTCTGATTAAAATGTTGCTATGAAATTAGGAAGGAACCCCAGAATGATCTCATTTTTACCACTTTTTCTTAGTTTTGAAGCACTGCTCCAGCACACAAAGTCTAGTTTTCTCAACTTAAAAAAAAAGGTTAAAAGTAATTAAGTGTAAAAAGTACCAAAAGGGTTGGTTTCATCGAGGATATCCCTCCAGCGAATATATTAGACATTTTTCAGCAGATTAAAGTTTTCCCTTGCTTTCATCCTTTAAATGATCCCCATCAATTTATTCCCTGCTTTTATATTTAAAAAAAACACACGTTCCCGGGGTAGAGAGAAATGTGCATTTTATAGCACATCTAGATTGGATTCCTTCACTGTGTTAAATGATTGTTTGTAGAGTAAACCACAATTACCTGGGTTTGTATAGCATGTTAAGCCATAGGTTTACTGTTAGCTTGTTTGTCTGTATTGATAGTTCCTTGACTGGGATATTGTTTACTTCTTGATTGTTGTCTAGTGTTTATCGGTTAATATCTACTTATTTGAGTGTTGATTGCTAGCAAGGATATGTTTTGGTCTTTTTGTTTCCTTTTTAGATTTTTGATTCTTTCTTTTATTTCTTTTATTTTTATTTTTATTACATTTATATCCCGCCCTTCTCCGAAGACTCAGGGCGGCTTACAAGCTTAGCAGTAAGCTTGTATATTTGAATTGTATATTTGAATTGTATATAGATGTTGTTTATTTCTATGTGCCTGTTGATGGCTGATTTTTCTGAGTGCCAGGCTTCCCAGAATTCTCTTGGAATTTGAGTACTTTTGCTCACAATTTCCCAGTTGGAACTGTGGTTGAAGCTGTCCATGTCTTGCAATATTAAGGAGTTCTCATGTCTTTTGACTGCTAACTGGTGTTCATGGATACAGTCTGCTAGTCTTCGCTGCCTGTCTGTCCTACATAGAAGATGTTCGTTTACTTATTTTCAAAACTATGGACCTATGATTAGTTAGCCACTATGTGTTAAACCTCATTTTCATTCATAACCTCATCTATTGGTGACGACTTCACCCAGAATCTAAAATCAAAACAATTATTTGGCCTAAACCCTTTCATTTAATTTAAAACTTTTTAAATTCTTTTTTTGGAGTACCTTTCGGTTGTCAAACACATTTATTGATTCCCACTTCATTCAGAAAAAAAGAGAAAAGTCTTGTAGGGTCAAAATAATTTGTTGCTTCACCAGCCAGTTAAACATGAGGAGAAGCATTATGCAAGCACAAGAGGGCACAAATAATATCAAGAATGCACATAGTTCAGTTAAAAGAAAGAAGACTTTTTTAAAAAAGAAGAAAAAAAAACAATAACCACCGGTTGTGTGTCAATTTAATAAACAACTGCCATGTATGTTTAAAACTGCCATTGCAATATTTTAATTATGTCATCTTCAAATAACTTCTCCTGCAAAGAAAGCTGAAGTGACAGTTCATGGTCTGAAGGAAATGAAACATGACGTAGCTCATTTTCTTTCGCTCTTAGAGCTAAAATTTAATTTTCTTCATCTTGACAAGGAAGTGTTTTAATTAGAAATTACTTCTGTCTCTGCCCTTCCTCCCTATTTCAGACCTGATGCTCACAACATAGCAAGACTTTGGATTGTTGTAGTGAGCACGTATATGTTTTCTGGTCTAAAAAGATTGTCCAGAACTAGAAATAGGGCCCAAATCTTTGTCCATTACAAAGTCAGGGTGGGCAGTAAGCAGTTCCTACCAATGATATGTTGTCCAGATTGAAGAAGAATCGGTGTACTGAGGTTACCTCACCCAACCTTTGAGGGTCACTTAGCAAAATTTGGAGTTCTCTGATAGTGTTATGGTCACTTGCACACAAGAACTCTCTAGCTGCTTTTGAAAAGTTCATGGGCGTGCTTGCCAATAGTTAGGATTTTTAAAGCATTCAAGAGTTGCAATCACAAATGCCCCAATTTTTCATGAATTACTCCAATCAGCATTTCAACCATTTAATTGTTGTCCATTCATGATATTTGATGGCAGCAAATTCCATTATCCAGTTATGTGTGTGACCTTCTTAGGCTAGAGTCATTCTTTGCTCTTAAGGGATGAAAACTAAGTAATCTTCAAATGTTTTTCCAAGCCTTCTTATTTCCCATTGTTCTTAGCCTTATTCTTTAAGATGACCTGTTAATTATGCTAACAATCTATTACACGTTGTCCCTCCTTTGTTTTCCTGTTTTGCACCCCCCTTTTTCAGTTCTTAAAGCACTTTTAATGCATTTTCTTCGAGAATAGATCCATTGTAATTATTTTTTTGCATTTTGTTCCTTTTTTCTCTTGCTATTTTAGAAGCGATAAATAAATGAAGGCATCCTTTAAAATGGAGCAATTCATTTACCCCTTGCCCTTTCCTCATTTCAGCAAAAGAAGGGGAAAAAATAGGTAAAGTTGCTTCTCATTTCTGAACTCTTTGTATTTGTATGCACATATAAATATATAGAATGAAATTTGCATATTTTTTTTAATTCGAGGAGCAGCCTTTTCTTAATTTGAAACAATGATAGATGGGAATCAGAAGGAAACTTTGTAGAACAATGAATAATAGAGTTGGAAGGGACCTTGGAAGCCTTCTAGTCTAACCCACTACTCAAACAGGAGACCCTATACCATTCTGGATAATAGTTGCCCAGTCTCTTCTTGAAAACCTCCAGTGATGGAGCACCCACAAGCTTTGGAGACAAGCCACTAATTGTTATCACTGACAGGAAATTTCTCCTTGATTCTAGGTTTGTTCTCTCTTTCTGAGATTCCACCTGTTAATTTTTGACCTGCCCTCAGGTGCTTTTTAGGGACGTGGTGGCTCAGTGGGTTAGGACGCTGAGCTTGTCGATCAGAAGGTCAGCAGTTTGGCGGGTCGAATCCCAAGTGCCGCATAACAGAGTGAGCGCCTGTTACTCGTCCCAGCTTCTGCTAACCTAGCAGTTCGAAAGCATGTAAAAATGCAAGTAGAAAAATAGGGACCACTACGGTGGGAAGGTAACAGCGTTCTGTGCACCTTTGGCATCTAGTCATGCCGGCCACATGACCACGGAGACATCCTCGGACAAGCGCTGGCTCTTCGGCTTGGAAATGGAGATGAGCACCGGCCCCTAGAGTCGGAAACGACCAGCACGCATGTGCGGGGGAACCTTTACCTTTACCTTTACAGGTGCTTTGGAGAATAGTTTGACCCCATGTCCTTAGTGACAGCCCAGAACACAGTGCATTTTGTCTAGCTGAGCAAAGATTTAAATTTTGAATCTAAAGTAACATTGAAACAAGATTAATTGAATTCATGTAAGAATTGATCACCCTTCTCTCCCTCTGTGTAGTCACATTAACACTGTCGTGTTTTGGAAGGTGGTGCTCAAGAGTTCGAGCGATGGAAAAATATGTTCTTATTAAATCAATACATAATTGCAAAGTGGAGAAAGGCTTTCTTGCAGGAACTATGTAATCTTACCAAGTTGCCTATCTAGGCAAAAATGAGAAAATAAATGAAAATGGATTGATTAGTTATTAGTACACACTGCAGAGATTCGTATAGGATGTATAAGGATTCATATTTGCCATCTCCAAGGAGGTGATGGAAGTTTTGATGTTTTTCTTGCTCAGAACCAGACAGAAAATGAAAATGGATCTAGACATTTACCACTGAGCTATAAAGGTATGTTGGGGGAAGAATAATAGAACCCTAGATTTGGAAGGGACCTTGGAGATCTTCTAATACAACTCCTGCCCAAGGCAGGGATCCTTAGATCATCCCAGAGGAAAGATTGTCCAGTCTTTGGTTGAAAGCATCCACTGATGGACCTCCATAATTGCAGCAGCCAGATGCTTCATTTCTTCCTACTGCTCACACTCAGGAAATTCCTCTGATTTTTATTTTGGATCTCTCTGTGTAATTCTTCCACCCATTGGTTCTTCTCCTACTCTTAGGCCCTACAGAGGACACATCCACCCTTCTTCCTTGTGACAGTCCGGAGAAACTTCCCTCTTCTCTGCCAATTTTATTTTCCATTAATCCCTTTTTTCAGGAGAGATGAATTATATAATGGAAAGGATGTTACATTGTTGTAGATAAACAGAATGGAATCAACATTGTTAAATTGTGCAGTAGGATGGCAATAGGAGCAAAGTGTTTAAGAAATTGAGTATTTTGACGCTACAAAAAGATTGCACCATCTCATAAAGAATCTTGTGATGAACTGTGAAAATGTTAGCCTTATGAGGTAGTCAGATGAACAGAATAACAGAGTTGGAATATCCTTGGATATCTTCTAGACCAACCCCCTGCTGAAGGTGGAGATCCTATACCATTTCAGATAAATGGCACTACAATTTTTCTTAAAACCTGCAGTAATGAAGCATCCACGACTCCAGGAGGCAAGTTGTTACATTGGTTAATTGTTCTCACTGTCAAGAAATTTCTCCTTAGTTCTAGATTGCTTCTCTCCTTGATTAATCCAGACAAAAAGCACAATCAGGAGTACTAGTTTGTCTTTACTCCAAGATGACACAAACAGTATTTGCAAGACTGGAGAGAAATTCCTTGTGTGTCAAATCACACTTTTTTTTTAATCCCATTTATATCCCGCCCTTCTCCGAAGACTCCGGGCGGCTTACAATCTAAGCACAAATCAAATGTGCTTAGCAATAGCCTTCATTCTACTGTATGTATATGCCTGCTTACTAGGGCTTTCCCCCCCCCCAAGCGGCATTATTACAAAGTCAGCTTAATTGCCCCCAACAATCTGGGTCCTCATTTGACCTACCTCGGAAGGATGGAAGGCTGAGTCAACCTTGAGCCTGGTGGGACTCCAACCTGCACTAATTGCAGGCAGCTGGTGTTACTTAAGGAGGCATTAGCCCACTGCTCCACCAAGGCTACCAATAAATACTTGGCCAATAAACCTATTCTATTCTATTCTATTCTATTCTATTCTATTCTATTCTATTCTATTCTATTCTATTCTATTCTATTCTATTCTATTCTATTCTATTCTATTCTATTCTTATATCTTATTCTATTCTATTCTATTCTATTCTATTCTATTCTATTCTATTCTATTCTATTCTATTCTATTCTATTCTATCCTATTCTATTCTATTCTTATATCTTATTCTATTCTATTCTATTCTATTCTATTCTATTCTATTCTATTCTATTCTATTCTATTCTATTCTATTCTATTCTATTCTATTCTATTCTATTTTCTCTTGGTTTGCAGAAAATGCTTCCCAGCCCCCTCTCCTTCCATGGCTTCTGTCTGCAGCTCTCTTTCCCATCTCCAAAATTATTCACACCTACCATTACAGAAAAGCATATAAAAATACTTTGTATATTTGCTTTTATTAGCAAATCACTCCCTTTATTTTTTTTCTTGCTGTTGCTAGGTTAATCCACTTTTCTCTATCAAGAAAACTAGGGGGAAAGATCGATCAGCTTTTCCTATTAATATGAATTGCATACAGCTATCGACAGAAGCCAGCATCTGAGGCTGTTTCGAAATGAACAATGTGATATATCTGGTGATGAGGGGGGAAATAAAACAGAGAATGCAGCTATTCAGTGTAGGACAATGAAGAAGATATGTCAGTAAGGAAAGGAGAGAAAGCAATAATAATGCACATCGAGTGGGATTCCAAGCAGCCGCAGGAATTTATCTAAGAATTAGGCAAAATAATTGAGAAAGATGTGTTTTTATTATCCTGCTTGTATACAACAAAGGTTTGATGTTCTGGGGATGAATACACCAAATATAATGACACCATCCAAACAAATATCATGATTACCATCAAACTGGGTTTGTGGGTTTCTTAATAGTACATGATTACTAAATGTGAGGTGGAAAATTGTGGATAAAATAGATTTTTGGATGCAACTTAGTTGGTTCCTGCCTTCCTTCCTTGAGCTGTTGTGATGCAGTGCTTAGAATGCAGTATTGGAGGGTGACTCTGCCCACTGCCAGCAGTTCGATTCTCACCGGCTCAAGGTTGACTCAGCCTTCCATCCTTCTGAGGTCGGTAAAATTTTTAATAAACTCCTCTTAAATCACAGCAAAATCCATTTACAATACATCAGCCCTTTGATCTGTGGCATGATGAGATATTGTGAACCGAAAAGTATTCTTTTGAAGTCTTTAAGCCAAGAATGCAAGCAGTTGTCATGTATCCTCTACAATCGGATGGGTTTGCACTGCTTGTGACCCTAACAAGCCTTTGAGTATTAGATGATGCGGTGATGGGAAGGATTTATAACGGAGGACGGAAGTATCCTGGTGGAAGGGTGGGTGGTCCACCTTCCTCTCATTCCATTTTCTTTCTCACATTCTGTTACAGCCTTTTTTCCTCAGGTTTTTTTTTCTTCTTCTTCTTTTGCTCCAATATAGTTCTTAAACACTCCCAAATATCCATACGGTATTTCTAATTTTCGCCACACAGAGTCCCTGTGGCTGGTCATAAGGGCGAATGACTGCAGGGGTGATGCAGCCAATGTAACTTTGAAACTGGGTCATTTGTAGTTTTTGGGGAGTCTATTGTAACTTTAAATAGTTGTTCAATGACTGGTCATATCTCAGGGACTACCTGTACATATGTGCGGTCCTCCTCTGTAGGAGATGACGAGGCTGAGCCCGAGGGAGGGGTCAAATGTGTCATCTGTCTTGAGTTCACACCCACAAGAGATCTAAATCCAGCCCATCTTGAATTTCACTGACCCTTATCTACTACCAATTTGCTTTGCCCACTAGCAGTTCAGATTCTTGTAGAGAGCTTTGTTAGTTGCAAAGTCATGTCTGACCCATCACAACCCCATGGACAACATTCCTCCAGGCCTTCCTGTCCTCTACCATCTTCTGGAGTCCATTTAAGCTCACGCCTACTGCTTCAGTGACTCCATCCAGCCACCTCATTCTCTGTCGTCCCCTTCTTCTCTTGCCCTCAACTTTTCCCAGCATTAGGCTCTTCTCCAGTGAGTCCTTCCTTCTCAGTAGGTGGCCAAAGTATTTGAGTTTCAGCTTCAGGATCTGGCCTTCTAAAGAGCAGTCAGGGTTGATCTCCTCTAGGACTGACGGGTTTGATCACCTTGCAGTCTAAGGGACTCGCAGGAGAGCTTTAGCATACAATAAACCTATATATTCATTTGAACTGCCTGGACTGCTGATGATTTCCTGTGCTCGGCACCCTTATTTGGCAAGATGACATGACCTCTCTGACCTTCGACAGATGCCCTTATTCCATTTTATATCAGTGTTGCTACCTGAATGAAGATTAAACTATGGCAAAGTAATGAGGTGTCAACACTTCAAAGAGCAGGTCACTTCTTCAGTTTGCTTTGACACCAAACATCAGTTGTGGTGCCTCCCAACCCTTGCCTTCTCGTACAAGTGTTTCTAGCAGAGACCTGCTGGCTGTTAGACTACCTGGCAAATTATTCTCCCTGATCGTGGGAAGAAAAGGTCATCAATCAGTGCTCCTCATAATGAGTTGGAACACAAGAGCATTTGCTAGTAGACCGAAAATGGCAAAGGCCTAGAACGAGTGGGAAATTGTATCCCCAGCCTGCAGATAAATGGCAAAGCAGGATGGAGAGGATGCTCACCTGATTCATGTAATGTTGTCAATACGAACTCGCTCTGGCACCGAACAAACTCATTTACCACACAAGGGACACTCATTATTGTGTTCCCCTTCGCTTTCCTGGGCATTTAATGCTTGGCTTTGCTGGATGTTCCCATTATTTTAACAGGATGTTTTTCTCAGTCTGTGTGTCTCTGTGCGGTGCATTTCTTTCTGTAAAGCTTGCCCTGGGGATCACTCTACCGTGAGTCCTTTGGATGGCTGCCCAGTTAGCTGATCCACTTGGGCCTTCTTCTATTGTCTGGAAGCATCTATTGAAACATTGGGCTGGTTGAAGAGAGCCTGCAGACTAGGCATCTGTCTCCACTTTGACCCCCATCTCAGAAGGTTGTCCCAGAGTGCTTGCTTACATCTCTGTAAATAATGTTTAAATCCACCACCCCGAATTAATGCAAACGCCAAAATTTCAAGGTTTTGAGATGTAAGTCTGAGATTTCCCAAGTTGCTGTGAGTGTCTAAGCTGGAGATGGACACAAATATTCTCTCCATCAAATTTCTGGGCTGGAGAAATACTCCACTAACCAACTACTACAATCTCCAATGAGGAAGTCCCCTACTGATGTTTACTCATGGGATTTCGCTGACCAGGGAGTTCAGTGCACCAAGACTTCTGATACTGGTTCCACTTTAGGCACAAAGCCAGATGGATGACCTTGGGCCAGTCTTTGACTCCAAGTCCTGAGAAGAAGGGAATGGCATGTTTTGTTTTTTTTGCTTCTGAAAAACCTTGCCAAGAAAATGGCAAGGGTGTCCCAAAAGTGCTTTTTGAAACGGCAGCTGGATTTGTTTTTCCTTGAAGATGTTTCGCTTCTCATCCAAAAAGCTTCTTTAGTTCTGATCAAATGGTGGAGGATGGAAGGATTTGTATGCCTTGCAGTCATCTGGTCACTAGCACTCCCTCTGAGAGTATTGAGGCCACTTGAAGATCACCCAAATAGATGACTGCAAGGAATATGCATCCTTCCATCCTCCACCATTCAGTCAGAACTGAAGAAGCTTCTTGGATGAGAAGTGAAAAACAAGGAAAAACAAAGTTTGGTTGCCTTTTGGAAAAGCACCTTTGGGACAACCTCGGATGACTGAGAATCTCCATTGGCATAAAACTGCAGGGACTTGAAGAGCCAATCGCTAGGCATCCACACTAACTTTAAGGCATAACAACAAGACAAAATTGCTGTGAAAGACGTCATAACTTAGATAGAAATCAATCCAAACTCTCCTCCAGACCAAATTCTGCATCTGTTCTGAACATCATTAGATCTTAAATGGTTTTAGCATCCTCGTTCATCAACGGTACTTTATTCAGACCCGAAAAACGCTATTATAGTTGAGAATGAGGCTTGATGAATCTCACCTCTTTGTATTTGAACATCTAAGTCTGTCAGCAAGAGGCTGAGATTCCCCTCTAGGGAAAAAAACAATACAGACAATAGGTTAGGGCTGTGGAAATCTTCAAAGCAGTCTTTTTGATTTGATGGAGATTCGGTTGAATTGCGCCTTCAAAGTATCACTGTCTCGCCCTTTGTTCCTAACTCAACAAGACTTCACTTCCATACATGACCAAGTCTACAAAGCATGTTTTGGCAAGGTGACCTGCAAAGAGGTGATTAAGACAAGAGGAAAAGAGAGGGGAACTCTCAATTTACAACCTTCATTTAGCGATGGTTCGAAGTTACAACGGCACTGGAACAAGTGACTTACGTCCATTTTTCACACAGCTGTTGCAGCATTCCCCCATTGTCGTGTGATCAAAATTCAGATGCTTGGCGACTCCTAATTATGACGGTTGCAACGTCCTGGGGTCCTCTTTTGTGACCTCCCAACCAGCAACGCCAGTGGAGAAGCCGGATTCAATTAACAACCGTGCTGCTAACTTAACAACGGCAGCAATTCCCTTAACAAATGCAGCAAGAAAAGTCGTAAAACCGGACAAATTTCTCACTTAGCTTTCATTTTGGGACAAATGTTATTGTTTCATGTCAACTTTGAAAGACAGCTATAGAGGCCAAATGGCTCAATTATGAAGCCCTGAAATTAGCAAATTTATAACTTCTGGTTCTCCTTTATCTGAGGTCACATGATGCACGTACCTCATTGCACAAAGAAGAAACAATAATAAAAAATTGTTGGCAAAAAATAAAAAAAATAAAAAAAAATAAATTAGTCTCCCTTGTACACGTTGCTTTATCGTCACAAATGCCCCTTGAAGTAGGAGCCAAGGAGAATTTTGTGTGTGCTTTTTTTTTTATTTTTGTAGGCACCTTAATTATTGTGAGTGTTGTTGTTGGCTTTTCCCATTTTTCCAGTGGGAAATGTAGTTAGCTTTCTCTGTTTACAAGATTGATTCATCCTAATGGACTAGCGTTAGGTGCTATACTATAATTCCCCCAAGGAATCTGAACTGCCAAATTTCAAGTAGATTAGACAACGTGCCTTATTTTTTAGCAGCAAGAGAATATTAAAGCAAAGACAAAAACAAAACCATAAAGGGTCAGTTGTTCAATACTGTTTTCCTTCTCTCTTTTGTCTTATGTCTAAGCAAATGTATGAAGAGGTGCTCCTGAGCGCAGCTTAATGCCGTCGGTGTCTTTCATGTTGGTTGAAACTGTGAAGTCCCTTCAAAGCTTCGCCCGACCCTCATGCTTGATTTTTGGAAAAGCTTTTGGCAAATGTATTTTTAGCGGCCTTTTAAATTCCTTTCAATTTCTTATTTTTCCATTAAAGTTTTAAGATGGGCTCAATGTTGTTTTCCTCCTTTTTTCTTTCTTTCTTTCATTCTTTCTTTTCCTTCTTTCCTTCCTTCCTTTGTCATTTCTGTCCTTCCTTCCTTCCTTCCTTCCTTCCTTTCTTTCTTTCTTTTTCTTTCTTTTTCTCCCTTTCTCCCTTACTCCCTCCCTCTCTATTTTCCTTCCTTCCTTCCTTCCTTCCTTCCTTCCTTCCTTCCTTCCTTCCTTCCTTCCTTCCTTCCTTCCTTTCTTTCTCTTTCTTTTTCTCCCTTTCTCCCTTACTCCCTCCCTCTCTATTTTCCTTCCTTCCTTCCTTCCTTTCTTTCTTTCTTTCTTTCTTTCTTTCTTTCTTTCTTTCTTTCTTTCTTTCTTTCTTTCTTTCTTTCTTTCTTTCTTTCTTTTTCTTTCTTTTCTCCCTTTCTCCCTTACTCCCTCCCTCTCTATTTTTCTTTCTTCCTTCCTTCCTTCCTTCCTTCCTTCCTTCCTTCCTTCCTTCCTTCCTTCCTTCCTTCCTTCCTTCCTTCCTTCCTTCCTTCCTACCTGTACTTGCTCTATTTTTATGGTCCCACCAGTTCCTTCTTGCAGGCAAATGGTATTCCTTGCAGATCTTCCAACGTGCCAATAGCCTACTACGAAATTCTGGTATACAGCCTCTTTCCTTTCTTCGGCTCAGTAAGACATTTGACTGGGCACATTGCTTATGTGAATGGCTGAGGAAAAAAGACTAATGCTAGTTATGGCAGTGAAACACTCCAATTCCTTTACTTTTTTTTTAGGGGGAAAAAAGTTTCCCACCTATAGAGATGTAGCTAGAGATAGCTACATCTAAAGGCAAATCACCCACTGTGCCCATACATATTCAGAGGACTATAACAGAGATTTGTGACAGTAGTACGCAGCAGCATGTCTTCCAAATGGAATGAAAAGAAATAAAAAGTGTGTGTGTGTGTGTGTGTGTGCGTGCGTGGAGAGAGAGAGAGAATGCATGCTAAAAGTTGGTGCATATTTTTTCATATCAATGTATTGCACATAGATCTCTTTTCGCAATGCTTTCATACAAATGACTTTGTTGGACTTGTATGCCTCGTGTGAAGGGCGGGGGTCTTCCCTCCCCAAGGGTGTCTTCCGTGGGAGGCCAGTGATTGGCCTGCAGTTTGGAAAAGTAGTCAGATCCTCCCACTTACAATTGCAAGGGTCAAGTTAGGGAAGGTGAGAGCTCCTGCTTCTCGCACAACAGGAAGCCACATGATAAACAAGAAGCAGATGGTGAAGAGTTTCAGCACCATCAGTGATCCAAGGTCTGGTGGGCTAGGTTGGCCAGAAGAACAGGATTGTCAAGTGCAAGAAATCAGGAGTCAGTGTGATTCAAATGAATGCAGGTTTATTGCATGCTACAAGAATCTGAACTATTAACAGTCCAAGCAGATTGGCAGTAGATAAGAGTCAATGGAATTCAAGGTGGGCTGGAATTAGATCTCTTGTGGGTGCAGAGGGACTCATGACTGATGACATGCTTGACCCATCCCTCAGTTTCAGCCTGATCATCTCCTACAAGGATGATGATCTAAAACATTGGACCAGACTGTGTTACATGGATTTTATGTGTTCCTATATAATTAGTTTATATGCATAGTTTTCTAATTCTTTTACCCACGGTACTTATGTACCTTATTGTGTTGTGGACCTGAGAGAAGATGGGTTTTGTAGCCATATCTGTCAAAAAATCCCTGACAATGATGGGACAATTGCATTTTGACCACCCAGTACTTGAAATTCAGGAGATTGCAGAAGCCACATTTTTACTTTGCTATTATTTTTAATGGTTTCCACCTAAATGATAGTCCCTTCTTGCAACTAATAGCTTAATGAGGATTTGTAACTGGGCTCTATACTCATTAGGGAATTCAGCATGGTCTGGTCAACAGAATCAAGAGGGTGACCATGACGTTGTGTTCAAAGCTCTCTGACACACACATAAAAAACAGCTTCAATCCCACCCTGGTGGCCACCTTTGTCGACTTTTTAAAGATCATTTTTGTAGACAAGCAGAATAGACTTATTTCTCAGTCTCCCTTGGAAATCTGTTGCAATAGGAAAAAAAATTATTGTGATCTTAGCATTCAGTTCTGGACTCTCTCTGCTCTCTGTTAAAATATTTGTGGTAGGGTTTGTTTGTTTGTTTGTTTGTTTGTTTGTTTGTTTGTTTGTTTGTTTGTTGCAAAAATTGAAATACCACAAATTAAAAGGCTGCAAAATTTACTTAAAATTCTGGGCACTGGGAGAAAGGGAAGGAAAAAACTCGTCTCTTTTCAGTCTCTTTCTTGTAATGCTTCTTTTTTTGAAAAACCCTTCCTTTGATTAATCCAGCCCTCCTGTTTGCCTCTTTCGGCTCCTGAAATTCCCCTGGTTCGTAGCAATAAATTCTATTCTTTTTGTTTTCACCGTAGTCCTCTTAAGTCTCTGGAGAATAATGTATCTTTCCGTGACAATCAGCCTGATGAAAAACCTTCCCCTTTCAGAGCAGAATCCCATGACTTTGGAACCGACGGCCAGGTGTTTGCATTCCCCTCATGTTCTCTTTGTCTGCAACAGCCGCACAGACAAATAGACCAGTGTCCAATGCCATTATGGAGTACGCACTTTTGGCCTCTATGATCTTGGTGGGCTTATAAATAAATCATGCCGAGGATGGCGAGATGCATCAGGGCTTTGGAGAGGTGGAACAATTCTTTTCTTCTAGCCAAGCTTCTTCTCATTCCAGGCCCATAGCACTTTCTAGCTTTTGCGTTCCTGGTGTAATGGGTCAGCATCTGGCAAAACACAGGAGATTGTGATGGATGAAGGCTGGCCAAGTGGAGAAAATTAAACTGCTGTAATTGCTGCTGAGCAATTGCAAGTGGTATGATTCGGGAGCTAATCTGAATCTAAAATGAACATTACGTCCAGGGATGGTAGGACTTGGGGCCTGAGAAAGGCAGGCAGCTCTGCTTGGCAGAGAGGTGAAAGACATCCACAAGAAGGTCATCACCCTCCAGAGATGCCCTTCCTGATACGGAGATGTTTTAATTGGATCCAGAAAGTTGATTTCTGCCCTATGCAGTTGGGAATCCACCAGAAAGGTCTTCCAACTGGATTCTCATCCAATTTTGGCATTGCCTTTCAGTTCTTTGTAGGTTTACTCCCAACTGCCATTTCTAGGTTTTGCAAAAGAATGGTGAAAGACAGAAATTTGGGGAAATGCCTTCCATTTCTTACTAATTTACCTGGATATTTCTGGATTTGGGAGTCAGGATTTGGAGGTGGCTAGAAGATTAGCAGAAGATCCCACCTCCACCCCATCTACGCACTTGCATCTTTTAATCCATTAATCCATGTTCTTATTAATTTTAGTGGTTTAACTTTTAATTTTTGTAATGTTTCTAATCTTTAAATTGTTTTGTTTTGTTATTTAGGGCATTGTATGTTACCCAGAGTCATTTGATAATCAGAGGGGCAACAAATAAATTTAATAAGTAAATAAGTAATGATAATAATAAATAAGATATGTCTTCATCCTGATACAATAGACGGGGCAGAGGGTTTCATTTGTTCATTCATTCATTCATTCATTCCCATACTTGCTTGCTTGTTAGCTTGCTAGCTCATTCATTTATTTAAATTATCTTACCTTTTTATTTTGCCTTGCTGTGATGGAAGACGTCTGTTTTAATACGTTCTTGATGGCGGAGAACGGAATTTTAATTCCTTCCTAAAGAAACTAATTTTTGCATGCAAATGTACAAATTTTCAAGAAGTCATTGGCTGCTCTGGGTTTCAATGCCTACAATAAGTCATTCTCATTTGTGACAATTCTGGATATTTCTGCAGCCAAATGTCAATACTGCAACTTGCAGTATTGTCCGTTAAGCGGCTGATTAATTTGGTCAGAATGCTCAGACGGAAGAGCTTATATCTTTGCCTTTTATTTGGCCAACTCTTTCTCATCAGAGATAATTTGGAAAAGTCTTCAGATTATTTGATCGCTCAGGCACAAAATCAAACAGAACCAGAACAAGAGGGTTGCACATGCTAGCTGGAATTAAATAAATATGGCCAACATCTGGGACAAAAATCTATCTGTATTTCAGAAGCTGTCAGAATGAAAAATGAGGCTGCGGGTTTGGCCTTTAAAAAAAATAATTTATTTTAAAGTACTACATACACATACATTTCTTGGAAGGGAGGGTTGACTTCAAGGACAAAGGTGCAAGGCCAGCTCTTATTGTTTTCCCTAGGACTTCAATGACACTTTTCGGATGCTTTTATATCTCCAAAAAATGACAAAGGTGTGCTTGTCACTCTCTTAAACACAATAAATCCCCAAGAGTTTTCAATTGGCATTAATAAGCCAGCCATGATGTACACAAGCCGGTTTTTTAAGATATCATATCCACTAAGTGCCCTCCTTGCCAATTCTGCTGAATAAATAAATGCCTAAAGACTTGGGATATTCAAAGTTGATTTGGGAAGAAGCTTTTCTTTCAGCAGGAAACTAATTTGGGTGGCCATTTAACGAACGGTAGGCCAGCTGGGGAATTCTGGGAGTTGAAGCGAGACATCTTCAAGTCGCCAAAGTTGAGAAACGCCATTCCAGGCCAAGGGAAATGCAGTATTTCTTGCACATTCTTTGCCCAAACAAGCTGCTCCTCTCTCAGAGAATGAAAAGGATTCATCTGGAGCTTTTATTGGCTTTCATTTTTCTGGATTGACGGCGCAGTTGCTCTGAAATGATAAGCCGAGTCAGGGACCGAAGTCACATCCAGGAAATCCACCATCTGCTTCTCCAAAACAGATCGGCCGCCCTTGGCATTTTGCAGAAGAGATTTCCTTCATGTTGTTCATCTTAAAAAGCTTTGCTGCCTTTGGAATTTAAATACAGCAATGCTTTACAACTGGAACTTCCCACTGTATTATTTGTTAGTGCCTTGACCAATGAGGCAGATAATCCAAGGCCATTAAGCTTTCCATATGAAGAATTGGAATATACTTACAAGGCCAGGAAGTGGTGGAGACCGTGTTTTTTGTTTTCTTGGGAATGCATGATGGTCTCTTCCACTACGTATGTTTGATACCGACATAAGGTGTTTTTTTTAATGAAACGTTACAATGAAAAAGATAGCAACTAATGCAAACTTAAACCCTAGCCCTAAAGAAAAAGACAAGGGGCAGAAATGAAAAATAGGACGGAAAAATACAAAAGAACAAAAAATAAATAAGATAAGAACTTCGATCTGGTTCACACTCTATCATTTTTTTAAAAAAAAAGTTTGAAGAAAAAACATTTCCCCACAGGAAGGATCCCCATAATTAATTCCAAAATGTTATTTTGAATCCATCCAGAATCTTAGTTCCATTGGTAACTTTCCAAAATCGCTGTCTTAAGCAACAGCCTACTCGTCAGTTCTTCATTCATCCACTTGGTTTTTGGTGGAGCCATCTTTAATTCACCATTTCTTTCTTGGAAGTCCATTCTGACATACCGGTATGCTGAAAGTCTTTTTCATAGAGCTGCCATGGATAAGCTAAAGGCATGGTTAGTTTTTGCAACCCAGTTTACAGCTACAACTGAGTCAATTCAACACTCACATTAGGTGTGGTGTGGGACCACAGCCACTATTTTAGAATAAATGCATATTTTAGGGAGCAATGTGCACCAAGGCGTGTAATTTGTAATGAGAATATATTGAGAAGACTGCAGTTTTTCATATGTGTTTCTATCCGAAAATTGATGCCTAAATGGGATGGAAACAGACTTCAGAGTGAATAAATATATGCAACAATAGTAAGAACTACTAATAGACCAATTTCTCCATTCCTATTAAAGTTGCCGAGTTCTCCATTTTTATGAGCAAATCAGCATTCATTCTTTCTTGCTCGCTCATAATAAGAAATGTGCAACATTCCGTTAGCAAAAGATATTTTCAAATCTACACAATCCTCAGCTGGTTGGCTAAACTAAGTCCAGAGGCAACAAATCCAGAAGTAAAAGAGCCCAGTGAAGTAAGTACAGAAAAAATGCACAATAATAGAAACTTTGGCAAAAATTAATGGCTATTAATGGAGAACAAATGCCGGGCATTCTGGATCCCAGATGTTTTGTGATAGTGGTAAATTTCAATGCCTTTTGGTGTTTCCTGTGCAACCTCAGGCAGATGGTATATCTTATCTGCATGCCAATTAACTCATCAATTAATCTGTTAATTGGGCATAATCATATTTATCCGTGCTGCACGATGTTGCCCAGTTCAATTAATTTATCGACTCAACAGGCTTTGGGATCTGAAGATCAAAGCGCAGGATAACAAAAATAATTCATAATATTAATAAGCCAAAGATCCCTACTAAAGACACATAGCAACATATTTTTAGCTTCTAATTGCTGATGAATTTTGGAGCAGATGGTACCACAAAAGCCATTTCTGTGGTATATTAGGAAAGAGTCTATAACTCAGATGTCAAGGTAATCTCTTGGTAATTGAAGAAGTTAATAAATTTGGAAGAATACCAACTTTTATCTGACAGGGGTCTTCTGATCCACTTTTCACAGCATTGTTGGTGTGTTGCTGCTTCCCAACTGAGCATGTGCATTGACCTCCTTTGATTGTGTCTTGAAAAGTCATTGGATGATGTATTGATTGGGTTTAGACCACAGGGAAAGTCTTCTTGGTTTTAATTTTGTTTTGTTAAAGAATTATGATAGCTGGGTCCATATGCAATACTAAGACAAATCCGAAGTCACACAAAAATCGGAAAACAGAGCTGGTGTGATATGGAAATGCAGTCCTTGTGTTTCATCTTTGGCAAGTCATCAAACTTGCTAGCCATTGCTTGCATCAGTAACAAATGGGTGATGAATATGCATGATTTGTGTGTGTGGATTGGCTGCGAAGTCACAGAACCTTCATAGCTCCATTGTGGTGCATCAAATCTTATTTTCAGATTCTATGAGAGACAGTCCAGAACATCTCCAAGGTATTAAGGTACAAAAACTGAGAAGAAAATTTGCAGAATAATAGACTTTATGTCAACACTAATGTGCATTTGGCTTCTGAAGTTCCACCTTAGTGAAGTTGAGTCCAGAAAGCATGAATAAGGAAAAGAATGTTGGTTTAAACTATTGTCTGATTTTAATAAGTTAATGTGCATCTGCTAGAATGTTACTTGCCGTCTTTTCAGTAATTAGGTTCTCATATTGATAAGCAGGACTGAACTGACTGATTAAACATTCCACGAAAGCAATAATTTTCAGACATTTTACTGCCTGTATTTAGTGAACTGATTATTTTATCCCATGCCTCCCAGTCTCTCTTTCTTTTGAGCTCAAGTTTAGAATGTGAACTCAGCAATTATGTTCACATCACAGCCTTGCTTGACTTGAAATGACCTAAATTGAGGGCCTCTGAGCATTTTCAAAAAAAGAAAGCTGTGTTTTCTGAGCATCTTCAGAAAAGAAAGCTGTGTTGAACAGCTTTCTCGTTGTTAAGTAATATTCAAAAAATGGAATTTGTAAACAAAGAACAGACCTGCATGGATCTTTTCGAGGAACTCAAGAAGACTGATGGTCTAAGTGCATTTTCCATATTCCTTATCGCACAGTTTAAGACAAAATCTGTGTTCTAATGATTAATAATCAATATTTATTGTATTTAAATCACATTTGAGACAGAAAAAAAAGCTAAGGTGGTAGAAATATTTTCTTCCAAAGCATTCCAAAGGAATCTACAACACTTGTCTGAAATGGTATAGGGCACAGGTCTGCAACCCGCGGCTCCGGAGCCTCATGCGGCTCTTTCAGCTGTCTCCTGCGGCTCCCGGTCCTCTGCCATGTGCAGTCCAAAAAAAAAAAAGTGGGACTAAAAAAGTTCAACCAATCAATTCAAATATGCAGGGTAGGTGCATATTTTGCCTTGGCTCCACTCTTCAGTCAAACCCTGTTCTACGCATGTGCGCATGTACGCGCATGTGCACACATTTTTTGCGGCTCCCAGTTTTTCCTTTTGTGAGGGAACCGGTTCCGAGTGGCTCTTTCACTCTTTCAGGTTGCTGACCCCTGGTATAGGGTCTCCTGCTGGAGCAGAGGGTTGGACTAGAAGACCACCAAGGTCCCTTCCGGCTCTATTCTGATTGACTGATTAAATCCAGCAAATTTTCTGTTTTCAATCAGCTGCATGGCTCTTACTCATTTTGATGAAGAAGCATTGCGTTGCTGAACAGTTGCCAGGTCATACCTATTTGTAAAAAGCCACCTCCAAACTGAACCTGAAACCAGACATCCCTCTAACTACAATAACTGTTTCTTACAAAAGTCAGGTGGAAAGGGCTAGAAACACTAAGTTTCATTTTGAAACAGACTCGCTTCTTTTCAGTTCTGGGATCTGGAACCAAATGTGGGGTTTATCCTTGATGCTAAAATTTGGTAACAGGGGGGAAAAAATCCAGTTCGTTGATGTGGCCATCCTAGATCTCAGGTTCTCTGTTGGACTTTGAGGGTCCTGCACAGGATATGAGCCATTCCGAGTCCTGCACACTTCTAGACAGAAAGTTCTGATGTTGTTCCTGGGATCTGATGGGATGGGGTTGGGTTTTATTAATCGGTTTTAACTTTAATATGTATTAATTTATTACAGGCATTGTTGTTTAATTACTTTTTAATTTTTGTATCCTGTTTTTTATTATGTATTCCCCTGTTCACCGCCCTGAGTCCTTCGGGAGAAGGGCGGTATACAAATTAAATTATTAAATTAAATTATTAAATTAAATCTGTTGGAGCCCCTCTCTCAGCTTAGGAGACACAGCCCTGATTGCTCCTACCAGCACCTGGACCACTTAGGTCTTGACTTTCCACATCCTCTTCTAGTTCCTCCTTCAGGTCTTGGTACTTCTCCAGTTTCTCATATGCCTTCCTGATGTTATTGTCACTTGGCACTGCTAAATCTATCACCACTGCTGTCTTCGGGTCCTTGTCTACCACCACAAAGAATGTTTGATTGGGCTTAACCTGTCTGGATCTGGAAGTCCCAGAGGACATGTTCTAATCCAGTAGGATAGAAAGGGCACTGATGTTTCTGACCTTATGGTGTTGTAGAAGACTCCTGAGAACATCATCCACAAACGAACGGGATCCTCAAACAAATCAACCCAAGTTGTCCTTTGAGGCACAAATGATCGGGTTCAGATTATCCCACTTCAGACACATTAGGCAAAGATGCACTGGGAAAGAATGAATGAATGAAAAGGGCAACCCACAGCAAGGTGGATTCATTGCCACGCCAGTGATTAAAGCATGAAAAATTCCACAGACGCTCCCATCAATCAAGGAGCATTTGTATAAAAGTGATGGCTTATTTCCACTAAGCCCATGATTTTGTAAGTTTGCATGGGCATCTACATGCATCCACAGTGTAATTGAAAATCCATTTTATGCGATCTTCCATCGGATAGGGAATTACATCAGTTTATGCTCCTGGAGAATGACCCAGCAAATACATAAATGCATCCACTAGAATTATATTTTGTCTATGGGCAAAGATGCTATCATTTACTGATTCATTACATGCTCAGAAGGGCGCTTGATTTTAGAAAGCTACCTGAAATTCTTACTGTCAGTTTTAACAGTAAACAAAGATAAGCTTTAATAATAATAATAATAATAATAATAATAATAATAATAATAATAATAATAATAATAATAATAATAATAATGATAATAATAATAAAAAATTGTAAATATAAAGAGAATCTTTAAAGAGAGTCTCAGGCTTTGTCAAACATAATGCTGCATTTTCCCCCCCCCACCCCCACCCTCATTATTGAGTTGGTTATCTCTTTTAATTACATTCCTATTCTGGAAGACAGGATTCAAGCTGATAAATGGGTCAATTCGGCCTTGGATTCAGAGGACTTCTGAATTACGTAAATCAGAGTGATTGAAGATTTGTCCAACTTTGTGATGCAAATCAAGTCCTCCCAAAGAGCTGTGAGAGGTTTGGTGACAAAGAGAGTCCACAAAAATGAATGAATGAATGAATGAATGAATGAATGAATAATAAATAAATAAATAAATAAATAAATAAATAAATAAATAAATAACAGCAACCCTTCTTCCTGTATTCATTTGCCCGTTAATTGTATGACATCTTCCATGTGGAAACCATCAAGCCAATGCACACAACAAGCTAGTACTTTTGTGCATTGCGGTGATGAAATGCAGTGAGGTGGGGGAACCAATAGGAGGGAGGTTGATACAACCTATTATGAGATCAAAAGTGCATTTAACAGAATAACAGAGTTGGAAGGGACCTTGGAGGTCCAACCCCCTGCTCAAAGAGGAAACTCTAGAGCCTTTCAGACAAGCGGCTGTCCAATCTTTTCTTGAAGACCTCCAGTGTTGGAGCATCCACAACTTCTGGAGGGAAGCGGTTCCACTGATTAATTCTTCTCACTGTCAGGAAATTCCTCTTGACTTCTAGGTTGCTTCTCTCCTTGATTAGTTCCCACCCTTTGCTTCTTGTTCTGCCTTCTGATAGCTCAGTATGAATATGTCATCGTATGATGAACAGCTAAGAGAACTAAGTGTGCTTAGTCTAATGAAGAAAGGGACACTTGATAGCATCTTCCAATACTTGATGGACTGTCACAGGTAAGAAGGCTTTGATTTACTCTCCGTAGCACCGAGGGATAGGACAAGAAGCCATGGGTGGCAGCTCATCAGAGGGCGATCCCATTGGAAATAAGGAGCTTCCGCTGTACTACAACTCCCATTATTCCTCCCAGCTGGACAGTCTGCATGCAGCCTCTTCAATCCTACACCAATTAGTAAAAATGCAGCAGGTTGTAGAAAAAACGTTTCTGGGCCACGTTGACAGCTTCTTCAAGGAATCAAAACAGTAGTTAAAAATATATGCAGGCATGCAAAAACGTTTAGGCATGAACATTTGGATTCCTTCTCCTTCAGAGGGGGAAAACTTTTTTACAGCCACATCAGAAAGTCATGTTATAAAAGGTTGAGGTAGAAAATGTATTACTCCATGGCTGAAGTGCTTTGCAGATTAGCACCAGTGGTCAAAATGCCCAGAAAATGCCATTACTGAACATTTCCTGGCATTTCCCTCTTTAGTGGATAAAAATCACAGAGGTGATTTTGAAAATTAGTGCTGTAAGCTGTAAAACATTTTGCAATCCACTTTTACATTTCTGGGTTGGAACTCTCTGCCCTTCAAGATTAATGGCACAGGGTGTATAACTTCAAGGGGTTTTCTTCTCCCTGCTGATCGAAGCTGCCGTTGCAAGTTTTTCGTATTCCATGCTACTCTAAACATTATGATGGGGGGTGGGGGTGGGGGAGGAGGAGCAGGAGGTTAGAAAGAAGCATTTTGGTGGAATATCCATGAAGCTTTTAATGTCCTACATGCCTCAGGGCATCCTGCTAAATGACTCTCAGCAGCTTACACCCGGATCTACAGGTGATTTCCAGAGTTCTCCAGCTAGCTGGAGTTGCTAAGAATGATGGGAGCTCAGATCTACATCCCTGTGGCAACCCAAAACGTGGGAAAGCTGGCTAAGATGCAAGGCATTCGGTAGATCGTCTTTCTAGCTTTTTTAAAAGGTCCATACGGGAGAACGCTAGCCTACACCTGCCTTTAGGATAATAATATGTCAATAGAAAAAAAGATCCATGTTGATGAAATACCATTTCATCCAGGTTGATGAAATATAATTCTTGGATTTATCTGACTGGAAAGAAGATGGCAGGGTGCGATTGGTCCAGCTCAAGAAATGCAGTTTTACTGGTTTTCTCCCAAGATTAAAAAGATGTTGAGACTCAGAGAACAGAGAAGAGCAACAAAGATGATTAGGGGATTGGAGGTTAAAATATATGAAGAATATTTGTGGGAACTGGGAATGTCCAGTCTAATGAAGAGAAAGTCTAGGGGTGACACGATAGCATTTTCAAATATTTGAAGAGCTGTCACAGGGGAAAGGAGCTCAACCTCTTCTCCAAAGCACCAGAGGCCAGGACAAGAAACTACGGATGGAAACTAATCAAGGAGAGAAGCACCCTAGAACTAGGGAGAAATTTCCTGACAGTAAGAATATTCAACCAGAGGAACAGAAGTTGCCTCCAGAAGCTGTGGGTGCTCCATCACTGGAGGTTTTCAAGAAGAGACTGGACATCCATTTGTCTGGAATGGAATAGGGCTTCCTGCTTGAGCAGGGGGTTGGACTAGAAGACCTCCAAGGTCCCTTCCAATTGTCATTCTGTTATTCTGATGGTACTCTTGCTCCAAATTATGATTAAACACCATTGTGCCTTACTGGAAGGATATCCAGACCCTTTGTTATTCTGTTATCAGTGCTTTAATATGAATCATCATTGAATTATTGCAACCTATTTCTTTATACATTGGAACACTGGCATTGTTGCCTTCCTGGAACCGTCATGAAAACATTTGAGATTAAGCTCAGCGCAAACTATCTCTTCTGCTGTCTTTCCTTGCACTAAAAAGAATCATTTCATTTATTTAGATTGTAATGAGCTGGCACTTCCCCTTCTTTGAACTTCTCCAAACAATTTTGTTCAAGTCTATTAAATAATGAGTCATTCCTGCACTTCATCTCCTGCACTGCTGTATATGTCTGCTAGACTACAGGTGAATACTCAAAAGCTATCCAATCCAGCATTCTGTACGCCACCCAGGCTCAATCTCATGAGATGGCCAACAATATAAATTTGATTAATAAATAAATAAATCTGTCCCCACAGTGGCTAAAATGATATCAGAGAAGATATAAAACCATAGCTTCATTGAATGTGCAGTTGTTGCCTCCTCAAACTAATGGGTCAGGCCAAGAGAAAACCTAAAAATTGACTTGCCTGATATCTGAATTTAATCAAAAAATAATTATGGATGAATCTGAATGCTCTCAAGTCATTTATGGAGTAAGGTTTCTCTTTCAAAAATTAAACATTACCGTTCAGCAGGCAAGGGATGACTTGGGCAAGCTAAACATGGTCAGGCATCATTAGTGCTGAGAAGAGATCACCAAGGGATCAAAGACTGGACTGAAAAGTTAAGAAATATCCTGGGGGGGGGGAAAGCAACAGTAAACCGACTTCCATGCTCTTCTCAAGAAAGCTAGATGAGAATGTCCATGAGGTCACCAAAAAGTGGGCTTAACTCACAGGAGACCAACTGTGAACACATTTGGACTCTTCCTTTTGCATCTGTTTTTAAATCATGATGATTTGTTATCACCATAGTCAGTTAAATTCTATAGCAGTATTCCTCAACCCCAGCACCTTTAAGATGTGGGGACTTTCAACTCCCGGAATTACAAGTTCAAGCTGCTCTTTGCAAACATGTTTCAGAGGTGGTTTTCCATTTACATATTTGAAAACCTTTTTATTAGTAATGTGTCAAGCTTGAAGCCCGCTCTGCTGGTGCAATAATGATTGCTTCTTAGCTTGCCAACGAGCTTGCAGAGAGGATGAGGAAATGGAATGCAGCTTCAAAGATAAAGAAGGCAGACTGTGAGAATCAAGGACAATTCACCAGGTGTCTGACCCAACTCATAGAGACATTTTCTCATAACAATATACAGTAGTTGCTCCTAATTGGACAATGTGACCTGTTCATGGGTGGGAAGGGGAATTCTATTCTTTTACTATAGGGGTTTGGGCTGGGGTTTGCCAGAGCTGGTTTTGCTTTCATACATGCCGAAATAATGTACTCAATAAAGTTTTACATTAAGAGATCAGAATGCCTTGAATAGTAGGTAATGCATACCAAATAATGGATGATGACTGCTTACTAAGAAAATTCAACCATGAAATGCCTTGGTAATTTGGGGGGGATTGCAAACACTGAGGTGGTCCTCAATCTCTCAGTAGCTACTTGTGAATTTTGCAGCACCAAGTTAAAAAATAATAATAATAATAAAATGGTCCTGAAAGAGCAGGCAAAGAAGACCCAAAGCCCAGTCCTCAGGACTAGAAGATATCAGGTTTGGTGATGTGGCAATCTTCCATAAGTGGGAAGAAATCAATTCAGAATGAGGTTGCTACTTTCTGAGCAAGAATTGACATCTTTCGGAATTAATTTATTTTGCTTTTGATGGCATCATCAAGAGCGAAAATTAGCTGTCTGTTTCCCCATGTCCTAGAGAACACATCCACTATAAACAAAGCTGATATAATGCTAAGAGGAGAGATAATAACCTTAATGATCAGGCATTAAATCATGATTCATCTGATGGCTCATTTATCAGCTCCAGCTCCGTCCAAACACAGCACTGTCAAAGGAACTAGTATAATTACAACAGAGAAACCTTTAATTATCCCATAAATTCACTTGTTGTCATTTAGCTGGCTGCATGGCTGGAATTAGCCATGGTCTCAACAAAATCAGACCCAAAAAATGAGGATAGGAGAAATATGTAACCTATTTACAACATTTTCCTGTACTAAAAATTTTGGTGTTTCAGAATTTGTACGGTATTACATATAATTTCTGCAACTGTGTTGCCAGAAGGCTGGCCTGCAGATTCCTCCTCTTCTCCATTTAGAGAAATTCCTGGAGAACACTGTTACTCAACCTTGCCATCTTTAAGATGGGTAGATTTCAATACAGTTGCCAGAAATGAAGACTGCCTTGAACAGGGATGAATGGATGGATGGATGGATTTCTAGGACCTTGTTTTAATGACATTTCTTTAGATGCATCCTCTCTAAACTGTTCTAATTTTATTTTACTTGGGGATTAGGGAATATTTGTGGAAATATTTTTGGAATTGGCTTGTCCTTGCCTCCTTCCTAGAACTGAAAGAGAATGACTGACCCAAGGTCACCCAACTGGCTTTATGGCCAAGGTGGAACTGGAACTCACAATCTCCCAGTTTCTGGCCAGGGGCCTTAACCACTCCATCAGACTGGCTGTCTTGCTCTTCTAATACCTTTGCAATAAATATTGCCGGGAGTGTAATACTTAGCACACCGCTTTAAAAGAAAGTAGAAATTGTACAGATCTTTGCTATCTGTGTTCTCCATTGAGCAATAGAGTTGATGAGGTCTCCCAATAGATGGGTGTTCAGAACTTACATTCAAGAAACGGGGGAACTCTCTCCCCTTAATTATCTTTAGCCCAGTTTCTTAAAAAAATCAAAATATTGCTCTATTTATTATAATATTGCTGTATTCCAGAAGACATCATAAAATCTCACCAGCCACTTCTTCCTCTTACCTGTTCTTACTGGGGCTTGTACCAACTGGCCTTGGACATAGGCCATAGATGGTAATTTCTAACAATTCATATTCTTTGTTGTTTTTTTAATTGAAAAGTTTTAAAATACATTTTTAAAACATATACCCCATCTACCCCACCCCTCTCCCCATCCCTCCCATCCCAACACTCCCCCCGAACTTCCCAGAGCCGAATACAGGGTATTACATCATACAATCTTACTCTAAAATGTTACTATAATTACTCTTTAAACCCTATCACACTTTAACTCTCCTTAACCATAGGAAAGAAAAATAATCTAGCCTCTAATTACAATAACTAATAACTATTCAAATGCTAAATGATACTTTGTAGTCCCATATTTGTTCTGAATAAAATCAATCCATCTTCTCCATTCCACTATATATCTCTGTTGTGAGCGATCTTTCACATATGCCGAGATTTTAGCCATTTCTGCCAAGTTCGAAACTTTCAAAGTCCATTCTTCAATAGTAGGCAGGTCCTCCTTCTTCCAGTATTGCGCTACCAAAAGTCTTGCAGCTGTTATTAAATTCAGCATCAGTTTGGTTTCTATAGCAGTACAATTCATATTCTTTGTTAATACCTGTTGCTGTATTGTTGTAGGCTGAAAGTATATATGGTTTCCATCAAGAGCTAAGCCATTTATTGTTGAGATTTGTCAGTATTGGTTACAAGTATACTGTTTTCCATTTCCTCAAAGATTGTTCGTTTATGTGGTTACATAAACAGTTGAAAAACAATTCCATAGACTGGTTCTACCTAAAGTCTGTTAGCATAATAATGGGGATATCAGAAGGAGATACGTAATGGGGATATTGCAAGTAGATGAACATCTCGTTCTTGAAGTAAATTATCTTCTTTCTTCATCTCTGCAGACAATGGACAATCCAAAATATGAGCTCATCATAGAAGCAAAGGACATGGCTGGACATGAAGTTGGGTTGACTGGGACTACCACTGCAACAATCATCATTGATGATAAAAATGACCATGCACCAGAATTCACCAAGAAAGAGGTAAATGTTTATTTCAAAATGCACAAAAGACAAGAGGTTGATTGGTTTAAACCTGAAGCAGAAATAAATTCGAATCTCAGATAAAGGGTATGACTGACGGATGAGAACATAAGAAGTTCGAAATGATCATATCAGCCTCCCTAAATATATGTGTGTGTGTGTGTGTGTGTGTGTGTGTGTGTGTGTGTATACTGCTCAAAAAAATAAAGGGAACACAAAATAAGACATCCTACTATTAAATACAGTACATTGTGTTGTTTAAGTGTTCCCTTTATTTTTTTGAGCAGTGTATATATATATATATGGAAGTGCATGGGGTAGACATGGGGGGATAGAAAAATCACTTCAAAATACATAGAGTGGTTAATATTAGCCAAACTAATATAAATTATTTAACTGGTCCTGAAATACATGAATCTTTCATGGCTGTAGGTATTATTGTTTTGTGCAGTCCAAATTTATTTCTCTGGGGTGTTTTTTTTAAGTTGGAGTAAATTTTCATTTGAATCAAAAGCTGCAATATGAAACTTGATGGAAATCATCGTGTTTGTCAGCAGCCCAGCAAACAAATTCTCTTTGAGAGAGGCTCGCCTTGACAGGACCATAATGACTTTTCCAATATCAGAGCCTCTAAATTTAGTATCAATTTTCTTCCTCAAAAGATAGATTCTGTGATATCAGCTCTGTTTTCCCTAAAGGGAGGGGGTGGGAGAGGAAAAGAATACTTTTGTTGTAGAAAAAGTGGAGTTCACTTATAACTGGGGAAATCAAACTAATGTTGGATGGAACAAGAGAAGGACACCGACAGAAATTTTAAAAAATGTGTGTATTTTAACTGTTTCTCAGAGTTCACATCGCATTTAAAGGTAAACAATGTGTTTTAGCCGTTTAGCTATTTAACTTTAATTTAGCCATTAAATGATAATTTAAGGATACATTTGAGGTGGAGAAGGCCAGTAGTTTAGATGTCTTTAGAATAATGAGATCTTTGTAAGATCTTTAGAAAGAGGATTAGATGAATGATCCTCCTCCTATTAAATCCCATCTGTTGGCTTTAGCCTCTCCTCTAGAGGAATACACAATAAACCTGTTTCAGGATTAACTCCTAGTTTCGTAGGCATTCGTACAAACCACAATAACATCACGGACATAATTTGATTCATTTGCACAATGACATCCTGATGTACCTCTGTTGTTTCCCCTTATATCATCTGGGGACACAGATGGCCAGCTCTGTGTTTATGGGAATTTTGGACACCAAAGTATCTTTTTGTCATTTCTCGGTGACCCTTGACAATAATAGGGCTGGACAGCTTAAGCCAATCATGTAGATTTTCCACCATGTCTGTAATAGAAGAGAATATTTGAAGCTCAGGACTGAATTGTGGTGCACAGAGCACTGATGATGCATCCTAGTTTGGTAATGAAATGTCTGCAAGAAAACTACCAAGCTCAGAGAACACCAGAGAACCCACAGTGTCCCTAATATTTAGTCAAGGCCAGTCTCCAAGATCTACTCCATGCGACATCTGTATATAAACAATGGTTTGTGGAAAACAAGATTTTGTCCAGTCTGGATACTTGGCAAGTTAGTTGTTTTTTATGGAAAATGGAAGTCTGTGAGAAGGACAAAAGAACATGATTGCATTTCTTTATTTGCTTAATTAATTCTGGTTAAACAAATTAATGTGTTTAATTGATTCAACTTATATGACTGCCAACTTAAAGCAAGTGATTTTGGGTAGCCACATAACCATGATTCTTATAATAACGAAGATTTACTGACCTGTTACCATTTCTACATTGCTAACTCCAGAAAGAAAGAGGGCATGGAGGCGATGAATGTCCCTTCCCAGAAACAGCAATCAAACCCCCATCTCACAGTTTTAAGAAAACACCTTTTAAAGTCTTAAATTGCAATGCAGTAGATCAATTCCATTGTAAAAATAAAATGAAATAAAATCAGTTCCAGCTTTCAAAGGAGGTAAAAATAAGTTGGCTGCCATGCCCAGCCCCTCAGAACATTATTACAAGCTGACTGTACTTAACACAGGCTGTGGACAGGTGGAGAAGGATGGCCGGTGCTAGGAAGTGAATTAATTAACCAAAAGAAAATTAAATCACGACACAAATTGTAGGCAGTGTCAGCCGTTAATTGAATTTGCCTCCAGGTGTGGCCACTGTTTCCAGTTAAAGTCTAAGAAAGTAAAAAAGAATCAAGTCTAAAAATAGCCAGTGAAAGTAAATTAGTCTTATTAACTAAAGAAACAGTGATGTGACCTTTTCAGTTGTAATTACAGGTGCCATGAAATACACTTTTTGAATGTTAGCAGGCAACAGGTGAGCAGGAATGAAGAGATGGGATTTTATACAGGTAATCCTTGAGCCCAGAATTTATGTTGCTAATTGAGAAATTTGCTAAGCGGGTTTTGCCCCCATTTTATTAGTTTTCTTGTCACGTTTGTTAAGTGAACCATTGCAGTTGTTAAATTAGCAACACGGTTGTTAAGTGAATCTGTTTTCCCCATTGACTTTGCTTGTCAGACGGTCACAAAAGGGGAACTCATCACCCCAGGATATTGCAGCTGTAAATAAATAGAAGTCAGTTGCCGAGCATCCGAATTTGGATCATGTGACCCTGGGGAGGCTGCAAGTGTGAAAAACGGCCATAAGTCACCTTTTTCAGTGCCGTTGTAACTTTCAGGGGCCACTAAATGAGCAGTTGTAAGTTGTACCTGCAGTTTGCAAGCTGAGTTTCTGAGAAAGAAGAGGGGCAAACCAGAGAATTGGCACGGGACACTGAAAGGCAGAGATGTTTTCTTGGAAGCAATCACTGGATGTCCAACTCCCGTGGAAATCCTGGTTTATTTATGGCCGGGCTTCCGCCTGGCAAAATAGAGCTTTAAAATCAGAGCTAAAAGAGTTTGCAGCCTTCATGGTTCCATTAGATAGCTCTGCTTCCCTTTCAGCTGTTTTTCTTTTGATATTTACAGATGGAGAGGAGCATCTTGTCTCTCTGATTTTCTCTGCCTTTTATTTCTGCTTTTTTTTTTTTGGCAGCCCTTTACTTTTCTTTCAAGATATTTCTTTCAGCCGCCTCTCTTCAACTGACCTACATTGTCGACAGAAAACACAGTGGAGTTTTGTCTGGAAGTAGCTTTGGATTCCTCTCTTCTCCTCCCCCCCCCCTTTTTTTTTTGAAGGCTTTAAGTTTCTTGGAAAGACTGATAGATTCTTCTTACTAAAAGTCAGATCTGTTGCACCAGGAATGCAGCTTTACTTGGGGGGAAAATTCGGCAGAGCAATGCCACAGGAATATGTGTTCTTTAGTTTGCTTTAGTTTTGTTTTGTCCTCGGCTTGCAATCATTCGTTTAGTGACTGTTCAAAATTACAACGGCAATGAAAAAATTGACCTACGATCGGTTCTCACACTTACTATCGTTGCAACATGCCTGTGGTCACATGATCAGAATTCGGACACTTGGAAACTGGCATGGACTTGCGACAGTTGTCCCAGGGTCACCTGGTCACCATTTTGTAACCTTTCCAGCTGGCTCCTGACAAGCAAAGTCAATGGGAGAAGCTGGATTCTCTTAACAAACCACGTGAGGCACTTAAGACTTGCAGTGTTTCTCTCAACAACTGTGGCACAATGGTCGTCAAATGAAGCAAAGCTCACTTAGCAACTGCTTTGCTTAGGAACAGAAATTTTGGGCTCAGCTGCGGTCATAAGTTGAGGATGACTCTAGTTGCAGCTGTATTCTGCATCTAGCACTGGTTTTTGTTTTATTTTGGTTTTTTAAATGTTCTCATAGCGAGTGATGGGGGGGAAAATATTTTCTGAAAAATACAGCCGTTCAAAGAAGAGGCCATCCTACTGGGTGATTTTTCTAGTTTTGATGGATAGTTCCAAATTGCTCACATCTCCTTATATGACAAATGGAAGTGTTAAGGCCCCATCATTAATTTGTTTGCTTTCATCTGCGAGGCCTGGGTCATAATTCCGGAGGCAGAAAAGGAGCATCTTCAATACACTTAAGAAGCATCTTTTTAATGTCCCTGACAACATGTCTATTAGTGAAATTGACAGCTATTAATACCAAACAGCCAGAAAGAAGATTACTACGTTGAAAACAGAAGTAGCATTTTCCCCCTCTCTGCAAATTAAATATGCATGTCTTTTTCACTTGTTCTGGGTGTGGCAAAGCATTAGAAAAAGAGAGAGAAATATCTGATGAATACTTTTGTAAAGAATATTAACGAGCTGGGTGAAGCCACCAATATTTTATGTTCGGGGTAAATTGTTATCTATACCTAGTGAGCTGGATCACAGTAGGAAAAGATGGGCACCGAGTTGAAAGGGAGCAGGCATTTTTCAATAATCACATTCTTTGAGAAGCTAATAGAACAATGGCCGGCCTATTGAGTTAAATTATATCTATTTTTTTTCCTTCTGGGTTTTAATCCATCATTCTGATTACTCGTCCCTTCCTCAAGGGCGGAAGCATTCGTGAGTTATCTGAACCTCTGGACAGCAAGATTTTTCTCCTGGGGCTTCCTGTTGAAGGGAAGTGATTCAGAAGCCATGTACAGGAGTTGCTTCTTCTTCCATCAGGAACAAATGAGGATTGCATTCAACAAGAGACAGCAGCTCAAAAATCAGATCTAAAGGCAAGGGAGAATTAAGCCTCCCCTTCTCCCATTAGCAGCCTAAGCGGCTGAGAAAACGGCTGGGGGAGAAGGCATCGTGCCTTGCAATCAGGCAAATAGGTATGAAAAACAACAGACGTAATTGCTCCAAGATGAGTTTTATTAGCCTTCAAGTAAACATCAGGAGGAGCTTCCTAATAGTAGGAAGTCTACAGCATTGGAATGGGAGAAGTGAATGTATTACCCGAGGCATGGAAGCAGGATCCGGGGATATTACAATTGTGGTGAGGAGGGAATTCAGCCAGATGGCCCTCTACATCCAATTTGACTCCAATTCTACGAGCAAATATTTGCAGGTTTATTTTAATTTGCGATAAGTACCTTTCCTTCCAGTTTTCAAATGCTGGAAATATACAGGTAGCCCCTGACTTACAAACGTGTTAAAAGGGAAGGACTGAAATGGGTCATTTCCCACTAAATAGCAGATATGGAACTGTGCAGGTAGTCCTCAGCTTACAATTACAATTCAGCCCCAGATTCTGGGAGGGGAAGGAGAATAATTTTTCTGCAAAGAAGCAACATTTCTTAAAATAACAACATGCCACTGTCTCCCCCTTGAAAAGAAGAGGGAAAATAAGTCTTAATGATAAGATTTAAAGAGGGGTTGAATTTCCCTCCCTTTCTTACTTCTCCAGATGCATATTAATTTGGTCCCTTTGGATAACTGTTCCCTCAATAGAACAGCTTCTTGCAAGATGATGGGGTGGATGGATGGATGTTTAGCCACTCTCTCTTTACTCAGGCCATCATTAGATCTGGATCCGCAAGAAAACAGCCTTATCTCCTCTTTGCTGGGGTCATCTGCAAATGCTTTTGTTCCCGTCTCAGCCAAGGTCAGCAAATTCTGTAGAAGTTGTCTCTGTAATCTCTGGATAAACATTTTAAGCAAGCTGCAAATATGACACTACCTCTGCCTTTGATGGAAAGCCCTCATTTCTGTGTTTTTAAAGAAAGTTTTGATAGACGAGGAAGGTCAGCCGAAGCGGTGGACAATTGGCAGTGATGCTCGAAAAGGCTTGGAGGTCATCTCTGCCCTCTCACCCCACCCAAGCAAAAACCTTTGAATCTGATTTTTTGGGTTTTTTTTTCTGAATTGAAAGGTCACCAGTCACAGAGATGCTCACAGGCAGAGTATGCTGATCTTGTCCTTATTTATAGCACAAAAGCGTGGAGAAATACCTCGTCCTTCATTGTATCTGATTTTCTTCAGCAGTTGGGATGCTGCTGGAAATTCTCAGATTTCTATGGAAGCCCATCTTGATGGAGCTCCTGGCAGGATTTTTCAGTAGCAAGGCCTCTCTGTCTTTACTCTGATGATGTTCTAAACTTGTCATACACATATCCCCAATTCTAAATAGACCTTGATGCATATTCGCACATAAATCCTAACATCTACTGTTAGAGCTTCTCTGCATCTTTCCCATTCATGACATTAAGAAATTCTTAGAAAGTTTCTTTTCCCATGGAGGCATTCTGTAATGTCATCTTCTCAAATCTGCTGCCCATCAATTGGATCAAGACTTGTGCCCATACCGATTTAGATGTTTTGAGCAGCTGTTTATTCTTCTACTGTGACACATCTTCTCCCATAACCAGCTTCCTGAAACATACCTGTTAATCCGTGTCTTTCTCAAATGCTCAATAATCAACATCTGGCTGGCTCTTGATACAGCATGAGATAGGCAGATACTTGATTTTGTTGGCTTGTGGTCTTAGCATAAGCTTAAATACCTCCCTGTTGGCTCAGGAACCAATTCAAGTTCCTCAGCATAGTGAAGTTGTTCTTCATTAGCCTTCCCACTTCATTAGCCTTCTTACTGTAAAGGTAAAGGTAAAGGTTCCCCCGCACATGCGTGCTAGTCGTTTCCGACTCTAGGGGCCGGTGCTCATCTCCGTTTCAAAGCCGAAGAGCCAACGCTTGTCCGAGGACGTCTCCGTGGTCATGTGGCCGGCATGACTAGACGCCAAAGGTGCACGGAACGCTGTTACCTTCCCACCGGAGTGGTCCCTATTTTTCTACTTGCATTTTTACGTGCTTTCGAACTGCTAGGTTGGCAGAAGCTGGGACGAGTAACAGGCGCTCACTCTGCTACGCGGCACTCGGGATTGGACCCACCAAACTGCCGACCTTCTGATCGACAAGCTCAGCGTCCTAACCCACTGAGCCACTGCGTCCCTTCTTACTGTAGACACATCTATAAAGAAATAGTCTCCAATTCCAGTTGCTGGCATAGACTTCTGGCTGAGGATAGGGCAGTTCAGGGGTCTCCAAACTTGGCAACTTTAAGACTTGTGGACTTCAACTCCCAGAATTCCTCAGCCAGCATGCCACATTGAAGTCCAAGAATGATGCCTAGGGAATTCTGGGAGTTGAAGTCCACAAGTCTTAAAGTTGCCAAGTTTAGAGACCCCTGGCATAGATGTTAGTAATTAGAGTGCATGAGATTTCACAAGGTGGACCTCTGGGCCAGCTGAAGAGCAGGCAGCTTTTGATTTTTAGAGCTATACGGTCAGAGCAAAAATCACAGGATAGAGGGACAATCTTTTTCCCATCTGATGTAGAAAATTGCTGGTTAATTATATCTGTATCGTGCAAAATCCGTAGGGATAGATGTTCCTGCTACAGGCCTTGTAGGGCAAGCGACTTGTTTGGAATCTTTTCTGTCTCATTGTTGGCATGTTTCCCCATCTTGTTTAACTTTGTAGCCAAGATGTTTGCTTGCTTCATGGATAGCTGAAGCCTGAGCTTTCCATATCGACAGTCACTTAATATTTATTCATTGCTATGAATGCTTTCTCCTCGATTCTCAGCCCATCTGCTGTTTGGACAGGAAATGGGATACACATGCATAGTTGTGGCAAAAAAATAAAAATATGCACAGAGAATAATGCCTTATAGTAACAGGGACCTAATTTGCTCTGTATGTATTAAATTCTTGCATAATTCCAGTGCATAATTTCAATTACGGTTACAGCCATCCTGTAGAGTAGGCCAAATTTATTATGCCCTTAGTGCAATATGCAACTGAGACCAACTCAGGAGCTACAATTCAATGTTCTCCCCCTATTTCACAGCTCACAAAGCCTGAATTCAATTATTGTTTCTAGGATTCTGATCGCAGGCATAATTATTCTACTTATTGAAAATAAGCTGAGTAGGACTTCTGAAGAGGAGATAAAATCAAGGCTTTTTGAGGTCACCAATGCCAGGTCTAAGGTGAGGGAGAGCAGAGTGGGAAGCTATTTTGTAAAGGCTAGATTAGTGTTTTCAACCTGTTTCATACTCTGTTTGCAAAAGAGAGAAGAGACCATGAGATTTAATTTGGCTGCCTTTAGATGTGATGCCTCTGACCTTAACTTGGCTGAACGAAGGGTGATATTCTGTGATGTTCAGGGCTAGCAACAAAATGTCAAGTTCTGCACCAGCTTTGGTGACCTGGCTGAGTTTTAAGGAGGAGCAACCAAATCTTACCTTGATCATTAGGAGACCCATACTTTCTCGGTTTTGCCTGAGGACTTGTGCATGGACCACCTTCACTTGAAAAGCAAACCAAATAAACAAGGTTCCCCTGAATCAGAAAACATATAGTAGGATTAATTCCACAGAGAGATATGTGCACCAAAACGTGGACTCTTAATGCTTAATGCTCTCCTAATGCACTCTCAAGCACTGGACAAAAAACCCAATGCAATCCTAGGCTGTATTAACAAAGGGAAAGAATCAAGATCACGTGAAGTGTTGATACTGATTTACAATGCCTTCGTAAGACCACACTTGGAATATTGCATCCAGTTTTGGTCACCACGATAAAAAAAAAAGATGATGAGAATCTAGAAAGAGTGCAGAGAAGAGTAACTAAGGTGATTAGTGGGCTGGAGGCTAAAGCATATGAAGAACAGTTGCAGGGATTGGTATGTCTAATGTAATGAAAAGAAAGATTAGGGGGTTGACATGATAGGAGTGTTCCAATATTGGTGGGGCTGCCACGAAGAAGAGGGGGGGTCAACCTATTCTCCAAAGCAGCAGAAGGCAGGACAAGAAGCAATGGGTGGAAACTAGGAGAAGCAAAGAGAGAAAGAACCTAGAACTAAGCAGAAATGTCCTAAGAGTGAGAACAATTAACCAGTGGAGTGGAACTTAGCTTGCCTCCAGAAGTTGTGGGTGCTCCATCACTGGAGGCTTTTAAGAAGAGACTGGACAGCCACTTCTCTGGAATGTTATAGGGTCTCCTGCTAGAGCAGGGGGTTGGACTAGAAGACCTTGCAGGTCCCGTCCAACTCTGATGATGTTCTAAACTTGTTCTCTCTCATGCACACCCAAATCCACAATTCTAAAAAGAACCTAATGTATGTTTGCACATAAATCTAACACCTAGGAGTTTCCCTAGACCTTTCCCAGCATTGTAAACTTTTCCTTCCCCCCCCCCCCCCGAGCTCTTCTGAAGTTTGTGTGTTGGTCATGTTATTGATGTTGCCCGCAGCTGACTTTTGAGCCCCTTTCATGCCTGTTGTTCTCTCTTTCCATTACCTGCCACTGGACTTGCCAAAGATAAATAGGAACTATCCGCCTTGCTTGACTCGGAGGTACCTTTGATCTTTTCTTTCCTTTCCTTATTGATGTCTGGGGTTATCACCCTAAATTTGCTCCCTGGAATTACTAGATTGCTTTTCTGTGCCGAACTTTCTCACATCAATACTTCCCTTTCAGCCTAGCCTCATCTGCAACCAGAGGCAATAGGCTTGAATGTAAAACCCTTTCTCCTGTCAAATTCTTCCCCTTTGAAGCTGCAGATCCCACCCCACCGCCCGTCTGCTTTAATAAATGGAGGAATCCTTCCATGTTATTCACAGAGACTCAGTTGCCCCACCATTGCTCACAAATTGATCGAAATTAAGTGGGAAGAATGCCAAAGAGTTGGTCAAATTCATATGCATCTCTGGCCTTCGACCACTTGTCAGCTGGCATGCCCCTTAACGCAGCTGAAAGCAGGTCTTTTCTGCAAGCAAACAAATGCAAAACATTACCAGCTCCCAGTTGGGTCTTAGAATGGAAACTTTCAGACAACCCTTTGATGCCATATATTAAAAAAAGAAAGAAAGAAAATTAAAATGATCTATCTCAGCAGGATGATTAGACCAGGCATGACTGAGCAGAAATCCATTCAACAAAGAAGGCAATTTATCAACTGCAAGTTGATTTAAAGAAATGGCTTGATGGGGGCATTAAAAGGATAAGGACAATTGTGGAACGCTTTCTCCCTGGTTGTTTCTACTCGTACCAAGAAGTGAAAACATATGTCTCTAAGAATCGAAGGAAACTCACCCAGTGCTGTAAAACCAGTCAGTCCAAAGGTTGCTGTGCAGTTAACAAGCAATATCCCAAAATAATTAGGAAATATGCTGTTTTGGAACCCTTGTGACCAAGCTCAAGTCCACAGATATAACATTAAGAAAAGGTCATGATTGCTTTCTTATGAAATAACAGGTTCTCTCTCTCTCTCTCTCTCTCTCTCTCTCTCTCTCTCTCTCTCTCTCTCTCTCTCTCTCTCTCTCTCTCTCTCTCTGTGTGTGTGTGTGTGTGTGTGTGTATGTGTATTGTGCAAAAAATCAGGACCATAGATTAAGTTGCAGCTCAGAAGATTTATTGCTCAAGCCCATATACAGCTAAATGATCAACTAAAGTTCAACCCTAAATTGGTAGCAGATAAAGACGGGTTGGACTTAGTTTGTGGCAACGTAATGGCTCTAGGTGGATGACTCATTTAACTCTGCCCCTCAGCTCTTCCTGCTCTTCTTCTACATCATATGTGTGGGTGGTGGGTAGGCTGTGTATTACGTATTACTTACTTCACAGCGGTCCTTATTCAAATCACGTATGCTTCTTGCTGTAGAGCTGCATAACAGAGGAAGAAGAAAGCCACCCAGGCTGAAAGTCTGAAAAGTCTTTCCCCCCCCCCCACAACCCACCTCTCCACTGAAAATAAAGCTGCACAAGGATCATTCAATTTGTGTGCATTCACTTTTGAAGTTCCAGACAGTAGCCCTGTTCTTGGCCTTCAAGGGGCAGCATAGAATTCTAATGTTCCCTCCCGTGGTTTAACTTCCCCTTTTTTTGAGTATAACTGATATGCAGTGATAAGCCCAAGGATTACACCGAGCCCCACTGGATCAAGAAAAAGAGAGGAAATCAAAAACATTGCGAGCATGGCCAGCAGGATAAAGGAAATGCAGAATCTGATGCAACCAGTTAGCCAACCCAAAATAGTGGACACAACTGCAATATGTCAATACTATTGCAATATGTCAATAAATCCAGATGAGAGTTGAATTTCCTCAGAGGTCATGATTAAAATACCAGTGGATTAAAATACCAATGGAACGACTTGCCTCCAGAAGTTGTGGGTGCTCCAACACTGAATGTTTTAAAGAAAAGTTTGGAGAACCATTTGTCTGAAATGGTAAAGGGTTTCCTGCCTGAATAGGGAGTTGAATTAGAAAACCTCAATCAATCAATCAATCAGAATAGAGCTGGTAGGGATCTTGGAGGTCTTCTAGTCCAACTCCTTGCTCAAGCAGGAGACCCTCTACCATTTCAGACAAGTGGTTGTCCAGTTTCTTCTTAAAAATCTCCAGTTGTGGAGCACCCACATCATCTGGTGGCAAGCTGTTCCACTGGTTAATTGTCCTCCCTGTTAGGAAGTTTCTCCTTAATTCCAGATTGCTTCTCTCCTTGATTAGTTTCCATCCATTGTTTCTTGACTTCCCTTCTGATACTTTGGGGAAAAAGACCTCCATGGTCTCTTCCAATTCTTTTATTCTGTTATACTGAAACGAATCAATCAAGTGATGAGGGAAAGGAACTAGAAAGTGATAAAATAAAATTTTGCAACTATCAGTCATATTTAAGCCATCTGGGACAAGCTTACTTCAACACTAGAAGATCCTTAGGTTAGCATAGCACAGTTGTTCCCTTGAGAATCTGTACAGAATTTGGAGGGGAAAGATCACAGGAATCATAGAATGGAAATTTCAATTTATCTTTCCATTTTAGAAAGGGAAGTTGAATGAACAAGCAAATCTCCCAGGGCTGAAAATCTTGACAGTAATTTTAAGTCCGCATCACATCCTGGGAGTGCTCTTGCGCAACATTCATGGCAGGGGAAACATATTGCCCAGCAGAACATACTTCAACATAATGGAAGATAAAATACAGCAACCTTCATCAAGGCAACAGATCTTGCCCCCAATAGTTCTGAATGAAGATGTATGAGTCAGAATCTTAATGCTGGCTTTTCCCAAAGGCGAGGTGATTTTTTTTAAAAAAAGCATTTTAAGCCTATTTTGAATCTGACATTTTGCCATTTCTGTGTTGCACGGCTTTGGCAAAGCACACGAAGCGCTTGTGGCGGTCGATGTTTCATAAATAAAACATATTTTGCTGATAAAGAGACAGTCTCCTCCTTCTAGTCTTCTCCAGCCCTGTGAAAGGATAACAAATCTCACTATCTGTCTGGTGTTATCATCTATGTTAGTGTTTTTCAACCTTGGCTGCTTTAAGAGTTGTGGACTTCAACTCCCAGCAGGAGTTCTGGGAGTTGAAGTCCACCCATCTTAAAGTGACCAAGGCTGAAAAACACTGATTTCTTTCCCCTGAAAACATCCTTATTTTTTTCTCCTGGTTTCCCACACACAACCATGTACACACCAGGCTTTGGGGGATGTTGGTGTGAGCGTCTGACGCAGCTCATTCCATTGACAAAGATGGGTACCCAGCTTTACCGGACATATCTTCTCTCCTTTGAGAAATGATCAGAGGAGGTTTTAGAGCATTGCATTTTGCTGAACAGGTTTGAAAAGAAATTTAAATTAAGCCAGGTTTATTCATTTAAAGAGAATGAAGTGCTATGTCTTTCTTTTATATCGTCCGAGTGATCGATGGGAGAGACTATATTCGTACGGGTTTGTTTCCCTCTGAAAGGAGAAACATTAAATTGGGATATGAACACAAATTTCATCTTATCAGTTTGGGTGATGCTTTGACAAGTGTGAGGGAAGGCTTTACAGCTATTCATTCATTTTAATAAAGCCAACACACGGGATACGTGTAATCACTTTGTGCTTTTATTTAATGCAATTCTATTACGGCACGATTATAGCCTAAAACACTACAAAAAGTGTAGAATCAATCAATTTTGCTCCCTGACATCGACTATTAAAGAGGGACAGGTGTGAGTAAGAATGAGATTAGAAGATAGATTGACAGGTTCTGCCAAATTAGTCTTGGATGGGTTTAAATATGTCCCAACATTTCTAAGCAATGGCTTAGATTCGTTCCATGAAGTCACACAGTTCAGGGACAGTGCTATTTCCAATAGAAATGTGTGAAGAAAAGTCTGCTTGATGTTCTTTCTTTGACAGGAGATGTGTAGCTAGAAAACTGTCTACATTGGCCATAAGAATGAGTGGGTTTTTTTCTAGCTACACATCTCCTGTCAAACCAAGTTTTCTTCATATGGAAGTAGAAGGTACCAATAAAGGAGAATATGGGTAGCTCCAGGTGAAATGAGGGGCCCTTGGTGCTCTCTGAGCTTGGTTGTTTTCTGGCAGATGTTTCATTACCTAAACTAGGTAACATCATTAGTGCGAGGAGAAGGAGGAGGAGGAGGAATACTGTGGGATCCTTGGTGGTCTCTTGGTTGTTTTCTTGCAGACAATCAGTGCTAGACTGGCACTGATGATGTTACCTAGTTTGGGTAATGAAACATCTGCAAGAAAACAGCCAAGCTCACAGAGGACCAAAACTCCATTGATATTACCAAGTGTGGAAATTCACAACCAGAATCAAGAGTGTCCACAACACATGGGAAAAACAATGTCAAGATGGCAGCAATGATGGTACAATTAAAGCTGTGCCCATTTTTAGTGCTCATGCAACACACACAAAAAACCAGGCAGGGCTTCAACCATGTTGTTATGGCTGCCATCTTGATTTTTATGGACACTTCTGGTAGTAATATAAAAGATATCCATTATGAAGACCAGTGACAGCAAATGAGGCAGAAAGTAGAATATCAGGGAAAGATACATCTGAAAAGAATGTGTAACTTAGAAACAGACCCCCCCTTCCCATCTTAATTCAGGTTCAGATGCATTGTTAATATTCACAATATTGTACAATGTTGGAAACTAAACATTGTATGTGGGGAAGTGCTGTTCATGAGAAGTGCAGAATTTTCAGGAGCTTCAAAAATGCAAAAAAACTCAAAACCCTCTGATAGAGTAAGATAATGTACGATAATGTAAGACTCTGGCTTTGCAGTGGTTCACTTACCCCCTAGGACCCTGAAGTTGCTTGCCCCATAATATTTTATATTTGGACAAATATGTAGATGATGCTCAAAACCAGAATTCTGATTTTTATTAAACCAAATCTGTGTTTGCCCTTTTTAGTTTTCATCACAGGGTAACTATCAAATAAACCTAGCCTTAGATGCCCACAAAAACATCCCTCTTGTTTTATGCTTCTTGGCAAACATTTCCAACAATCCTTGGGGGGTTAGAGGAAAAAACACAGGTGTGCAGAATACAGCTGGCTGAATTTAATTTCTGCTGACTACTGTGCAGCCTTTGAATGTGAGTGTGGAAATAATTGCAAATTGCTGCTGCTGTTGTTGGAAGCTTAAATCCACCCCCTTTCCCTTCCCCACTCCTGTATTTCTCAGGTGCCTTGTGGGGAGAAGAAATAATGCAACAACCTGTTAGGAAAATGGGGGTTAAACCATTTCATAGCATCTGTTTTTAACTCAGAAAAAGGTACATAAAGAGAGCCATTGAAAACAAGATGGTTGTTCACCCTGGAGACAGGACGACAATGAAGCCCACTTTGGATCTTTTGGCTGATTTGTTTTGGTCTGGTCTGAATAGTGTAATAGTATGTGGAAAAGACCTTGGGAGATGGGATGAAGCGATGCTGCCTAGGGAACAGTCAGATAAGAGACAACATAGCCCACAGCTGGATAATGGGCAGGGCAAGAGGCTGAGAAGGAATCCTTCTTAAGACCTACCAGGTTATCAAGGTGATGGTGAAAGAATTTTATTTTCATACTTGCAAGGCTGATGATAGGCTTAGCAGGAAGATCAAATCAATTCTACTTTATTGTGAAGCTACGTTAGCAGAATCTGTGGAATACCACAAAGCAGGTGGTTAGGACTGGAAATCTTACTCCTTCCAGCATTGACCGGAACTAACTCTGAAAGAAGGACTAACACAACACTCCTGATCTACTGAACCAGTCTGCATCCAGTTTTGGTCACCACAATACGAAAAACATGTTGAGAAAGAGTTCAAAGAAGAGCAATTAAGACGATTAGGGGGATGGAGGTTAAAACCTATAAAGAACGATTGCAGGAATTGGGTATGTCTAGTCTGATGAAAAGAAGGATTGAGTATGACGTACTAGCAGTGCTCCACATACTAGCAGGGGCTGCCACAAAAAAGAGGGAGTCAACCTGTTCTCCAAAGCATCTGATGGAAACTAATCAAGGAAAGAAGCAACCTGGAATTAAGGAGAAATTTCTTGGCAGTGAGAACAATTAATCAATGGAACAGCTTGCCTTTGGAAGTTGTAGGTGCTCCATTATTGGAAAACCATTTGTAGGTTCTCCTGCTTGAGCAAGGGGTTCTCCTGCTTGAACAAGGGGTTGGACTAGAAGACCTTCAAGGTCCCTTCCAACTCTGATGATGGTGGTGGTGGTGATGGTGGTATCAGAATTCACTGAGAGATCACAAGTGTCATCAATGTAATCAGCATACTATATCTTGGTCTAAAATCCAAATAATCCACTTTCTCCAAGGCCCTCTGAAGCTCTAGCTTTTTCACCTTTTCAACACCTGGAGTCCAACTCAAAGCAAATTCAGGAAAGTTCTTGAATAGTCGTCACAGTAGCCCTACAGAATATTAATTTGAACAATATTCAGCAAAAGATGGCCAAGATGACAACAAAACTTTCCCCCCCATTGGATATATAAGCATAAGACACAATGAAACCAATAAAATGTAATCGAAAAAGATATTGAATGGCAGAAGGATGCAACTTAAAATATCTAGGCTGATAAAAGAAACCTGTGCTTTGACTCTGGGAAGATAGAAATATTGATATCAGTCAGACATCTTTGGGGAATAGATTTCATTAAAAAGTAATCATAACAGACAGTTTGGCTTGAGTTTATTATGAAAAACAGCAGTTCATAGTTTCCTGGTGGAGAAAACAGGGCAAATGGTGAGGAGCGGAATTGAGTTTGCATTTCAAGAGCTACTGGAGGTGCATAATCGTTAAGTCACACCTAGATGCTTCAGTTATAACAGAATAGTAGAGTTGGAAGGGACTGTGGAGATCTTCTAGTCCAACCCCTTTCTCAAGCAGGAGGCCCTATACACTTCTGGACAAATGACTGTCCAATCTCTTCTTAAAAGCTTCCAATGATGGAGCCCCCACAACCTCTGAAGGCAACCCTTCCACTGATTTACTGTTCTAATTGTCAGGAAGTTTCTCCTTAATTCTAGGTTGCTTCTCTCCATGATTAGTTTCCATCCGTTGCTTCTTGTCCTGCCTTCAGGTGCTTTGCAGAATAGGTGGACCCCCTCTTCTTTGGGGCAGCCCCTCAAATATTGGAACATAGATAAGAATATGGATAGTGAGAAATTATCTACAGTTGCAAAAGTTGAAAGATTCCTAGCTAAAGGACTCCCTTGTCCCCTCATAAAAGATCAGCCTGGGATCTCCGTGTCACCACCTGAGTTTGTATGCATAAATGTGATCATCGTGGAGACATATTTGGCTTTTTTCTTTACCTGTAAACAGGATATCAAAGTTCTGGGCTTTTTTTTTTAGACCACTAGGTGCCTTGGTTTTAAAAAGTCGCCAATATTTTTTCAGACATAATTGAAACCATTGGGAGAGAGGGAAGGAGAAATTTGGAGGCCATTTTGAAAATGGAATGCTCTTATTTATTTTTCCTTTCATCTTCAACTCATTCCGTATCAGGTAGGCAGGACAAAAGGCCACCAGAGAAAGAAGAGGTGGGTAGAAGCTTTGATTCTGCAAAATAAAACCTTGTTCAACCATCATTGTGCGTCGGTGTGCGTCGGTGTGTGTCCAGTTGCTGAAATGAGTTCTTTCTAAGATCTTTTTCTTGCAAGCCAGGATCGCTTTGTCACGAAAAAGGGTTTGCTGGATTGTATTTTTATTTCTGCCTTCCAGCGCAGACTCCTGTTTCCTTCTTCCCCAACACCTCCCGGCCAAGTCCTTGAGCTTGTGAGTGAAAGTATGGCAAGTAATTAAGCAGACGGCTCTCTCTGAATAGTAAATGAGAAATTAAGAAAAAAAATGTTCAACTGCCAGTGCTCCAGAATTCCGAGCAGATCACCTCAGTTTGGTGATGTTATGAGAATACATTTCTTGCACTGCATCACTAGCTAAATTGATTGAATTAAACATGCTTCGTGATGCTGGCTAACCTTTGACCCATCCGGTTACTTGGAATAATCAAGAGGCTAATTATCCCTAGTAAGAACAGTACTTGGAAGACTCAGGGACATGACTGGGTTCAGAGAACCTACAGTGGTATTAATCAAGATGTCAGGAAAAGGCCAAAGTACCGGAGGACCATTACAACACAGTTATAAAAGTTAGATGATCCACAAATCCCCAGACTGTCTGGAAGCAAGTGGCCTACTCACCTAATACACAGGTAGAAAAGATAGTCCATTTAAAGCTAGGCCACAGGAATGAAAGCATGAGATCCACCTTTAGCTGAGCTTACTTGGAATAATGAAGAGGCTAATTATCCCTAGTATGAACAGTACTTGGAAGACTCAGGGACATGACTGGGTTCAGAGAACCTACAGTGGTATTAATCAAGATGTCAGGAAAAGGCCAAAGTACCGGAGGACCATTACAACACAGTTATAAAAGTTAGATGATCCACAAATCCCCAGACTGTCTGGAAGCAAGTGGCCTACTCACCTAATACACAGGTAGAAAAGATAGTCCATTTAAAGCTAGGCCACAGGAATGAAAGCATGAGATCCACCTTTAGCTGAGCTTGGTGATGTAGGGCAGAACCTGAGATGGAGTTAAAAGAGGGATGAGCCTAGAATCTCTACATAGCCACAAGCAGAACTGCCCTTGAATTCCATTGAGCCTCACCTAATTCCAAGCAGGTGCTGACTTTTAGTTGAGAAGATCCCAGCACGTGGGCATGAGTAGCAATAAATCAATTTAACTAGACCTTCATGGAGGGACCTGGTCTTTTGTACCTGACAGGTGGGTAGGATTCGTGTCATTTTCTGAAGCCAAGGTCCAGTGCCTTTACAGCATAAACATTTCATAGCTGCAGCTCGTCTTTTAATCATCATTTCCTTATTCTCTTTTCCTTGCTGATTTTGAAGTGCTGCAAAGAAAGAGCATCACCTTCCCTTCCTTCCATTTGGTAATGAACACACTGCTTGGGTGATGAACCCTAACCCCAGAAATGTTATGAAATTGCTGCAAACATCGTATCTCTAAGTTGAAACCATTTCTTAAAAATTTACAACTTCTGCATCTTGAAGACTGCCAATGTCCTGGGAAATTTCTGTTCTCCCTCAACTATCAAGGTCACCAAGATCATTACCATTGATTTTTTTCCCCTCTAATCTGAACTTCACTTGGTTTGATGGGTTTGGTGGAAGACCTCCAAATATTCTGCTTTTTTTAACTGGACAAAAGTGTTCATGTTTTGAAAGAGATAACGTTAAAAGTTACCTTTTCCCAACCAGGAAAAGATAAAAGATGGGGATGATGACTGTTGATGGTAAAAACATCAGTGGAGAAAGAGGCAAGAACAGAATCGTCTTCATGACCTACTTGAAAATGTTCCCTTCTGAATGCCAAGTTGGGAGGAGAGGTATTCTGAGGTGGGGGGGGATTGATTGAATTTGCAATTTATCAAAGAGCACCTTGTAATAAATTGAACTCACCAATTGAAGAAATTTTCCTCACCTGAAATGAGAGAGAGAGAGAGAGAGAGAGAGAGAGAGAGATTTACCAGTTGAAATTTGTTGAGATTATAGGGCAAAGTTTTATTGGTGATGAAAAATCCATAAAACAAACCATCTCCTTTAAGCTGAACTTGATTCCTGTTGATGATGTGGACATGGATATGTTAGAAAGAAAAAAAAACCAAGACTGGGCCCTACTATAATCCAATTTGCGGCAATGTGTTTGGTGACTGTGTTATGTACTTCATGGAAAGTACTAGATCCAGCCTCGCTGATGACAAATTTACTGGAACAAATCAATTTGGAAATTGAAATTACTTTCTGGGTGGGTTGAAAAAGAAATTGCTTCGCCAACCTGTGCATTTTCGTGGCAGGACATCTAGTCTGTTTCCTTCTTTTTGCATTAATTTCACTGGGATTCATCAATCTCGTTCGGAAGAAAATTTAGGGCAACAGAGGCAGCTCATTAAATTCCCTATGAAGGAGGTGAGCCCTGATTTGCTATTGTCTTCAAAAGTTGAAGATGGCAAGATGAAGTAATTGTTGCCGATGATGTGTAGGATGAGCATTTCCCCCCCTCCCCGCAAAATATGTTTGATCAAAGAACTCTCAAGAAATATGTACAGCTACGAGCAGTTATTTCTCAGTTGTATCAATCTCAGTTGTGTCAATCAAAAGGAGGACTAGGGGCTGACGTAATAGCAGTGTTTCAATATCTCAGGGGTTGCCCCAAAGAAAAGGGAGTCAAGTGATTCTCCAAAGCGCCTGAAGGAAGGACAAGAAGCAACGGATGGAAACTAATCAAGGAGAGAAGCAACCTAGAACTAAGGAGAAACTTCCTGACAGTGAGAACATGCTCCATACTCAGTGGAACAACCTGCTGTCAGAAGTTGTGGGTGCTCCATCACTGGAGGTTTTCAAGAAGAGATCGGACAACTAGTTGTCAGAAATGGTATAGGCTCTCTTGCAAGACATGCAAGGTCCTTTCCAACTCTGGCATTCTATTATTCTGTTAATAATCTTAATTCCAGACTCCCTCCCTTTCCTCTTCCCTCCCCCCCACCCAAAAAACCCCCATCCTATTTTCTGCAGATGACTCTGAGAAACGACTACTGAATTCATAACAGGATCTAAATGAGAGGGGAGCCTTGTGTGAGCCATCGTACATCGGCCTTAGAGCCCACGTCCTTTTTGTCTCGACAGTCCAAACAATTCTGCGTCAGGCTGGTCATCTTCTAGCTGGGAACCTTCTCCAAGGGCATTTGAGCTGAATGCATCCTTTGGGGAAATGGCCTACACAGAAATTCTCGTGTCATTCCAATGAATCCCACCATCAAGTGCTAGACGCTTCCCCATGCCATGAAAGAACAGCCACACAGTTGCTGTTTCCAGTATCCTTCCCCACGTTGAACATAATGGTGGGCTGATCATTAATAGCAAAAATCATAGAAGAGGGAAAACAGCCTTTGATAGTAAGTAGGGACTCCAAAAGAGAAAAATTTCAGCAACTGAGGTGAGCCAGGACGGCAGGAGTGACAGCATCGTGAAGTTAGCATCAAGGGAACGCTATGAATCCTTCGAGATGGGACGCCGAAGCGATAACAAGCAATGACAGGGAAATATCCTTCTATCAGCCAGGAATGTGGCTGTCAGCTGAGAGTGGGATCATTGGGAAGATGTCCTTGTTCCCTATCAGCAAGAGGTTTTGTTTTGTTTTTGCAAGAATCACTTGCTTTGCATTCCGTGTTTCAGTTTAGCATACAACAGTATGAGAGCCATAGACATTTTCATCCTTACAAAGATGGATTCAAGCAGATGCTGGATGCAAACAGCGGGCGCCATTGCCAATATTATGTTGCTTCTGAATTTAACAGAATAACTGAGTTGGAAGGGAGTTTGTAGGTCATCTAGTCCAAGCAGGAAACCCTAGGCAAGTCCAGACAAATGGTCATCCAATATCTTCTTAAAATCCTATAGTGATGGAGCCCCCCATAACATCTGGAGGCAAGTCCTTCCAGTGTTTGATTGTTCTCACTTTTAGGAAGTTTCTCTTTAATTCCAGGTTGCTTCTCTCCTTGATTAGTTTCCATCCGTTGCTTCTTGTCCTGCCTTCAGGAGCTTTGGAGAATAGGTTGACCCCTTCTTATTTGTGGCAGCCCCTCAAATATTGGAACACTGGGAACATTTCCCAGAGATATCAGAGTTGACCATCGCAGGAGACAACTCAAGGACATTCAGTTACATTATCAGCTGAGAAGAGTGAGCTTGTGGACTGCTAATTCTGTGCCCGTTACCTTAATTTTGAAAAGTGATGTCTAGCCCTACTTTCCTGAAGAAGTTTGTTTGGGGGGAATGGGGTTGCCACACAGAATGGTTCACCTTCCATATTTCCTTAAAGGAAAATAGCATGTTTTCCTCTGCCCTTATTTATATAATCCTGTATGTCAAACCACGCAAGAGCTCAAAAGCTGAGAAACACAATAAATGTTAGCTTCGGCAAATAAAGGTGAGCATTTGAAAGGAAAATGTGGGACGAGAGAAGAGGGAGAGCACTTGTTTTTTTTACCCAATTCCATTAGCAGTAAATCACCAGTGTATTTATAGCTGAGAGAATAGTTTTAGCAATGTTACCTCTCCGGAGGAAAAAAATAAATAAGGCATTATAGCTTTTCGCCTTGGTTTCTCCTTCCTCTCTCCCGTTTCCATGCGTGACAAAAAATCACTCAGCCTTTCCAAAACCTCTGAGGCAGAGGGGGGATCAAGGGTTTTCAAATAGCCATGATTTGTGAAAACCAAACAACACAGCTCAGCTCCAGCAGTTTGCCAGGGGACCACTAAGCAAGATACAGATTAGAGAAACCCATCTTTGGCTAGCGAATTTATGCAAACCTTTCCCAGAGATCAATGGGCAGAATCGAAAGGCCAATGAGGGATTACGCATAGAGTGGATAGAGGAAAGGGGTTTTGTACAGATTTATGAAATCTACCCATTTCTTTATAAAATGGGGAGGAAAAGCTGAGATTTTCTCCTGTGAAACAAAACAACCAGGCAACATAAAGGCGATTTTACGTAAAGTAAAGCTTTCTCCACAAAATGATCACATGTGCACCCTTTACTTACAGCAACTCTGTATTTTTGTAGCCTCTGTTGGATTCTGGATGAACTAATGCGTGCTCACTAAATCCTCAATGTACAACTATTCATTTAGTGACTGTTTGACGTTACAGTGGCATTGAAAAAAGTGGCCCATGGCCATTTCTCACACTTCCGTCCACTGAGCATCTCCATTGTCATGTGATCAAATTCAGCCACTTTGGCAACTGGCATGTATTTATGACGGTTGCAGCGTCCCAGGGTCACGTGATCCCCTTTTGCGACCTCCTGACAAGCAAAGTCAATAGGGGAAGCTAGATTCATTTAACAACCATGCTACCAACTTCACAACTGCAGGGAATCTCTTAACAAATGGGGCAAGGAAGGCCATAAAATGGGGCAAAATTCACTTAACCGTCTCAGTAATGGAAATTTGGGGCTACCTGTACCTTTTTTTCCCTTCTTTTTTCTTTTTATTTTTCTTCTTCTTTTTCCTTTTCCCTTCTGTCTCTGGTCCCTAAGGCTTTCAACAGAAGTGGGTTAAGGCAAATACAGATAAGAGTTATTTCTGACAGTGCAAAGGAAAAGCTCGTTGTGATTGCGCAATAGTCCTGGGCAACTAGCATGAGAGGCAAGGTGGAGGAAGGCCACCAGTGAAATTGTGACTCACAACATTGCTTGCAAAGGGCAGTGCTTGCATTCATGACATCACGACACCCGACTTGTCACTTGCATTAAACATTCGCTTGCTGCTATTTCTTAACAAGGGTCTTTTGTTCAAATTCAGTTTACTTACGCAGGTTGTTTAAAACACAGCGAAAAAGAAAGAAAAAAAGTGATCACATCACCAACCTATTTACTGCTGCTCTTTGACTAAACCTCAGGTAATTGCTTAGGTGAAATGAAGGAGTGTGCAAAAACACAGAATAGATACAAAATATAGTATCGGTGCAATCTCATAATTCCTTTGGTGGAATTGAAGTAACTGATAGGTTATGGCAAAAATGATCCCAGTTGCCACTTTGCTTCCAAAAACAGATAGGAAAGGCATTTGGGGGAAGATAATGTATTAAACGATGGTAATTTGATTAATTTAATTTAATATTTTTTCCCTGAATCCAATTAGCTAATCCACTTGGTAATACCCAAACTGGCATGATCTGACTTTATTCCTGAATCATTCCTTGCATGATTTGGTTTCAAATCAGGGTTTCTTGAAAGAGAGAGAGTGAGAGAATGAGAGAGAGAGCGTGCGAGAAGAGAGAGAGAGAGAGAGAGAGAGAGAGAGAGAGAGAGAGAGAGAGAGAGAGAGAGAGAGAGAGAGAGAGAGAGAGAGAGAGAGAGAGAGAGAGAGAGAGAGAATGCCGTAACCAAAAATGGACGGAATACAGTAACATTTCTTGGCATTTTGAATGCTTCCTCTTAGGAGCTGAATTTATTCTTATTTATACTGCCAGGTCTTATCATCCATGAGCATCCTGAGAGGGAAACACATACCGTGACAGGACACACCAAATCTTTCAGCTGAGAGAACAAAAGCAAAAGATTTTCAGATTTATGCATAGTGACGGGGTGTTTTAATTTGGCGGTTCGACCAGCATATTCAGCTGGATGTGTGAATGCTTTGCCTCTCCTTATTCCAAACTGTGTTTCTTCTTGTGCTCCTTTTCTCGCTCTTAGGGACTGTTGTCTTTTGGCTGCGTTTGTAACGAAGTTTATGGCAAAAATTAATTCCTTCCAAAAAAGGGGGTAGAACTGTTTCTGTAAATCTTACGCCTCAAAGGCAGAAGTGTCTAATCTGAAATGGCTATTTTTGGTTAGTATAAAGTATATTGGACTGGTTGAGGTATTGTTTGGGTTAGAGAGCTACATAAAGCCCTGGGAAGGATGTAGTTATGGTGAAATACACCTTTTTTTTCTTTGCTCATGCCATTGAAGTGACTTGAATAGTCCCCCAAGCCAAGTGTAGGATTTATAATTCTTTGGAAGAATGGATTGAAACTGAAGCTGAAATATTTTGGCCACCAAAAGGAAGAGAGAACTTGTTGGAAAAGGCCTGATGTTGGAACAATTGAAGACAAAAGGAGAAGTGGACAGCAGAGGATGAGATAGTTAGATAGCATTATCGACACAATAAAGATGAATTTAAGCAAACTCCAGGACACAGTGAAGGATGCGGGGGGGGCGGGGCGGCTGGTCTGCTGTGGTCCATGGGGTTGCAAAAAGTCAGACATGACTTAGCCACTCAACAACAAGCATAGGTAGAGAAAAATCAACAGAAGAAGACTTGGAATGGTGTCCAGGTGAGGTTGGGCTTCGTTGCAGTTGTCCTTAAAAATATATTCTAGATTCAAATTTGCTGTGAGATGTTCAGTTGAACCTTGAGCAACATTGCCTTGACTTCTCATTGTCTATTTCTGCTCAGAAACAATCAAAACCGCTTTTTAAAACTGATGCAGGCCCACCTTTCTTCCCTTAGATGGGCTCAGAGGAATTCCCTTCGTCTAGGGAACGGACCCAAAGTGATGTGTCACACCAGTAGAGAGCTTCTCCTGGAGTGAGAAGCTGAATATGTAAACTGAGGCTTAATGCGTGCATAGATGAAGGTTTGATGAACCTGAAGGGACAGTTAATCTCTGTTTCCATTTTGATTCGTGTGTATCCTAACTCAGGCACCTGTTCTCAAAATGCAGATTCAAACGGGCAATCGTTCCTTTTTAGCTGTCTTTGTGTATTTGACTCAGGTGTGAAATTGTTGCTCAGAGCTGCTAGCTGCTTGGTATGAAATGAATCGTTCTATTATTTGAGCGGCACATCTTGACAGAAACAGCTTCTTGGTTGACAAGTGAGCAAGTACATATTCAGTGACCCAGTTAAAAATCTTCTGAGGGTTTGGACCTGGGATGTTCTGTGGCTGAATGACCGGTTTTTGACAGATCTTGATGGCAAGGGATTAAATACGTATCTGGCCTCATCTATTTCATCCTCCAGAGTTTGTGGTGCTTTGGGATGTATAGATATTAAAGATTAATACAATCAATTAATGCGTAATCTAATCATCTCTAATGTCACTGGAGAGTTGACTCAATTCAGTCTAACCACTTTTTGCAACTTGGGCACTAGAAAGCACGAAGTTCTGTGCTGAGGTTTGCGTGGCATTTTTTTCAAGCTTGTTTAGAAGCCTGGGAAAGGACACGGCTGCTTTAAAGAGACGTTTTGCTCACTCTCTTATGCATTCCAAATGCCTTTTAAAAATCATTTTCAAAGCATCCCCAGCTTTAATATCCAGGTGGTAATCCGAATCAGGAGCATTTCCTTCTTTGGATATTCCAGATATTCCTTGTTCCAAGAAGAACCTTTAATTCTAATGGTGGAACATAGTTGTTAAACTATATTTGCAAGGAAAAAGGACTTGATACCAACTGATAATAACAATCCTGAAAACTCACTCCTGATGAGATGGTGATGATGTTACTTTATACTTTATTTATATTATTAGCAAATGAAAAACCCCAAGGAGGTTGCGACAAAATTTCAAATCACAAAATGCAATTAAAAACAGGAGCAAGATCCAGCAATTCAGGTTATTTTTAAGGTCTTCCCCCCCCCCCCACTTCAGGTAGGAATGGGTACTACTTTTTACATTAGTTTAGCACTGTTTCATTATAGATTTTTTTTCTTGACAATTCAGATCTGTTGTGCTATCATTTTCTCATTTCTGCTTTCTCTGCCTGTAAGCAGGTGGAGGGGAGATATTGGAAAAAATATATTGCTGTGAATCCCCTTCAATCACCTGGATGGAACTGTGCAGGTTTTAATATCTTCTAAAGGGTAGACCAAGGGGTAGGCAACCCCGGCTCTTTTATGACTCATGGACTTCAACTCCCAGCATAGCTGACTCAGGAATTCTGGGAGTTGAGGTCCATGAGTCATAAAAGAGCCGAGGTTGCCTACCCCTAGGGTAGACCATTCCTGTTGTTTTCATCCCATTCAACTAGAAAGTGAAGTAGTTTTAGTTACCTGGATTCTTTTCCCTTACATGGCCTATGGTCAAGTCTTTCCTTAAATCTCAAATTTAGATGTTGCCACCTTCAGAACTTGAATTCAGATTGAATCTTGTCTAATTCATTCACCCTTAAATCAGGGTTTCTCAACCTTGATGACTTTAGATGTGTAGACTTCAACTCCCAGAACTATCTAGCAAACAAGCTAGCTGGGGAATTCTGGGAATTAAAGTCCACACCTCTTAAAGTTGCCAAGGTCGAAAAACATTGCCTTTAGTAATTCCAGTATTATCTTTTCCCATAAAATTTTAGTGTAACCTGAAGGAGTATTTTGAATAGAAAGAGAAATAAAAAGTGGATATGATATTATGGGAAATCAACATTGACATAATTTTCCTTTATTTCATTACAGAAGACCCCTCATCCACAGGGGTCAAAAAGAACAAAAGACACATTATAACACACACCAACCCACGAAAGAACAGTTTAATGTAGATTACTTTTAAAATACCCTATTTTAAATGCATTGAATATATTTTTATTCCTGACAATTGCATTCTCAAGCACTGTAGCTTTATATTCCTCATACTGAATTTCTATATTTATATTTATAGAAGAGAAACAGATTGCTTTCTGGAGTTTTCAAAGCAAGTTTCAGTCACGCTTTTCTTTCTCAGTAATCTTTGAAAAGCAGGGATGTGCTGTTTGTTAGCTGTAGAATTTCAGCTTTTCTCTGGAATGTCATTGTATCCTACTTTTTTGGTGCTTTGAATAATCAATAGCAATAGCAATTGCACCTAGACTTATATACCGCTTCAAAATGCTTTACAGCCCTCTCTAAGCGGTTTACAGAGTCAACATCTTGCCCCCGACAATCTGGGTCCTCATTTTACCAACCTTGGAAGGATGGAAGACTAAGTAAACCTTGAGCCGGTCAGAATCGAACTGCTGACAGTCAGCAGAATTAGCCTGCAATATTGCATTCTAACCATTGTGCCACCATGACTCTTAACACTTTATATAGATTTATTTTAATGGTGGTGATGATTTGTTTAATGGTACTAACATTCTTTCTTTCTTAATTTTGAGTTCCAAGCCACCGTCAAAGAAGGCAGCACTGGTGTGATTGTGAATCTAACTGTTGAAGACCGAGATGATCCAGCCACAGCTGCATGGAAGGCGGTTTACACCATCATCAACGGCAATCCAGCCCAGAGCTTCAAAATCCACACAAATGCAGAAAACAATGAAGGGATGTTGTCAGTTGTCAAGGTAAGGGACCAACTTTTAGCAACGAAACTGTGAACCTAATTTCATATGTTGTCCTTCACTCTTCTGGGCCAGACTTCTCCAAGCGATGTTCTCTTACATGGGTTGAGTATGACCATCACAAATGTGAGGAGCGCTTATAAGTCACTGTTTTCAGCACCATTGTAATGTTCACTTTAGAAAGGTCTTTAGGACTACCAGCACCTAAATGTCTCTTTCTTTGTGGTTTCACTCCACGTAACTGATGAAGTGGATTAGGGTCCATAAAAGCTTATACTATAGTGTCTCGATTGCCAGAAGACCCATTAAGTAAGTCTATCTTGTGATGGAAGCTTTTAATATACCGGATGTGAACAATGCTATATGTTCTTATCTTTCAGCCTTTGGATTATGAGATCTCAGCCTTCCACACGCTGCTGATCAAAGTGGAAAATGAAGATCTCTTGGTTCCAGATGTCCTATATGACACCAGCTCCACAGCAACTGTTCAGATCACAGTTCTAGATGTGAATGAGGGGCCCATTTTCCACCCTAACCCAATGGTTGTCACCAAACAAGAGAACATCTCTGTTGGAAGCATTGTCTTAACAGTTAATGCCACTGATCCAGACACTTTGCAGCATCAAACTATAAGGTGAGTAGAAGATTGTGGAACCCCCTTTTACTACTTCTACTACTACACACCATGCATCTATGATTTGTGAATCAACAAATGCTTGCAAACTAAAGACTGAAAATTGATATAGAACCTATAAAGCATACTGTAGAATAACAGAGTTGGAAGGGACCTTGCAGGTCTTCTAGTGCAACCCCTTCCTCAAGCAGGAAACCCTATACCACAGGTCTGCAACCCGCGGCTCTGGAGCCGCATGCGGCTCTTTCAGCCATCTCCTGTGGCTCCCAGTCCTCTGCCATGTGCAGTCCCCCCCCAAAAAAAAGTGGGACTAAAAAAGTTCAACCAATCAATTCAAATATGCAGGGTAGGTGCATATCTCACCTTGGCTCCACTCTTCAGTCAAACCCTGTTCTGCACATGCACGCATGAACGCGCATGTGCACACATTTTTTGCGGCTCCCAGTTTTTCCTTTTGTGAGGCAACCGGTTCCGAGTGGCTCTTTCACTGTTTCAGGTTGCTGACCCCTGCCCTATACCATTTCAGACAAGCGGCTGTTCTTAAAAACCTCCAGTGTTGGAGCACCTACAACTTCTGGAGGCAAGTGGTTCTACTGATTGATTGTTATAATATCAGGAAACTAATTCTAGGTTGCTTTCTCCTTGATTAGTTTCCATCCATTGCTTCTTGTCTTGCCTTCTGGTGCTTTGGCAAACAGTTTGCCCCCCTCTTCTCTGTGGCAGCCCCCCAAATACTGGAACTCTGCTGACATGTTTCAATGACCCCAGGACACCACAACTGTCATAAATGCATTCCAGTTTGCCAAGCACTTGAATTTTAGTCATGTGACGATGAGGGCATGGAGACAGTTTTAAGTGTGAGGACCAGCTATAAGTCACTTATCCCAACACTGTTGTGACTTCAGATGGTGACTAAACAAATAGTTATAAATTGAGGACTACCTGTGCCTTAAACCAGGGGTCCCCAACCCCGGTCTGTAGACCAGTACCGGGCCGTGGCATGCCAGCAACCGGTCCACACAAACAAGCAAAGCCCCATCCGTGGGATGCAGGCAGCACACAAAACCATGCACCCTTTGGTCCATGGAAAAACCTCTCTCCACGGAACCAGTCCCTGATTCTCAAAAGGTAGGGAACCTCTGCCTTAAACCAAGCAAGAAAAAAAACACAATAGTCCTGTCATTTTATCAAATAGGTAAAATAGGAGAAGTAATGCAAATGAAAACACATCAGTAAATTGGAGCATTCGGTCTGCAAGAGGAGAAAGGTTAATAGGGCTGATGAGAGTTCATTTTTGCCTACTTAAGTTTAAATAGGAATACTTGAATCTCCTGCGTCAGGAATAAGTATGAGTTTTGCTCTTAACAAGCATCATTCCCTTGTATAGGGAGGCAGGAGACCAGGGTTTCCATTGCTAAACAAGGCAGTGTTGACAGAATTAGGCCCAATTTTACAACTGTTTTTGCTAGAGTTGTTAAGTGAATCACTGCATTGTTCAGTGAATCATTTGATTTTTAAACGAATCTGGCTTCCACCACTGATCTTGTCAGAAGCTAGTTGGGAAGGTCACAGATGATAATCACATGACCCCAGGGCACTGCAACCTTCATAAATACATGCCTACTACCAAGTGTCTGAATTTTGATCACATGACCATGGGGATGCTGCCATGGTCATAAGAATGAAGACCCATAAGTCAGTTTTACAATGCTGTTGTAACTTTGAAGGATTGCTAAATGAATGGTTGTAGGTCAAGGATTACCTGTACACATTTATGTGTCTATGCACACATGCAGTATACCATGCCACACAAATGCCTATGGCTATATGTATATTACATACGTAAGGTACACCATATACTTTCTTCTTAGATGAATAATTGAAGACTTGGAGTGTATGGAACAGGAATATTTTAGCTCCCACTGTTCCTGGCCTTTTGATTAGGAAATATGGTGGGAGCATTATTGACAGGTGCACATGTCTTCAGGAGAGCTACTTTGATGAGGTCCCTTAATTACCGTATTTGCAGTGTTTGGTCTTTTGCACCCAGGAGATACCATAAGAGAATGTGGGAGAGACGTGACATGTGTTAAGAAGAAGGGGAGAAGAAGGGAAGCTGATCCATAGGCCCTGATTATAGCACTTAGCTATAGCAATAGCACTTAGACTTATCTACAGCTCCATAGTACTTTACAGCCTTCTCTAAGCAGTTTACAGAGTCAGCACATTGTCCCTGACAATCTGGGTCCTCGTTTTACTGACCCCAGAAGGATGGAAGGCTGAGTCAACCTTGAGCCGGTCAGGATCGAACTCCTGGTGGAATTAGCCTGCAATAGTGCATTCAAACCACTGCACATGGAGGGAGGGAGGGAGAGTGAAAGGAATAGCAATAGCCCTTAGACCTATATACCACTTCACAGTGCTTTTACAGCCCTCTCTAAGCAGTTTACAGAGTCTGTACATTGCCCCCGACAATCTGCGTCATTTTATTGACCTCGGAAGGATGGAAGGCTGAGTCAATGTTGAGTTGATGAGGATCGAACTGCAGGCAATCAACAGTCAGCAGAATTAGCCTGCAATGCTGCCTTCTAACCACTGTGCCACCTCGTCTCTTTATCGTTCTAAAGCTATTACCAATTTCAGAGCGTCATCTCACTCTCTCTCATTTTTTTCTCCACCCACCCTTTTTCATGATTAGGTTGCAAATGCAAAATAGCAGCGGGTAGTAGTGGAAAATCAGGAATGCTCATTAGCTTTGCAAATCATTTCGCCCAGCCAGAGAGCACGGCAGAAATCTCCTTGGCTATGTACTATGAGTTGAAATCTGCATAGGGTCAGCCACCTTGAATAACAATTGGGACAGCAGCTGAAAGAAACATCTCAGGGTTTGTGACATTGGAACGAGACTTTTCCCGTTTGTTCCCCAAAGACGATGTTTTGCTTACCTCGGGCTGAGAAAGGAGCAATGATTGCAACATGGAAAGCAAGTTCAGGAGGCTTGGACAGATCCCACTTCCAAGGGAATGAAGTTGCTAAGGTCACGAGTAGAATCGGAGAGGATGGAAGTGGTGGGAATATGAAAGAAATTGAGAACTGATAAAAGAGAATATTTGTAGCTCAGGGCAGAAATGAGGGATGCTTGGTGCTCTCTGAGCTTGATTGTTTTCTTGCAGACGTTTCATGACCCAACTAGGTAACATCATCAGTGCTCCAAGGAAGTGGGATTTGCCCTCATGTAATATAATAGTAGCTTGCCTGTCAGTGTTGGTGGAGGTATTGGCAAGACAATAGTTTCGTTCACACATATTCGTTTGTAGTGTTGTGTTTCTAGTTTAACTGAAAACTAAGTTTGATTCCAAGGTCAAGGTGAATTGTCCTAAAGAGCATGACAAAATAGTGTCAGTTGCAATTTTTCCCAGCTTCCTGAGCTAAATAAAGAATTTCCATCTGTTGTTGAAATAGAGTTGGGACTCAGTTAAAGTAATCTTAATTCCAATTTATTGTGTAGATGCTATTTTTCTTAAAACAAGACAAAAGAAAGCAACACTGGTATGGCACAAACTGTTTATAATTTCACCTTTTAATCCAGACTAACAGTTAACCCTGAACTCTGATTTCTTAATCCTAGATTGCATTAGAGCAAAGATTTTAATTTTGCCTGCCTGTTTGCCAACTCTGAAATTCTAATCAAAACTTTTTTGGGTGTGTTTGTGTGTGTGTGTGTGTGTGTGTGAGAGAGAGAGAGAGAGAGAGAGAAAGAGAGAGAGAAAGAGAGAGAGAGAGAACTTCAAGGCCAAATGCAATAACAGTTTCTATCCTGGGAAATTAAAGAACAGCCTAATTCTGAAAAATCCATTATTAACAGTAAGTCTTAATTAAACATATTTACCGGCTTCAAGAATTTATCTTGGCGGAAAGATCCTTCAAGGTATGTTGTTCCACTTCAGGCTCAACAAGTTCAGAGATTAGAATAGTTTTGACTTCAGAACCAAATACAAATAAGTTGTTTACTGCACTACAGTGGTAATTTTTAATTAAAGCAATGCTCTTTGCTTTCATATTTTATTGTGGCAATATATTTTTATTACCTACTGTGCTTCTGGAGTTTTAATTATTTATGTAAATATATGACTGCAACTTTGATTCTTGGAAACCAGTGTGACTGAATCTTTCTCCAGCAAAAGAGGGGAAATGCTGATTATGGCTTTCAAGCATGCCTAATTGATTAAAGTTAGATTAAAGTTCACTTTGTGATTGGAACCATCTGCTTCAAATTCACACCTCTTATGGTGTCCTTGAAAAGGTTTCAGGCTCTCACGGTCTTCAGCAGAATTGTAGAAGTTTCATTTCTCTATCTAACCCACTAGGAAGTAACACCTTCCCCCCCCCCCTTACTCTAAAGGCAAGTTGAAACACAGAGGCACGTAGCTGCCAAAGGTCTTGCAACGAGGTCAGTTGTCTTGATTCTCTATTTCTCTATCTCTCTATTTCTATCTCTGTCTCTATCTTTTTTATCCCTTGAGGCAAGGAATGTCACATACACCATAACATCATCAATGAATGACACAATGATGTATCTTTGAGGGGATGATGCACAAGACACATACATTATAACACCATCCCTGAATGACACAATTATGGCATTTGTATCCTTTATGTGATGATGCCATGTATACTGTGACATCATGGTGGCTTCTACCAGATGACTATGATCACCCCATACCAATAAGAAAACACTAGGCTGGAAAAGCTCTTCATGATAACTTAAATCATAGTCGGCAGCAGTCTAGCTAATCCTACGTTTGTCATCTTTTTTTAAAAAATAAACAAAAAGTCCTTCAAAGCCACCTTGCTCTATATTGCAAGCTTTAAAGCAGAAATGGTGCTCACAGAGAAAGGCGAAATATGATAAATATCAACTATCCAGCCAAGGGAATAAAAAAAGACACACTCTTTGTATAAAAATGCCAAAACATTTCTTCTAAATCCGTGATTTTATCCACTAGAATGGCCTGTCTCACATAACTGCCAGGTGTAGCATGTCGAAAGTCAAGGTGAAGCTCATGTTAAAAGTGAAAACAATAGTGGGATATAATTCATGAATGCAATGAGGCAAACATTTGCATTTCCAGAAGACCTTGATGGATTGAAGTTACGTTTGAGGGATGATGCCTTGTTCTGGTTCCCAAGATTGACTGAAAGTAAACTGAAATCACCCTGTCAACAAAAGTGCGTATAGTCAAGGCTATGGTCTTCCCAGTTGCAATGTATGGCAGTGAAAGTTGGACCATAAGAAAGGCTGAGCGCCAAAGAATTGAAGCCTTTGAACTATGGTGCTGGAGAAGACTCCTGCGAGTCCCTTGGACTGCAAGGCGATCAAACCGGTCAGTCCTAGAGGAGATCAACCCTGACTGCTCTTTAGAAGGCCAGATCCTGAAGCTAAAACTCAAATACTTTGGCCATCTAATGAGAAGGAAGGACTCACTGGAGAAGAGCCTCATGCTGGGAAAGGTGGAGGGCAAGAGAAGAAGGGGACGACAGAGAAGGAGGTGGCTGGATGGAGTCACTGAAGCAGGAGGCGTGAGCTTAAATGGACTCCAGAAGATGGTAGAGGACAGGAAGGCCTGGAGGAACGTTGTCCATAGGGTCACGATGAGTCGGACACGGCTTCACAGCTAACAACAACAACAAAACTGAAATCAGAGGCACCGAGCTTGACGTTGCTCGCTCTTCTTATACCCTTATTGTTTCAGCCAGTCCCCATCTGCCTTTCCACAGCACTCCCATAAGCTCTGAGTCATGAAAGCAATTCTCCAAATGTATTTCATAATCTGCTGCCAGCGTCTTCAAGCGGACCTCAGAACCTGATGAAACTTGATGGGACCTCAACATTCACTGGCATAACTGCAAGGGGATTAATTATGCCCTCTGTTTCCTAGTCTTCTTTGAAGAATGGCTTTGTAGCAGTTGCTATTAGAATTGTGTTTAACTCCAGTTAGGAAAACTGCTGAAATGTTTGAGTGCATGGTTCCCATCCAACTGCTTACCACAATGTGACAGTGAGAGAATAAATAACTCCTGAAATTCAATTGGCGTGGGTGGGCTGATGTGTTTGCTTATTAACTTTTAAATAAGTCGTCCAATTTCTGGAAAATAGCTTCTGAGTATAAATGCAATCGCACATTTTGCTAGGCATCAGAAAAACCATAAATTACCAGCAAACATGTCTTTCTACTGAGCTGATGATCCACACTATATTTAGGAAGACAGCCTTGATATAGGAGATAATAGGAAACCCAGAACCTGAGGCTTAGTCACTCTGGAGGAAGGCATGGGTTCAGCTCAGAGACCAAGGTTAGAGTTCAATGGAGGTTAGAGCTTAGAGTTGTGGACCAGACCTTATTACAAAGAAGGTGTAAGTCAGCGTTTAGAAGCGGCAATGTATGAGAACAATAACCAACAAGCATTGAAGATCTATCCCTGGAATTATATAGTCATACTAGAGAGCAATGGGCCGCGATGGCTCAGTGGTTAAAGATGCTGAGCTTCTCAGCTGGAAAGCTGACAGCGTGGGTTTGAGACTTGAGACCTGCACAACGGGTTGAGCTCCCGTTCCTTGCCCCAACTCCTGTCTACTTAGCAGTTTGAAAGTTTGTAAATGCGAGTAGATAATTAGGTACCCACTTCGGTGAGAAGGTAACAGCATTCTCTGCACCTGCTAAGCTTGTAAGCCACCCTGAGTCTTCAGAGAAGGGTGGGATATAAATGGGATTAAAATTTTAAAAAAAATAAAAAATGACCACAGAAAATATCTTTGGACAAATCTGGCTCCCTTGGTCAAGAAATGGAGATGGGCACCAGCCACTAGAGGTGCCACCACTGACAGAGAAACCTTTACCTTTACTGGAGAGCAAGAAGAGTTAAGCCTACATATCTATCTTCCTAATCTTGAGAGCATTTAATAGTCTGTCATTTCTTTGTTCTAAAAAAGCAGTAGCAATTCTCTAGTGCAGTTCAATTAAAAATGCACATCAAAAAATAGCCAATAAAAAGTTCATAAAATGCTAAACTAACACGAGCTCAACCCACCAGAGATTTCATTGATTAAAAGAGTACACCACAGTGCTAGTAACAAAAATAATACCGAAAAGCCAGACAATCCAATTTAATTTTTTTTGTGGGAAGATGAGACTATTTTAGTGCAGGAGGCTCCCCAAGGAGAAGGCCATTTTCTGAGCAGCTATCTGTCACAGCTAAGCAGGAGAGGACCTCTGGAATGGCATCTCCAAGAAAGATTTTACACTGAGGAAATGTGGAAAACTTAGTTAATCCTATATTGTATGGGTGTACTCACTTTGGCTTTATGTAAGCATTTTAAAAATGATCCTAAATGTTGCTTATTCCCTAGTAAACCCATTGCTCCTGGATCCCTTCTGGAGATCCTAGAGAGGAGATTCTGACCCCATCAGGCAGGACAATTTTTGCATCCAGAGGTAGCCATGGGATTGTATGGCTTGGGGAGCTGTTTTAGGCCTCTGTGAGGTGGTTACTATTTCTTTTCCTCTTAAAAACATGGGTAAAAGTGCCACCGCACAGTAAAAACTACCAGTTAAGGACTTAGAGATCCAAAGGAAGAGCAATGTTAGTCACAAAGAATCAGGATCACACATAAGGTCCAGGTCAAAAGATTCATTGCTCAACCAATCACAAGAATCTGATTAACTGACAGCACTACACTAGCGCTAAATAAGAGTTAATGGAATTTAAGAGGGGTGGACTTGGAGCATTTGTGGACAAGGATTCTAGTCTAATTCCTCTCTTGACTCTGCCCCCTCCTATTCCTGACTCCTATTCATTGTTCAAGCTAAGCCTGGCCACTGTTCATCAGGCTAACTTTTACTTGAGTTCATTTGAGATGATTGAATTCATTTGAATTTCAAGGACCATCTATTTTGGATAGTAGTTTGATGATTAAATTACATATGGTTATTAGACCTTCTACACTACGAAGATGGTAGAAGTAATTTTATCCTTGATGTCCGCCATAGGATACCCATCAATTGAACTAGAACAACAATATTGTTAGAATTGAATTCTTCTCTTCAGGCATGAATTTGTTTCCCCGTTCAAATGATTCTTATGTGAAAAAGAATCTGGAGACCCTTGGAAAAAGTTTCTATATCTCAACAGGCCAACATTTAATTCTGCCTGTAGTTTTTAAGCATCGTTGAAAGCTTGCCATATTGTCGGCTGAGTTCTTTATCACACATGATGTTGCAATTCAAAAGAACACACATTCCTCCAAGCAACATGAAACCGTGATCATTTCTTCTCTTTTCCTCACAATCTCTCCCTTCTGGGTTAGTTTTTTCCCCTAAAATTGGAGAAACAAGATAATCTTTCAAGAATGCCCTCTCAGGCTGTTAGGCTGACGGCGCCATTGGCAAAGCTGGCAAAAGACAGCATGGTTGTGAAAGATAAAACTGGTGCCACTTCATGTAAACAGTCATACCAACCCTGTAAATTGCCTCTAGCTGATATCAGACTCACATTGGAAAGAGATGAGATATGGATTGTGCTACCCCTGCACAATCACTCTTCTGAATATTTAAATCTCTCTCACAATACGAAACGAAGCTGAATCTATTGTCCATCTTCCAATACATTTGCCTGGACAGAGTCTTATCATAGTGGAAAGCAGATGGTCACAAATGGTTTTAAGTCCCCTTGATTCCAAGGTGCCTTCCATTCGGTATAGTAAAAAAAATAAAAATCACAAAAGTCTTTTTTTTACAGCACATCCCTTATGGCATTAATCTCTTCCATTGTTTCTCCCTTCAACACATTCTCCTGCACTAATTGTTCATTTTCGTCATGAAGAGTGGTTAGTTAAATGACCAAAAAATGCTTGCGGACTTGCAGCTTCTGATAAATAAGGCCAAGGCATAGAGGTTGGAGGCAACAATCTTTTGCTCCTAGCACTGATTCAATGGCCAGGAACTATGTGCAGAATAACAGAGTGGGAAGGGACCTGAGGGGTCTTCTACAGTATAGGGGCTTCTATGGTTTATGGAGGATGGCTGATAAAGAACCAGCAAGGAGAGTTTACAGCATGGGGTATTTGCAGCCACCCCCAGAAATGAATAATAGAATAACAGAATAACAAAGCTGGACGGGGCCTTGGGAGGTCTTCTAGTCCAACCCCCTGCTCAAGCAGGAGACCCTGTACCATTTCAGACAAGCGGCTGTCCAATCTCTTTTTAAAAACCTCCAGTGTTGGAGCACCCACAACTTCTGGAGTCAAGCTGTTCTACTGATTAATTGTTCACACTGTCTGGAAATTCCTCCTTAGTTCTAGGTTGCTTCTCTCCTTGATTAGTTTCCATCCGTTGCTTCTCGTCCTGCCTTCAGGTGCTTTGGAGAATAGGTTGACCCCCTCTTCTTGGTGTCAGCCCCTCAAATATTGGAACACTGCTATCATGTCACCCCTGGTCCTACTTTTCAGACAAAACCCATAGCAATATGTGCACATCTGCATTGCCACCTGTTAGGACAATGAAAAATTGCATTTACCCAGGTGTCACTTAATACAACCAGTTTTAGGGGACCTGGTGCTTTAGAGCTTTTGGGACCATATCAAAAATAATCTCTCTTTTACCTCTTTGGAAGCAGTGGTGGCCAGTATTTAAGACATCTTTTTCTTGTTCAGACCATAGCTTGCAACCTGATTGAAGTTTAATTGTTTTTATCTCTTGGCTTTTCAATTGTTTTTCCACGTTTAACCTGACAAACTGAATAATAACCCTGTAGGGTTATTTTGGGTAGCTGTAACCCACTTTCTCCTTCTCCTTTGATGTTTCTGCTCATTAGGGGTGGGAAAGCATTTTATTTAGTTCACAGTTGAAGGTAAACTCAGCTCATTTTGAATTTTAAGCAATACCTAAACTGAAACATGATTGTTCAAATGTTTCGGGATTTCTTGCAGCATAATTTGTCAAAAGAAAGTTTATTAAAGGGGCAAAATCTGCATAAAAAGATGTATATTCATGAAAATAAAGACAAAAATAACTGTCATGGAGATCCGTTTGTAAAAAGCAAATAATGTGGGGGACAAATGAACAGAAATGGGTAGGATTTTGCACTAAAATATAAAGAAGGTTTAATGGATTAAAAATAATAAATTCAGTGAATTGCATTAGATAGATTTGCAGAAATGAGAAATGAAAAGACATAAAATAGACACATTATCTCATAACTACTGCTCGGATACATGCTTGAATTTAGACACCAGGAAAACGCTGAGATATCTTCTTTCAATGATCCTGAGTTACCGGTATTCTAATGCAATTGTGCCAAATCCTTGCAACTATTCTAACTAGCTTTTTTCATTGATTCCACAGTCACTGTAACAATCTAACATCTCTGTGTCATCAAGTACAATAAAGCACACCTAAAATGCAACAAGCATTCATCTGAAATACAATGAAAGGCTTTTAAAATATTCAACAGTGGGAAATTGAACTTTAGCATAAGGAAGCCAAGTGCATTAAAATATCCTCATCTGCCAATGGAAGAACAAACAGATAATTGTGTGTCTTGCAACAGGTTGTTCCCAACACTGGTGGGAAACAACCCAGCTGCAGGCATCTTGCCTTCACCTGTTGTCCGCTAAAAACAGAGACACAGCCTCCCACGATTTTGAAAGCTAGGGGAAAGAGTTGGTCTTTCAGATACCCAGGACCAACACTTTAAACATCAACACTTTGAAGCATATTTAGAAGGAAATGTGTTCATTAATATCCACCCACAAGGTTACAGTTGTTGGTTTTTTTTTGGCCTGTCTGTAATCTACAATATATCCTTCTTTCTGTCTTGTGCCATTTTCTGAATGGGAACCAAGAAGCTGTTCTCTTATTTTTTTGTAGAGTGGCATCTTCAGTGGATGATACCGTATAAACAAATCCATCATCCTCATTACCAACTCCATTCCATGCTCTATGTATTCATGAGTTCTACAATCATTCAATGTTTTCTTTGTACTAGACACAGCCCAATTATAGTCAAGATTACAGTTCCATTGCAAAGCTTACAGTTTTCACCTCTGCAATTTGAGATTGGATTCCTATCATTGACCATCTCATTAGGAACTAAGCAGACTCCCCTGCTTAGGGCTAAATACGTATATCAGACAACTCTTGTGATCAGGAACAGTCTACAGATGCAAGTCAATTTCTCAGGAAAAATAGCAGGAAAGATTTGAAGCTTTCAGGCATGCATTGGAGACTATAAGAGCACTTCTGGACAAGATTAGGAAGGGTCTTGCATTCAAAAGCAATTAATTGCTTTGGTCTGCATGAAAATGCACATGGCACTTGCCTACAATTCTTTAAACCAAAAGCTGATTTTCCAAGTATCATGATAGAGTGGAGGCAGCAACCAGACAATCTTGGAAAAGTATGCAGCTCATTTAAAGAGTTGCAGAGAGGTGATATATTAATGATCCTGCACACACTGAAGCACCTTTTGGCTTTGGAAACTAAAGTGATGCACAGCTCTGCCATGCAGTCCTTGTGGGTTACTTATGGCCTTTTGCTGCTCTTCTTCCTCTTCAGGGCTTCAGGATTTAATTTCAGTTTCCCGACAAAATTTAGTAGTGATAGCAAGGATGATATGTGAATGCACAAGGTTACATCTCTACATCACCTCTACTTCAACTTCACCTACAAAGAAAACAGCATCCCTGCTGCACAAAGAGGAGGGGGTCAATTTATTTCCCAAAGCACCAGAGGGCAGGATAAGAAAGAATGGATGGAAACCAATCAAGGAAAGAAGCAATCTGGAATTAAGAAGGAACTTCCTAACAGTGAGGACAATTAACCAGTGGAACGGCTTGACTTCAGAAATGGTGGACACTCCATCACTGGAGGTTTTTAAGAAGAGACTGGACAGTCACTTGTCTGAAAGGTTATAGGCTCTCCTGCTTGAGTAGGGTTGGAGTGGAAGACCTCCAAGGTCCCTTCCTGCTCTATTCTGATTCTGCAGGCAACTCAAAGTCTTCAAGCTGATGGATCTGGGAAAGTCCACATGAACAGCTGAGCTCTCTCTTTTTCCAAACTACTGGTCCAGAAGTGTTGAGTCTAAAATTAGGGTACCATTTTCAAAACTACTAGCCGATGATGACACCTGTCTTTCAGTAAGCTCCTGGAAGCCAAATGCTGGAAGAGAAGATCATTTTCTTGAGCCCCTGATCGAAAGGAGGTCATTCTTCCTTTGGTCTCTAAACTACTTTCTTCTCCTTCATCTCTGTCTGCATGGTTTTGAACATTCAGCAATGAAGTTTGCATAAGTGGAAATGTACTCTTCAATGCAACTAACCCAAACTCATCTTATTTGAACCTCGTTTCACTCATCCTTTTAAGTGTATCTCATATGATTTTATTTTCTTTTTTTTCTGAAGAAAAAGCCAGAGTTAATTGTCAAAAGTGGTGCTCAATTAAGCCAGATGACTCCAATTATCATCTCAGGAAGCCATTCAACTACATCCCTAGGAAACGTTTCAATAAGGTTTTTCTCACGGTGATTTGCCCCTCCAGATTGAAAGAGATAAATGTCCCTGAAGCTTACTTTTTTCCTTCTCTTTTTTCCTTCTCAAGGCCCTCAATTAGTCGTTCAGGAAGATCTCTCAAATCGGTCCTTGTCTTTCTACAGTAGGGTGGTCCACAATGCCTCTGCTGGAGCAATTTGTGAGAAACACAAGTTTTAAACTGAAAAAAAAAGCTGGGGCTGTTAAAATAAAGTTAGCATTAAATGCAAGCAGTCATTCTTCTGAACCAGACTGAGTGCACAAAATAATCTCCAAGAGTTTTTGAGTTTATTTATGGCTAAGTTCAAAGAATTTTGGAGGGGAGAATTTTGCTTTGATTGATCGATTTGGCCAACAAGCAGTATTCACACATTATGAAAATTTATTACTAGATAAAAATGTAATAAAATAAAGCACGAGCACTTTAAAAGAACATGATTAAATAATAGGCATCTATTGAAACATGCAGAGATCCATATGACAACCTTTAAAAAATATCTTCTTTCCTGGGCTGAGAGTGAGTGACTGGCTCAAGATTTTGCAACTGATTTTCAGGCCTAAGGTGGGACTAGAACTCACCATCTCTTGATGAGTGGGCCAAAGTTACCCAGCCACCTTTCATGCCTAAAACAGGACTAAAACTCACAGTCTCCTGGTGATTGATCCAAAGTCACCAGCCATCTTTCATACCTAAGGTGGAACTCCTGGTGATTGGCCCAAAGTCACTCAATTGGCTTTCATGCCTAAGGTAAGACTAGAACTCACCATCTTCTGATGATTAGGCCAAAGTTACCTAGCCATCTTTCATTCTTAAAACAGGACTAGAACTCATATTCTCCTGGTAACTGATCCAAAGTCCCCCAGCTGGCTTTCACGCCGAAGGCAGGACTAGAACTCACCATCTCCTCCTGGTGGTTTGTTGAAAGTCACCTAGCTGGCTTTCATGCTAGACAGGACTAGAACTCACTCTCTCCCAGTTTCTAACCTTCTGCCTTGACCACTAGACCAAACTAGCTCTCTGCTGAAGACCATCCTAAGTGGAAAAATGATCTTCAACTTCCTTCCTGGTGGGGCTGTTCTAGTGAAAATGGTGAGAAAGCCCCTGTTTAGAATAGGAGGCACTATATAAAGGACAGCCTAGCAGCCCATATTGGCTTCTTGTGATTTTGTTGATAGTCGGATGGATTTTAATATACATCACCACACAATGCATAAGATGCCAGCTTTTGATTTTCTTGAAGAATATTTTGAATCTAGCCATTTTTTCCAGCAATTGCAATCATAGGAGCCTCCAGACAACTGTGAGGCATTATGCTTAAGGACTTATTGCAGATGTATTCTTGACTTGGGGCAGTCAAAAATGATAATAATATTGCTTCATATCAGTTCTAAGCATCTGGAAAGACAGAAGGATAGAAATCTTTCCCTTGGATTTGTTATTGTGGTTTCCAGCCTTGTGAGTAATCCTTTGCCATTTTTAATTGGATGAGGGAATATTTGCATCTGGGTTCACCTCTCGCTTCCCAGCAAAACCACATGTTTGAGGTATGCTGTTCCCCTCCCCAAAAAAATCCTTTAATTTCTGCACATCCCATTAAAACTTTTGGTGTTTGTTCTCCAAAATCCTCCTGTCTTAGTGAGAAAGAATGGGCATATTTGACAGTTTTTCTTTCTTTCATCCCTTCTTCTCACATTTAAAAAATGTTTTGGAAAAATATGATTAAGGACAGCTTGCTAAACATCTAGACTGATAGGTGTGATGGATCAGAATGAAAGAATGAAAGAGAGAGAAAGAAAAACATGTTTTTCTTTAGATGTAGAATGTTTCACAAATACCAATACGCACGCAGAGAATTGCACCCATTTTTATGGAAGGAATCTTATTTTTCACGCTTCTGCCTAGAGAAAAGTGGCCTCTTACTATTTTAAAGATTTCAGGGATTTTAAAAAGGCCCAGAGTGTTCTGTTGTTTTGTTGCCTCTCCAATTCCCATTCTTGGGAGATCACCTCTGTTGTGTAGTGGGTTCTGGAGAGCAGGAAGGATGCCGAGATGATGAGTACAGCATGGCAGATCTTTATTAGGTGGAAGTGACTGTACTGGGGAATAGGGGTTACCTGCCCTCCTTTTATACCTGGCCAGGTGAGCAGCCAGCCAATCGGGTTGAACCTCTGTTTCCCGCCGAAACTGGGTTCCCGTCAAAACAGTTACAGCTCAACGCCCCCTGGGGTGACTGCTATGTAAGTGTGTATGTGTTCTCTTCACCTAGATACATAACAACCTCATTGGGTTAAAGGCCCAGCTTCTCCAATCCTTGGACAAGAGCATGGGGTAGATGTTGGGGACATGATGGGCTTCAGCAACCTTTGTTGATTGTGTGTAAACTTGGAAGGTGAGCAGGATCAGGTGGAGTTCATCCCTCAGAAGGTGACTTCCTGGGTTGTAGGCCCAAAGATGCTTTTTCCAAAAGGCAAGTTTCTTGATTTCTTGAAAACATTTTGCTTTTCATCCAAAAAAACCTTTGACTGGTGGGGAATGTTTAGTTCCATTAGAACTGAAGATACTTCTTGGATGAGAAGCAAAACATGATCAAAGAAAAAAAAACTCATGGAAGTCCAGTTACCTTTTGGGGTTGGGGGGAAAGCACTTTTCGGATAACCGTGACCTGGATGACTGAGAATCTCCACAGCTGAGATTCTCCTGGGCTGTAGGGTAGACAAAAAAGTCAAACACACACAAAGACACACACACACACACTCACACACACAAAGAGACAGACACTCAGACGGGAAGAAAAGTAGAGGAAAACATCTTGTAATCTCAACGTGAAAACTACATAGCTGTCAAGCTGAACCTAACTCTTAAAATAACTTTATATTGATCTTGTAAGCTACCAAGCTGGAGGTTTTCTGTGTGACAATCATGATAAGAGTCTAACATGAGGAAAACTCTGTTGAATTTACTAGTCATGCAGTAATGAAAGGTTAAAAGTGTCGTTGGCTTATTTTTGTGTTCTCAGTTTAAATCGCCATTCAACTCACTTTTGCAGGTCTCTAGGGGGTTCGCAATAGAACAGACCAAAACACAAAATATGTAATAGAAAGCAAAAATAAAAATAAAATGGTTACTTTGATACTGATGTCCAAAGAAGGGCAAAGCTGAGCGTAAAGAAAAAACACAGATTAGCTGGAATTATAGTAAACTCCTTGGAGGTCTCTTTAACGTTCAAATAAGGCTGTTGCCTAAATCTTTGTGGTAGTTTTGTGTGTGTGTGTGTGTGTGTGTGTGCGTGTGTGTGTACGTGCATGTGTGTGTGTGTGTGTGTGTGTGTGTGTGTGTACTGAATATATTTGTGAGTTGCCTCTCAAGACTAATAGATTTCCCTGGGCATCTTTACAATGTAAAATCAGTCCATTTTGAAATTAAAACAACAAATCATGTTGTGTTTAAAAGGTTGCTTTGAAACATGTCCACAGCAATAAAATGTCATTTTAAGAATCTAATAGTAACAAAAAGCCCAAACATTTGATGTTCAGGCATTGCTGACCTTCCTTTCAATGACGGTCTATATAGTGACAATCGGCAATCCAGGTTCATTGTGGCTTGAAAGGAGAATTTAAATGGGAACATTACGAACATTTCCCCCCGGCTTTGTACAAGAACAGCACACTTAAGTTTTGTTATTTATTATTATCTCGGCACAAAATTCACCTGGATCCTGAGGGCAGAAAAGAGAAGGGGGGGGGGGAAAGGAAGGGAAAAAAACCACCTCATTTGATATCTTTTGAAATCTCTCCACACTCCAGGAACTGTTTTTATGGCCCGTTGCACATTTCACATATTATCATGGCTTTGCTAACATATGCAGACTCCTGCATTCTCTATCATCAAATATTTAATGGGGAAAAAAACTCTTCGGCAGCTTATGACTTCCCATATGAACAGTCAAACGTAGGCAGGAGATTAGCTGCAGAGCAAACCAAGCGGAGCCAAGAATTCAGGGTTTCCCCACACCTTTCTGGAGAAGAAACTTTTTCCAGGTCTTTGTTTGCCGACACACTTGGCCTCTGTGGAAACTACAAGTGCTTTTTAACATTCATGGCGTGCTTTTCCCCCCAAAAGCCAGGGGGGAAAAACAGGGCAAAAATGTAGCGTTTTCTTCTGGTTCCACTTGGATTTTGAACTATCTTTATCTTCCTGGGATGTTTCAGCATCTTGTATTTCAATGAATACAAATTGGGTTGACGGGCTAAATACGTCTGGCCAACTCAATTAATTCTATGGACAAAATGAGAGGTGAGGTAGGAACTAACACACTCATTTTGCTTCCGGTTCTGTGGACGTATAAATCCTGTTAGGTCCTGCTTCTGGTTCTTCTAAGTTGCCCAGCTCTCTTTTTATGTGAAAATTAAAATTGTTCTTAGTGGATTTAAGCCAATTTGGATATATTCATTCTACAACTGAGAACTAAGCCTTGTTCCCAGGAAGATATAAGTGTACAGATTGGAAAGTAGAGAGGTCTGCAAACAGGGGGACAAAATCTGCTTAAATCACTCCCAAACACACCTTCTAAATCAGGACCCTATGTTGCTATGATTTTATTTGCCATATATACATATATTATTTTTATTCTTCAGGTGACGGAAACTCATATTTGCATATTAAAAGAACCTCAGCGAGGAACAATCACCTTAGTTAAGGGATATTATGTACTTACAATGGGTAAATTTTGAGAGAAGATTTAATTTGGGGGAAAGATAAATAATACTCTGTGTCAAATTATGTGTTGTGCAATTTATCTTCACCACACAATCAGAACAGATTGGTGAGAACTGCCCATTTCTCCAAGATAGTGTCATTTGTGAATGTAGAAGCACTGGTTAATCTTTTCCAATTGTTCTGCAAAGCTGAGTGCATTATGTGTGTGTGTGTGTTTGTATGTGTAGAGCACATGCGCACACATGTATCACACACACAAGCATATTGTTCAGGATCAATGGGATATTCTTCGCCTTGCAATGAGTTCAGCTACCTTGTCTCCTAGTTTGATGTGCATCTTTGTTTCAGAATTATTCTTTGTAATGGAATAAAGGAATGGCGTGAAATAATTAGATGCACTGTAATTGTCGCACACTGTATTCATCACTATGGATCATAAGATGCTCTGCGGATCTGGTCTTTAACGGTTATGAAAAACAGGCACAGGCGGAGTTGGTAGACTGTATCATTTGCTAATCACAACAGCTTGTATCGGCTGCGTTCTTTGTTCCTTTCTAATCATTCTAGATGATGCCAAATAGCACCATTGTCATTTGGTGTGAATGAGATGCTTTGGGGAAATGCCGTGCTTTGTTTCTACAGTCACAAACAGGTCTGTGACATCAGCGACAAAGAACCTGCCTTTGCTCAACAGCAAAGAGGCCTCTTTTAAGTCAAGATCTAAGGTAGTGTTCCTCAATCTTAGGAAGTTTTAAGACGTATGGACTTCAACTCCCAGAATTCCCCAGCTAGGGAATTCTGGGGGTTGAAGTCTACAATCTTAGAGTGGTCAAAGTTGAGAAACAGAGATCTAATGAGCACAGCACAGAATCTCGAGTGGGAAGCTTTTAGAAATTTGAGTTGAAACCCAACGTAGCGTCCATCTTTTCCTTCCCCACATGGGTGTGTAGTTCCTTGTCACTGCGGTCTATTGCTTGTCTAAAAACACAAGGAAATTTAAGAATCTGGGTGAAAAGAAGGAGCTGCTTTTGAGGAAGTACAATGTCTTAAAAATATTCTTATGATATCTTCCCATCCTTTCTCCTGCTTCACACTTTGTCACTACGTGATGAAGATTGAAAAAATATATGTAATTTATGTCATGCATTCTCAAGGACTAAGACTTTATGATCATTTTTGCTGCTGTTGTTAAGTGATGATGTTGCCTAGTTGGGTTGTGAAATGTCTGCAAGAAAGCAACCAAGCTCAGAAAGCACCGAGGATCCCACAGTCGTCATTGTCTTCCTCCTCCTCCTCCTCCTCCTCCTCCTCTCTACAAACCCCTCTTCCTTCTAGTACTGATAATGTTCCTTACTTGGGTAATGAAACATCTGCAAGGAAACAACCAAGCTCGGAGAGGACCCCACAGTCCTTTTCTTCCTCCTCCTGTCCGCAAGCCCCCCTTTTTAGCGTTGATGATATCTAGTTGAGTGCAAGAAAACAAAGACCCCACAGTCCTCCTCCTTCTCCTCCTCTGCCCCACAAACCCTGCTCCCTTCTAACACTGATGATGTTCCCTAGTTGGTTAATGAAATGCCTGCAAAGAAAACCCCCAAGCTCAGAAAGCACCAAAGGACCCCACAGTTCAACTCTGAGCCACAAAGATTCTCTTCTATTGGTATCATTGATTATTATCTGTTCATTTTGACAGATACTCCACCGACAGAGATCCAGCAGACTGGTTGGAAATTAACCCTGCAAATGGAACCATTCGCACCAAGGGCATGCTTGATCGCGAATCCCCCTCCGTCTTGAACAACATTTACACAGCATCATTTTTGGCAATAGACAGTGGTGAGTAGTAGCCAATGGCATGGGTGTTTTGCTCATCCTCCTTATCGTCACAAGCAAAGAATGCACCGAGCCTTCTCTGAGACGAAAAGGCATGGTGGTGCCTTCCACATATGTTGGATTTTCCAGGCACGGTGTGCTTTCCACATATGTTGGATTTTAGCATTCCAAATTCCTAGGCAGCAAGTCCTTTGAGGCCTCCCAGAGGGCATCCAGCTGATCCCTGTAGGAAGGAGAGTCTTCCTGGGTGGTGCTCTGCTCTTCTTGTAGTCAAGTTCTAATAAATCATCAGATTAACTGAGGTGAAGATCTCATACAAAATCCTCCATTACCAACAGCAGTGGAGGAAAGATTTCAACACAATCAGTGAAAATTATTAAATGCTGAGCATATGAAACGTAGGCAATCAGTTTGGATTTTCACCTTTCATAGAACCTCTGTGATTGACAATAGCTCCTTTTTTTTGTAAATCCAGCCATCCTGTGTTAAGTCAGCCAATTGTAGTTTACTCAACAAACTAGGGGCCAACCTTGGCTTAAGCCAATGCGTAGACTCAGCTGATAACCTGGTTGGTATTATTATCATGATAAAATATTGGCAAGGGAACCTAAGAGTAGCTCTCCAGTGTTTTGAAGAGGGGTCTTCTTCAATCCCAGAGAAATTGAATATTGCATATGGGACCTGCTGCATTTGAAGGAAATGGTCTTTCGTTGATCCATAATTATTTTCTTTCGGTTAGAGATTTCATCCCAATTGTGAAATTATCTTCCTAGTAAGAAATCAAGGCCTTTATTCCTATTGGTTAGCATTAATTTTGCTGTCCTCTCTGCAAATACCTGAACTGATTATTAAAATCTTGGTAACGCTATACAAATAACTCATCTTCAGCCTTCCAGATTCTTTGTAATGGCAAATAAGATCCCAATTAAAAACCCCTAGTTAAAAAGCGATATCTTTAATGCATTACGCGAATTAAAGCTCCTTCTGTTGCCCATCGTCTAAATTAAAAGCATGTTATGAAAACTCATTGCAAGTAACTTTTTGTAGCACATTAAAAATAAAGATGGGGAGAATGGAGAGAAACGTTGAATTTATCCCGCACAGCTGAAAGGCGCAAAATAAATAAGAGCTTTTGTACGTAGTGTTCAAAAAGCTAATATGCTTACACTACTCGGAGATGCAGCTGGTTTAGCTGCCACGATGAATTGTAAAATGCTCTTTTTAAGAGGGTAATTTTATTTCTTTCCTTTGGTTTCTGCACAGGGAATGTTTGCAAGGGGTTTGACAAGAACATGGCTTTAAAATTCAAAGCAGGGAAGCAAGTCCCCTTTGCTGCTGTGGCTTATTTGGATACTCATAAATCTATTTCTCTTGAAAAGCAGCTTTTGCAGGAAAGTCTGTTTTCCACACACACAAACACACACTCATTCTTTTCATCCCATGTTTTTCTGGGTTTTGATAATGCATCCTCCATACAGTATGCCTGTTCACTCTAATCGGATTAGAAGGATACATTTATTATTGCAAAGCAATGCATATAATGCTTGTATTACTAAGAAGTGGAAATTTCATGTGTTCAGGGCAAACATGTAGTTCATACCCCGATTCTATGATAAAAAAAAAATTGGATTTCAGTTTCCACACTATAAATCTCTAGCCAGTATGAAGTATCCCAATATTCCAAGCATCAATTTGAGGATTAATAGCTTTGCTTATCATTCGGTCAAACTTCCTGGCGTCGCTTCGGTTTTGTGAGCAGGCCAAGTCAATTCCCCACAGTTGGGCTGGCCTGGGGCATTCTGGGAGTTGAAGTCCACACATCTTAAACATGGCCAAGGTTGAGAAACACTGGTCTAGAATCAGCACAAATCACTTTTCAGCAGCAGGAGTGGCTGGCTTTGGTCCTTCTGCTTAGCCCATCTCTGTCCAACCAAAAAGCCCCAGTGGCCAGATGGACAATCAACATTTTTAATTATCCTCCACGCTGTAGAAATGCTTGTGATCCTCATATGGCCAGTGATAATTCAGCTGAATGGTGTTGGACTCAGAGCACGCTTCCAAAGGTCCCTTCCAACATGGAACTCTAAAGGACGCGCCAAATGAGAGGCCACCACATTTATATTTCTGGGTCCATCCTTGAGAGATAAGGAACAAAGTTGGATATTCTTTGGTTTGATCCTTCTTTCCTTCTTAGTTAAATGGGTAAAGAGTTCTCTCCACGAACTGGCTAAAGGCTCAAGCAAAGGAGCTTGCATAAAAGCAAAGGGATCGTTGCTGTGCTATCCATCTAAAAATATCTAAAAAATAAAGAGTAGAGATGGATGCATTTTTTTAAAAAAAATCATGATGATTGAGTCGATACTATGTAATATACTATTTGGTTGTCAGCTCTTGCTGAGTGCATTCAGTTGGGGTGGGGGGAACATACTCCAAGCTCAAACCAACTTCTGACAATCACTTGCCATCATTCTCCATCAGGGAGGGACCTTGTCGGTCTTTGCAATTTTATCTGCTCTACGAGAGTGGTGATATACACCCTTGTCAGGAACGAACAACTCAGTGTCAGCTACTTAATTCAAGTTACAGCTTGTACTCTATAAAATAATTACAGTGTAATACATTAAATTAGATTTCATTGACATCTGGAGCAGGCTGATGTCCTGTAAAAAGTTCACTCAGCCTTCAAAATATGACGGAGCCAAGATCTAGCCTGGTGTCTTTCAGCTGCTCCCTCTGCTGTTCCTGGGAGTCGGTTGGAAAGCGATGGATGTAATTTCATGGCTAACTCCATGTGCTAATGTGATAAAATTGATTCCGCAAGACTTTTCCCAACCCACCCAATGCTAATGCTTAATTTTCTCAAAATTATGATGTTCCCGCTGAGCCACAAAATGCACGTGATGCTAAATTATGCTGCAGTTGGAAAACTGGCCAAAACTGATGGAAAAGCTGCTGGAACTGGGATGTCTTCTACTGGATGTCAGATTTCACCCCAGGCATGGTGATAAATCTGTATTCTCCAGATACTCAACCCTATTTGAGAACTTGCTTACAGCAGAAGCTCACAAACACAACACAGCTGGATAAGTTGCTCTATTGCGCACATGACAGAAGTGATCTGTGTGCAGATGTTGTGCTTCCTGCAGAGGCCCAGACTCAAATCCTGTTTATAAGCCCGTTCCAGCATTTAAATTCAAGACCTCTTTAACTTACCTTTTTTGAGTCAATAAAAAATTGGCTACTGCTCTCCTGGCCTTGAGAATAGGAGATATCTACAGTACTCAGTGTTGTGTAATGGGTGTAATGCGTCATTTGTGGCACTTTTCTGGATGTTTGGGGATCAGGATGGGGCAGGAAACATGTAAGAAGAAAACCATTCCATTTCCCCAGGTGCAACTCCTCCCAAAGCTGCACCCCCAAATTAACTTTTTGCCATGAAATTTCAACATCCCTGCTTCGAGGAGCTGGTCAGTGTAGGCGGGGGAACCGTGTGCAGCTGAGCCACTGGCTCTGAATACTCAAAAAGTCAAACTGTATAACTTTTTCCAAAGCCCCTGCCATCATTCAATAATCCATTTTGTCTTCCTCCGTTGATGGTGTACAAGCAGGGATTTTAAACATGCACTTGCTGTTCCCTAACATCCCAGCCCTCTTTGGAAACAGCTTTGCCCTTGAAGATTGCACTTCTTAATTCCATAAAGAATAAAATATGACTTTTCCTGGGGAGAGAAGCTGCCTCTCCCCTTTCCTAAATGGAGGTCCTAATTTGCTTTGTATTCTTTGGCTTTCTCCAAAGGTCAAGGCTATTGGCAGGGTACTTTTATTTATTTATTTTCCTAGTTTATGAGGAGCCAATGCAAGACAAGAGAGGCTTTCTGATCCTATAAGCCAAAAAGAAATGCTGCGAAAAATTCTGTAAAGTGGTGTAAACCCATGGAAGTGGATCAAACTACGTGTGTTTTTGTTTTTTTCTTTTTTAAAAGAAATTGGCTGAAAACTGAAGAGGCAGCTGCAAAAATCTATAATAGGGGTCTTCAAACTTGGCCCTTTTATGACTTATGGACTTCAACTCCCAGAATTCCTCAGCCAGGCACGCTGGCTGAGGATTTCTGGGAGTTGAAGTCCACAAGTCATAAAATGGCCAAGTTTGAAGACCCCTGATCTATAAGAAGGTTAGGGGTTTCAGGCAGTTGAAGCTGAAGATACTCTTAAGTCAACTTAGGGTATTGGTTTGGCCTGGTTTTCTTCTTTCTAAGATAAGGGTGGAGTAGTAGAGACCTTCACACAAATGCTGCATGCAGACTGGCTGGCTTCCTTTTTATTTACAAGTAGTCCTTGACTTACAACCATTCTGTCAACGCTGCTAACATCGGATGTTTTTGCATTGACAACAGATGGAAATGTAGCCATTTTCTTCCTTTCACTTTTAGACTTAGATGATGCTGGGGAGCAGGGGGAATGGGCATGAGAGTCCAGCTAGACATAACAACACTGAACCTAGCGTGAGAATCAAGGTTGTCGAAATCAGAGCTGATAAAGAATTGCAGGCTGGAGAGCTGGAGAGGAAGCCCGTGCTTCAAGCTAATTGGGGGACATGATTTATGATGGAGGGAATTGTGCTTTGCTACTATGTGCCCAGGGGAGGGGAACTCAGATTTTGGCTTCGATTATGTAAGGGCTGATATTATGCTACTCGAATAAAAGGTTCTTTAAGGTAAACAATGCCTCAAAGTTCTTTTGAAGAGTTTCATCTCTCGGAACCATGACACATTCATTTGGTGATTGTTCAAAGTTACAACAGCATTGAAAAAAGGGACACTTAGGGCCATTTTTCACACGGCCGTTGCAGCATCCCGACAGTCACGTGGTCAAAATTCAGACCCTTAGCAACTGACTCATATTTATGATGATTGCAAAGTCCTGGGGTCGTGTGATCCCCTTTTGTGACCTTCTAAAAAGCCAAGTCACGGGGGAAGCCAGATCCCCTTAACAACCAGGTTAGTAAGTTAATAACTGAAATGATTCGCTTAACAACTGTGGTAAGAGAGGTCGTAAAATGGGGCAAAACTAACAAGTGTCCCACTTAGCAACAGAAATTTTGGCCTCAGTTGGGATCATAAGTTGAAGACTTCCTGTGTTTGGTGACTCCTGATCTCATAAAATTGTTCTGCTTGGCCTTTATTGTTGCTACGAATTAGCTGATCAACTCAAGTACATTCTTTTCCAATCTACAATACTATACAGTGTGTGTGTGTATGCACACACGCACGCACACGCACATGCACAAAATAATAGACTGAAATGCTTTAAAAATAGATACTGAGCTCATAAACCTTTGTCTCCCTTTTTGATGTCAGGCAAATTAATAAGAAAAAAAAGGCCTGCGCAATGAAGGCAGATCAAGTAAAATGAAAATTGTCTAAGAGTTCAGTTAAAAATGATCTTGCCATATGCCTTAACCTGTTTATAGACATCATGGTGCCTGAAATTAAATTATCGCAAATTGATTCCACCTAAAACACATGGTTTGGAAATAAATTGGGTAATTAGTAGCCATAGCAACCCAATTAAGTTGTTTTACACCCTTTATTTTAATTGCTGTATTAATTGAAGAGAGAAAAATAAATGGAATGTTCATCCTTTACATATCATGTTAAGGTTTAGTAAAAATATAAATTGCAGAGAAAATAGTGCTTAAATTAATCACTATAAGCTGTAGATCCAGAGAGAAAAATTAATTTTGCAACCAACTATATTTGAGATGGATGCCACCCGTTTAGAACTGAGATAAGGGGCTGGCATTTTGAAATACAAATTACTCAAATATGGAAATAGATTGTGATTTTAAAGAGAAACTTGTTTTTTTCTAAAATTTATAATAAAATATTTGTTGACAAGAGGAGGACAGAAAAAGTTACCTGGCTTAATTTTATGCTTCTTGCAAAGAAAAAAAATTTCAATTACATTGATTTTCAGTGAAATGCAGAGACATCAGTGAAATCTGGAACATGGCATCAACTTCTATCACACGATAAAGATCAAGTATTGATAAACTCATGAATATGTCTATACCATCTGCTACCTTCCAGATAACCCAACTGTGAAGCTCTCTATCCTATCTCACCATTTTTCCACAGTTTACATGAAAAGAAGGACCAGTAACGTTCCAATATCTCAGGGGCTGTCACAAAGAAGAGGGAGTCATGCTATTCTCCAAAGCACCAGAAGGCAAGAGAAGAAGCAACAGATGGAAACTAATCAAGGAGAGAAGCAACCTAGAACTAAGGAGAAATTTCTTGACAGTGAGAACAATTAATCAGTGGAACAACCTGCCTCCAGATGTTGCGGGTGCTCCAACACTGGACGTTTTCAAGAAAAGATTGGACAACCATCTGTATGAAATTATATAGGGTCTCTTACATGAGCAGGATATTGGACTAGAAGGCCTCCAAGGTCCCTTCCAATTCTATTATTATTCTATTATTCTGTTTTCTTTTGAATTACTATTATGAAAGCAGATATACTGTATGATTACAAAGCATATGTGTGATTTAATGGTTAAAGTGTTGAGCTGAGTCTAGGAAAATTCAAGTTCAAGGCTCTACTTGACCACAGAGCTCTCTTTGAGTCACTCACTCATTCCGTGTTAGTCCAACCTGTATCACAAGGTGACTGTGACAAGAATGAAATGAGGTCAATCTCAGTCAGTGCTATCTTTAGCTAGAAGAAAGGAAGGATTAAAATTCAACAATAAAAATAAAGCAGTAATTTGGCACAAGACAATTAATTAGTCCCTCTCTGGAATCATTCACATGTTGTGGATAAGCCTGTTGGATACCTTAAGTAGGTTCTCGCAAAACTGTTTCAGAAGACCATCCATCCTGACAACCATCTCATTAGCTTGGATGGGACACTGGCTTGGGACAGATCTGATCCTGCCTTTGATCTCACTTCTGAAAGGGAAGCTCACCTTAGATCAACGGATGGATGAACATGAAAAGTGAAGGTCAAAATACTTTCTATGAGTCCTATCCGTCCCCATCCTGTGACTTCTTTGAGTTCTGAGACTCTCCCTTAAAATAAGAAAAGACGAGAAAATCATCTTTTGAAGCAGTCAGAGAGAATTTAATACCTATAGCTACTTCTTTCAACATCTAGAGAAGCCAGCTCAAGCATGAAAAAAAAAACATCTGACACTGGATTTGCTGATGTTGCCTGTTGAGTTATCTAAGAGCCCCCAAAATTTATTTTTCAGGCTGATTGAAATCTGTAGGTTCAGTACTCAATGTAATGAGTACTACTGTCGTATGGCTGTTGCTTGAAACCCCTTAAAATTCTACTCAGAAGATCTGTACCAAATGAATCAGTATTGGGGACCATCAGCACAGTTATAGCACCCAACATCATTAGCAATCCAGAGGATTAGACATAAATGAGTACGACCTTGGAAAATGAAATCTGACATTGATCCATTGATCAAAAGCATATTTTTTTTTGCAAGAAGTGAAATCTGACATTGATCCATTCATCCAAAGCTTCTTTTTTCCCCAAAAATATTACATTGTTTTTAGATAGATAGGCTGCCAGGACTCAAACACCACTTCATTCCTTCCCTATTGTTTCATTCTTTCATACAATTTTCACCTTTCAGCTGATCTCTGAATCGTGATGACAAAAGAATTGTGTGATGAATGCTCAAAAGAACTATTCAATATCAATGCTACCAGCTCTGTGTTGTTGGGGGTGATGAATTGGTCCTTAGGTCAACATTCACATGTATCTGGAATTCTTCTGGGGGCTTAAATTGAGTTAGAATTGGGCATAGCTATCAGATGGCACGGAAGTTTTGCAAAATTGTTACATCTCCTGGAATTTCAGTATTCATCTCCCTTGTCCTCTTGCCTTGCACGTAGGGGGATCCTTAAGAGATTTGGTTTGCATGAGTAGATAAGTGTCAATGGAGATTCTCAGTCATCCAGGTCATGGTTGTCCCAAAGGTACTTTTTTCCAAAAGGCAACTGGATTACCTTGGCTTTTTTCTTTGAAAAGGTTTCTCTTCTCCTCCGAGAATCTTCTTCAGTTCTAACTGAACTAACATTCAGTTAGAACTGAAGAGATTTCTTGGAGGAGAAGTGAAATGATGTCAGAGGGGGGGGAAAACAAACGCAAGAACATCCAGTTGCCTTTTGGAAAAAACATCTTTGGGACATCAGTAGGGGAAAAAAAGTCATGCTATCACATATTTATTATTAAATCAAAATCAAATCAAATCAAAGAGTCGTGATATAATCAGTTTGGCCTCTTTCATTCTCTGCAACATCCGATACCTTCTACTTTTCTGGACTGTCTCGGAAGAAATGAGCATGTCTGCCCAGGTCTGCTACTGCCATTATAAACAAAAGAAAAAGAAAGAGAAAACTCAGAGCACCACCACGCCTGTGCAGGGAAACATCATGCTTGAGTTTCTCTAACAAGCCGGTATTGATTTCTTTGCCGGGGTGACAGTTCTCCCTTCCTTGAGGAGATAAGGCAGTGGCTCCATGCAATCTGTCCTTTTGTCAATTTGATTAATCTGTTATCTGTGTACTTAACAAATCCTCTTAGGAAAGGTGTTCAGATGGGTGCTATTGAGGCCTTCTATTTTTACACCCTGGCAAGAGATGAATAATATGACTCTGAAGGCTTCTCTGGAGGGGGGGGGGTCAATACAGCCTTGATGGGGGTCTCTTTATTTTTGCCTTTCAGTACTTCTTTCTTTTCCCCCCTACAGTTAAAGTTGTTAACCACTTTCCATTTACAACCTTGATATTCGCTTGTTTTTCTTTTGAAATTCCGGTGTATGGCGTGTAATTGGTTATAAATAATAGACATGTATAAATAATACAGTTGCTCCAATGGGCAAGAGGCAATTTTCTGTCCCTCATTGTGTTGGTAGTAGCTGAGAGATGCTTAAAGCAAGGGCAGAGAGAGGCCAAATTAAAATTGCATTAACCATGGAGCAAGTGTGTTCCCATTTCCAAACACTATCAGTTCTTAATTTTGGAGGAGCAGAGGAAAAAAATCAGCAAAACAGGGACTTACTAGAAAATGATGATTGGCAAATAATATACTCCAGTGTAAAGATGGTGTTTGAATTAAGAGTCCCCGGTACCTGACTTTTCTACTCAGGTTTCACATATTCTTTTGGCTTTTCATCCGTTTCTCTTTCCTGACTTAGCTTAATAATATATCAAGAAAAGGGGGGGGGGAACCCACATATGGCCTTTTTAAAATTCAATTAGTCTAGCCTTAACTGAATAATAACTTCCATTTTTATTAATAAGAATGCAGCCTCCTATCCCTGGAGACCAGATACTTGGGTAGACACAGGCAGAGAGAATGTAGAGTTCAGACAATTCCACCTTGGTGGTGCATTTATGTGTCTGAAATAGATGAAATATTACCGTTGGGACAATTTATCATTCTGCAGCCATGAATTTGCTTCCACTCATGTTTTCTCTGAACTTATTTTCTTAATGTGTTATTTTTTCTTTCCTTCCAGTCTCCCAAGGTCACGCTGGGGAGTGTGGTTTGGGAGAGATGTGGTTGGGGGTTGGTAATTCCAGATCCTTCTCCACCATTATGAGTAATTTTCCTGTAGCTCCACAATACACAATGCCCCCAATCACAACTCACTAATCCTTGATGTATTGTTTGGTTCTGGCTTACCTTGAAAGACAGACCCAATTCCTGTGCCCTATAAACTATGGTTGATGGTTTGGTAGGGCACTTGAACAGGCAGTCCCGCTTTATTCAACAAATTATGGTTAACGGTCCATGACTTGGTGGATGGCTGAGCAAATGTTTTACCGATCGAGAATGTCAGACCTGCCTCAGCTTGAATCTCAAAGTAAGAACGATCCTTAACTCTGTTCTTAAGAGCGAGCAACTAAATTTCATTTTTTATGTGCGCCATTGTGCCCACAGTAAAAAAAATGACAATAAAGCTTATCTTATCTTATTGAAAAAGGTAGTGTTTACTAGAAGTCAAGTGGATTACAGTAAACACAGAGCCAGAACTAAAAAAATGTGCGCCCAAATCCCGAGGCCTAACTTTTCCCTTCCTTACTTGCCTCCCATCACTGGTCCCCAATGTCCAATCTAATTCAAACAAGACGTTTTTAGAACGGGCATAGGTTTGGTATGCAGCTGCATTCCGTTCCCAGCCATTTGTCCTTGAATCCCATCTTGGAGAGAGACAGGGAAGTTTTGTTTTCCTCGAAGTATGCCCCCTCCCATCCAGCCCCCCCCTCCCACGTTCATGGCCAGCTGATATGACTGGTTGCAAAGCTCAAGGTTGAGGTGTCAGCTGACAGTGAGCCACACTTAACATGGGGAGGGTGGAATTGAAGGTAACCCTTGCAACATCCATATGAACAAAACCATGGAAGATGGACTTCTTTCATTTTATACTCTGAGATGCCTGTTAATTACTAACTTCATGAGAGCAACAGCTCATAATTGGCAAGAAAATTTGCTTTTGGTTTTTGGCGATTGTGGTATGAGGGCTAGAAAAAGGAGTTTTGCACGGGATCCATTTCTAGACTAGCATGTTGCCTGGGCCCAAAACATGGTTTACCAAAACATTGTTAAAATAAATCACGACTCAAGGTGAAGTGGGACACGAGTGGAATTGAAGTCAAAAGTCTTTATCTTCAACTTGAGGTCCTAGAGTTGGCTCATCCTCCACACCTCCAGCAAAGAATAAGAGTCAGAGTATGTTCAGTTCATCTTTTTAATCAAGATGGAATCACCAACCTAGAACAAAGGAGAAATTTCCTGACAGTGAGAACAATTAATCAGTGGAACGGCTTTGCCTTCAGAAGTTGTAGGTGCTCCATCACTGGAGGTTTTCAAGAAAAAGATTGGACAACCATTTGTGTGGGGTGGTATAAGGCCTCCTGCATGAACAGCGGGTTGGACTATAAGATCTCCAAAGTCCCTCCCTACTCTGTTATTCTATTAATCTGGTTGAAGTCTTGCTGCTTTTTTACATGTTTGCAAGGCAGGACTTTAATGGATTCCTCCTCAGGCATGACACTTCCTAGGGCTGTTTTTATTTCTCTTCAAAAAAATCCCATGATAATCTGGATTCCACCTGGCTAACAGTCATGGAGGAGGAAAAAGAGTATTACGCAAATCAGGGAGTTCTTGAGGGAATCACAAACTAAGAATTCTTGCATATTCCTCAGAGTAACATGATATAATAATGCCCCTCGTTTGTTTAGAATGGGAGAATTATTACAAATGCTAGTAATTACTAGAAACAAATATGTAGCTTGTTGTTGCTGGCATTACAGTTTCATTCTGGGAGCAGATGCTATGGAAAACACAGATGGTGGAAGAGAAAAAACGAACATGGAGAAATCACATTTTCACCTGTCTATGAGATAGATAGGTCAACTTTGGAAAGGAACAAGAAGTTATTACCACCTGTCAATCTAAACAGAGGATGGTGCTGGTCTTGGTTCTGTCGTTAACAGATAAATGCTTAGCTCAGAAAGTCTTAAAGCAACACTGTGGGGAAAGCGCTGTAAAAATAAAGCTAACAGTGAAACCAGCCTGGTATCAGTTACATGCAGTCCCCAGTTTATAGCTATAACTATTACCATGGTTGTTAAGCAAATGATGTGGTTCACACTAGTTGTGAAGTGACTCTGGCTTTCCCCCATTGGTTTTGCTTGTCAGAAGCCAACTGGGAAGGTTGCAAATGGTGATCCCAGGACCCCTGCTGGTTGTCAAGCCACTGAATGTTGATCATGTGACCATGGAAAGGCAGGAATGGTCAGAAGTATGAGGATTAGTCATAAGTCACTTTCTTCAATGCCCTTCTGACTTCCAGTGGTTGCTAAACAAATGATTGTATGGCAAGGATTTCACCTCTACTTCTCTGCACCAGAGATGCAGGAGGTGAAAACTTCTTCAGTTCCTTTGACTGATTGTTAACACAATGCTCTTGAGAAGGGCCAGTTCCCATAATGTGAATGAAGAATGGCTGCAGGACTTGGGTTTGGCTAGTCTAAAGAAAAGAAGAAAGAGGGGAGACATGATAGCAGTATTCCAGTATCTGGGGGGCTGCCACAAGGCAGAGGGGGCCAGGTTGTTCACCAGATCACCAGAGGGAAGGAAGAGAAACAATGGTTGGAAGCAACCTGGAATTAAGGAGAAATTTCCTGACAGTGAGGACAATTAACCAGTGAAACAGCTTGCCTCCAGAAATCATGGGTGCTCCATCACTGGAGGTTTTTAAGAAGAGACCTAGACAGTCACTTGTCTGAAATGGTATAGGTTCTCCTGGTTGAGTGGGGGACTGGACTAGAAGACCTCCAAGGTCCCTTCCAATTCTATTCTATTCTATTCGATTCGATTCGATTCTAGTCCAGTCCAGTCCAGTCCAGTCCAGTCCAGTCTAGTCTAGTCTAGTTTAGTCTAAATACATAGGTAAGCATAGAGAATGTAATTCAAGAGATAGGATCTTATTTTCCATATCTGCCATGTTATAAAGTTTGAAAAGGCTCCTATCTACAACCTGATTGTAAGTCCAGCTTTATACACAATAAAGCCAGTTTAATCCTGACAGGCTACTTTGAAGTCAGCTACAGAAAATGTCATTTGTTTAAATTCATGACTTAAGTCCTGGGAAATAAGATTTACAAACATGCATCAGAATACTTGGTCCTTCAATTCTGATTCACATGATGATCATTCTCCATTTTTGATTGATTGATTGATTGATTGATATGGACATTGGTCATTAAAGAAAGAATGCTCTGCTGTTGCTAATAGGGTCCCCAATGGATTTTTTGGTGTGAGTGTCTTGTTTTCCCTCTCTGTTATGAAGCATTAATGCATCTATTGCCTTGATCCCTGAGTGCCTTAATCATATCCTACAGGAAAATGTGATATACATAAATGGAGCATTTGTAAATACTCGTTGCTTTTCCTGCAGGTAGCCCTCCAGCTACAGGTACAGGAACTTTGCAGATTATCTTGGAGGATGTGAACGACAATGCCCCTTCTCTCTACCCAACGGTAGCCAGCGTTTGTGAAGATGCAAAGGACGTGAAAGTTGTCTTTGGTGCCTTAGATAAGGACATTCATCCCAAACAAGAGCCCTTCAAATTTGAGCTGAGCAAGCAATCGAGTCAAGATAAAGTATGGAAGCTTACCAGAATTAACAGTAAGTCCATTAGAAACAGCCAAACTTTCAGCATTGTGTTGTCATTCTCTTACAGTTGTCCTTCTCCCTGCATGTATAAATCAGGCTGGGTCCATGTCTGTGTGAGCACCACATTTAAGGATGTCTGCACCACATCCACAAAACAAGATGGTTGTCAGGATGTTGCAAATGAAGTTCCACCTGTGAGTGATACACCTAAGAAGCAGATGCAGCTTCAATCACATCCTGAGGTCCATCGTTTTGACCATACTCTGCACATACCCCTGACCAACTACTTTCAGTTGTTAGCCTGGGTCCACCTAAATTCTACCTCATTCTATTCATTTTTTTAAAAAACAAGAACATATCTATTTGTTTTTCTATTCAGTGTCCATTGCCTGACCATTTTACTTATAAGCAAATTTGTCTAATCCAGTGTTTCCTAACCTTAGCAACTTGAAGATATGTGGACTTCAACTCCCAAAATTCCACACCAACCTGCTCACCAGAGGAATTCTGGGAACTGAAGTCCCCACATCTTCAAAGTGCTGAGGTTAAGAAACACTGGTTTAATTCATGATTTCTTAGCCCCAGTTTTTCAAATCGATGAACGGTTGTTCTCAATATGATCTGTTTTGCTACTTCTTCTCAAGGAGGCTCCATGACCTGCTTTGTTCAAGGTCACTGCTTTTCTGTAAAATTGAGAAATTCAGAAATAAAGATTGGAAGACCTTAGCCTTAGCCCTTAACTACCTCTTCCATTTGCCCAAGTCATCAAAATAACTCATTGCTGCCAAAAGATGCTGTGGTCTCCAGCAGTTCTGAAAAGTCTCTGCAGTGCAGTGGTCCATATACTTTGTTGTTTCTTCTACAGAAAATTAGTATTGTGGGAGACCAAACTGCACAATGCACTGCAGTAATTCCAAACACTGGGGCATACCTGCTGGTTCTTCATCATAAACAAAATTGCAGGTAGAGATATTGTGGTACCCATTCCTGCCAACTGGATCCTATCCTCAAACCTCATTTTGCTACTAGCTGTGTTACCTAAAGATGAAGTTTTAAGGAGGGAAACCCACAAGCAACATAATCTTTGTTGCAAGCAGTGTAAAAAGCATGTTGCAACGAGAAAAAGCAATAGCTAAGGCTCTGATTTTCACAAAACTGTAGCTCTCTGTAAGGTCTGAAACTTGTGAACGATTTGCACAGGGTTGGAAGATCAGTATATTCTCCATATGCATTTTACTACTGTTGTGCAAAGTTCTCAGAAGTCCAAATGTACACAAAAAGACAGATGGAGAAGAGGGCTCCCTGTGGATGCTTTCATGGCTGCATTAAGCACTCGGAGTGTTTCAAGGGTCCAATCTACTTATAAATCCTAAACTAACATTTTATGATAAGGCAATATTATTAGCCTCCTACTGCAAATAAAAGAGGAGTTGGCACTAAGGGGTGTGCTAAAAATGTTCTTGGCTGGGATAACGTTTGACTTCTGGACCACCTGTCTTGTAGCTGATCTTTTTTACCATTCCATTACAGCAGGGTTTTTGTTTTGTTTTGTTTTTTAAATTTGACAGCAGGCTGGCTGGGGAATTCTGGAAGTTGTAGTCCACCCATCTTAAAGTTGCCAAGTTTGAAAAACCCTGTGCTGTGGTGTCTTCTGCAATATTAAAACCATTGCCCTAAATATAACTTCTTTATTTCCTGCAGATACCCACAGCCAAATTGCCGTTCCCCCGAATTTGAAGAAGGCCAATTATATCATCCCCATCTTGGTGACGGATCCTGGAACACCTCCCCAAACTAATAGTACGGAACTCAAAATCCAAGTGTGCTCCTGCACGAAATACAAAGTTGACTGTAGCGGTTCTCCTACTTTTCACACCAGCACAGTTCTGTTCTTCCTCTGGCTCTTCAGTTTATGCTGTAAGTTGTCTGATAGCTTCAAACTATATGGTTTGCCAACTTAGCTCAATCTGAAAGGGATGATGGGAGAAGACTCTTGGTTTCTGGAATTGTCTGCTGGGCATGAACAATTGCTGAGCAAAGTACGGGCTTCCTTTAGACGTTGTCTGGTTTGTTGAGAATTGTGGGGTCCTCAGTGTTTGCTCAGGTTGATTGTTTTCTTGCAGACATTTCATGACCCAACTAGGGAACATCATCAGTTCTAGAAGGCAGTAGGGTTTGCTCTCTGCGGAGTGCTCACCACCAAGTGCTTGAGTTTTAGATACGAAGTGCAACCATGTCTTCTTCCTGATAAAGATCTCATAAGGCTATTAAATGGAAAACCCTCAGCACAGCTACTCCACCTTCTTGTGCATATGTGAAAAAGTGTACCACAACTGGGAATGTTATCATAGATAATATTTAATCTTTTTATACTAACATTATAAAAAGGTTATCCAAGTCACATTTTTTTTTACTTGGTCCTCTTGAAGCAGAGCAATTCCATCAGTGCCTCACTTGGAACTTCTGATGCCTTGCAGTTCCTCTGAAGTTTTCTTCCCTTAAAAGAAGCTTCTGGGGTCTGTTTGTGTGAACTTTATTCTCAGACGGTCGTTTCCATATTTGTGGGGGATGAGGACAGGGGTGGCCAGCTTCCTTGTTTTCTGTTATCCAATGCCCCATCACTCTATTTTTCTGGGTATCAGTCAGTCAGTCGGTCTATCTCATCTGCCTGTCCGCCTGTCCAGCCATGCATCCAGCCTACTATCCATCCGTCTGTCCATCTGGTCCTTCTCTCCAGGAATTCTTGGACTTTATTTTCTTCTGCAAAAGAAATGTTGAAAGCAGACATCCCTTTATCAAATCAAATAAAGAAGCAGCAGTAGAGGAGGAGGAGGAGGAGGAGAGGAAGGAGAAGGAGGACTTTCTGCTAGCATTCATCTAATGGGGCCCAGTAGCCCAAAGGTCTGTCAGTGCTGAGTCCATTGGAAAAGCAGAAGCAATAACTGCTAAAGATAGCTGTAATGTCTGCAGATTTTCTGCAGATATAATTAGTGAGTTCCAGAAGAAAGCGTTAAGAGATTCAAGCCAGAGAACCAGCTAAGCAATTTAGTTTGGAGTTTTTGCTACCCTGCCAAAATTTGCCAACTTTACATCTGGAGTTTCTTTATTCCACAGGATGAACTTTCTTTTTACAACCACCATTAACTTCACAGCAATATCTTTTGCAGACCAAATATTCCTAGGAATAATCAAAGATTATGATGCCATTAAAAAAGGGGGGCCCTACTACAAGACCTTTCATGTGTATTGAACAGATGAGCTGTCCCTGTCGCTTTGGGCAAAGTTATAGGCTTAATTTTTTGCTGTACCAACAATTTAGTGAAATCCTTTTTAGTCATCTGCTCGCCTCTTGGTGATTAGGTTTCATAAGTGCACTTCTGTGTGGGAGGTAAAGTAAAGGGGGGAGGGGGGGTATTTTTGCTTGTTCTCACTTCTAAATTGGTGTGTGCACATTAACAATCTGAGGATACAGCCATGAGCAACCACTTTGGTAAGACAAAACGTATTATCATTTAAATGAGGCAATTATCTTCTAAGATTGGAACATGTGCCTCTTCAGTAAGTCACTGAAATGATTTGTGGTTGGATCTTTCTTTCTTTCTTTTTTTTTTCTTTCATTTTATTTCATTTTCTCTCTCTCTCTCTCTCTCTCTCTCTCTCTCTCTCTCTCTCTCTCTCTCTCTTTCTTTCATTCATTTTCCTTCTGGCTTTTCCTTTCTTTCTCTTTCCTTTCCCTCACTTTCTTCCAACCACAATGGATTCTGTGTTGTTGTACAGCATAGGATAGATGTAGAGCTACTGCACATGAACTGTGGGTCCTTGGTGTTCTCTGAGCTTGGTTATTTTCTTGCAGATGTTTCATTATCCAATGTCTGCAAGCAAACATTGAAGCTCAGAAAGCACCAAGGACCCACAGTTCAACCCTGAGCTTTAAATATTTTCTTCTACTAGTTGTAGTTGTGTCTACAACTAGACACAAAGACAGTTTTCCCCCATGCCATCACTGTGCTAAACAATTACTGTAATTCCCACAACCTTATCTTATGCCCTAGGACATAAAACCATGTAGTAGGGCTGTATTATTATCCTTCTCATCTTTCCCGTTACCTATTCCTTTAGCAATGTATGATGACCCCTTTGTTGTTTGTATCTTATGATTTATGTTGATTGCTTTTATTTAGCATCCTATAACTATCATTGAGTGTTGTATCTTATGATTTGTGGTGAGTATATTTTATGATTGTGATCATGATTTATCACTTGTTACTTCTATGTACACTAAGAGCTTATGCACCAGAGACAAATTCCTTGTGTGTCCAATCACACTTGGCCAATAAAGAATTCTATTCTATTCTATTCTATTCTATTCTATTCTATTCTATTCTATTCTATTCTATTCTATTCTATTCTATTCTATTCTATTCTTATATCTTATTCTATTCTTATATCTTATTCTATTCTATTCTATTCTATTCTATTCTATTCTATTCTATTCTATTCTATTCTATTCTATTCTATTCTATTCTATTCTATTCTATTCTATTCTTCTATTCTATTCTATTCCTATTCCTATTCCTATTCCTATTCCTATTGTCTAGTCTAGTCTAGTCTAGTCTAATCTAGACTATTCTAGTCTATTATGTAAATAGTTGGCTAGTTGTAGTCTAAAACAGCTTATTGACTGTCTATTGGCTATTCTAGGAGATGTGGACCATGGTCCATTTGCACCCTGCTTTAAAGACAAGGGTATGCCATTTTGAAAACAATTGGATTACATGCATTACCTTAATCTTTTTGATCTGGGTACGAATCATTATGGAGACATGCTAGGGCCCTTCAGTTTGTAAAAGGTGTCCATGGATTGCAGAGGTCAATGAAAGCAGCAAACACCATCTGCGATCTCCAGAAAGAGCTGAGACAGGAAACAGAAAAGAAAAAAGAAGTACACTGGATGTGCAGAGATGGAATAAGTTGTGCAGAGTCTGCACTGAAAATAATTTGTCAAACTAAGTGTGAAAGGCCTCAGGTGTGCAAGGGAGTCACATGGCACAGAGATGCCAGGATCATATCTGCAAATAAGCCTCAAAGATGTCCAGATATTTAAGCATCTATTAATTTTCATCAGTCTTGCAGCCGAAATGGCAATTGGCAATAAACGTTTGCCCTTTCTGGTGGCTCTCCTCCTCCCTATTCTATCAATGAACTGAATATCCTAAGATTTTCAGCATTAAATTTCTATCTTCAAAACAGCCTAATCCTCAAAACAGACTCCGCCAAGTGTTTTATTTAATGAGAGGATTGACATTTCTATCTGTTAGGCTTTAGTAGCATGGATGTCCAACCTTGGCCCTTTTGGGACCTGTGGACTTCAATTCCCAGAATTCCCCAGCCACCCAAGGAATTCTGGGAGTTGAAGTCCTCAAGTCTTAAATGGGCCAAGGTTGGAGGCCTTTTGATCTACAGCACTTGCATAAATGTGCTATGCTGCAAAAGCCATGATGGATCATGTTTGATCCATCTGATTGAGCTACCAATTCCCAATAACTCTGGCCAGTCTAAAAAAAATCTATCTGGTGGTCATAGCAGAGTCCTATTTGGAGGCCACAGTTCTTCAAGTGTGTTTTATGTGGTGTGAAGGGGAAACATTGCATGTCGCTCTGAGCTTCAAAGGGGCCATGACAAGCACAGACTGGGTAGAAAGTTCTGGTGCTCCCACATAGCTGCATTCCAATGGAATTTCACTAGAGGACCCCGTGATAGATCATATCCCATCTTAATCAAGCTCTGAGCTCAGTCCATAATGCTAGACTGAAATAGGCAAGTCAAAATTAGCACAGGGGAGAGGGCATGTGGGTGTAATTTCAGGCATCAAGTTTTCTTGCAGAGAATATTTGTGGATGGCTGTATTGGAGATTGGAGAGGGGAGAGAGAGAGAGAGAGAGAGAGAGAGAGAGAGAGAGAGAGAGAGAGAGAGAGAGAGAGAGAGAGAGAGAGAGAGAGAGAGAGAGAGAGAGAGAGAGAGAGAGGGGGGGGGGGGGGTCAAATATGATATGTCGCTTTCCCAATCTGGCCAAATGAAGCCATTTGGAACCATCAGCGTGTTCTCTATAAATTGGCTCTAGATTGATCACATTTGGAGTAGACCTAATGAAAGCCAGCAGATAAATTAATCATGACTAAGTCTTGCTGATGCTATTAGGACTACTGTAAAAGCAACTAAAGGCATCAGAAAGCATGGAGAGAAACAGCTGGCATGGGGTATGAGTCCCAATCACCTTATGTCTGCTGATTTCAGTGTTCCTCCTCCCATGCTGTTAAGGTCTGGAGGTGAATTATTGTTCCAATTGGTGGAAAATTACTTTATAACTTACTTAACTCTTGAATTGTTCCCTAGTTCTTGGTGGGAAACTTGTTGACCTACACATGTAGATAAACTACAGCTCAACCTTCCTCAGTTTCCCGAAATGGTTCTGTGTGCATTTAAAGTGTGATTAGTTCATCTAAAATGAAGTTTGGGTGTGTTAGATGGTGCACGCCAGGTCAACAAACATTTGTGTAAGGATTCTATTCCATGTTGACAATTAGAATCCTTAAAATCAATAGAGAAAAGCAAGGAGTTATGATTGATTTCTTGTGTCCCATAAACAGATAAACACATAGATGCTAGAACATGTATGTGTTTGCATGGATTTATATGTATATACAGTAAGTATGTATTCCACACAGAGAATAGAAACATAGCAAAAAATATATGAAAAAGATAAGTGTTTCTATGAGGCACTTGATCGTATAGAAATATTACCAGTATTTTGTAATCCCTTTTTATCAAATGAGCCTAAGTGAGGAAAGCTGTACTTGAAAAGATCAAACTTTGGTACTTTCTGTAGTATACATTTAAGAGAAAATGTTTAATGTTCCCTAATTTCACAGAACTAAATTACAGTTTGTGATAGACTGTATTTCTTTTCTCAATAGCTTATTATGACAGACTTATGACTGCACAGCCATTTTCTGAAATCTTTTAAAACAGTTTTTGGCTAAAACCAGACAATAATTCACAGGCAATAAAGTACGTGACAAATTTTGGCTGTTTCTTTGCTGGCAAGAAAGGCAAAGAAAAATCACAAGTCTCTCCTCTCAATTTTTCCTTTATTTTTTTTTAAAAATTTAACCCAGTTTATCTCTTTGTCTTTCCAAGTGAAGCTATCTTGGTTAGTTTTCAATTTGGTGGAAAGCTGGCTTTCCTAGCTCTGTTAGCATTAGTTTTTTTAGAGACGTTTGGCTATGTAATAATAATAATAATAATAATAATAATAATAATAATAATAATAATAATAATAATAATAATAATAATAATAATAATAATGTTGAAAGGGACCTTGGAGGTCTTCTAGTCCAACCCCCGCTCAGGCAGAAAACTCTATACCATTTCAGACAAATGGCTGTCCAGTCTCTTCTTAAAAACTTCCAGCATTCACCACTTCTAGAGGCAAGTTGTTCCACTGGTTAATTGTTCTCACTGTCAAGAAATTTCTCCTTAGTTCTAGGTTGCTTCTCTCCTTGACTAGTTTCCATCTGTTGCTTCTTGTCCTGCCTTCAGGCGCTTTCCATCACAGCATGATGGAAACATGTTGCAAAACTTCAATGAAGGGTGCAGAAATATCAGCCTATGGGTATTTCTTGATGGTAGGATAGCAAGAAAGTATCAGGAAACGCAGAATTGTCTGTCAGCCCTCTCTTCTCCCCATAATTGTTTATTTTGAGTCTTCCCCCTTAAACCTCACTATTGGTCCTTTGTGGGGGGGGAAAAGCATGTTGAATGGTGCCAATTTTTGGAGTAAAAAAAAAGGGTTGTTAAACTTGCATTTGCAATCTATCTCATTCCTCAGTCAACGAGAACATCTATTTGATTTGACTCATAGCCCATCAGGGTTATCAAACAAGTACTTTTTCTACTTTCTGATCAGTTCTGTCTGATTCTCAGGAACTGTGTGGACACATCTCTGCAATTTCCTTGGCAAAGTTTTAGAGAAGTGGTTTTCCATAGCCTTCTTCTTAGGGATGAGTGAGAGTGACCGGCACAAGGTCAACCAGCTGGCCTTGTGCCTAAAAGGGCACTAGAACTCACAATCTCCCAGTTTCTAATCTGGTACCTTAACCAATACATCAAACTGGTTCTCTATCTAAGCACTAAATTCCGTATGACCCAAACAAGTCTGGAAATGAAACACACAGTTTATGTAAAGCAAAGAGAATCCAAGAATAGAATTTAAATCCTTTGCTGTTACGTTTTTCTTTGTTTCCTGGCCTTTTTCTTTCTTTCTTTTTTTATTTAAATGGCCAATGTAATTATGGGTGTTTTCTTCTCTAGCCTTAAATCTTTATGATGAATTGCTCTGGCGCATGGGTAATTGAATGTAAATTGCTTATAGTCATAAGTGAGCAACCAAATAAATGTGCCTAAAGATTAGAGGAGGAATAAAATAAATAAGGTCTTTAAACTTGCCATATGCTTCCTAATAAATGATGTTATTCCTCATCACGCAGGTCTGTAAGAACTCCTGACATTTAAAGCTGGTCTATCGTGTCGCCACGGTGACAAGCAAAGAGCATACTATCCCCAACGGAAGTTCACCTCTGACTTTTTCGATTCCTTCTTCTCCAAAGCCTTGGTTGCTTCACAACTTCAGCTCGGCATCCTCCCAGCGACTGGATTGTATATGACAAACGTGCGGCAGCTTTCGCTCCGGATTCCTTCCTCAAGAGCATTGGACACGATAACCTCTTGTTGAAAAAGAGAGCAAAAAACAAAGCAAAAAACGAAACCACACAAAATAGACAGAATCAAAAGTTGGTCTTCTGGGAGCCCAATTATGCGATGACTCTGTCTCCCCCACCTCTCTGTCAACTTGTTGCTATTGAACTGTTTTAAAACAATTGTCTGTGGGTTAGTATTTGTATATGTATGAGTGTATGTATATGTATATATATATATTTATAGAGAGAGAAGAGATATACCGATAGGATTAGCTTTTGTATGGCTTTCACTTTAGGCTTGGGGGGTCAATGGGGCAGAGGAACATGGAAGCCAGGTGATTGGTGACCACTAGTAGCTCCGCTCAGCATCGATGCTACGTATGAAATAGAGTAACCCAGGGTTTCTCCACCCGGGGAACTTTAAGAGTTGTGGACTTCAGCTCCCAGAATTCCCCAACCAACACAGCTCTTAAAGTTACCATGGTTGAGAAACACTGGAGTAAGCCAAAGGAGAGGGCATCTGGCAAGAGGATTGTGTGAAGCAACTGATTCAACAGCATCCCTTAAAAAATGAGAAAGAGAGAGAGAGAGAGAGAGAGAGAGAGAGAAGATCTCCCTATGTTTTATAGTATAGGATACCATCATTTCCTTTGACTTTCCATTTCATTCCCCAAGGATTGGAGTCAAACATCTAGCCCAGCTTGATATGCGCAGCCAGTATGGTGGAAGATCTTCCATTGGGTGGCATGCTGTGAAGACGAACTTTTTCACAAGAGAATAAAAATTATAAAAATCCTGCTCTGCTCACCCTTTAGAGATTTCTTTTTCTTCTTTCTCTTCCTCCTCCCTAGATTAAACCTTTTTTGCTTTCTCCTTGTCTTCCTCCTCCTCTCTAGATTAAATTTTTCCCTTCTCCCTTCTCCTCCTCCAATTAAATGTTCTTTTCTCCTTCTCTTTCTCTTCCTCCTCACCCTCAGATTAAACTTTCTTCTCCTTCTCTTCCTCCTGCTTCTCCTCCTTTTCTTCCTTCTCCTCTTCCTCTTCTCTCTCTTTCTCCCACCTCCTCCTCCTACTACTCAGAGGGGCAGACATTTGGTACAAAGGGTTTTATTCTCTTATACTGATGGTTTCACTGGCTAGAACTGTTTTGTGTTAATTGCTGGGGCAATCTGCCAGCTTTTTTCTCATATGAGGATGGTTGGAAACGGACCTGAAGGGGACCTTAAGCTATTTAAGAGTTGACACTTACTGAGAAGCCAAGCTTCCTTGGAAAATCATGGGCACAAATAATAAATACCACACCATCCTTTCCTGACATTTCACCATCGCATTTTAGAAGTGAAGTTCAACTGGGTTACAACAGTAACTGCTAAATTACTTTGAAAGTCTATGCCTTAAGATATTTAAAGGACGGGCCTTACCCTGAAACCACAAAACAATAGAATTTTTGAGTCACCTTAGATCAGGCTGGGTGCCGGGAGAGAAGGGTTGGTGTAAGCAACTGTTCCTACGTTGACAGAGCCAAATCCCTCCGTTGGGGAGGGAAAAAGTTCAACTTTTGCCTTCTCATTGAAAGGCTACCTAGTGATCTCTGACTCCCTTGTATACAGGAGCATTTTGTGATATCGTAGCTCCTGCAGGTCGAGGTAAAACATTGCCATTTTCTATAGAATGGGGAAACATCACTCTCTGTTATTGTTGTTTTTCTAAAAAGAAGATGGGAAACTGCTGGCCGCCAACTGTTGCTGGCCTCCAACAGTTTCAAGTCCGTCATTGGTGTCTGTAGGGGGAATCTAAAAGGGCCACAACAGTGTCATCAAAACTCTGCCCGTGTTTTGATGTGCCTCACGCAATTAAACAATGGGTGGAGACTTGGGAGTACCATCACAACTCCCGTCTTGACATCTTGCAGAGTCTCCTAAAGTCCAGCCAATGTGGTCAACAGTTAGTCACATTCTAACCGCATGGTTTTCCCTTCCTTGTGTTGTGTTGAGATAGACTCAAAGCCACGAGTGAAAGAAAACTAGCTTTTTTTCTTGCATAAAATAATTAGTTTTGGTAGGAAAAGCTCAAGAACTCATGATTATCTGATCCCAGCAACTCAGATATGTGCCCACCACAAATTGGGAGGGAATTTTCACTGAGTTGTCTTTCCATTTTCTCTTCCTATTTTTTAAAAATCTACTTATAATCACCAACCAGTTCTCTCTCGATGCCTAGAGAAGCTAGCTCTCGTTACTCAAGCACATCTAAACTGAAAAAGTTATATAAAAATATACATATAATTTGGTTTTGAGTATATTATATATACATACATATTCACAGATACACACAAAGATGCACACAAGCGCACACTGGGATTTATTTAAAAACTAACCAGAGCTTTTTGTTTTGTTTTCAGTATGTATGAAATAGTCACACTTGTTTGCAGAAAAAAAACAAAAAAGAAAAACAAAATAGGAACAAAGGGTGTTCCTTATGTATGAAATGGAAGCCTTTTTAATATATATATATAATTATATATATATATATATATATTATTTGGTGAGCATGTAAGGTAATGGAAAACTTCTCTAACTGTATCATCAAAATGATCATCTTGTTAATAAATTGTAAATGATCCACTCAGCTCACAACAATTTTTTTTAACGGCAAAAGGAAAAATTAGCAAAGAGTAATAAGTGACAGACTGTGGCTTTTAATAGATCATGACAGTAACTAGGGGTAAGGTAAGTGTCTTAGACTCTTTTAATAAAGTTGCTTATTTAAAGTCTGAATTGCAGAAATTTCCTTTGTAATACAATGTTATAGCTCTAAATTTGGGTTGGGTTTGGACAGAACATATATGTTATGTTGTATATCTAAGATTTTATTTCTTTGTCATGCCTCTCTTTCCACAGGGCTTTTCCTGATCAACAAATAATTAAATAAATTCACCCCTATTTTTATCTTTTTCATACTGTTACACTAGATAGCAAATGCTTTGGGGTGTAAGATGCCTAATTTTAACGTCCTAGTTAAACAGTATTTCTTAAATGCAACAGCTGGTGGGGAATTATTGTTAGCCTCTCAGAAATTGATGGAATGCAACTCATTGGTCTCTTAGCTGCTCAGGCCTACAGTTCTGCAAACATCTGGCTGGTTTTTGTTTCCTTGTGCTAACCTCATGAGAAGCACCATCTTCAATGGCAGTATAGTTTATTTCTTCATCTTAGCACCTCATCTCAAGAAGTCACCAAACTATGTCCATAAGGAACTCCATATCTGCTACAACATACAGGCAGAATTCTGCGCCATGAGTTGCATCTGCACAAAGTGACTTGTGCAGTCTGTCAAACAAGCCTATTAATTTCTCCATCCATACACTAAGGAGAAATCACAACCTCAGAAGAACATATTGCACCTGGCCCACATCTCTACAGAATACCCCAACTGCTGGACATCTGGGAGACTTGGAAAAACATTAGGGATCATCTTTTTTGAATCTTTTTATAGAGAAACTAGCAGATGGTTTGCCTTGGTCTCTTTGCTATAATCCAATCCAGTGAAGGAGACCTATATTACTCAATGTGAGTCATCTCAAATCTATACGCTACTACTCTTGATCTTAGTCAAAAGGCCAAGAAGCGATCTCAAATCATCTACCTAGTTTAAATCCAGGCTGGAGTGGAATAAATTATTGATTCTTCAACCTCATATATTTAGTCATGGACCCTCAGGTCTTGGGGAAGTTCACTTATACATCATCCACCATTGTCAAAGTCAGAGTTGAAGAAGACCTTAAGAGAAGGAATCAGAGCTTGCTATAGCAGAAAAAACGCATATTCAAACTCAAATTTTTTCCCCACCAGATAACAAAACATTCACAGATTCTTGCAATGGCAGAAAAATGAAGCAAAAGCATCACCATTGTTTTTATTTATACCGCAACTTTGGTTAAATCTGACTTTTTTTAATAGCACCTTCTCCCCTTTAAATTAGCTCTTTGAATGTTCTTCTATTTCATTCACCAGCAATCAAGATATGTTTGCAAAATGCCTGCATTTAGAGAAAAGCACAAAAATTAATCATTTTCACTTTTAAGCAGATAATAGGAAAAGCTAATAAATCATTTTATCTCTAAAGGAAAGGAGGTTTTTTTTTTAAAAAAAGACACAAACTCAATATAATTACTATTAAGTTAATCAGAAAAAATGATGCTGGGGAAAATTTATCATTTGCTGCAACTGTCATCAGCGGAAGAAAAAAATCGGGTTTTGGGTGATGTATGCTTTATTTCTGCGCCTTTCATCTTGTTCACCCTTTAACAAAGTCAACCCCCAAAAATGTCATCTGAACTTTCCCATTATATCCAACAAGATTCTCGGGACTCTCAAAACCATATTTAGTTAAAAGATGTATTAAATTCTCCTTTGAACATTCAAATTAATCAGGGACAATTAGAAGGACTGGACATTTAAAAAAAAGAATTATAACAATGTTGAATGAGAGTGATGGGGGAGAGTGAATGACTTGTTCTATGTAGGTCATCCTTTTATTTTCTTTTTTTTTTTTAGATTATTTCATTTAAAATGTATCTCCCCAATTCTTCCTTAGATGTTCTGTCAGAAATAGCTTGAGAAGGGAAACCATATGCTCACGACCCAGAGGTTTAACAAGAATAGAATTACCAAGTCCTAAGCATTGAGTTAGGGACGTGGTGGCTTAGTGGGTTAGGACGCTGAGCTTGTCAATCAAATGGTCGGCAGTTTGGCGGGTCGAATCCCGAGTGCCGCATAACAGAGTGAGCGCCTGTTACTCGTCCCAGCTTCTGCCAACCTAGCAATTTGAAAGCATGTAAAAATGCAAGTAGAAAAATGGGGACCACTATGGTGGGAAGGTAACAGCGTTCCGTGAGCCTTTGGCGTCTAGTCATGCCGGCCACATGACCATGGAGACGTCCTCAGACAAGCACTGTCTCTTCAGCTTTGAAACGGAGATGAGCACTGGCCCCTAGAGTCAGAAACGACTAGCACGCATGTGCGGGGGAACCTTTACCTTTACCTTTAAGCATTGAATTGCAGAGTTGGAAGAGGTCACATGGATCATCTAATCTGGAGGTGTCCAATCTTGGCAACTTTAAAGACTTGTGGACCTCAACTCTCAGTATGGCTGTCTGGGGAATTCTGAGAGTTGAAGTCCTGATCTACTCCAACCTTAAACTCTCCTTTGGAGATACCTATTCCTCGTAAAAGTGTGTAGAGATGGAGAATCCACCACTTCCAACAAGCATGGTGCCTGGTTGGCTGTAGCTTTTAGCTGTTAATTTATAACAATTTATACTCCTTTATTGCTGCTCCTAATTTCTGTGGAAGACTAAATCTGCTCAGATCCATAGATTTGCTACCTGAACTCAAAGACAAGGTTATCATGTAACTTCTTAGGAATCTGGAATGCATGTCTGATACCATGTCCAAGAATATTCTAGGCTCTGGCATTTTCCCTGGACACTCATGAAAAGGCTGAAGTTTCTTGGCATGTACTACAGTAGATGCTCATGAATCAGGGTAAAGGAAGAAGAAGGTATGTTTTCATCCAACGCGGTAGATTAAGCATGATGGTCTTCTATGAAGATGACATTGCTACAAATTCAGCATCTTAATACTGGAGCACAGGCTTTGCTCACAGAAGATTTCTAAGGTCACCCACCAGCTTTCCCAAAGCTAGACTCAGAAAACCTGATTTCGGCTCCAGAAGAACCCCTAGTTGATGTGGACAATATACAAATACCTAAATCTTTGGCCTGGCTTAAGACAAGGCAGCCTTCTTTGTTGGCTTCTTGGAGGTATGAATCCAACTACAAGATAGTGTTATATACCAATTTAACTCCATTCATTTTTACAAACCTTTAAGACTTATGAAATTCTCACTTTTCAGTTTAACTCGCCCACTTGGAAGAATATCAAAAATAGTCTAAAGAGCTCCCATTCTTTTGTACAAGATATATGCAATACATATCTCAGTATTATTAGTCCCTTCCCCAATATTTATATGCAGTACATTCATAAGAGGTCAAAAACGGTCTGTTTCAAAGTGGGAGGTTGGAACAGAACATTTGGGACTCTTCCAGTAAACTAATTCCAAAGTCAGAGCCTGTTTTAACCTCGGAGTCAGAACAAGACATGTTTTCTGAAATGTTTTGCACACTCCTAACTCTAACAAAAAAGGCTGGGGCAAGAGTCCAAATTCCTGAACATTAAAGTCCATTTTTGGAAGAACCATTTCCAAAATCTGAACTGGGAATCTGCAGAAGCTCCTTTTGCCCTTTTGGTGATCGCAAACACTCAAACTCAACGTTAGCCTTCATTATCGATTTTGTATGTATATAACATAATCACAAGATACAAGTGCAGAAGCAAACAAAGCCAAAGTTTCAATAACAAGCTGGAATAAACAATTGAAGTCTGTGAATTATGAGCCAATACATCAACTAGCAGAAAAATGTGAAAAGGTAATCCAAATGAATGAAAAGAAACTGTTTCAATTGATCGATTGATTTTATTAATCAAATTTGTACAGCTGCCCATCTCTCAAACAGCAGCCGTGAGTCTCCTATCTCTCGTGTTGTATTTGTATCACAGCTGGCTTTCTTCCAATCCAAAATGGTTTAGCCTGAAGGCGTGTGCAATTGTTTAATGTATTGATGGACTCCTTTTTTTTTAGTTGTGGGGTTGTGAGAGAGCAGGCTGCCCAGAAGATTGCCAGCATGCACAATGCTTTCTTCTCTTAAAGTCCTCTTGTCGGCATCGGCATGGTGAAGTTACTATAAAAGTTGTGCTGTGAAACAGTTGGGTTTGTGGGCAGGGAGAGAGAAGAGGGTAGGAAGTGTGTGTTTGTGTATGGAAAGCAAGCAGCCCAAAGGCATGTTTTTCACTAGCAGTACTCACAAGAGGTTATAGCTGGATAGTAGTAATAGAAGTAGCAGCGGGAAAGTGTGGAGAAGAGTGAGTAGTGAGTAACAATATGTAAGTATGGAGGGGCTTGTGTGTCTTGTCTAGGAACCTGTATTATTGTGGATTCATTTGTGTCTTGAGCCCACCAAAGTGGTATAGCTAAAAAGAACCAGTGACATTGACTATGATGCAAAGTACTAGAAAGTACAGGAAATAATCAAAAACTTATGAATTGGAAGGACTCTTTTAGGAATTAATTTCTTGGGATGATGTCTGGGAGGGGACGATACACGTAGTCATCATGGCCACAATTGGGCCCAAAACGAAAGTTGCTAAGTGAGAAATTTGTTAATTGGGTTTTGCCCCATTTTGCGACTTTTCTCGCCACAGTTGTTAAGCGAATCACTGCGATTCTTAAATTAGAAACATGGTGGTTAAGTAAATCTGGTTTCCCCATTGGCTTTGCTCATCAGAAGGCTTCAAAAGGGGATCACGTGACCCAGGGATGCTGTGCAGCCATCATGAACCAGTTGCCGAGCTTCTGAATTTTGATCGGGTGATCACGGGGGTGCTGCAAGAGTTGTAAGTGTGAAAAACGGTCATAAGTCTATTTATTTATTTATTTATTTATTGATGGGATTTATATCCCGCCCTATCTCCTGAAGGACTCAGGGCGGCTCACAATAAAACATATAATAAGTGCATAAATCAAGATAAAATGAAATTGAGAACATCAGTGCAATAAAAAATTAGAGAATTTAAAAATGAATTAAAAATACTAAATATAAATTAATTAAAATGCCTGTCAGTCTAGGTCAGCTTGGTGGAACAGGTGTGTTTTGAGGCCGCGGCGAAAGGATTGGAGGTTTTGGGCTATCCGAAGCTCAGGGGGGAGCTGATTCCATAGGGTTGGTGCTCCCACAGAGAAGGCCCTCCCCCTGGGGGTCGCCAGCCGACATTGCCTAGCTGACGGTACCCTGAGGAGGCCTTCTCTGTGTGAGCGTACTGGACGATGGGAATTTGTTCCCGGCAGCAGATGGTCCTGCAAGTATCCCGGACCTAAGCCATGTAGGGCTTTAAAGGTAAGTACCAGCACCTTAAATCTCACCCGGAGGGCAACTGGTAGCCAATGCAGCTCACGCAGGAGGGGTGTAATATGGGAGTATCGGGAAGCTCCCATCACAACCCGTGCAGCTGCATTCTGCACCAGCTGAAGCCTCCGGGTGGTCTTTAAGGGCAGCCCCATGTAGAGAGCATTACAGTAATCAATACGGGAGGTAACGAGTGCGTGGGTGACTGTACGTAGGGCATCTCGGTCCAAAAAGGGGCGCAATTGGTATATAAGACGAATCTGGGCAAATGCCCCCCTAGCCACGGTTCCAATGTGATCTTCAAAACTGAGTCGTGAATCTAGGAGGACGCCCAGATTGCGTGCTTTATCAATGGGAGGTAACATCTCTCCTCCTATAGTCAGAGATGGAACCTCTTGGACTAAACGAGATGACGGTATGTACAGCCACTCAGTCTTGGCCGGGTTGAGTCGAAGCCTGTTTTCTCCCATCCAAATCTGTACCGCTTCCAGACAACGGGACATCACATCGAGGGCATCACTGGGTTGGTTCGGGGTGGAGATGAATAGCTGGGTATCATCAGCATATTGATGATATTTCACCCCGAAGCTACGGATGATCTCTCCCAGCGGCTTCATATAGATGTTGAACAGGAGGGGCGAGAGCACCGAACCCTGAGGCACTCCACAATTAAGAGGCCTAGGGCTTGACCTCTGCCCTCCTGCCAACACCGTCTGCGAACGGTCCGAGAGGTAGGAGGAGAACCAACGCAGAACGGTGCCTCCCACTCCCAGCCCCTCAAGACGACGCAGTAAGATACCATGGTCGATGGTATCAAAAGCCGCTGATAGATCTAATAGGACCAGGACAGAAGAATAACCTCTATCTCGGGCCCGCCAGAGATCATTCACCAGCGCGACCAATGCTGGTTCAGTGCCATTGTAAATGAATTGTTGTAACTCAAGGAGTTCCTGCAGCTTCCCTGGTCCACTTTATTCACGCCATGTATAGTTTTGAACCCTTCAGTTGTGTCCCCTCCCCTTTACCTCCTCTTCACACTAAAAAGTCTCAAATGTCTGAACATTTTCCCTTCGGGAAATTGCAGCCAGCCTTTTCTGCACTGTCCTCTAAGTCTTCTGAAGCTCCACTAAAAATCCTTTTTTTTTCTTCAGCAACCAGCAACCAGATCTTCCATTGGGTGGCATGCTGTGAAGATGAACTTTTTTTGCAAGAGAATAAAAATTTAAAAATCCTGCTCTGCTCACCCTTTAGCGATTTCTTCTTCCTCCTCCTCTTCCTCCTCCTGGATTAAACTTTTCCCTTCTCCCTTTTCTCCTTCTCTTTCTCTTCCTCTTCATGCTCAAATTAAACCTTCTCCTCCTCCTCTTCCTCCTCCTTCTCCTCTTCCCCTTGGCTTTCCTCTAAATCTTCTGTGGCTCCACTAAAATCCTTTTTTTTCCCAGCAACCGGCAACCGGAACGTGGCACAATATTCCAGATGTGTGATTGCACCATTTATTTATGTAAGAGCGACGTGACATTGGCGTCTCTATTTTCAATGCCATGTTTATTATCTCTGACATGCTGTTGGCCTTTTTTACAGTTGATAAGACACTGTGTCGATACACAACCATCCCCAAGCCCATAGATCCCGCCGTCTTGAAACCAATTTCGGCTACAGACTTGGGTCAACATTCAAGCAACCAAAACATGACTCGTCAACGAGTTACAGATCCGCAGTCTGATTTCAAGATAGGCCTCTTTAGCGCTTGCCAGAAAAAAATTCACTGGCCTCCCAGCAATAGAGAACATCATGCAACTTGAATTTCTATTTTTTATATTTTTTTTTCCTCATCTCCCCCCCCCCCGCCCCCGTACCTCAAGGGTTGAGCTCCTGGCTTACTACAGAAGTTTTGGGCTGACATCAAACACAAACATGATTCCTGCTGTTGCAGTGCGGGGAGGTTTTCTCTCTCTGTCAAAAGATGGAGGGGGAAAAAATCAACGTTTTCCTTCCTTCCCTCTTGTAGACTCCCACTAATTAGGGCAAAGGAAGACTCTCCACCTCCTGATCAGTTCGCATTACAGCAAAGTCCTGTTTTATTATTTAGAATCTCAGGAGGTTTTTGTGGCTGCTGCCACAGGTCTTATTGCAGTAGGAAATTTTTGCTATTAGGGAGTTTGTATGTTGGATTACAGGAAGAAGCATTGCCAAACTATGCTGACATCTCTCGAGATTCCCTCCCCCCCCACCCTCTTTAGGCCATAAAAGGGCAATGAATTTTTTAAAAGCCAAATGCAGCAAGGAGTGAAAGCTTGGCATTTGGTGATGGATGTTCTGCAGAGGGGTTTTTCCCCCAAAAAAAACCCCTGATTTTTGGAACATGAGATATAATTTCTTGCTGTCAGTCAGCTTCAAATCTCAGGTGCCTCGTAAACATGGCAGAAGCCACAATAAGCATCGCTCATAAATAAGCAAAGAAGCTGTATTTAAATGTCGCCTTTGCTGCTTTGCCCAAAGTAGCAATCAGAAAAGAGGGATGAAATATGCACAAGAGAATTGGGCGTAAGAAACCGAACCCAGAGAGAAATGAGAAGAGCTGTAATAGAGGAGAATCAAAACTTCCTGCAGACAAAGGATAATGCAAGAAAAATTGATCTTGCACCACCTGACTGGAAAACATGTCTCCTGGAGGAGAAGTAAATCATATTTGTTCAGTACCACATCTATCGACATGCCATATTTGTCTGAATTACCAGGGTTGTTTTTTTCCCCTCCAAAAATAATTTATATTGAAAATGGGAGAACCTTTGAGATTTGCTGAGAACGTGACAACAGAGGTCACCTCTAGGGCTTCGTTTGGAGCAAAGTAGCCTTGCCCATCACTTAGGCCACTTAAGTCCTGACCTTCTTGTGGGAAGGAAAATGGAAGTTGGATTATGGAACAGAGGCAGAATTCAGAAGTAGCTCAGAAGTCCCATCCCCAAGGACGAAAGGGTTGGGGAAATGGTGAACTTAAAAGAAATGGTCAAATTGATATCTTAGAACTGGGGGCGGGAAACAGTAAGTACTTTCACAAAAGTACTGCTCTTTAGAAGGCCAGATCCTGAAGTTGAAACTCAAATCCTTTGGCCACCTAATGAGAAGGAAGGACTCACTGGAGAAGAGCCTCATGCTGGGAAAGATGGAGGGCAAGAGAAGAAGGGGACGACAGAGAACGAGGTGGCTGGATGGAGTCACTGAAGCAGTAGGCGTGAGCTTAAATGGACTCCAGAAGATGGTAGAGGACAGGAAGGCCTGGAGGAATGTTGTCCATGGCGTCACGATGGGTTGGACATGACTTCGCAGCTAACAACAACAACTTTCACAAAAGACCAGAAATCCCTTTTGGACTTTTTGATGAAAGCAGGAGAAAAAATGAATTAATGATTTATAGGTTTGCTGATTCGATAGGGTTGAAAACATGAAGAAGGGAATCATACAATACAAGTTTAAAGAGAGAAGAGGAATATTAAGTTTGTTTGTAACTGCTGTAAAAAAAGAGATAGAAAGTCGCTTCTTTATATATCTTTTTCTTTTTTTATCTCTGCTGTTCTCTGAACTTTTATCTTTTATTAGAGAGAGAGAGAGAGGAGAGATTTCAATCATGTTTGATTCTCAGAGACTGACTGAACAAGTCCCTGCAGTTTTCTTGGCAAAGTTTTGTCAGAAGTGGTTTGCCATTGCCTTCTTCCTAGGGTTGAGAGAAAGTGACTGGCCCAAGGTCACCCAGCTGGATTTCTGCCTAAGGGAGGACTCTGCCTTAACTGCTACAGCATACTTGCTCTCTATACCTGTATGTATATGTATACTGTATTTCCCTGAAAATAAGATCCAACCACAAAATAAATCCTAGCATGATTTTTTTTTCAGGATACTTGTGATATAAGCCCCACCCCAAAATTAAGCCCCAGTAAAGATCATCAGTCAGACGGATGCATTTAGTACCGTATTTCCCCAAATATAAGCCCTAACTGGAAAATAAACCCTAATGCGTCTTTTGGAACAAAAATTAATATACGACCCAGTCTTATTTTGGGGGAAACACAGTATGTATATGTATATGTATATGTATATGTATATGTATATGTATATGTATATGTATATGTATATGTATATGTATATGTATATGTATATGTATATGTATATGTATATGTATATGTATATGTATATGTATATGTATATGTACCCCTTCATGGATTACTGCCTTGTCGTGGCGAAGGGGCTTGCGTAATTCAATGAAGCTATGAGCTATGCCGTGAAGGGCCACCCAAGACGGAAAGGTCATAGCAGAGAGTTCTGACAAAACGTGATCCACTGGAGAAGGAAATGGCAACCCACTCCAGTATCTTTGCCATGAAAACCCTATGGACAGTACCAAAAGGCAAAACGATATGACGCTGGAAGATGAGCCCCTCAGGTCGGAAGGCGTCCAATATGCTACTGGGGAAGAGCAGAGGGCTAGTACAAGTAGCGCCAGAAAGAATGAAGCGACTGGGCCAAAGCCGAAAGGACGCTCAGCTGTGGATATGTCTGGTGGTGAAAGGAAAGTCCGATGCTGTAAAGATTCTTTCTCCATAGGAACCTGGAATGTAAGATCCATGAATCAAGGAAAGCTGGACGTGGTCAAACAAGAGATGACAAGACTAAACATCGACATCTTAGGTATCAGCGAACTAAAATGGACAGGAATGGGTGAATTTAATTCAGACGACCATCAGGTATACTACTGCGGGCAAGAATCCCTCAGAAGAAATGGAGTAGCCTTCATAGTCAATAAAAAAGTAGGAAAAGCAATACTGGGATACAACCCTCAAAATGACAGAATGATCTCAGTTCGAATCCAAGGCAAACCATTCAATATCACAGTAGTCCAAGTCTATGCCCCAACCACCAGTGCTGAAGAGGATGAAATTGACCGGTTCTATGAAGCCCTACAGCACCTTATAGAACTAACACCCAAAAATGATGTCCTTATCATCATGGGAGATTGGAATGCTAAAGTAGGAAGCCAAAAGATAACTGGAATAACAGGCAAGTTTGGCCTTGGAGTACAAAATGAAGCAGGGCACAGGCTGATAGAATTTTGTCAAGAGAATACGATGGTCATAGCAAACACTCTTTTCCAACAACCCAAGAGACGGCTTTACACATGGACATCACCAGACGGTCAACACAGAAATCAGATTGACTATATGCTCTGCAGCCAAAGATGGAGAAGCTCTATACAGTCAGTAAAAACAAGACCAGGAGCTGACTGTGGCTCAGACCATGAGCTTCTTGTTGCAAAGTTTAGGCTTAAATTAAAGAAAGTAGGGAAAAGCGCTAGGCCAGTCAGGTATGAATTAAATCATATCCCTGTTGAATATACAGTAGAGGTGACAAATAGATTTAAGGAATTAGATCTGATAGACAGAGTGCCTGAAGAACTATGGACAGAGGTTCGCAACATTGTACAACAGGTAGCAACCAAAACCATCCCAAAGAAAAAGAAATGCAAGAAAGCAAAATGGCTGTCTGAGGAAGCTTTGCAAATAGCTGAGGAAAGGAGGGAAGCGAAAGGCAAGGGAGAAAAAGAAAGATACGCCCAATTAAATGCAGAATTCCAAAGAATAGCTAGAAGAGATAAGAATGCCTTCTTAAATGAACAATGCAAAGAAATAGAAAAAAACAATAGAATAGGGAGGACCAGAGATCTTTTCAAGAAAATTGGAGAGATGAAGGGAACGTTTCATGCAAAAATGGGCATGATAAAGGACCAAAATGGCAGGGACCTAACAGAGGCAGAAGAGATTAAGAAGAGGTGGCAAAATTACACAGAAGAACTATACAAGAATGAGCTTAATGTCCCTGATAATCACAATGAGGTGGTCACTGAGCTCGAGCCAGACATCCTAGAATGTGAAGTGAAGTGGGCCTTAGAAAAGCTGAGCAACAACAAAGCTAGTGGAGGTGACAGTATTCCAGCTGAGCTATTCAAAATCTTAAAAGACGATGCAGTAAAAGTGCTTCACTCAATTTGCCAGCAAATTTGGAAAACTCAACAGTGGCCACAGGATTGGAAAAGATCAGTTTACATTCCAATTCCAAAGAAAGGCAGTGCCAAAGAATGTTCAAACTATCGCTCCATTGCACTCATTTCTCATGCTAGTAAAGTTATGCTTAAAATTCTACAAGCTAGACTCCAGCAGTATGTGGATCGAGAACTACCAGAAGTACAGGCAGGATTTCGAAGAGGCAGAGGAACTAGAGATCAAATTGCTAACATACGCTGGATCATGGAGAAAGCTAGAGAGTTCCAGAAAAACATCTACTTCTGCTTCATTGACTATGCTAAAGCCTTTGATTGTGTGGATCATAACAAACTCTGGCAAGTCCTTAAAGAGATGGGCATACCAGACCATCTTATTTGTCTCTTGAGAAACCTATATGCAGGCCAAGAAGCAACAGTGAGAACTGGACACGGAACCACTGATTGGTTCAAAATTGGGAAAGGAGTCCGGCAAGGCTGTATACTGTCGCCTTGCCTATTTAACTTATATGCAGAGCACATCATGAGAAAGGCAGGGCTAGATGAATCAAAAGTTGGAATTAAGATTGCCGGAAGAAACATCAACAACCTAAGATATGCAGATGATACCACTCTAATGGCAGAAAGTGAAGAGGAACTAAAGAGCCTCTTGTTGCGAGTGAAGAAGGAGAGTGCAAAACTTGGGTTGAAACTAAACATTAAGAAAACCAAGATCATGGCATCTGGCCCTCTCAATTCCTGGCAAATAGATGGGGAAGAAATGGAGGTAGTGACAGATTTTATTTTCCTGGGCTCCAAGATCACTGCAGATGGGGACTGTAGCCAAGAAATAAAAAGACGCTTGCTCCTGGGGAGGAAAGCCATGGCAAATCTAGACAGCAGACTAAAAAGCAGAGACATCACCCTGTCAACAAAAGTGCGTATAGTCAAGGCTATGGTCTTCCCAGTTGCAATGTATGGCAGTGAAAGCTGGACCATAAGAAAGGCTGAGCGCCAAAGAATTGAAGCCTTTGAACTATGGTGCTGGAGAAGACTCCTGCGAGTCCCTTGGACTGCAAGGCGATCAAACCGGTCAGTCCTAGAGGAGATCAACCCTGACTGCTCTTTAGAAGGCCAGATCCTGAAGCTAAAACTCAAATACTTTGGCCATCTAATGAGAAGGAAGGACTCACTGGAGAAGAGCCTAATGCTGGGAAAGATTGAGGGCAATAGAAGAAGGGGACGACAGAGAATGAGGTGGCTGGATGGAGTCACTGAAGCAGTAGGCGTGAGCTTAAATGGACTCCAGAAGATGGTAGAGGACAGGAAGGCCTGGAGGAACATTGTCCATAGGGTCGCGATGGGTCGGACACGACTTCGCAACTAACAAATGTATATGTATATGTATATGTATATGTATGTGTATGTGTATGTGTATGTGTATGTGTATGTATATGTATATGTATATGTATATGTATGTGTGCAAAGGAAGAGGAAGAAGACATTAGAGAATGAGGAAGAGATACTGCAACTTTAATTTTGGCAATAGAAAGCACCTTAAATGCCAGCACAGTTCCAAAGAGCCTCTGTTGTTTTAATTAAAATATCACTTGCGACATTTGTCAACTCAATGAAAAACATTTCCCACCAACAAGCAATACGGTGATCTAGCCATTAATGACAGCCTAAGCTTTCAACTTGCTAATCACATCCAGGGCTCCCTTGGTTACATTTTAATAGCAGACATCTCATGGAACAATTCCATAACATAAAGTTTGATTAAGGTGGCAATTAAAATGGAATTGATCTGATGCCTCCGCTTCTTGACATTATAAGGCTATGTAAAATTTGCATCTTTGTCTCTGCCGTCAAGACTCCAGCCTTTATCGGGAAAATATGTGAGAACAATAATCATTCTTCACCGAAATAAACCCTTAATATGGAGCACAAGTGTGTGTGTGTGTGTGTGTCAGGGGGGGGGACTGGGCAAGCACAGAGAAGTACCTGGGAATGTGGTTATTTCATTTTCCACAGAAGAGTGCCTTTTACATTAGTGTTTGCTATTAGCCTATTTCATGTCACTCCATCATGCTGCCTTTCAGTCAACACCTTACATTTGTCAGAGCAGATGGAAAGTTAGTTTAAATTAATTGAGAGCATGCTGTGCACAGCTTGGGGTACCCAGAACATGCAAAGAAAAATGGCGGAGGCATCGTTCTCTTTTTCCCAGCTACCTATAAATTCAAGACGAAGAACCTCTTTAAAAAGCGACGGGGGGAATGATCTCTCGCTCGCAACCATTGGCTTTCTTTTTGACTTTTTTTTTAAAATAAAAAATACATAACTCTGATTTTGACAAGAGGTGGCAGTCATGATTAAATTGGTTGGATGCACATCATTTGAAAAGATGAGGAGTCTTAATAGGAAAACACACCATTTACTGCTCTGCTTGGGAGGCTTGCCCGAGACTCGCTTGTCCTTCGCCGTAGTTCAGCTATTCGCCAAAGAATTTGATGGCCAATTTATTTTCTCCTATTTCGTTGAGAGGAGAAGGCTAAACCCCAAACAAAAATGAATGTGTCACTCATAACCTCTTGCTCTTCACAGCCATTCATGCTACATAACCTTTTGGGTCCTCGTTCCATGCAAAGTCTTCACATTCAATCGCCCAGGGATCAGTTGAGTGAATGTTGCCTATTGCTCAGGATTTATTTATTTTTTTGAGATTCGTAAGTCTATTTTCCTTAATCCTTTTACAACCTCTATACATTCAAAGAAAGATTACTATTTTCAGTTCTGGGTTGGGGTTCCAGTCAAACCCTATAACGGATGGTCCAAAAAGTTCATAACCTAAGAGAACAATTTGGTGAGATGTGCCAGAATGCCATTAAAAAGGATCCTGGGACTATACAGTATATATACAGTATGTAGGTAGGGGTGTGTGTGTGTGTGTGTGTGTGTGTGTGTGTGCATATACACTTAATAACTTTAAAAATATGAATCCCAGGCATATTTACTTAAAATATAAAATCTCCTTCACACCAGGATGGGTAAAAAACAATAGTTTATTGCTAAAAGATCATAATAAACAATAAAAAGTAACTGTTTAAAGCATATCTACCTAATCTAAGCTTTCGCTGGTCCTCTGCCAGCGTCATCAGAGAAAGCATTGAAGGTTTGAAAAACCATTGGTAAGCCTGTTTGGTTCCACGCTCTGCTCATTGGCCGTGTGGTGGACCTTGCTCTAGCCAGTCGTGATTGTTCTGACTGTCTCGCATCACTTCCCTTGCAATCCGGTCTTACTGTCCCTTTTTTTTAACTTTCTCCTCTCTATTTGTTTTGGTCTGACTACCTTAACTGATCTTGTTTTCTTTTGTTGTTCCTCATCCAATGTCATAGCTGTTGGTATTTGTATTTCCTTATTCTCTGTGTCCTCCTTCTCTACCCTCCTTGCCTGTGATTGGCCATTCTGTGCTATGCCTGGGTTTCCCTCTTGACTCTCTTCCGTGATTTCTGCAAACAGCTCCGGGCCCCGATTCACTTGCACGTATGACTTTCTTTCAGTGCTTATCCACTGATCTTTATCTGATCCCTGGACTAGCCACCCCAATGTTTTTTGCTTATTTATATGCCACCCTTGCTTTCTGCTATCTGATTTAGATGCTCTTGCTATATTTGGACGATCTTTGTGTGTTGGTGTGTATGTGTGTTGTGGCGCTCTCTTTCCTTGGTTCACTCATGTCTGTTCAATTGGGGTTGTTTTCAGATCATTCCTTGTCTTCTCGGCTAGTTGTTGCATGATCGGTATCTTCTTTTTTCTTATGAGTCACGTTATCCTCTGTTTGCTGTATTTCTTTCAATGGGTCACGCGTTCGCTGGTTATTTTTGTTGCCTTGGGATGGTCGCTTTCATCTGTTCATTGTGCCTGTCCGTCCATCCATTCCTGTTAAGCTCCTGTCTTCCGGGTGCTTGCAAGGGAAGTGATGCGAGACACTCAGAACAATCACGATTGGCTAGAGCAAGGTCCATCACACAGCCAATGAGCAGAGCGTGGAACCAAAGGTAAAGGTTCCCCCGCACATACGTGCTAGTCATTTCCAACTCTAGGGGCCGGTGCTCATCTCCATTTCAAAGCCGAAGAGCCAGCGCTTGTCCGAGGACGTCTCCGTGGTCATGTGGCCGGCATGACTAGACGGAGTAACAGGCACTCACTCTGTTACACAGCACTTGGGATTTGACCCGCCAAACTGCCGACCTTCTGATCGACAAGCTCAGCGTCCTAACCCACTGAGCCACCGAGTCCCATATATATATGTGTGTGTGTGTGTGTGTGTGTGTGTGTGTGTATAAGTGTATATATGTGTGTGTGTGTGTGTATATATATATATATATATATATATATATATGTATATGTATATGTATATGTATATGTATGTATATGTATATGTATATATGTTTTCTTGCAGATGTTTCATGACCCAATTAGGTAACATCATGAGTGGTAGGGTTGATTACGTTAGCTAGTTGGGTAATGAAACATCTTCAAGAAAACAACAGAGCTAGATAGTTCAATCCTGAGCTAAAGATATTTTCTTCAAAATGTTTGTTTGATTATGTGCCATCAAGTCATGTTGACTCTTATCAATCATATACATACAGACCTTTTTGTTGATGATCTGTCTCCAATCTCATCCTTCAGGTCTTCCAAAGTTGCTCCTTCTATAATTGAGTTCATCCACCTTACTGCTAGTTTTCTCTTTGTCTTTTCTTGTTACATAGACCGATTCCATCACACACTTGTCTGGCACATATAGATATATTAATAGCTATTTAATGTTTATCAAAGTTTATCTTATGATATAGCTGTAGGGCACAAGAGGCGGGTAATACATCACAGAGCTGAATAACTTGATATACTTTTCGGTATGTGAGCACATACATTATGCAAATCAAATTGAATCTTGGAATCAAATTGGTTGGATGACTCAAGCGGTACTGCAAATTTGACTCAAATCAAATTGACACTCTGAAGCAAATTGCAAGTTCAGATTGGATCCTGGCTTTTTTTGCAGAAGCCTAATAAATTACATGGTGAATGAGTGGCATCAAGGTGTAAAGATATATGCCCAACAATAGACTTACCACCCAGGTAGTTACCTTAATAAATTTGGCAGATTCACAAGCTCCCTTCCCTTGAATGACTTATGTTGATCTCAGTTCACCAATCCATAAATCTCAACGTCAAAAATGGCTAACAACCAGTTAGCATTATAATGCAGTTTCTTTTTAATTGAAAGTAAATGTTTTTTTTTTCATGTTTGAAACTCAACGAAAGAAGGGTTAATCCTTACAATCATAGATGACATAAGATGCTATAACTTTCTTTTGTTGAAGTTCACTTGAGATTATATACGACATGTTTAAATTGAGAAAGGAGTTTTCTATCATTGACTGCTGCTTTCTTCTTTACTGCCTGAGACCTCCAAGGTCTCCTCCAACATAATAATAATGATGATGATGATGATGATGATGATGATGTGATGATATCTGTAATACCATCAAACATCCACATCTGCCTATCCCAGTAAGGACTCGATAGGTAGACAAAAATGCCAAATCCAGTCTGAACATCTGGCTGACTGTGCGATTATTATTATTATTATTATTATTATTATTATTATTATTATTATTATTATTATTATTATTATTATTATTATTATTAATAATAATAACAACAACTCCTTTCCATACAATGAATTTAATATTGGAGGTTCATTGGAAGGGAATCTAAATCAGCACTTCCCTTACAGTACCAAAATTTGGTGCTCTTCCCAACTTTGAATACCTTCTGCCAGTTGATGAAAACTAAGCTTTGAAGAACAGCTTTAAAAGGATTGATGAGCCTCTGGAGTTAATACATTTTGATAAAGTTGCCAAAGACAAAAGAAGATTTATTTGATTGGCAGCTTCGTGCTATGTTATTCTAGTATATTTATTTCACCATTTCAGTTGTGTTTCTGCACACACGAATCAACCACCTCCTTCTCTAGTCAGCAACAGCAATTCTTTTAAGGAGAGGGAAGAGCCTTTCTTTGCCTTGAGGTGGTCCTTGGTGGTTTCTGAGCTTGATTGCAGACATTTCATGGCCCAAACCAGGCAACGCATCAGTGCTGGTTGTTACCTAGTTTGGGTCATGAAACCTCTGCAAGACAACAACCAAGAGACTACCAACGACCCCTCATTTCAACCCTAAACTACAGATATTCCCCTTTATTTCCTCTGATTGGGCAAATGAATAAAAACTGAACTTGAAGTGCTGCCATCTCTGTGGAAGGAGAAATGATGGGGAAAGTCCTAATATTCCACACAACTGGCTTCCAAACAAATAGTTCTTAGCTCAAACAGATGTTTACAAGACATCAAGTCCATCATGAAGATCAGGTAATTTCACAGGGTTTGGCTCTTGTCAATCAGCAAACAGAAATGGATATACTTAGGCTCTTCACTGTCTGCCTGACAGATATTTATGTCTTTGGAACTGCAGCAGGCAGGTTTTCTGACTGTCAGGTTTGATTTAGCATTTTTAAACCCTTGTTTCAGAAGTTCAGAAGGAGGCGGAATGGCCCCCACAATGGTAACACAGACACACACATCCAAATCATGTTAGAAAGATTGCTTCGTGGCCATTTCATTTCCAAGAAATGCACTCAGATAGTCTTCCAAATACTAACAAAGCGTTAAGAAGGTAGACTCCTGATAGACATTTCCATGCATCTTCTAGCTGTAACTGAAAGAGGAAAGTGGCATGTCATGTCCCACATTTAATTCTACCCTCACCATAACATAAGGAATACCATGGCATAAGGAATACAGGAAGATGGACATTATTAAGTACAGAATAACAGAGTTGGAAAGGTTGTTAGAGGTCTTCTAGTCCAACCCACCTACTCAAGCAGGAGACCCTATACCATTTCAGACAAATGGTTGTCCAATCTCTTCTTAAAAACCTCCAGTGATGGAGCATCCATAATTACTGGAGGCAAACTCGTTCCACTGGTTAATTGTTTTAACTGTCAGGAAATTTCTCTTTAGTTCTAAGTTGCTTCTCTCCTTGACTAGTTTCCATCTGTTGCTTCTTGTCCTGCTTTCAGGTGCTTTGGAGAATAGCTTGACCCCTTCTTCTTTGTGGCAGCCCCTGAGATACTGGAAGGCTGCTATCATGTCACCTCTACTTCCTCTAGACATACCCAATTGCTGGAACCATTCTTCATATGTTTTAGCCTTCAGTCCCCTAATCATCTTTGTTGCTCTTTTCTGCACTCTTTCCAGAGTCTCAATATCTTTTTTCTATTGTGGTGACCAGAACTGGATGCAGTATTCCAAGTGTGGCCTTACCAAGGCATTGTAAACTGGTATTAACACTTCACATGATCTTGATTCTATTGTTCTGTTAATGCAGCCCAGGACTGTGTTGGCTTTTTTGGCAGATGAAGATGTTGATACAGTTGGTACAGACTAAAATATCAAGATAGACAATCAGACCATTTCCAGGTCTAGTACTTTGGGATAGATTTGTCTGTAATTTCACTGATCTCACTTCTGAACGAATTTGCTTTTTTTTTCTCTTCTTTTTTCTTTCTTTTTTCTTTTTTTTTTGGTCCACACCAAAACCTAGATGCATATTTCAGAATGCATTTTCTCACAAAAGAGGCACATTAACTCGATTTAATATATATTGATTATTTTTTTTCAAACGACAAGAATTGAATCAGGCGATGGAGGATGTGTGAAAACTGCTGTATAATTAAGTTTGAATCCACACATTAGCTGGGAAGGTGTCGAATGGGTCATTTCATCTCTGAATTCACAAATGTCACACTCTTGAAGTGTTTCTATTTATAGAAAGGAGGTGAAAGAAGCTGGGAGGGAAACAATTCACACATTTGCATTCCTGGAGACCAGCACTTTGTGGGAGAGTGATCCAGCTGTCCCAATGGAAGAATCTCGATGAGTGCAGATTTCATAAATGCATTTTGGGTCTTTGCCATTGTCTGGTTTAATGGGTGGAACCTTCAGCCTGGAATGTTGTCTTCTGTTGAAATCAAAGGGAGATCCTGGTTCAAAGAAGTTCAAAGTATTTTGTAGCCCTGGAGTCCATACAGAGCCTTTGGAACAAGAGGAATTAATTGTTTTTTTTTCCTTTTAGAAGAACATTAATAACAGAATTACAGAGCCAGAAGGGAGGTCTTCTAGTTCAACTCCTTGCTCAAACGGTTGTCCAGTCTCAAAATCTTGCAGTGTTAGAGCGCTTACAACTTCTGAAGGCAAGCCATTCCACTGGTAAATTGTTCTGTCAGGAAATTTCTCCTTAGTTCTAGGTTGCTTCTCTCCTTGATTAATTTCCATCCCTTGCTTCTTGTCCTGCCTTGAGGTGCTTTGGAGAATAGCTTGACTCTCTCTTCTTTGTAGTAGCTCCATAGATATTGGAACACTGCTATCATCTCACCCCTAGTCCTTCTTTTCATTAGGCTGGACAATTTCTGCAACCATTCTTTGTATGTTTTAGCCTCCAGTCCCCTAATCATCTTTGTTGCTCTTCTCTGCACTCTTTCTAGAACCTCAACATATTTCATATTCAGAAGAATATTCAGAAGGATCAAAAGACTAGAGACTGTTGTCCTGCATTAAGCATCAAAGACTAATTGTTGGAAAATCTAAGTCCTAAGTATTCTGAACAAACTTAAAAACAGTGCTTAGAATATATCTATATATCTATATCTATATCTATATCTATATCTATATCTATCTCTATCTATCTATCTATCTATCTATCTATCTATCTATCTATCTATCTATCTATCTATCTATCTATATCTATATCCATATCTATATCTATCTATATCTATCTATATCTATATCTATCTATATCTGTTTATCTATCTATCTATCTATCTATCTGTGTCTATATATATGTGTATATATGTGTGTTTGTGTGTGTGTATGTGTGTGTGTGTGTGTGTATAAGGATTTTTCAAGGAAAGATTATTCTAATTAGAAATCATAGTTTTCACCAGTCCTTTTCCATTGGACACTTTAATGCACATTTTTCTTCTAATATACACCAGAGATGGAGAAGGTCTTTCTAATCACCAAAATTACCCAGATTCTGCATATTTTTCAGCTTTTGAGATTTCATCATTTTGAGAAGGAACATTGGAGCATTTGTCTTTATTTATAATATCATTCATTTTATTATAGCTACCCAGATTCCGTTAGAACATCTGCCTATAATAAATGTAATGAAATAACAAATAAAAAGAATCAAAGTCTCTAGGCTAACCACCAAGATTCTGATGCAGGGGAAATTCAGTAAAGAAAATAGCACCTTCCAAAATTGTATTATCATAGAAGAGGCTGAAAAATCACAAAAATCCAGTACAAATTATTATGACACTTTCCAATAGCTTCAGCACTTCAAATACAGAAGAAGAAAAAGCAAAATATTGACCCCATGCAATGAGTATCAAGCGAAGATACCTTTTGCCCTTATCTTATCTATTTTTCCCCCAAACTCCCCATCTCCTTTCAAACTGTTCTGATGAAGTTCTTCAAAGGCGCTCAGAAAGTTCACAAATAATTTGAGGCTCATAGAGAAACTTGGAATAGGAAAAAAATTAACTTCCCACCTCCTAGTGTTACTTGAAGATTAATTTGCCTAAAATCTTAATTAGCAGGCGCTCCAGAAGCTCTGAACCTCAAGTAAGAAAGCGAAGAACAAAATAAATGTATGTCTTGAAGGGGGGGGAAAGGATAATGCTGGCAAATATATGCATAGATCTGTAAAAGAATGGGTTCAGAGGAACATTTTGGAAACGTTTTGATTAAATCTATGAAGAAAATATTTCTAAATGGATTTCTAAGAAGACTCTGGGGCAAAATGCTTTTCCCCTTGCCATTACACCAGTATCTAACCACTAGAGAGACTCTGTTTTCAACTGCAAAAGTACTCAAAGTTGACTTGCTATTATTATTTTGCTAACTTAAGGGACTGTAAGGTTGTCTTTCCAAAGAGATATCCCAACCCTTGGCTTATCCCATAGGAATTAATCTATTATGGTGATTGGCTGCTGAATTTTGTGTGGGTCTAGCCCACCAAAAAAATGTCCTTCCTATTAATAATAGTAATGCTTCTATTCACAGTTGCAGCTTTTTCCCTATCAGGATTAGTGAAGTAGAGAGGAACTCAGAGGTGTGCATTCTTAGAACAAGGTACTAAAGTCTGAGTAGGTAAAACAGATGGGTAAACTTTGGAGGCAAGGCATATCAAAAGCAGCAAAGTTTAGATTCTTGAAGTCAGTGGTTTTCCCTTTGATGTTCTATAGAAGCAAAATGGTCTTTGAAAAGGCAATAGAAAGCATATTGACGCTTTTGAAACTCTGTTTTGGAGGAGACTCCTGAGAACCAACAAACAGATTGTAGAACAAATCAATCCACAGGTGTTACCTGAGGCAAAAACGAACAGGTTCAAATTGTCATTCTTTGGACATATTATGAAAATATCTAACTCTCTGGTAAAGGTAAAGGTAAAGGTTCCCCCGCACATGTGTGCTAGTTGTTTCTGACTCTAGGGGCCGGTGCACATCTCCGTTTCAAAGCCGAAGAGCTTGTCCGAGGACATCTCCGTGGTCATGTGGCCGGCATGACTAGACGCCAAAGGCGCACGGAACGCTGTTACCTTCCCACCATAGCGGTCCCTATTTTCTACTTGCATTTTTACGTGCTTTCGAACTGCTAGGTTGGCAGAAGCTGGGACGGGTAACAGGCGCTCACTCTGTTACATGGCACTCGGGATTTGACCTGCCAAACTCCCAGCCTTCTGATCGACAAGCTCAGCGTCCTAACCCACTGAGCCACCGCATCTGGAGAAAGGTCAAAAGCTGGGAAAAGATAGGAGATGGAGAGGAGGAGGAGAGGACAAACAGGACCAGGGTGGATGGACTCAGTTATGGTGGCAATGGTCCCCCACTGAAACACCTGAAGGATTAGACTGGAGAGGTAACTTTTTGGAGAAAAGCTATCTACGCAATCGCTAAGAGTCAAGCTTGAACTGATGGCACTTCCTCAGTCGATTAAAATCAAAGGACTAAAAGGATGAAGGTGTCTGAGACATAAACCAGAAAAGCACATTGTTCTGCTCCAGATAAAAAATCTCTAAGCAAAAAAAAAATCCTGCTTAAAAAAACCCAAAGATTTGATGAACAAAGTTGGGAAGAAAATCTTCAAAACTACATAGCAGTTTAGAGTGAAATACACTGAACATAGGTTAAACATAAATTATGGAAGGATAATTAAAAGGAAACATTTCTGTTTGTGGCAGATAAATATGTTCATGACAGTAGCTGTGGTGGGGGAGAAGAAATATCAAGTAACTTCAAAGTAAATATATTTATTTTTAAATAGCTTCATTCCATAAATAAGACAGTGGAATGTGCAAGAAAGTGAGCCCTCAGCCAAATGGAAAATGCGCAAACTAGAATAAACAAGAGTGTAATGCAAATAATCTCTTAAAGAGCAGTGTTTCTTAAAGTGTGGTCCTAGAATCCCCCAAGAACCTCTTGGTGGTCTACAAAATCAAAATTGCCAATCTATGGTGAAAAATAATCCATAATGATAACAATCCCATCAAACAATTGTTTTGGGGTCCTCTATAATTTCTAAAAGTGGGAAGGGGTCCTGAGAGAAAAAAAATTAAGGAACACTGCTATAGAGGTATCTCCAAGGGTGGCATCATTGTGCAAAGAAGGAGAAACGAACATCTCCAGATGTTTCACGCAATGTTTTTGATTATCATTCCAGCTACAGCAGTAATTAAATCAATGCCTTATTCACTGAATTTTAACACAGCTGCCCAACTGTAAACTGTTTTGATGCCTTGAATTGGATTTTTTTAAAAAGTAGGGTTCTATCTAAGATTAAATAAATTGATGGTCCATTGGCAGTTTGCCATGGTCAACTCTTTTTTCTCCTTAATCCAATCCTATAAATGAGTATGTAGCAATGAGGGATAGGTTTATGTTCCTTTATGAGCAACGTACTTCTAGTCTTTCTGAATATGATTCATATTCTTAAAGAGCTACAGCTTTCTTTACACAATGAACCAGCAATAGTGGTGACAAAATGTCAAAGGGAAATAGCTATTTTTCATTTTTGCTTTGCACTACCTTTCAAAAAGAAATTACAACAGTTAGCCTACAACATACGCAGAAAAGCTTTTTAAGGAAAACCTGTATATTGGGGAGGAGAACATGTATCCTGTGGAGCAATGCAAGAATTTGGTGATTTAACAGAAATGATACTGTTGTTTGTTGCTACTATTATTACCGTATTCGCACTGAATAGTTTGCACAGGAGTCCTCTTGAAGGATCACCTTTTGAGAATTTGGTTAAAGAATGTTGCATTTGATTGCAAATGCTGTGTATAGATAGTCCATTCAGTGACTCTTCCAAGTTACAATATCATTGGAAAGAGTGATTTATGACTGTTTCTCACATTTACTAGCATCGCAGAATCCCCATGGCCAAATTGATCAAAATTCGGACGCTTGGCAACTGACTCATATTTATGATGGTCACAGCGTCCCAGGTGATCACCTGACCAACTTTTGCGACCTTCTGACAAGCGATGGGGGAAGCCAGACTCATTCAATGACCAAGTTCCTAATTTACCAGCTGCGGTGATTCAGTTAACAAATGTGGCAAGAAAAGCCATAAAACGGGGGGGGGGGGGGAAATACACTTAACAAACTTTCCACTTAAGCAGCATAAATGTTGGGCTCAATTGTCAAGGACTCTCTGCACTTCTCAGATCCAAAAAATAAATTTTGGAAAGAATGAAAGCAAGGTCAGACCATTCTAAATGCATTGGGGGGGGGAGGGTCCTACCATGAAAATTGGCATGAATGTGCATTAAAGCTGACAAAAATCTCAACCATATGCCAGCCTGACATGCCTTCGATTGCCAAATTCAGCATGAAAACAGTCCCTCCACTGATAGTAACAGAATTAAGAGGAACACTCTCCTTGCCGTGTGCTGGATGGTAAGATTGTCTTCCTACTGTGCTGTGAACTTTCTCGTTACAATAAGGGTAGGGACAGGACATCTAATTCATATCAATTTCTGATTAGTGGAAAAAGAATTTAATCAGCAGTGACATTTTGATCAAGCGTGGGGAAAATATTAATGCTACAGAAAGAAATTCAGGGCAAACATTATAATGAAACACTGAGGTGCGAGAAAAATTAGGAATACTTTTTGAAGTAACCATGGCCAGTTTGGACACTGACCCCAAGGTGGACTTTGGCTCCAAGGATTCTCAACAACAGCTGTTATGTCTGAACCGTAACAGCTGTTTCAAAGGATAAACCAAATGTATGTCTCCACCCAAAGTGTGGCAATAAAATTCGCCACCAGCTTAGGGTTATTGATTTATTTTCACTGAAATCCTCTTACTGAGTTTGTCTCCTCTGTTTAAAATTAAATTGAACGGAGGTCTATACATTATAAATTGCCCAGAGTTGCAAGTGATTGAGGCGGTTGACCAAGATTGTTAAACAAATAAATAAGTATCCATCAAAAGACTGGTTGCGGTGAAAAGTCATTTTCTTGAGCAAAGAATCGGTATGGAAGGAAGATCAACCATCGTACAATCCTTGCCGATATTCCCTGGGCTGCTAGGAACGATGTATCAACCTAAGGGCAAACAATTAAACTCTAAATTTTTTTTGACAAGTGAGGATGCATGCAGGAAATTGTAAATATAAGTGTGTATAGTCAAGGCTATGGTCTTCCCAGTTGCAATGTATGGCAGTGAAAGCTGGACCATACGAAAGGCTGAGCGCCAAAGAATTGAAGCCTTTGAACTATGGTGCTGGAGAAGACTCCTGCGAGTCCCTTGGACTGCAAGGCGATCAAACCGGTCAGTCCTAGAGGAGATCAACCCTGACTGCTCTTTAAAAGGCCAGATCCTGAAGCTAAAACTCAAATACTTTGGCCACCTGATGAGAAGGAAGGACTCACTGGAGAAGAGCCTAATGCTGGGAAAGATCGAGGGCAATAGAAGAAGGGGACGACAGAGAATGAGGTGGCTGGATGGGGTCACTGAAGCAGGAGGCGTGAGCTTAAATGGACTCCAGAACATGGTAGAGGACAGGAAGGCCTGGAGGAACGTTGTCCATGGGGTTGCGATGGGTCGGACACGACTTCGCAACTAACAACAACAACATAACAAAGAATTGACTGCCTAGCCATTCATTTACAATTTACAATTGTTTTAAAGAACATCGTGCTTCTTGTCCTGCCTTCAGGGGCTTTGGCAAATAGATCGATCCCCTCTTCTTTGTGGCATCCCCTTTGATATTGGAACCATATCATGTCCCCATCAGTCCTTCTCTTTGTCAGACTAACATTCCCAGTTCCCCACAACCATAGTTCATATATTTTAGTCTCCAGTTCCCTAACTGAATTTGAAAAGTTGAGAAAGGGCAGAATTAGCTAACTCTACCATAGGTCATTTGTTGTAGACCATCTGCACAGTCTTTCAAAGACTAAAGGAACAATGGTGACACACCTTTGGCTGATGAACTTTCTTTCAATCATCCCCAAAGCTGTTTACTTTAAGTCCAGGACAACAAGCTAAGTTTGACTTTACAACTTCCATTCCTTAGGTATAAATCATAGGACTACCACCCGGCTTTTTATAATTTCAATCAAGATACGGCAATTTCAAGAGTTTCAGGGCTCCTCTTGGTGCATGAGCACCCTTAGAGGGAGTGGGCGAATGTGCCATCTGCAGATAGGGCAAGTGAGAGCATTGTGGTGGTAAATTGAAAACTACCTGTACTTATAGGTTTGGGGATTAAAACAGGTTAAAAAGGATGGACAGGGGTATTAAAAAATAAGAGGGAGGAGAGAAAGAGGGAGGGAGGGAGGAAAAATAAGATGAGCCTCAGAGCAAAATTAAGTCATCTAACTAAGCCATGATTTTGCTTGGACCTTTTACCATAAGCCGTGCAATTCTGCTAAGCACTGATTAATTTATTTTGAACAAAAATATTTTCACATTGGCATCAAATTCCCTAAAGGTTAATATTTCCAGTGATTTTTCTCTATCGCACATAAAAAAAAAAAACAACTCAAGAGCATTTGAACTGAAGGCTACTCTGAATCTGCATATTGATTAGCCCCTGAAGTTTCCACTGTTAAATATTCATCCATTCTTAAAGGGAGATTTGCTGCCAATTTCTTTCAGGCTAAACTGGGATACTGGGGCAGGACGGTGGTGACTCTGTCATGCTATGGAAGCAGTGCAAATCCATGTTTAATTTGCAAATTAACTTCTCTTTTGTAGACATGATTTCAAACACAAATGTTTTCATTAACTGCTGTCTTATGAAGGCGAAATATAGTATCTTTTTTAACAAATTTGACCTGTGCTGAAAATTAAATGAAAAGGGGAAGGGACTGCTGATGAAGTTTCTTTGCCCAAAAGTCACACAGTCCCTTTTCTGAAACAAAACAAAAGTCAACTGAAGAGAATATTTGTAGCTCGGGATTGAAATGATGAGTCCTTGGTGATCTCTGAGCTTGGCTGTTTTCTTGAAGACCTTTCATGACCCAACCAGGTAACGTCATCACGGCTAGAAGAGTGTGGAGTTTTCTGTTTATATACAAATGGCTTCTCCTGTCAGGATTGGTGGGAGTTTTGTTTTCTTCTTGGTGATTCCTTGATTAAGCTGTTGTTTACTGTTACTTTGTTTGTCTGAGCTGGTAGTTGGCAGAGAGCAAAACCTACTCCTGTCTAGCCCTGATGATGTTACCTAGTTGGGTAATGAAATAATTGCAAGAAAACTCAGAGCACACCAAGGACCCACAAAACAAAAAGCATAGGGATTACTTGTAAAGCTTTTATTCACAAGACAAGTGTTTGGAGTACAAATGTACGGTAGACAGATTTAAGGGATGCAGAAGAAAAGCTGGTCCAGGAAATGCAAGGTTTTAATTTTATTATGGTGATTTTCACGGGATAGTTACAAACACCACGGAGCCACACTTTTTTGTTCATTCAGCTCGGTCCATTTCTGCCCATTTTCCTCCATTTTCTTAAATGGCGAATTGCATTGATTTTTCAAGCAAAGTACCTTTGCTGTTTTAGCTGACTGGTTAATTAATTGATGAATTAATTACAGGAGAAAAAAAGAGCAAACACAGTTTTATAGAATCAATAAATGCCACAGGTGGTTCGCACACCACCAGAAAATGTACTTTTTTTCATTGTGCCATGCCAAATACTTGTTATCCGGAATTAGAAGCCCCACGGATCGGCTTTCCCCGTGTCTCCTGATATGCAGGCTGGACATTCTAGGTGCTGAAGTGGAAGGCATCTATCTGGGGGACATCAGATGGTGGAAGGTCACCTGGTAGGTGAAGCCAGAGGAGGCCCAGGAAGGCTGCTCCAGCAGAAACCTCTTGGATGGAAAAGCAAATAATCATTTGACCCAAATCTGAATATTAACATATTTAAAGGTATTCCTCTGAGTCCAGACTCTATAACAGATTTGGGAGGAGGAGGAAGAGGCAGAAGAAGAAGAAAGGGAAATACTTCTATTTTCCAAATACTACTTTATGGCTTAAAACAAATTGGAGATCTCCGGCAATCTTTATGAATCTAGGGCTTTGGATATGCTTACGCAAACTTCTGCAAGCTTGCAGGCCTTCTGAAGCTTATCAGAACCAAACAGAGCAAGCCCGAAGCATTTTGAAATGAATTGTAATGCTTATGTGTAGTACATGGACCACCCTTTGCCATGTTAACTGAGCTCATAATATATCATGTGGCCTAATTATTTTTTGTTCCTCCTGTAATCTTATGCAACAGATTTTATAATCAAATCGTATCGGTGAATTTGGCCAGAAAGAATACACAAAGCCCTTGACATATTATCACAACATAAGTGAAGGGATTTTTTTTTCATGTAAAAAAGCTAAATAATGTTAATTTCTGGAAGCCGATCCAACCTTGACACCCAACAGTTTCTGCACTGCAGGCAACACATTAGTTAGTCCGGCAAAGAACTTGGTTTGGAGAAGGACTTGGCAACTATTACTCAGAAGCTCAGCTGGAAGCTTTGAAACTGATGTTTCCCTTGATGTGGTAAGCCACAGGAGTCTCAGGATTGCTGTAAACTCTGAAACATGCTTAATGCAATAATTTTTAAAAACCTTGCACCTCACTTTCCTTCCTTCTGAAAAACTCTAGATTAATTTGGGTGGCGTGAGGGATAGATTGGATTAAAAAAAGAAAAGAACAACCTTTAAAGGTGAGCTAACTTTACAAACTAAGGTCCTGAAAGGAAGCCCACAAAGGCAAATCAGAAAAGGTCGGTGACCTTGCCATTGCCAAGTTCTTGGCAATATTATCAGAATATTAATAGGCAAATACATTAGTATGGATGATCTAAGAGGCCATGGAAAGGGTCTCTTCTTCTTGAATTAACAGAATAACCAAGTTGGAAGGAACCTTGGAAGTCTTCTAGTCCAAATTAGAAGCTCAAGTCCAACCTTCTAACTCAAACAAGGAACCCTATACCTTTCTGGACAAATGGCTCTCGAGTCTCTTCTTGAAAAACCTCCAATGATGGAGCTTCCACAACTTCTGGAGGCAGGTTGTTCCACTGATTAATTGTTCCCACTGTCAGGGAAATTTCTCCTTAGTTCTATGTTGCTTCTCTCCTTGATTAGTTTCCATCCATTGCTTCTTGTCCTGCTTCCAGATGCTTTGGAGAATAGATTGACCCCCTCTTCTTTGTAGCATCCCTTTAGATATTGGAAGCATATCCCCATCAGTCATTCTCTTTGTTAGACTAACATACCCAGTTCCCCACAACCATTCTTCATATGTTTTAGTCTCCAGGCCCCTAACTGAATTTGAAAAGTTTAGACTTAGCTAATTCTACTATAGCCATTTGTTCTAGACTATCTGCAAGGTCTTTCAGAGACTAAAAGAACAACAGTGACACATCTCTGGCTGATGAACTTTCTTTCAATCACACCCAAAGCTATTTACTTTACAAGTCCAGGACACAACTTCCATTCCTTAGGTATAAATCATAGGACTACCAACCAGCATTTTATAACTTCCTCTGCAACTTAATCAACACACCCGATTCTGTACTTTACAAGTATGTCTTTCCCCAATACTTGTTATGAATGCTCCATAGCCGATGCCAACATTCCAGCAATCAGTTCCCCATTAAAATTCACCCAAGTTCCCAGGCTGCATCTAATGAAGATTCAGAGTGGAAGAAACCTGAATATGTTTTATGATATCTAAATAAATTGGCTGATGCTTAGCTCTAGCAAAATGGAATCTCTATCTGTGACAAATTAATTAACACACAGCAAGCTTTTGCATTCCACAGGGAACATGTCTGTCCTTTGTCTGCACTAGAAGAGCATGCAAACTGAATGAGCATTACGGAGGTACTCTCAGAGAAAATGTATCATTTGCCCCCTGCCAAAAGTGCCTCCATGCTATCGCTGGAGGATGCCAGATGTTTCAAGATATATGGGTGTGTTCTCCTGAAACTCCCAGACATGCCATCATGCTGCTAATATATTTCCTCCCAAGTTTGCAGTGGTATTTCAAACATAGTAATTCTCATGATAAAGAGGAGCACTTGACAATAGCAATATGTTTAAAGTTAGGCAGAGATGCTTGATTGTGATGTCTTTTAACTTCTCAGCCACAAGGTGAACGAGACTTTTGTTATTTACTTGTGTTTACATCGTCCAGATGTCCCAATCTGCATTGTGCATTGCCTTTGGGAAGCTCAGAAAGACATACACAGAATCACAGGGCTGGACGGGACCTCGGAGGACTTCTAGTCCAACCCCCCAGGAGCCCAAGGCAGTCCTTATTCCATCATGGACAAATGGCTGTCCAATCTTTTCTTGACAAACCTCCAATGATGTAGCACCCACAATTCCAGAAGGCAAGCTGTTCTATTGATTATTCGTTCTTACTGTCAGAAAATTCCTTCTTATTTCCAGATTGGATCTCCCTCAGAGCCTTGGTGGAGCAGTGGGCTAATGCCTCCTTAAGTAACACCAGCTGCCTGCAATTAGTGCAGGTTCGAGTCCCACCAGGCTCAAGGTTGACTCAGCCTTCCATCCTTCCGAGGTAAGTAAAAGGAGGACCCAGATTGTTGGGGGCAATTAAGCTGACTTTGTAATAATGCCGCTTGGGAGGGGTGTGAAAGCCCTAATAAGCAGGCATATACATAGAATGAAGGCTATTGCTAAGCTTGTAAGCCGCCCTGAGTCTTCGGAGAAGGGCGGGATATAAATGGAATTTAAAAAAAACAAACTTCCATCCATTCTCCTGCTTCTTGTTCTGCTCTCAGGTACTTTGGAGAATAAACTGATCCCCTCTTCCCAGTGACAGCCAGTCAAACATTAGAAGATTGCTATCAGGTCTCCATTATCCTTCCCTTTGTTAAGGAATCTACCTAATTCCTTTGGCCATTCTTCATAGGATTTAGCCTCCAGACCCCTGACCATCTTTGTTGCTCTTCTCTGAAGTCTTTCCAGGACCTCAGCATCTTTTTAAAAAAAAACATTGCTTCCTCTTGTTCCTCTTCCTCAGAAACTGTCACTCACCTATGTCTGCTTCTATCCAAGGAGACGTCAGTAGACCTCACCTTCTCCATGCTTCTTCCTCACAAGTCTATTTCCCACATTTTGTGCTGGAAAATTCCATGAATGTGTTGCCTCTGTCCTAAATCTCTTCGATTTCATTGGATGACACACCAAGCCATTGACTGGCCAAAGGTGGAATAGAATACCCCAGCCAAAGGAAAGTTCCGGAACAATTTCATGCTCGCTGCTGACAGCATATGGTACAGTTGCCATCAGGAACCCACAGCTTCTGCACAGATCTGCCATTTGCTGCAAAACAGCAGCCACCACAGTAATAGTGTGGCATTCAAAGCACCCCGTGCCCTCTTCAAAACCTCCATAGGTCAGGACATTGAGCATCACAGCTGAATGGAAGAATAAACTCTCTCTCAGCATGCAACTTGGAAATCCCCCTTTCTCATAAAGACAAATGCCCTGAGCCAGCTATCTCACTAACTTCTGATGCTCTTGGAGCTGAGTCAAGTGATCCAGGGAGCGCGAGACAAAATACAACCTTTCTGCTCTACTGGAAATGAAAGAATGCAACACCAAACAAACAAACAACAACAATAAAAACCAGGGGCCGTCTGCATCAACCCCGAGTCCTTTTCAGAAGTATTTTTTTATTTTTTTATTTATTTTAATCCCATTTATATCCCGCCCTTCTCCGAAGACTCAGGGCGGCTTACAATTTAAGCACAAACCAATGTGCTTAGCAATAGCCTTCATTCTATGTATATGCCTGCTTATTAGGGCTTTCGGGGGGGGGGCAGCGGCATTTTTTACAAAGTCAGCTTATTGCCCCCAACAATCTGGGTCCTCATTTGACCTACCTCGGAAGGATGGAAGGCTGAGTCAACCTTGAGCCTGGTGGGACTCGAACCTGCACTAATTGCAGGCAGCTGGTGTTCCTTAAGGAGGCATTAGCCCACTGCTCCACCAAATTGGTGTGAACATGTGCTACTCAATAGCATTATGCACCAAGGACATTCCCGTACCACGAGAAACACCAAGGTATCTGAAAAACAGAGTTGGAAGGGACCTTGGAGGTCTTCTAGTCCTACCCCCTGCTCAAGCAGGAGGCCGATACCATTTCAGACAAATGGCTGTCCATTTGAAAACTTCCAGTGATGGAGTCCCCACAACTTCGGAAGCCTGTGCCACAAATCGAACCAAGTCAAAGTTGACTTTGACATTTACAAAGGTCGATCACGGTGGAAAAAATGTTGAGACGTTTAGGGAAGGGAGGAAATGACACCGTTCAATTTTTTTTCTTCAGGAAACCACAAGTCGTATCTACAATACTGAGGTTTAATGAGCAGTTCCATCCCATTTCTTTTATACCTACACACGCCCAAACACAAGTGCGTGCGTGTGTGTGTGTGTGTGTGTGTGTGTGTGTGTGTGTGTGTGTGTGTAAAAAATGAAAGCTATGCTTCTGACAGCTTCAGAGAATAGAGCATGCCAAAAAGCAAGGGATAAGGCTGAGCCAATCGATAGAAAAGACACAAAGCTTTCAAGAAGGTTTTGATGAGGTCACTTCAAGGGTCTTTTTAAAAAGTTAAGTCACAGAAAAAGTGGAAATGGCCTTTTTCCCCCCCCTCAGGTAAGACACCTTTGGGGGGGGGGAAACCGAGTTCAGAAGTTAAGCATGAAAAGTGATAGATCATCATGTGATCAGCATAATCCTACTCCAAGCGTAGATGTGTGCTGTTTAATGCAGCTTCTGAAGGACTCTCGTAGGCCGTTTCATGAAAAGGCCATAGTCTAGCTTATTCAGAAATCAATAGAAGAGAATGTTTGTTATTCAGGGCTGAAATGAGGGGAGCTTGGTGCTCTCTGAACTTGGTGGTTTTCTTGCAGACATTTTAACACCTGACCAGGTAACATCATCAGTGCAAGAAGGGAGTAGGATTTGGAGGACTGTGGGCTCCTCGATACTCTCTGAGCTTGGTTGTTTTCTTGCAGACCTTTCATTACCCAAACTAGGTAACATCATCAGTGCTAGAGGGGGTGGGGTTTGCAGAGAGGAGGAGGAGGAGGAGAACAGTGGGATGCTCTCTGAGCTTGACTTTTTTGCAGATGTTTCATTACCCTAACTATCTAACATCTGTGCTAAGAGAAAGAGAGGATTATGGGAGGAGGATTGTGGGGTCCTTGATGCTCTCTGAGCTTGGTTGTTTTCTTGCAGACCTTTCATTGCCCAACTAGGTAACACCATCAGTGCTGGAAAGGAGAAAGGTTTGCTCTTTTTATATATATACCAGTGGCTTACCCTATCAGTGTTGCTGGGGCTGTTCCTTGGAGTTCCTTGATTGGAGCAGTTTTTCCATCTCTTGCTTTCTTCTATCCAGAATTCAGACAATTCCAATGCTCTATATTTTATCAAGAGGTTTCCTCACACAGCTGGTCTACGCCAGTTCTTCGGTACAACACAGCTTGCTTTTTTTTTTGGCATTCTCCACCGCAAAAATGAAGGCCGTGTTCTGCATTACGGCGGGGCGGGGGGCAGGAAGGGGGGTGTTTCATCACTACTGCCATCTCCGAATGAGTACCATCTCCATAATGACTGCCTGCAGATGTTCCCGTAGTAAATTTCCCAAACAGTGATTAAGACTTGAACAGTCTCCCGATCCCTGACAAGCAGAGAAGGTACTTTAAGTAGCTGGCTGAGTAGGAACATGTGCAAGGTGAATGAATCACGGATGGGTCCCAGATGTGTAAACAGCAACATCTGGGATGATGAAGACAGATTTGCATATCCAGACTGATGCTGTTATGCTTCTTTGTGTAAGTCACCTGTGCTCGTAGTAGTGCTTTGTTGGCTTCGCAAAGGAGCTTCGTCATTCAGTTACATCTCTTTTCTTCTCCTAAGTCAGGGGTCCTCAAACGTGGCCACTTAAAGACTTGTGAACGTCAACTCCCAGAATTCCCCAGCCAGCCAGTCTCAAAGTGAAACACATACATGACACACACCTAAACATACTATATACAACATATGTATAGACCTAAAGGTAAAGGTAAAGGTAAAGGTTCCCCCGCACATGCGTGCTAGTCGTTTCCAACTCTAGGGGCCGGTGCTCATCTCCGTTTCAAAGCCGAAGAGCCAACGCTTGTCCGAGGACGTCTCCGTGGTCATGTGGCCGGCATGACTGGACGCCAAAGGCGCACGGAACGCTGTTACCTTCCCACCGTAGTGGTCCCTATTTTTCTACTTGCATTTTTATGTGCTTTCGAACTGCTAGGTTGGCAGAAGCTGGGATGAGTAACAGGTGCTCACTCTGCTAAGTGGCACTTGGGATTCGACCCGCCAAACTGCCGATCTTCTGATCGACAAGCTCAGCGTCCTAACCCACTGAGCCACCGGGTCCCTTTGTATAGACCTACACCCCTACATATACATAATATATGAATATTAAACACTGTCCATCTTGAATATATAATGGAAGGAGGAAGCTTGAGACTTCACAAGGTTTATACAAGCTTGGATGGTTTGCAGTGTCCCGATTGGGTCATGTGATCTCCTTTTGCGATCTTCTGACAAGCAAAGTCAACGTGGAAGCCAGGTTCACTTACAGTAATGACCGTGTCCCTAACTTAACAACGGCAGTGATTCTATGGTGAGAAAGGTCATAAAATGGGGCAAAACTCACTTAACAACACTCAGGCTTAGCAACAGACATTGGGGACTCAATTGTGGCCATAGGTTAAGAGCTACCTGTAGTTCATAATCCTCCTGATTTTCCTACATGATTTCCATCTTAAAGGAATTGTGCTGGTTGCTTTCGAGTCAACCATTGGTAAGGGGCGTGTAAAAAACAAACCAGTTTAACCACTGAAACATTTAAAGGCTTTTTTTTTAAAAAAAAGTATATGAGGCATGAGACCCCAAGGTAAAGATATAAATATTAACTTATGTCATATAGCAGTTCATTGCATATTTAATCTGCTGCTCACTGATGCAACTCAGCAAATTTTATACTTCTGTGGCTCCAGCAGCAATGCCCAACGTTACTGTTCCATAGAGATTAACCCTTTTTTTTTCATTTCAGTTCTTTAAAAAAATGTGGAATCTTATACTTGTCTACTTAGCTTCAGGAATTCTTAAATAAACACTATGGAATCCTTCTTCTTCCTCCTCTCCATCCCTCCTCCTCCTCCTCCTCCTTCCTTCTTTACATTTTTCCTCCTCCTCCTCCTCTTCCTTCTCCTCCTCCTCCTTCTTCTCCTCCTTCTTCCCTCTTCCTTCTCCTCCTCCTTCTTTTTTCACCTCTCCCTCCTCCTCCTCCTCCTCCTCCTCCTCCTCCTCCTCCTCCTCCTTCTCCTTCCATTTCTTTCTAGTTTCACAAAAAGTCCTTCCTCAGTTGGGTTCTTCTAAAACTTACAGCTTACAAGGCTGTTGAGGTTATGGGTTCAAAAATCAGTTGCCCCAAAGACCATCGAAGAGACCTTCATTCACCAGCCTTTTTGCTCCCTGCATCGCGGACCTTCTCTTCTGCGGAGCAATTAGAAAGCCCAGCTCAGTCCTCTGTAGATGGAGACACCCTGGGAAAAAGGACCCCTGATTCAAACATAAATTGCTTGCTTCTTCTTTTCGTTTTTTTTCCCCACCAAGTGTGTAGGGAAGTGCTGTTTGCAGACCGCACACTTGCTGTATTGGACTCCTAATTGTTTCCTGAGATAGATAAAGCACACTCTTCTTCTTCAATTCCTTTCTTGCTCACCTTTCTTTTCCTCCCATTTCCCACTTAATAGCGGGCAGGTTAATGTTGTTTTTATTCAGCCTCTTCTTTGCCAGACCAACCTCTTTTGCCAGCCTGGTGACTTCCACTTAATAACAGCGACGCTTTTATCTGTCCTGTTCTTAACGCTGCCCTTTCTCTCTTTCTATGTATTTCTTGAAATTACCAGCCCTGCACACAGTCTGTCACCTTTGCACTCCTCCACAAATTGAATTTCAGGCTTGCTCCAAAGCCTTGCCAGGTTTTTGTGCTGCAGCTCGGATGGGATATTTAGGCCCTCTGCATTATTTATACAGATGGCACAGGAGTTGCGGACGCTGCTCCCTCCCTTCCAAGCCAGCAAATCAAAGGACGGCTCAGCTGGAATTAGTGGTCAGCCCTCTTAATTAAGAGCAAACAACGCCGAAGTATAGGGTGTGTAGAAATACGCAGTTTTATTCATAGGATGTAGGTGGTCCTCAGCTTAGGATCACAACTGAGCCCAAAATTTCTGTTGCTAAATGAGACAGCTGTTAAGTGAGCTTTTGCCCCATTTTACGACCTTGCTTGCAACCATTGTTAAGTGAACTGCTGCAGTTTTAAAGTTAGTCACACGGTTGTTAAGTGAATCTGGCTTCCCCTATTGACTTCGCTTGTCAGAAGGTCGCAAAAGGGGGTCACGTGACCCCGGGACACGGCAACCGTCATAAATGGGATGCCCGGGCTCCAAATTTTGATCACATGACAACTGGGGATGATGCAAAAGTTGTAAGTTTGAAAAATGGTCATAAGTCCCGGAATCCTGGTGGAGTCTCAGTGGTGCAGTGGTTAGAATGCAGCATTGGAGGGCGACTCTGCCCACTGCCAGGAGTTTGATCCTGACAGGGCTCAAAGACTCGGCCTTCCCCCTTTCCAAGATCAGTAAAATGAGGGCCCAGATTGTTGGGAGGGGGCAATAGGCTGACTCTGTAAACTGCTTAGAGATGGCTGAAAAGCACTATGAAGTGATATATAAGTCTACATGCTATTGCTATTTCAGACAAATGGCTGTCCAGTCTCTTCTTAAAAGCTTCCAGTGTTGGAGCATTCACAGCTTCTGGAAGCAGGTGGTTCCACGGGTTAATTTTTCTCACCGTCAGGAAGTTTCTCCTTAGTTCTAGGTTGCTTCTCTCCTTGACTAGTTTCCATCCATTGCTTCTTGTCCTGCCTTCAGGGGCTTTGGAGAATAGCTTGACTCCCTCTTCTTTGTGGCAGCCCCTGAGATATTGGAACACTGCTATCACGTCACCCCTAGTGCTTCTCTTCATTAAACTAGACATACCCAAATCATGCACCTGTGCTTTGTATATTCTTCATATAAACACAGCAGAGTTTATGAACATACGTATTGCTAGATCCACAGGAAGTAGAAAGGCATTCACCCCAATTAATTGTTCTCTGCCAAACATTTTCTAAAGGTTGCGTTCTTTGTCTGGATTGGTGGTATAATCAATGCAAATCTAGCTAAATGTTTTTTTGTGAAGAGAACTGGAGGAGTGGATTATACTTTCCTGACATCTCTGGAAAGACATGCTATTCCTTCATTCCATCCTAGGCTATTTGCTTGGGGATAATTGAGGAAGTGAAAATTTAAGTCATCTATTCCTGCTGCCTCTTATCAGAATTATGCATTTGGTGCTGATCGCTGTTAAGAAAAAAGTTATTCTTAGGCAACTTTCCATTTTTATCTCTTATCACCTTCCCATTCTGGCAAACCTTATCACCTCTTTCTAAGCTAAAGGTATGATAATTGGAGCTTTGCAATTATAGGTAGAGCAGGCAAAGATTTAATGGGCCAGTATGACAGGGTAAAAAGGTGGAGTGAAAAGAAATCCGGAGCTGCCTTATCTATTAACATTTTAATAGTAAAAAAAATCCCCTAATTAATCCAAAGTTGCCAAAGTAATTGCTGGGAGCTATAATTATAAATAAAAGATAGCCAGCTCTGTAGCTGATGGAAAGGGGTGAGGGTCACAACAGATTTGGGAAGTGGAGTTTTTGCAAGGGACCTTCACTTCTGCAATGATTTAAGCAGTAGACGTAATGAACGAGGGGGGAAAAATATTTCTAGGAAACCCAGTTCATCTAAAATCTTGTTCTGTGGCTCAGCCTACCAATTTTGCATCTATTGCTTTTCAATTATTTTAAAGAACATATTCTAGTCCAGGGGTAGGCAACCTCGGCTCTTTTATGACTCATGGACTTCAACTCCCAGAATTCCTGAGTCAGCTATGCTGACTCAGGAATTCTGGGAATTGAAGTCCATGAGTCATAAAAGAGCCGAGGTTGCCTACCCCTGTTCTAGTCCATTGCCTGGCTGAACACACCCACGGTTGGGGTGACACTTCTTTTCATTTCCCATATTCTTTCTGGCAACAAAACGGGCTGTCTGTTCTCCTCTTTGGTTAAGATATATATGCATATTATATTATATTAATTCCCTTCTCATCTCTATATACTTTGTTCTATTTTTTTAAGCGCAGGGGGGAAAAGGAGGGGGGGGGAAATACAGGAAAGTTTGCTCCATCCCCAGCAAAACACAGTCAATGTTAAATACTTATCACTGGTTCATTTTTTAAAAAAAAAGTACAACCAAATATTTCTTCATTCCATATCTCACTGCGTTTTCCACAAACCCATCTCTGTTCCATCTGCCCATCCATCTATCTCTCCATCTCTCTGTCTGCATGTCTTAAACATTCTTCTGGAATAGAATAGAGCTGGAAGGAACCTTGGAGGTCTTCTAGTCCAGCCCCCCCCCCCGACACACACACTTAAGCAGGAGAACCTACACCATCTCAGACAAGTGACTGTCTAGCCTCTTCTTAAAAATCTCCAGTGATGGAGCGCCCACGATTTCTGGTGGCAAGCTGTTCCGCTGGCTAATTGTCATCACTGTCAGGAAGTTTCTCCTTAATTCCAGGTTTGATCAGTTTCCAACTATTGTTTCTCCTCCTGCCCTCTGGTGCTTTGGTGAATAACGTGACCCCCCCTCTACTCTGTGGCAGCCCCTCAAGTCCTGGAATACTGCTATCATGTCTCCCCCATTTCTTTTTTTCTTTAGACTAGCCAAACCCAAGTCCCGCAGCCGTTCTTCGTATGTTTTAGTGGAGAACTCTACTTCCTCAACAGGACGGTGAACGAAATTCCTCTTCCTCACCCTTCCAGGTCAAGGAAAATTCGCGGAAGATCATTTTTGCTGGTTCCTTTCTGCAAGCTTGACTCTCGATTAATTTCTTTCATGTTCCTGTGGAACGTTTCTTGACAACCATCATGTGATAGTCGGTTCTCAAGGGCTTCAGAGGGAGGAGATAAAGCCGCCAGTGATTCTCAAGCTTCAGTCCTTGACACTGAATAAAATCTGCATCCATTCCTTTCCAGCCCTTTGTGTATTTTTCTGCCTTTTGATCCTGCTGAAGTGTCTTGTTATTCTGTGCCCCTTGCTGCTTATTTTTCTCAAAATACTAAAAGGCTTGAGCAAACCTCTCTGTTCAGCAGAGAACAGTCCCTGGGAACTCTGATTATTCAAATGGAAGCTTGCTGAATAATTTGGGCCGTTGACATAATAAGCCTGATGCTGCAGTACAAAATTGTAAGGCTAATGGTCGTTGGGCCCCCGCTTTGTTCTACAAAGAGAGAGAGAGAGAGAGAGAGAGAAAAGATTATTATTTTTTTGGTGACCCAGTGTGCTACACTGAATAGAGAAATTGGGATTTAGATATATGTTTAATTCCATCTAGAACAAAAAAGCTTCTTTGTCGGCTTTAAATAAGTCACGGACTAGGTTAACACATCATCCTAAGCGCTAATCCTAATTAAAATTGGACCACTGATTGTTCTATACTTGGTTGGACTGATCTATCATGCAAAGACGTAAAGTATGGTTGATCAACTACTAGTCAAATTCTGTAAAACCACGATGGTCTAATGCAACACAGCCAACCTTCCTTTCACTAAGAATTATTAGGCTAAAATTGAAGGCAACAAAACGCTGGATATATGAGGATTTTGAGTCTCATCCAGAATATATGGAGATCTCTTGATATAATTTCAGTGCAATCAATAATTCTACTGCTTCATTATCTCCATCAGCTATTGATTGGAGACATTTTTGCTTCATTTCTCTCTCTACTGCAATCACTTTGATCGCTTTAATCACTAGCTCTCTGTCACATGTTACATCTGGCTAATTTATGATGGCTTGAGCTCTTAAGAATGTCACCGTTGATCTCACCTCGTGAAACACTTTGGTGATTTACCTACAGAGATTCATTCATTCATCTCTGAATGCCTTTCTTTTATCTAGGGATCAAATGCATTTTCTGTATATGGCGGGGGAAATCCCTGAGCATTATTTTCTCTGTGGCATTACTTCCTTCTTCTGTTCCTTCACCATCTTTCATATTCATAAGGTAGATGAAAAGCAAAAATCAATTAGCATATATATACTAATTCATTTATACCATCTAAAGCTATCTCTTCAATGACTCTCTAAGCTTAGGAAAGGGCAGGAATTAAGGAATCTCAGAAGTCAATATGATCTGTTGTTTGACTGTCTCTTTGGCAGGGAGAGACAGGTTATCACCTTCAAGGTATCCACTTCAACGATACTGGATCAAAAGAGACTTATCTTTGCTCTTTCAGTCTCAGCTGGAAATACTAGAATAGAATAGAGCTGGAAGGGACCTCGGAGGTCTTCTACTCCAGCCTCCTGCTCAAGCAGGAGTACCTACACCACCTCAGACAGGTGATTGTCCAGTCACTTCTTAAAGACCTCCAGTGATGGAGCGCCCACGATTTCTGGAGGCAACTTCTGTTCCGCTGGTTGATTGTCCTCACTGTCAGGAAGTCTGAATGGGTGACCTATGAGAAATGGACTCAACACATTTCTTCCAGACTCTCAACGTCTTTTTTATATTGTGGTAACCAGAACCGGATGCAATATTCCAAGTGCTGCCTTACCAACACGTCGCACGCAGGCAGCTTTAGTTTCCTTTGGCCCTTGTCTAAGTAGCTAGATTGACTGGAAGCAATCTGGGAAATAGCTAAATGAAACTTCAGCTTACTTGAACTGAAATTTTCCCCTCTCTGCTAATCACCTTGCGATACAGCAATTACAGAATATCTCCTACCAGACAGCCATTAAATGCTGTTCTCCAAGGGAATTAGAGCTTCTTCAGCCCCTTTCCTTTCTGAACCAGCTAATCTTAGGATGATGATAATGTGCGGGACCTGCCATTCTGGGGGAGGCTGGCGATGTGAAATAATCACCCCAATTCTTGAGACATCAGCTATAAGTGAATAAGAACAGGTTCAGAAGAACAGTCACTTTATCATTACTGTCATTCGGTGCTCAGCATGATTCTCTGTTCCTTTTGCTTTTTTCACTCTTTCCCTGGATAGAATCTTACTTTTTTCCCAAAGGAGGAGAAGGCAGAGGGCACAGCCAGTCAACTTTCTTAAAGTGGTAGCTATCTAAACTTGAGCCCAAAGAGAAATACGCTGGCATGGGTGCTATTCTGCCTAGTAACAAGGGCAGACATGGGTGCTGGCCTTGTGGTTTTAATGCAGGATAAAGTCAAGAAACCTTTTGTTGGCAGCTAATTATTATTATTTATTATTTATTGAATTGAGTCCAGATCTCACACTCTTTCAAAGAAGCATTCTTAAGAGCCTATATAAGATTTCCTAACTGCTTCACAGAGAATCAGGCAGGCAATTGGCAGCTAGATGCCTCTATGGAAATTGAATGTTTGATGATGATAAGGAGTCTGGAGGCTAAACCAGAATAATACAATAACAGAGTTGGAGGGGACCTTGGAGGTCATCTAGTCCAACCCCCGGCTCAAGCAGGAGGCTGATACCATTTCAGGCAGGAAACCCTCTACCATTTCAGTCAAATGGTTGTCCAAATGACAATCCACAAATGATTGTGGAGTTTGTAGATTAATTACATCGGCCTTTGTAGGACAGAGGGCTGGGAAAAGATTCATCCTCAGCGAACTTCAAATTATTAGAAAGTATTTACCGGCAATGCTCAAGAATCAACCAATCCACCCTGCTGAACCCAGAGTTGCTCAAAGATTGAGACAACTTTAGAATGAACCAGTCACGGCAGGCGGAAGAAACCAATCCAGGGAAACATAACTCAACTTGAAGCTTCTGCTTTCTCTGGGAGATGACAAATATTATGATGTAGATATTAAACACTTAGTGGATATAATTAACTTCCCATTTAGCTATATCTTTCTAACGCAACCACAGATAAGAATAGCAGACTACCATTTAAGTTTAATGAACATTTTAAATGCATACGAGGACTAGCTTTTCAGGCATCTCTCTCTCTTCTCTCTCTCCCTCTGTGTGTGTGTGTGTGTGTGTGTGTGTGTGTGTGTGTGCGCGCGCGTGCGCGTGCTTATCTTCTGAGATTCCTTTTTTCTTTCTGGAAAAAATATTGAATTCATTGTGCTTGCTGTAACTTGTTTGTGTTTCTTTGTTTTTTGGTAGATCTCCATCACATGAGCTCCAAGCACCATGGTCAAGCCTGTCAGGTTTGTTTTTGCTGACTTTGCAAGGAAAGGAGAGAAGGAAAGAAGGAAAGAGAGGGAGGGAGGGAGGGAGGGAGGGAGGGAGGGAGGGAGGGAGGGAGGGAGGGAGGGAGGAAGTTCCTAAGGACACAAGATTCTGCCTGGAATGAGACTAATGACATGGTTAAGAATTTTATATGCCACAACACAATACAGAAAAGAACTTCATTTTTTGGGCAATATTTCATTACTACATTTCATCGTTTCTGTCCACGTGTTCATCTGTCAAATGAAATCTTTGCCAAACACTGAGTTATGTTGTAATGTTACGTAAAATGCTTCAACACATCAACAGTAAGGCAGAAATGCTGCACATCTTAGTTATAATAAAAGCTACTTCTATTCAACTTTTGGGACAATGAAATCCTTACTAATATCATATGACATTTATTTATTTAGGAAGCTATGTCTTGGATGGTGCAAGAGCTTTGATGCTTCCCTCCAGAGCATCCTTGTGACTGGAAGTCAGGAATTCAACCAAAGGGCTTCTACAAATATTGTCAAGTTTGCAATGAACATGGAAGATCAAGGTTGTCTCAGCCACTTTCAGGTTTCTGTATTTTAATTCTTTAATTCAATTATAGTGTTGCCCTATCAGTGAGACGGGGCATATAAATTTAATAAATACATACGTACAGTACAGATAGATGATAGAAACAGAGATGATAGATAGATAGATAGATAGATAGATAGATAGATAGATAGATAGATAGATAGATAGATAGATAGATAGATAGACATAAAGACAGAGATAGAGATATTGCTTGATGCTTCTGAGTCTGCTATCCCAAAGCAAAGTGTTTACCAAACATTGAGATTATCTTCCGCAATATTCCAGCAATTTACAGGATTATTGCAATTTACAGACAAAAAGGCTGGTTCTAAAAGATGGGAAGGCTAGAACAACACTATATAGCCCCCTCTATGCTGGTGGAAATAAACACTTGTTAACGTATAAAGCAAATGGCTCTGGCAGTTGTATCATTACCCTTCCAGTCATTAAACTGTCCAAAAGCTTCCTCCTTGAATTGTGTTTGTGTGTTGCAAAGAGAGCGTGTCAAGGTGAAATGAGGAATGGGCCTCCCCTTCCAAGTTCCAATCGATATATTTTAGGGTGTGTGTGAGCAAGAAAAGACGTTCTCAGCAAAGACGTTCTCAGCAGTCACCAACCTGCCCTAGGTGGCAATATAATACTCCAACAGCTGCCCCATCAATCCAGCTCTCTCTGGGCCAACTTCCTGGCACTCAGTCTGGCGGAGGTTGTCAAGAGGAGGCAAGACAAGGTGAAAGCAGAATGTTCAGATCCATCCTCCAGATGTTGCCAAGAGAAAGTGAAGACGGAAATAGCAAGCGAAGTGACGGCATCAGGTCAGCACTTCCAAGCACATAAAGCTTCTAGACAGGCATCCGAGGCAGAACATCTGCTTGAAGCTCCTTCTGTCTCCGGTCCCCCAGGGGGTCTCTGAGAAGAGAAATGCGGCTCTCCATGTTAAGCTCTTAGATTTGCATATTTAACTTACAGGCCTCAATGTGTTATATTTTTTGGAAGAAGTGAAGCAGGGCTGGCCCTTTAACTTTCCAATAATGATGGAGGAGGAAGGAGGGAGGGAGGGAGGGAGGGAGGGAGTAAAAAGGGAGAGAGGGAGGGATGAATGAAGGAAAAAGGGAGGGAGGGAGGGAGGGTTGAATGGAGGAAGGAAGGAAGGAAGGAAGGAAGGAAGGAAGGAAGGAAGGAAGGAGGGATGAATGGAGGAAGGAAGGAAGGAAGGAAGGAAGGAAGGAAGGAAGGAAGGAAGGAAGGAAGGAAGGAAGGAAGGAAGGAAGGAAGGAAGGAAGGAAGGAAGGAAAAAGGGAGTGAGGGAGGGATGAATGGATGAAAGAAGGAAGGAAGGAAGGGAAAAGAGCATGATGAATGGATGAAGGGAGGAAAGAGGGAGCTAGGGATGGAGGAAGGAAGGAAAAAGGGAGTGAGGGAGGGATGAACGAAGGAAGGCAGGAAAGAGGGAGCTAGGGATGGATGGAGGGAGAGAGGGAGGGACTCTCCAGTGATTTCCTGGAAAGGAGATGGGCAGAGACAAAACCCTCAGTAAATGTTCCTATGCATATTACTTCAACATTATTTCCTAGTGGTGGGTGAAGGAAGTAATGGGCAAAATTAATGAAAGGCTAGAAAAGAAATCAACACCAAAACTACATTTTTATTACCAAATATATCGAAGCATCTTCATGCTTGTACTTTACAGTTCCTTCTCGCTTCAAACTTCATCAGAAGGAAGACAAATTTCTCCAGAAGACGTACCTGGAATGCACGTCTTCCCTATTCTCTCCGTCTCTTCCATCTTTCCTAATAGCTGCTGCTTCTTCTTTTTTTAAGCAGAAGCCCAGAAATATGGGTTAAAAAAAAAACAACCCACACACCATGTATATATTCTTTGATGTCATTTTAACAGCAGTTGGTAGACTGCAATTGTATTCACTTTTTAACTGCAAATAAAATAGCCATTATACTTGTAAAATATTTATGGGAAGTGTTATTGGACACAACGTGGCTTTGACAATATAGATTTGAAAAACTGCTCCTTCTTTTTGGCATTCACGGGGCAAAACGTTCTTGCAATTTATCACTCACGAAACCAGATTTCAATCGCTAACCCACTTCCTTTTAGGTAGTTGTTAAACTGATGCCAACCCGAGAAACTCAGTATGTCTGTAAGTGAGAAAGAAGGTTGCTTAGTTTAGGGATGAATAAGAAATGATCTAGTCAAAGATTTACAAGGCACAGAGAAATTATAAATTGGCTTCCGATGCTATCAGCCCTGAATCTTTCTTCTCACTGAATATTGTAGCAAGCAATATATTTAAAACGTATTCACAAAGAGCTTTAGAGGAAACTCTTAAATCCAACGAAAATGCGCAGCTTCAGACATCTGGCTACAAACCAGGCGGCCACCACGAGTTCGAGTCCCGCCTTAGGCACAAAGCCAGCTGGTTGACTTCAAGCCAGCCAGTTCCTCTCAGCCCTAGGAAGGAGGCAATGGCAAGCCGCTTCCTGAAAAACCTTGCCAAGAAAATTGCAGGGAATTTCCCAGCCAGTCACCGAGGATCAAAACTGACTTGTGTATGTATGCACAAACATAGGTAGGCACACACACACACACTCCAGCCTCCCTACCAACAACTATCTATCCCACCCACCCCTTATTCAGATGCTCCAAAGGAAGTAGGAATTGAGGACTTTCCCCATCTTTTGTTACTATTCCTTTTTTTTTCTACTGACATAGCCAGAAACACACTTTTGTTCATTTGGATTTCCTTGCGAGCCTGAGTTCATTTGGTGTTGTAGTCTTCCCATCCTTCTTTTTTGCAAAAAACCCAAAAACCTACAGATAGTCCTCGACTTACAACAGTTCATTTAATGACGGTTCAAAGTTAAAACGGCACTGGAAAAAAAGTGACTTACGACCGGTTTTCACGGCCACTGCAGCATCCCCGTGGTCACAGAATCGAAATTCAGATGCCTGGAAACTGACTCGTGCTTAGCAACCGAAAACCTGGGCTTACATATCATCTGTTCAAAAACAGCTGGCATTCTTTCTACTGAGGTCCAAGCTCACCACTCTGAAATTTACTTCATTAGGATTGACTCCCAAGCAAGGAGAGTGATAATCAGTTAATTGGCTAGCTTATCCAGTCTTCTTCTTTTTAACAGTCGGAAAAAGGATAGGCCGCTTTCAGCCCTGCAACGCATTTTTAAAAGGGGAGGGGGGAAAAATGAAATCAAGCATTTCTAACACAAATTTATGCTTTCTGAGCATAATAGCTTTGTGGGAATTGTGATACCACCAACCTTTCTGCATTTTAGCCAAGTGTTGTTTTAATTACCTTCTAATCTAAATCATTCACACCCTTCAAATTAATTGACTAAAAATTGTTCGAGACGTGCAACAGTCCTGCGAGTGGTAATTTGAAAACGTTAGCGCAAAGAACAAAAGAGATGCCTCTCTACGTAACCTGACATTTACGGGACCGAGGAAGAAAGTCTGTTTTTCAGATGGAACTTGGGTGCCGTTAACAATAGTTGGAAAGTCACCGATTTAGCTGTTGGAGATTATTCTAAAATGGAGATGATGTATTGAGAACTTTGCCACTTTCTAAATTTATGGAGATGGTAGAGCAGATAAAAATGGCATAAACTATTCCTGTTGAAAAGCATTCGGTGGGGCTACCTGGATATGTAAATTCTGCTTTTTATTCCCCCTTTCATTTTGTTTTTTAACCCTTACACGCAGAAAGCTCTGTGTGGTGTCTGCTTTGGTTGGTAGGGTCCTATTTTCCTAATTCACCACCACAGCTAAGTGCCCCTCATTATCCTGTTCAAACCTGGCCATTTTATTATTATTATTATTATGAATATTAAAATTCAAAGTCGGTGGTGCTTTATCTGGTTCATTCACCTGTTAAAAGAAGCCCACTTATCTTTTTACAGTGGAAAAAGTATTTTGCAAGCAGAAGAGGGGGGGGAAGGCAGTCCAGTATCTAACTATGGAAATTTTCACTTGCTGAATGCACCAATATAAAAATTTGTCTCAGGAATCCAAAGCTTCACAGTCGATCCAAGAGAAGAGAAAAGCTGTCAATCACTTTGAAAAATACTTCAGTGCAGATAGGGGGAAAAATACATCAGTTCCTTGAAACGATCTGGTCACATCTGGTCTTCTAAGGTTGATGCTACTGCATCCAATGAATTTTTCCATAATTTGGGGGAACTGCCACGGTGAAAAAAGCTAGCGAAGACAGCTGCCATTGTCAACTCGGCCTTTTATTTTGTAGCCGAACACACGTCCCTTCCTGAACCCCTAAAAAAAGTAAGTGAATTCTGAGCAGCTCAGTTGCTCACCGTGTTGGCATTGCCTTTTGAAATACAGACAGTCCTTGCGGGTCCATAAACTTGGTCACTAAGTGATGCAGTCAGTAAATGAAAAAAAAATCACAAGACTGCACCGGACTTACCATCTCACTTCTGCTTCCTTTGTTAAGTGAATCACTGCAGTTGTTAAGCAAGACGTCATCTGACCGCCCCAGGCGTATGGCCTGCAGCGTTCGTTAAGTGAGACATCACGTGACGTGCCTTGTGATTTTTACTGCCAGCTTCCCCCTAAGCTTCGTTGATCCGAAGTCAGCCAGAGAAGGCGTCAGTGATGAATGCATGGCCAGGGATGTTGCGACAGCCCAGAGTTTAAATTGTGAGATGTGCATTCTCTATATTTGATAAGTAAATTTAAATAAATACCCGCTGGTTGCAAACCACCTTGAAAATCACCTTTGGAAAGGCGTCAGGATTTTACTCTCCTCTCTTCCAGGATCAAGCTGGAATAGGGGAGACAATATAGCCGTGTTCCAGTATCTGAGGGGCTGCCACAAGGCAGAGGGGGCCAGGTTGTTCACCAAAGCATCAGACGGAAGGACGAGAAACAATAGTTGGAAACTGATCAGAGAGAGAAGCAACCTGGAATTAGGGAGAAACTTCCTGACAGTGAGGACAATCAACCAGTAGAACAGAAGTTGCCTCCAGAAATTGTGGGCGCTCCGTCACTGGAGATCTTTAAGAAGAGACTAGACATTCACCTGTCTGAGACGGTATAGATTTTCATCAAACTTTGTGTTTTATATGCCATATATTTATCTGCTGGTTTTCAGTTATATCTTAATAGCTGAATTGATATTATCATTATTTTATGGCTGTAAAGCTGTCTTATAGGAATGAATGTCAGGCTTGACCTTGCTTAATTTCTCGTTTTTCCCAGGTTTCAGCTCGGCGCTACCTACACCAAAATAATTGAGAGCGTATTGTCAACTTTAATCCTTTCAATTCTTAACAAAGTTAATGAATATGTTCCTGCTAAAATCCTTCTATCCTTGCTGTTGTTTTCCTCATGTACAATCCATGGTTTGTCTTGTTGTATCTCAATTAATAGCACCCTTTCCTAAAAGTAGGTGCAGTGATTGGAAAGCAACAGACTATAAGCAATTAGAAAATTGTATGTAAATATATAATTTGTCAGAAGAAGAAGCTCTTTAGTGTGATTACATCTCATTTAAAACTTCACTGTCAAAGGTAAACAATTCCCCAAAACATGGAGACATATTTAGACATCACTGGAACTGGTGAAGGGAAGGGGAAAGGGGTGATATTTGTAGAAAGCCATTCAGATATTTATTTTTAAGTGAAGCATCAAGGACAAAGAAGGCTGCCTGACTTTAAGTGAGCACCGAAAAATAAACCAGACCCTTGAAAAGGCTTTCGCGTACATGCAGCCACGGACGTCACCATTGTTGCAGAAGAATTAAATGTTCCAAATTTCAGTAGGCAAGGACACCACCACCCCATGTCTTTTAGCTGATAGCTAAAAACATAAACGCAACCATACTAACATTCATTGCAAACGGCGTTTTAGCATGTTAAGCCTGGTTTGAAGTGCAGGGCTTTTAATCGGGGGCATCAAATCCAATTTAGAAGCTGTCATTCCTGGGAAAAGTTGAGAGCGGTTTGACAGAGTGTCACTCTAGCAAGCTACCTGCCAACATTGCAGTCTGCGCTGGGATCTAAGATAGAGCTAACGTTGTTCTGCATGGTCCCTTTTTCATCCAGCGGTGCCAGTGACATTCGGGCTTTGTTGCGAGTTCAAGTCCGTTATTGTACTTGCAGGCCTTGCTCTTCACTTCATGAAGAGCAGGACCTGCAGATAAAACCCCATTTGCTATACCTGCTTAAAATGCAGGGAATCACAACTGAGCACAACTCAGTCCCACAATTCTGTGGCTGAGCAAGCCGGTGGTTCAATGACTTTCGCCCCCATTTGATGACCTTTCTTGCCACAGCGGTCAAGGGAATCACTGCAGTTCTCGGTTAGTAACAAAGTTATTAAGTGAATCTGGCTTCCCCATTGGTCTTGCTTATCAGAAGGTCGCTAAAGGGGAGCCCATGGCCCTGGGACGCTGCAACCGTTATAAATATGAGCCACTTGGCAAGCGTCTTGATTTTTGATCACGTGACCCTGGGGATACTGCAACGGTCGCAAGTGTGAAAAACGGTCCTACAGTAAGTCACTTTTTCAGTGCGGTTGTAACTCTGAACGATTACTAAATGAACTGTTGTAAGTCGAGGACTACCTGTATCTTTTTGTGACTGCCATCTGCATGCATGATGCTTTTGGAAATACAAAAGGGCGTTCTTGTGTGTCCCCTGAAATATCAGTTCTGTAATTCACTTGTGTTTCCTGATGGTTCAAGTGTCTGTTTGTGTGTGTGTGTGTGTGTGTGTGTGTGTGTGTGTGTGTGTGTGTATTATGCTGATTAGCTTGCAAAGAGCACCAGCATCTCTCTTGTTTACTGCTGTAATTCCCATTCAGTCTACCAAGCCAAGATTAAGCTTAAAAGACCTTTTGAGATATTTCTTCAAACTAAAAGAAACTTAATATCAGTGTCCCAGATCCAAACTATTTCATTTATCTTCTGCTTGCTTTTATCTTCTTTTGCTTTTTCCCAGCTATCGTTTTGAATTTTCGTTCTCCCCCACCTTTTATCAGGATCAGACTGAATTGGAAATCATGCCTCTTCAAAGTATATTTACCTCTGTCCTTTGTAACATTTCATAAAATGTTAAAAACAAAACTTCTTCCATTAAACCTTTAAACCTAGATAACTGTGATATTCATCTACGGTGGGTTGATTTGTACTGCATTTTCTTTCTGTATATAGTTTGCTGTACGTCGCTCAGAGCCTTCGCATTGCAGGGAGGAGGGATTTGCAAATGCGATAAAATAACTTATAGAATGAACGGACTTTTAGTTAATTTTAACGAAGGGAGTTCCTTTTACCTTGCTTGTTAATCTGTCCTATGTGGGGATTGCACTGTTGAACTAGTGTGGTTGTTTTCAGCCTTGGATTGTGACCCAGAACAGTAGGGAAAACTGACACAAAAGAGGATAAAATAAGTAGTTGACAAGTTGAAAGTTAAAACCACAAACTATGGAAAATGTGGATTTATCATAAGCTCTCATTCTAAGTGGAAAACAGAATCTGTCAGTCCAAGGCCCGCTACTCCTGAAAGTTAAATCTACTTGTTTCTCAGACTCCATGTTTCTTTCCATCCCATAATTTAGAATAATATAATAACAGAGTTGGAAGGGTTGTTAGAGGTCGTCTAGTCCAACCCACCTGCTCAAGCAGGAGACCTTATACCATTTCAGACAAATGGAAGTCCAGACTCTTCTTAAAAGCCTCCAGTGATGGAGCATCCACAACTTTTGAAGGCAAGCCGTTCCACTGGTTAATTGCTCTCACATCAGGAAATTTCTTAGTTCTAGTTTGGTTTTCTCCTTTATTAGTTTTCATCCATTGTTTTTTGCCTTGTCTTCTCTGGTGCTTGGGAGAATAGCTTGACCCCCTCCTCTTTGTGGCAGCCCCTCCAATATTGGAACATTTGCTATCATGTCACCCCTAGTCTTTTCTTTTCATTAGACTAGCCATAGCCATACCTACGCAATTTGTATTTCCTAGACATGATGCAGCTACAGCCAAGGAAATGAGGCAATCAAGAACCAATCCAGTAAGTGAAAAATTACATTCACTAAAGCCTGAAATTTAGGGATTTAAAGAATAAGCAAAAGATATGAATATGGTAATCTGCTAAACAATCAGATTAAAATGCAGTCCAAATCATCTGTAGCCCAGGCAGCTCAAAAATACATTTTTTAAAAAAAAAAAGTTCAGCATATGGTTAAGCCTTGCTGATTGATACTATATGGAGCTATCCAAAATCATGTCATTTCACCCTTGATCTTTGTTGACCCATGTGGATTCAATGCCATCATGAGCTTCCCTCATTTTTTGTCCGTCAAGGAACTAAGTAAACTTGGCTATCATCATTGCATATATTTTTACATTGCCCTTCGCTGATTTGAGCTGTTATTACATTTAGCTGATTCTTAGCTCCAGGTAAATATTTGATATGGAAGCCTGGGTTGAGCTAACTTAGGATGGATCTGACTTGGAATTAGGCACTTTCTTTAAAGTGGGGGTGTCCTTCCGTGGCAACCTTAAGACTTGGGGACTTCGTATGGCTGGCTGGGGAATTCTGGGAATTGAAGTCCAGAAGTCTTAATGTTGCCAAGGTTGGACATCCCTGCTTTAAACAGTTCCAACAGATATTGACTGAAGATGCCGTCTTCTGAACCAGGTCCTCTAAAGCTTGGAATAAATGTCTATGTTTTAGGGGAAATGAAATGTGCCACTTTTGAAAAAGTTAAACCAAAGGAAATCAAAGCTTGGAGACCGAAAGTTGGCTTTGGATTTCCTTGAACCATTAGATGAAGGTTTTGGGACATTTTGCTTCTAGGCAGCTACAAGTGGAACATCCAAAAAAAGAAAAAAAGAAAGGATTATGAGTTAGGTCGGAGTAATTTGATGCTTGAAATCTGCTCGGAGGTTTGATCTTTTTTTTTTTGATCTTTTGATCTCTATCACCAAAATGGGAAAAAGAAAGGAAGATCCACAACAATCATATTTCTTACACGTCAGCCCTGACCCCATTGGGTTAATACATTCCACAGGCTTGTTGTTTACTTCTCATTAAGCTAAATGTTTTATGTAAATCATCTGACATAAAGCCAGACGACCAATCTAGGAAGGCTGTAATTCCATCTGATGAGTTCATTCAAATGAAATCTGTACTTAATTTCCATAATTATGCTCCCCTATTCTCATAATGTGAACTGATTGCTACAAAAATACAAAATAACCAAGATGCATTTAGATTTAAAATATGAAAATGATAAGTCCCTATGGGCACAAGAGTTCTGTTTTACAAACAGCTTCTCCATTTTTTTAAAAAAACTCCCTTTCTTCTCCCTGCCCCCAGCATATTATTATTGTTTATTTAAGGCTGAATTGTGCTGACTGGCAATAAAATGACCCTGATATATTTTTGTCTTGGCTTGATGAGAAAAAAATTCAGAACACATTTAGCAGAAAATGTGTAATTATATTAATGGACTTTGCTATGGTGCTTTAGAGGTGACCATCTTTACAGCCACACAGCTGAAACCCAAATCAAACTGTGCTGCCTGCTGCTGACAACCCTTAAGTAGTTTCTTAATTAGAAAATCAACCCAATTAAGTCATCACAATATCAGTCAAAGCATTAAACAGAATGAATGCAGTTCCCTCTTGCCTGGCTCGGAAAATCAGCAAAAACTGCTATCTCAGAGGCAAGGAGCCAATTTACAATGAAATGTGGAAAAAGAGAATGTTGTGATAGTAGTGCTTTATATGGTACTGGTGGGGCAACCTTGGAATATTGTGTCCAATTATGGTCACCACGATACAAAAGAGATGTTGAGATCCTAGAAAGAGTGCAGAGAAGAGCAAAAAGGATGATTAAGGAACTGGAGGCCACAAATATAGTCATGGAAGCCTTGGAAGTAGTTTCAAATACTTTATTTTACAAATTTTATTAATTTTTCTAATATTACATTCACATATTTGAAAAGCAACGTGGTGGCTGAGTAGTAGTAATTCAATTACATACAGATATCATTAGTACAGATTTCAAATTGCTACCATAAACATTTCCTCTCTTTTTCCTTTCATATATACTGTCTGTAAATTTAAAAACGAGTTTTATCCTATCACATAGAAATTAACTTTCTTACATGTATCCATAGTTTTTAGTTTACACATATTCTAGTTGTTTTAACAATCTTTCAATGACCTAATAGATTTTTCAGTTTTAATTCCCACTAACATTTAGATTTAATTTGATATTTATCATTCCCAAGATTTTTAATATACTCCCAATTTATCTATCTCCATTCCTCATAAAATCTAATATTCAAAATACACATCCCATCTACTTAACTTCTCACCCTCTGTGTCAACAAATTAAAGATACAATATGATATCCTTCCTTTTTGCTAGTTTAGTTTTTTTAAGTAGTAATCAAAATTTCTTTTTATTTCAGTATTTAATACTTCCTCACCCTTCCTCTTTGTATCTGCTATCTCTTGCTTAAACTAATAATTTTCATTTTTAACGTTTTAAATACTAACAGCTAATCTGAATATTGATTTGTGCATAAAGGTCATGTAAAGGTGAATAATGTAGATAAGCTAAAAACAATGAAAGTAATAAACAGGACTTTGTTTCTTTAACACAGTAAGCGTCTCATCTTCCAAACATAAGCAAGCAACAACAGTTTTTATAATTCAAACCATAATACAGTCCAAAAGATAAAATATATAAAAGTATCAGCCAATATTTTAAGGATAAACAAAGTTATATAATCATAAACATTGGGTTAAATGGTTCAGTAATTTTGATAAAAAAGAGAAGGTATAAAAGAAGCCACAGTTTAATTCCTTCCAGTAATGGCCAGAGGAAATGAGGCTGTTAGAAGAACAAAAAACACAAATTCAGTGTTCAAACACATGAATATCACAAAAGATATCTCCTTTGCTTAACCCGGAGATAAGATGGCGCTATAACAAGGATATATAAAACCAGGCAAAAATAATCTTGTCTACCATAAGCATCACACCTACTTAATAACAGTTAAGTCCAAGAGTAAAACTCAGTTTATATTCCAAAAAATACATGTCAAACAGAACATTATCAAGCATGAATTCCATTTAGAAATATTGGAAGAACAAAAGGATTACAAATGTTTGTGATAATCATAATTAACATTTACCAGTCAAAAAAAAAAATAACTTACACATGGTTGAAATTATTCCAAAGTAGAAAATTAGACATTTTTTATCAATCTATCATTAAAAAGGCCCACTGAAATTTTCTTTCTGGTTCTAAGAGCCATTGTTATGGCTAAAATTATGCCTGGCAGGAAAACTATAAAATCTATTAACAATCACTGCCCATACCCATCTTAAAAAGAGCCGTTGAGATGTTTTCTGGTTCTAAGGACCAGCCAGAGAAAATTATTTTCCAACTCTAGGAAGTAATCTCTAACCCTAGCAGAAAACGACTTCCTAATTTATAGACTGATAGCCATACCTCACATTAAATGCATCACCAGGTTTACTTTTGGTTCTAAGAGGTCTGGCTGCTACTGGCATGATTTCTAACGGTGTGAAGGTTGTGTGTGTGTGGGGGGGAGGTGATCTCAAAGGATTCCTTTCAGTATGAGATTCACTTAGCGATCCTCAGGAACTGGAAGTCTTCTAACGGAATGCTATAGACCAGGGTTAGGAAACCTTGGGTCTTTTATGACTCGTGGACTTCAACTCCCAGAATTCCTGAGACAGCCACCTTGAGGGGAAAGGGAGAGCATGCTGGCTCAGGAATTCTGGGAGTTGAAGTCCACGAGTCATAAAAGACCCAAGGTTGCCTAGCCCTGCTATAGACTCTTCCAGTGCTCACTCAGGGACCGAAAGGGTCACCCAGTGCAACCACAGAGAGAACTTCCAATAGGAGTCTCACAGACTGTCAAGCTCAGGGACTGAATGAGAAGGCAGCGGATCAACAACCAGGCTCACTCAGTGTGAGTGTCAGAGTACAAGCACGGGGACTGAGAGATCTCCACAGTGGGTGCCTGGGCATCACCTGCATCATGTGTGGGGGTCTGCTATGCATGCCAATGGCTGGTGATAGTGAACCAAATGGGTTCTCTTCCAGTTTGGGTCTCACTGATGGCGGGGGTGCTCATGGACTGGAGAAGGCAACCAGCCGAGTGCTGTTGACTCTTCCAGGGTGATTCTCCCTCAGTGCCAACTCAGGGACTGAAAGGGTCAGCCCGTGGAATGCCAATGTGGGTCTCACAGAATGTCAGCTCAGGAACTGAATAAGAAGGCAGCAGATCTCTTCCCAGGCTCGTTCAGTGTTAGCATCACGGAGTGGAGGCTCAGCGATTGAAAGACCTCTTACAAGTAGGACAATCGCCATCTTCTCCAAGCTATGTTGGTACGGGGGTCCTCTCTGGTTCTGAGAACCACAGCAATGGCTGAGAATACAGCAGGCCAGAAAACTAGTCAGTATTTCAACAATCCACAGCCATGCCTAAGCCTTAAAAAGGGGGCTGTAGAGATATACTTCTTGGTTTTAAGAACCACAGACATGGCTAAAATTATGCTAGACCATAAAACTATACAATATCCATATCAATATCAAACACTAGCAACATCTTGCATATAAAGTGTGTTCTGTTTTAATGAAACCGACTTATGCTTTGGGATATTCTTCTACAGGCCCGTTTCTTTTACGTGGTTAATTTGCATTCTTGATGAAGATCATACAGCATTCATCCTTGTTTTCCATTAATTTCTCTTCCATTTTCACAATGAACACTGCAGGCAGACATCTGACTTCTCTGTCTTTCACAGTGGTGTAGTACATTCCTTGGAGATTAAAAATAAATCAACATAACTTCAGCTGAATTGTAGTTGTACTAATGAATACACAATCCACTATGTTTACTATTAGCTCAGACAAACGTGTTCCCTTACTCCCTAGCAACAATGGATCATCAGTTAGTGAACACCATCCACCACCACCGCCCTCCATATCCTAAAATTTAGAAAAAGACTAAATTAAAATTACCTCAACGTGTTCAAGGCTGCATCACAGCAAAAGGCTAAAAGGGCCTGGATTGTAAATTTTCTTTTTCTTTCCTTCCATCCATCCATCCTTCTGTCCATCCTTCCGTCTGTCCGTCTGTCCGTCCGTCCGTCCTTCCTTCCTTCCGCTCATATGGCAAGAAACCGATGTCTCTTAGCAGGAACAAGAGATGTGGCTTGTTTCTCACATCATTCTACAAAGCTAGAAAGCAATAAAATCTACTCTCCATCAGCAGCCACACCTGGCATTAAAATGGGTTGCTGATTTCTTTTGCTTGGGTTCTAAGAACCTTTCCATGGCCAAATTATGCCAGGCAGACACTACGAAATCTCTTCTGAATCAGCAGACACACCTGGCATTAAAATGGGCTGCTGATTTCTTTTTCTTGGGTTCTAAAAACCGTCGCCAGGGCCAAATTACGCCAGGCAGAAGACTACAAAATCACTTCTCAGTCAGCAACCACACCTGGCATTAAAATGGGCTGCTTGGTTCTTTTTCTTGGGTTCTAAGAACCATCGCCAGGGCCAAATTACGCCAGGCAGAAAACTACAAAATCTATTCTGAATCAGCAGCCACACCTAGAATTAAAATGGGCTACTGAGATGTTTTTCTTGGGTTCTAAGAACCGTCGCCAGGGCCAAATTACGCCAGGCAGAAAACTACAAAATCTATTCTCCATCAGCAGCCACATCTACCATTAAAATGGGCTGATTTCTTTTTCTTGGGTTCTAAGAACCGTCGCCAGGGCCAAATTACGCCAGGCAGAAAACTACAAAATCTATTCTGAATCAGCAGCCACACCTAACATTAAAATGGGCTACTGAGATGATTTTCTTGGGTTCTAAGAACCGTCGCCAGGGCCAAATTACGCCAGGCAGAAAACTACAAAATCTATTCGGAATCAGCAGCCACACCTAGCATTAAAATGGGCTACTGAGATGTTTTTCTTGGGTTCTAAGAACCGTCGCCAGGGCCAAATTACGCCAGGCAGAAAACTACAAAATCTATTCTCCATCAGCAGCCACATCTACCATTAAAATGGGCTGATTTCTTTTTCTTGGGTTCTAAGAACCGTCGCCAGGGCCAAATTACGCCAGGCAGAAAACTACAAAATCTATTCTCCATCAGCAGCCACACCTAGCATTAAAATGGGCTACTGAGATGTTTTTCTTGGGTTCTAAGAACCGTCGCCAGGGCCAAATTACGCCAGGCAGAAAACTACAAAATCTATTCTCCATCAGCAGCCACACCTAGCATTAAAATGGGCTACTGAGATGTTTTTCTTGGGTTCTAAGAACCGTCGCCAGGGCCAAATTACGCCAGGCAGAAAACTACAAAATCTATTCTCCATCAGCAGCCACACCTAGCATTAAAATGGGCTACTGAGATATTTTTCTTGGGTTCTAAGAACCGTCGCCAGGGCCAAATTACGCCAGGCAGAAAACTACAAAATCTATTCTCCATCAGCAGCCACACCTAGCATTAAAATGGGCTGCTGATTTCTTTTTCTTGGGTTCTAAGAACCGTCGCCATGGCCAAATTACGCCAGGCAGAAAACTACAAAATCTATTCTGAATCAGCAGCCACACCTAACATTAAAATGGACTACTGAGATGTTTTTCTTGGGTTCTAAGAACTGTCGCCAGGGCCAAATTACGCCAGGCAGAAAACTACAAAATCTATTCTGAATCAGCAGCCACACCTAGAATTAAAATGGGCTACTGAGATGTTTTTCTTGGGTTCTAAGAACCGTCGCCAGGGCCAAATTACGCCAGGCAGAAAACTACAAAATCTATTCTGAATCAGCAGCCACATCTACCATTAAAATGGGCTGATTTCTTTTTCTTGGGTTCTAAGAACCGTCGCCAGGGCCAAATTACGCCAGGCAGAAAACTACAAAATCTATTCTGAATCAGCAGCCACACCTAACATTAAAATGGGCTACTGAGATGTTTTTCTTGGGTTCTAAGAACCGTCGCCAGGGCCAAATTACGCCAGGCAGAAAACTACAAAATCTATTCGGAATCAGCAGCCACACCTAGCATTAAAATGGGCTACTGATTTCTTTTTCTTGGGTTCTAAGAACCGTCGCCAGGGCCAAATTACGCCAGGCAGAAAACTACAAAATCTATTCTGAATCAGCAGCCACATCTACCATTAAAATGGGCTGATTTCTTTTTCTTGGATTCTAAGAACCGTCGCCAGGGCCAAATTACGCCAGGCAGAAAACTACAAAATCTATTCTGAATCAGCAGCCACACCTAGAATTAAAATGGGCTGCTGATTTCTTTTTCTTGGGTTCTAAGAACCGTCGCCAGGTCCAAATTACGCCAGGCAAAAAACTACGAAATCTCTTCTGTGTCAGGAGCCACACCTAGCATTAAAATAGGCTACTGAGATATTTTTCTTGGGTTCTAAGAACCGTCGACATGGCCAAATTACGCCAGGCAGAAAACTACAAAATCTATTCTGAATCAGCAGCCACACCTAACATTAAAATGGACTACTGAGATGTTTTTCTTGGGTTCTAAGAACCGTCGCCAGGGCCAAATTACGCCAGGCAGAAAACTACAAAATCTATTCTGAATCAGCAGCCACACCTAGAATTAAAATGGGCTACTGAGATGTTTTTCTTGGGTTCTAAGAACCGTTGCCAGGGCCAAATTACGCCAGGCAGAAAACTACAAAATCTATTCTGAATCAGCAGCCACATCTACCATTAAAATGGGCTGATTTCTTTTTCTTGAGTTCTAAGAACCGTCGCCAGGGCCAAATTACGCCAGGCAGAAAACTACAAAATGTATTCTGAATCAGCAGCCACATCTACCATTAAAATGGGCTGATTTCTTTTTCTTGGGTTCTAAGAACCGTCGCCAGGGCCAAATTACGCCAGGCAGAAAACTACAAAATCTATTCTCCATCAGCAGCCACACCTAGCATTAAAATGGGCTACTGAGATGTTTTTCTTGGGTTCTAAGAACCGTCGCCAGGGCCAAATTACGCCAGGCAGAAAACTACAAAATCTATTCTCCATCAGCAGCCACACCTAGCATTAAAATGGGCTACTGAGATGTTTTTCTTGGGTTCTAAGAACCGTCGCCAGGGCCAAATTACGCCAGGCAGAAAACTACAAAATCTATTCTCCATCAGCAGCCACACCTAGCATTAAAATGGGCTACTGAGATATTTTTCTTGGGTTCTAAGAACCGTCGCCAGGGCCAAATTACGCCAGGCAGAAAACTACAAAATCTATTCTCCATCAGCAGCCACATCTACCATTAAAATGGGCTGATTTCTTTTTCTTGGGTTCTAAGAACCGTCGCCAGGGCCAAATTACGCCAGGCAGAAAACTACAAAATCTATTCTGAATCAGCAGCCACACCTAACATTAAAATGGGCTACTGAGATGTTTTTCTTGGGTTCTAAGAACCGTCGCCAGGGCCAAATTACGCCAGGCAGAAAACTACAAAATCTATTCGGAATCAGCAGCCACACCTAGCATTAAAATGGGCTACTGAGATGTTTTTCTTGGGTTCTAAGAACCGTCGCCAGGGCCAAATTACGCCAGGCAGAAAACTACAAAATCTATTCTCCATCAGCAGCCACATCTACCATTAAAATGGGCTGATTTCTTTTTCTTGGGTTCTAAGAACCGTCGCCAGGGCCAAATTACGCCAGGCAGAAAACTACAAAATCTATTCTCCATCAGCAGCCACACCTAGCATTAAAATGGGCTACTGAGATGTTTTTCTTGGGTTCTAAGAACCGTCGCCAGGGCCAAATTACGCCAGGCAGAAAACTACAAAATCTATTCTCCATCAGCAGCCACACCTAGCATTAAAATGGGCTACTGAGATGTTTTTCTTGGGTTCTAAGAACCGTCGCCAGGGCCAACTTACGCCAGGCAGAAAACTACAAAATCTATTCTCCATCAGCAGCCACACCTAGCATTAAAATGGGCTACTGAGATGTTTTTCTTGGGTTCTAAGAACCGTCGCCAGGGCCAAATTACGCCAGGCAGAAAACTACAAAATCTATTCTCCATCAGCAGCCACACCTAGCATTAAAATGGGCTACTGAGATGTTTTTCTTGGGTTCTAAGAACCGTCGCCAGGGCCAAATTACGCCAGGCAGAAAACTACAAAATCTATTCTCCATCAGCAGCCACACCTAGCATTAAAATGGGCTACTGAGATGTTTTTCTTGGGTTCTAAGAACCGTCGCCAGGGCCAAATTACGCCAGGCAGAAAACTACAAAATCTATTCTCCATCAGCAGCCACACCTAGCATTAAAATGGGCTACTGAGATATTTTTCTTGGGTTCTAAGAACCGTCGCCAGGGCCAAATTACGCCAGGCAGAAAACTACAAAATCTATTCTCCATCAGCAGCAACACCTAGCATTAAAATGGGCTGCTTTCTTTTTCTTGGGTTCTAAGAACCGTCGCCAGGGCCAAATTACGCCAGGCAGAAAACTACAAAATCTATTCTCCATCAGCAGCCACACCTGGCATTAAAATGGGCTGCTGATTTCTTTTTCTTGGGTTCTAAGAACCGTCGCCATGGCCAAATTACGCCAGGCAGAAAACTACAAAATCTATTCTGAATCAGCAGCCACACCTAGAATTAAAATGGGCTACTGAGATGTTTTTCTTGGGTTCTAAGAACCGTCGCCAGGGCCAAATTACGCCAGGCAGAAAACTACAAAATCTATTCTGAATCAGCAGCCACATCTACCATTAAAATGGGCTGATTTCTTTTTCTTGGGTTCTAAGAACCGTTGCCAGGGCCAAATTACGCCAGGCAGAAAACTACAAAATCTATTCTGAATCAGCAGCCACACCTAACATTAAAATGGGCTACTGATTTCTTTTTCTTGGGTTCTAAGAACCGTCGCCAGGGCCAAATTACGCCAGGCAGAAAACTACAAAATCTATTCTCCATCAGCAGCCACACCTAGCATTAAAATGGGCTACTGAGATGTTTTTCTTGGGTTCTAAGAACCGTCGCCAGGGCCAAATTACGCCAGGCAGAAAACTACAAAATCTATTCTGAATCAGCAGCCACATCTACCATTAAAATGGGCTGATTTCTTTTTCTTGGGTTCTAAGAACCGTCGCCAGGGCCAAATTACGCCAGGCAGAAAACTACAAAATCTATTCTCCATCAGCAGCCACACCTAGCATTAAAATGGGCTACTGAGATGTTTTTCTTGGGTTCTAAGAACCGTCGCCAGGGCCAAATTACGCCAGGCAGAAAACTACAAAATCTATTCTCCATCAGCAGCCACACCTAGCATTAAAATGGGCTACTGAGATATTTTTCTTGGGTTCTAAGAACCGTCGCCAGGGCCAAATTATGCCAGGCAGAAAACTACAAAATCTATTCTGAATCAGCAGCCACATCTACCATTAAAATGGGCTGATTTCTTTTTCTTGGGTTCTAAGAACCGTCACCAGGGCCAAATTACGCCAGGCAGAAAACTACAAAATCTATTCTGAATCAGCAGCCACATCTACCATTAAAATGGGCTGATTTCTTTTTCTTGGGTTCTAAGAACCGTCGCCAGGGCCAAATTACGCCAGGCAGAAAACTACAAAATCTATTCTGAATCAGCAGCCACACCTAACATTAAAATGGGCTACTGATTTCTTTTTCTTGGGTTCTAAGAACCGTCGCCAGGGCCAAATTACGCCAGGCAGAAAACTACAAAATCTATTCTCCATCAGCAGCCACACCTAGCATTAAAATGGGCTACTGAGATGTTTTTCTTGGGTTCTAAGAACCGTCGCCAGGGCCAAATTACGCCAGGCAGAAAACTACAAAATCTATTCTGAATCAGCAGCCACATCTACCATTAAAATGGGCTGATTTCTTTTTCTTGGGTTCTAAGAACCGTCGCCAGGGCCAAATTACGCCAGGCAGAAAACTACAAAATCTATTCTCCATCAGCAGCCACACCTAGCATTAAAATGGGCTGTTGTTGTTAGCTGCGAAGTCGTGTCCGACCCATCGCGACCCTATGGACAACATTCCTCCAGGCCTTCCTGTCCTCTACCATCTTCTGGAGTCCATTTAAGCTCACGCCTACTGCTTCAGTGACTCCATCCAGCCACCTCATTCTCTGTCGTCCCCTTCTTCTATTGCCCTCGATCTTTCCCAGCATTAGGCTCTTCTCCAGTGAGTCCTTCCTTCTCATTAGGTGGCCAAAGTACTTGAGTTTTAGCTTCAGGATCTGGCCTTCTAAAGAGCAGTCAGGATTGATCTCCTCTAGGACTGACCGGTTTGATCGCCTTGCGGTCCAAGGGACTCGCAGGAGTCTTCTCCAGCACCACAGTTCAAAGGCCTCAATTCTTTGGCGCTCAGCCTTTCTTATGGTCCAACTTTCACTGCCATACGTTGCAACTGGGAAGACCATAGCCTTGACTATACGCACTTTTGTTGACAGGGTGATGTCTCTGCTTTTTAGTGTGCTGTCTAGATTTGCCATGGCTTTCCTCCCAAGGAGCAAGCGTCTTTTAATTTCTTGGCTACAGTCCCCATCTGCAGTGATCTTGGAGCCCAGGAAAATAAAATCTGTCACTACCTCCATTTCTTCCCCATCTATTTGCCAGGAATTGAGAGGGCCAGATGCCATGATCTTGGTTTTCTTAATGTTAAGTTTCAACCCAAGTTTTGCACTCTCCTTCTTCACCTGCAACAAGAGGCTCTTTAGTTCTTCTTCACTTTCTGCCATTAGAGTGGTATCATCTGCGTATCTTAGGTTGTTGATATTTCTTCCGGCAATCTTAATTCCAACTTTTGATTCATCTAGCCCTGCCTTTCTCATGATGTGCTCTGCATATAAGTTAAATAGGCAGGGCGACAGTATACAGCCTTGCCGGACTCCTTTCCCAATTTTGAACCAATCAGTGGTTCCGTGTCCAGTTCTCACTGTTGCTTCTTGACCCGCATATAGGTTTCTCAAGAGACAAATAAGATGGTCTGGTACTCCCATCTCTTTAAGAACTTGCCACAGTTTGTTATGATCCACACAATCAAAGGCTTTAGCATAGTCAATGAAGCAGAAGTAGATGTTTTTCTGGAACTCCCTAGCTTTCTCCATGATCCAGCGTATGTTGGCAATTTGATCTCTAGTTCCTCTGCCTCTTCGAAATCCTGCCTGCACTTCTGGTAGTTCTCGATCCACATACTGCTGAAGTCTAGCTTGTAGGATTTTAAGCATGACTTTACTAGCATGAGAAATGAGTGCAATGGTGCGATAGTTTGAACATTCTTTGGCACTGCCTTTCTTTGGAATTGGAATGTAAACTGATCTTTTCCAATCCTGTGGCCATTGTTGAGTTTTCCAAATTTGCTGGCAAATTGAGTGTAGCACTTTTACTGCATTGTCTTTTAAGATTTTGAATAGCTCAGCTGGAATACTGTCACTTCCACTAGCTTTGTTGTTGCTCAGCTTTTCTAAGGCCCACTTCACTTCACATTCTAGGATGTCTGGCTCGAGGTCAGTGACCACCTCATTGTGATTATCAGGGACGTTAAGCTCATTCTTGTATAGTTCTTCTGTGTAATTTTGCCACCTCTTCTTAATCTCTTCTGCCTCTGTTAGGTCCCTGCCATTTTGGTCCTTTATCATGCCCATTTTTGCATTAAACGTTCCCTTCATTTCTCCAATTTTCTTGAAAAGATCTCTGGTCCTCCCTATTCTATTATTTTCTTCTATTTCTTTGCACTGTTCATTTAAGAAGGCATTCTTATCTCTTCTAGCTATTCTCTGGAATTCTGCATTCAATTGGGTGTATCTTTCTTTTTCTCCCTTGCCTTTCGCTTCCCTCCTTTCCTCAGCTATTTGCAAAGCTTCCTCAGACAGCCATTTTGCTTTCTTGCATTTCTTTTTCTTTGGGATGGTTTTGGTTGCTACCTGTTGTACAATGTCGCGAACCTCTGTCCATAGTTCTTCAGGCACTCTGTCTATCAGATCTAATTCCTTAAATCTATTTGTCACCTCTACTGTATATTCAACAGGGATATGATTTAATTCATACCTGAGTGGCCTAGTGCTTTTCCCTACTTTCTTCAGTTTAAGCCTAAACTTTGCAAGGAGAAGCTCATGGTCTGAGCCACAGTCAGCTCCTGGTCTTGTTTTTACTGACTGTATAGAGCTTCTCCATCTTTGGCTGCAGAGCATATAGTCAATCTGATTTCTGTGTTGACCATCTGGTGATGTCCATGTGTAGAGCCGTCTCTTGGGCTGTTGGAAAAGAGTGTTTGCTATGACCATTGTATTCTCTTGACAGAATTCTATCAGCCTGTGCCCTGCTTCATTTTGCACTCCAAGGCCAAACTTGCCTGTTATTCCAGTTATCTTTTGGCTTCCTACTTTAGCATTCCAATCCCCCATGATGATAAGGACATCATTTTTTGGTGTTAGTTCTATAAGGTGCTGTAGTGCTTCATAGAACTGGTCAATTTCATCCTCTTCAGCACTGGTGGTTGGGGCATAGACCTGGACTACTGTGATATTGAATGGTTTGCCTTGGATTCGAACTGAGATCATTCTGTCATTTTGAGGATTGTATCCCAGTATTGCTTTTCCTACTCTTTTATTGACTATGAAGGCTACTCCATTTCTTCTGAAGGATTCTTGCCCACAGTAGTATACCTGATGGTCATCTGAATTAAATTCACCCATTCCTGTCCATTTTAGTTCGCTGATACCTAAGATGTCAATGTTCAGTCTTGTCATCTCTTGTTTGACCACGTCCAGTTTTCCTTGATTCATGGATCTTACATTCCAGGTTCCTATGGAGAAAAAATCTTTACAGCATCGGACTTTCCTTTCACCACCAGACATATCCACAGCTGAGCGTCCTTTCGGCTTTGGCCCAGTCGCTTCATTCTTTCTGGCGCTACTAGTACTAGCCCTCTGCTCTTCCCCAGTAGCATATTGGACACCTTCCGACCTGAGGGGCTCATCTTCCAGCGTCATATCGTTTTGCCTTTTGGTACTGTCCATAGGGTTTTCATGGCAAAGATACTGGAGTGGTTTGCCATTTCCTTCTCCAGTGTAAAATGGGCTACTGAGATGTTTTTCTTGGGTTCTAAGAACCGTCGCCAGGGCCAAATTACGCCAGGCAGAAAACTACAAAATCTATTCTCCATCAGCAGCCACACCTAGCATTAAAATGGGCTACTGAGATATTTTTCTTGGGTTCTAAGAACCGTCGCCATGGCCAAATTACGCCAGGCAGAAAACTACAAAATCTATTCTCCATCAGCAGCCACACCTAGCATTAAAATGGGCTACTGAGATATTTTTCTTGGGTTCTAAGAACCGTCGCCATGGCCAAATTACGCCAGGCAGAAAACTACAAAATCTATTCTCCATCAGCAGCCACACCTAGCATTAAAATGGGCTGCTTTCTTTTTCTTGGGTTCTAAGAACCGTCGCCAGGGCCAAATTACGCCAGGCAGAAAACTACAAAATCTATTCTCCATCAGCAGCCACACCTGGCATTAAAATGGGCTGCTGATTTCTTTTTCTTGGGTTCTAAGAACCGTCGCCAGGGCCAAATTACGCCAGGCAGAAAACTACAAAATCTATTCTCCATCAGCAGCCACACCTAGCATTAAAATGGGCTACTGAGATGTTTTTCTTGGGTTCTAAGAACCGTCGCCAGGGCCAAATTACGCCAGGCAGAAAACTACAAAATCTATTCTCCATCAGCAGCCACACCTGGCATTAAAATGGGCTGCTGATTTCTTTTTCTTGGGTTCTAAGAACCGTCACCAGGGCCAAATTACGCCAGGCAGAAAACTACAAAATCTATTCTGAATCAGCAGCCACACCTAGCATTAAAATGGGCTACTGAGATGTTTTTCTTGGGTTCTAAGAACCGTCGCCAGGGCCAAATTACGCCAGGCAGAAAACTACAAAATCTATTCTCCATCAGCAGCCACACCTGGCATTAAAATGGGCTGCTGATTTCTTTTTCTTGGGTTCTAAGAACCGTCGCCAGGGCCAAATTACGCCAGGCAGAAAACTACAAAATCTATTCGGAATCAGCAGCCACACCTAGCATTAAAATGGGCTACTGAGATGTTTTTCTTGGGTTCTAAGAACCGTCGCCAGGGCCAAATTATGCCAGGCAGAAAACTACAAAATCTATTCTCCATCAGCAGCCACACCTAGCATTTAAATGGGCTGCTGATTTCTTTTTCTTGGGTTCTAAGAACCGTCGCCAGGGCCAAATTACGCCAGGCAGAAAACTACAAAATCTATTCTGAATCAGCAGCCACACCTGGATTAAAATGGGCTACTGAGATATTTTTCTTGGGTTCTAAGAACCGTCGCCATGGCCAAATTACGCCAGGCAGAAAACTACAAAATCTATTCTGAATCAGCAGCCACATCTACCATTAAAATGGGCTGGTTTCTTTTTCTTGGGTTCTAAGAACCGTCGCCAGGGCCAAATTACGCCAGGCAGAAAACTACAAAATCTATTCTGAATCAGCAGCCACACCTAGAATTAAAATGGGCGGCTGATTTCTTTTTCTTGGGTTCTAAGAACCGTCGCCAGGTCCAAATTACGCCAGGCAAAAAACTACAAAATCTCTTCTGTGTCAGCAGCCACACCTAGCATTAAAATGGGCTACTGAGATATTTTTCTTGGGTTCTAAGAACCGTCGCCATGGCCAAATTACGCCAGGCAGAAAACTACAAAATCTATTCTGAATCAGCAGCCACACCTATCATTAAAATGGGCTACTGAGATGTTTTTCTTGGGTTCTAAGAACCGTCGCCAGGGCCAAATTACGCCAGGCAGAAAACTACAAAATCTATTCTGAATCAGCAGCCACACCTAGCATTAAAATGGGCTACTGAGATGTTTTTCTTGGGTTCTAAGAACCGTCGCCAGGGCCAAATTACGCCAGGCAGAAAACTACAAAATCTATTCTGAATCAGCAGCCACATCTACCATTAAAATGGGCTGATTTCTTTTTCTTGGGTTCTAAGAACCGTCACCAGGGCCAAATTACGCCAGGCAGAAAACTACAAAATCTATTCTGAATCAGCAGCCACATCTACCATTAAAATGGGCTGATTTCTTTTTCTTGGGTTCTAAGAACCGTCGCCAGGGCCAAATTACGCCAGGCAGAAAACTACAAAATCTATTCTGAATCAGCAGCCACACCTGGCATTAAAATGGGCTGCTGATTTCTTTTTCTTGGGTTCTAAGAACCGTCGCCAGGGCCAAATTACGCCAGGCAGAAAACTACAAAATCTATTCTGAATCAGCAGCCACATCTACCATTAAAATGGGCTGATTTCTTTTTCTTGGGTTCTAAGAACCGTCGCCAGGGCCACATTACGCCAGGCAGAAAACTACAAAATCTATTCTGAATCAGCAGCCACACCTAGAATTAAAATGGGCTGCTGGTTTCTTTTTCTTGGGTTCTAAGAACCGTCGCCAGGGCCAAATTACGCCAGGCAGAAAACTACGAAATCTCTTCTGTATCAGCAGCCACACCTAGCATTAAAATGGGCTACTGAGATGTTTTTCTTGGGTTCTAAGAACCGTCGCCAGGGCCAAATTACGCCAGGCAGAAAACTACAAAATCTATTCTCCATCAGCAGCCACACCTAGCATTAAAATGGGCTACTGAGATATTTTTCTTGGGTTCTAAGAACCGTCGCCATGGCCAAATTACACCAGGCAGAAAACTACAAAATCTATTCTCCATCAGCAGCCACACCTAGCATTAAAATGGGCTGCTGATTTCTTTTTCTTGGGTTCTAAGAACCGTCGCCAGGGCCAAATTACGCCAGGCAGAAAACTACAAAATCTATTCTCCATGAGCAGCCACACCTGGCATTAAAATGGGCTGCTGATTTCTTTTTCTTGGCTTCTAAGAACCATCGCCATGGCCAAATTACGCCAGGCAGAAACTACAAAATCTATTCTGAATCAGCAGCCACACCTGGCATTAAAATGGGCTGCTGATTTCTTTTTCTTGGGTTCTAAGAACCGTCGCCAGGGCCAAATTACACCAGACAGAATAGTGTAAAGTCTAGTATCAATGAACCGTGGTGAATTATCCATCAATTGACACATGGCCATAAACAATATCTAAGTCTGTCTACCATAGGCAATCAACAGCCCAAAAGGACCAAAACACCTCCTCACTAGCAATCAGCACCTATATCAGCATAGATGACATCCAAGATCAACACCCAACGCATAGTAAAGATAGGACCACCTGAATCTACGAAATGCCAAACAGCAGCAAATCACTGAAGCAAAGAACCTCCAAGACCACTTCCGCTAATACTGAAATGAGAAGCCTCTAGAACAGAGCCCCCAAACCCCCCCCCCGGTCCATGGAGTAGCAGCGGGCCACAGTATACCAGCAACCAGTCCGTGCAAACAAGTGAAGCCCCATCCGCTGGATGCAGGCAGCACATGAAACGACGCCCCGTCTGGTCCATGGAAAAATGTTTCTCCACAGAACTGGTCCTTTCAGCCTCAAAGGCGGCGGCCTCTGTTCTCCAACACAAGTCCCCAACCTGTTGGGCAACAGGGACTGGTTACATGGAGAGAGGTTTTCCCGCAGACCAGAGGGGGTGTGGTTGTGTGTGCTGCCTGGATCCCACAGTGGGGCTTTGGTTGGTTGTGCGGCCCGGTTGCTGGCATGCCACGGCCCAGTACTGGTCCACGGACCGGGAGTTGGGGACCCCTGCTCTAGAACATAAGTTGACAGCAAATCGCACATCCGCAAGAAAACCAAGAACGCTTCATTTCTACCATGAACCACAAAAAATCATCTCCTTCATTGATATCCGACAGCATACTACATCGCATACGGCGGCATATTACATTGCATACGGCGGCATATTACATTGTATCAGCAGATTTACTTTTGGTTCCAAGAAGTCTGACTGGTACTGACATTGGCAGGAAGGTGATCCAAAAGGATTTCCTTCCAGTCGGAGTACTGAGGGGGCCTCAAGGAGTGGAGGAGGCTGGCAGCCGAGTGCTCTTGACTCCTCCAGGTTGATTCACCCTCACTGCTCGCTCAGGACTGAAAGGGTCACCCAGTGGAGTTGCCAACAGTACCTGTCAGGCTTCTTGGCAAAACACAACACTGGATAGTAAATAAAACTGACCCTACCTTTGATGTCTTCAGTTTTGACTGATTTCTCGTAGAGTGCCTTTGAAATAAAAAAAAAATCAACATCACCAAATGTCCACTTGATGTTCAGAGACTAGAAAACCAATTCAGGAATTTTACAAAGGAGCTTTTATGCACTTTATCCTACATGTGAAAAAGGCAAGATACAATTAACTGGGATGCGGTGCCCCTGCAAATCTCCCAGACCACAGGTTTTTATTGATCCCAAAGATATGGCCCCCAGCCACAGGGGTTTCTCTAACTCTCCAGGTATAGAAAGGTATCTCCAAAGTTTCCTAGGCCTTGAGAGTTTACCTGTCTGCAAGAAAGTCAGCTCAGCTCCTGGAACTGAAGCTATTTTGGTAAAGTTTTGCCTTTAGTTCCTTAAAGTAACAAGTCCTCTACATGTGTTGCTTCTTTTAAGGACTTGAACTTTAATTACCTCAGGCCCCAAAATTTACTTTATTCCCAAGAGCAAGGTCAGGTCCCTAGGCAATTTTACACCCTTAAAATGATTTTTCAGTCAGACTTACTGTGGTGGTCTGGTCCTTTGAACAGGACATGGCTCAGGATTCCTTAGCCAATATTTTACTTTAAGAACTTGAGCCTTGGCTAGAATTCCCTCAACTCCCCCCATGAATTTCACTTTACTCCCAAGAGTAAAGGTCAGCTCCCGAGTTAATTTTACCTTTACTTTTAAAGCTATTTTTAATTCTGGCTCGCTTATGGTGAAGCTTGGTCCTTTCAACAGGACAAGGCTGAGATTAGCTCAGGTTCCACCGTTATTTTACTCAAAGAGCTTAAGTTTGGCTAAAGTTATCTCAGACCTCCAGCAGAGTTGACTCTCTTTCAAGAAAAGAAGGTCAACTCATGGACCTGAAGTCATTTTAGTTAACTTTCACCTTTACTTACCTGCAGTACTTTTAGTCTGCAAGGACATAGCTGAGATTATTACCTCAGGCCCCAAAGGTACTTTAGTCCTAAGCTAAGTTTAACTTGCTTGCCCCTGTGATGCTTTGGTCCTTTCAACAGGACCAAGGCTGAAATGGCCTTAGGTTGCTCTAGTATTTTATTTATTTATTTATTTATTTATATATATTTATTTATTTATTTATTTATTTATTTATTTTCTATACTGCCCTTCTCCCGAAGGACTCAGGGCAGTGCACAGGGCAATAAAAATACAATAAAAATACAATATACGAAAGTTAAAAATAAGATTAAATAGAGCTAGCCCACTGCTTAGCCTACTGCTAAGCTTGTAAGCCGCCCTGAGTCTTCGGAGAAGGGCGGGATATAAATGGAATTAAAATAAAAATAAAAATGAATAAATTACAATAAATAATTAAAAATACTAAATAAAATACCCCATAAAATACTCTATGAACTCAAGCTTTGGCTAAACTTAGCTCAGGTCCCAAGAACTGAGTTTATTTCTGAGAGCAAAGTCAGCTCCTGACCTTGCTGAAGTCATTTCAAGTTAACTTTTGCCTTTAGTTTATTTGAAGTCCTCCTCTTACATTTGGCTTCTGGCAAGAACTTTGCTAAAGAGCTGAGTTTATTCAAATAAGGAAGGTCAGCTCCAGGGACTGAAGCCTTTTTTTTTTTGGCCTTTAAGCTAATTTTAGCACTTATTCACCTGTGGTAGTTTAGCCCTTTTAACTGCACCTGGCTAAAATTGCCTCATCTTTGCTCTTCCTAAAGCTAATTTTCACTCTTTCCCACCTGTGGTGGTTGGGTCCTTTCAACGAGGACATAATAATAATAAGTTGGAAGGGACCTTGGAGGTCATCTAGTCCAACCCCCTGCTCAGGCAGGAAACCCTATACCATTTCAGGCAAATGGCTGCCCAGTCTCTTCTTAAAAACTTCCAGAGTTGGAACATTCACAGCTTCTGGAGGCAGGTGGTTCCACTGATTAATTGTCCTCACTGTCAGGAAATTTCTCCTTAGCTCTAGGTTGCTTGGCTGAGATTCCCTCAGATTCCACCAGAATTTCAGTCCTAAAAACCTGAGCCTTGGCTAACCTTATTCAGGACCCAGGTGTTTGCCTCATTCCCTGAGGGAAACCACTTGGTGGGACTGAGGTAACTCACCATGGGTGAGCGCTGGTATCGGACTCCTTTCAGCCCCCGCTGGCGTTTGACTCCTAAGATACGCCGTGGTTAAACTTACCACAGGTGCTCTCCTTACAATTTGGTTTTAACTAAGCCGTAACTAAGCCGTCCAAGAGTCACCCTATGGTAAGAGGAGCGGCCGATAAATTTTATACATAACGCGCCGTGGTGAAGACGACCACAGGGGCTAGCCTTACTCCCCGCTGCATCCCACAATGTCTAAGGGTCTCGACTATAGACTTACCTCAGAACGCAAGAGGCGACGTTTCGGCCTTCGGCTCGAGGTCTTCGGCTGCTAGGCGCACTTGGGAGAGGCTTGAAGCCTTCCCGCGCCCCGCAGCAGCGTCTCATCCGAAAAACGGCGAGACGCGAAAAGCCAGCGGCGTCTGCTGCTCTTGCAGCGCGCCGCTGTTCTAGCTCAGCCTGAAGAGCCCGCCGGCTTTTTAAATTGTCCCCGCCCCTCGGAGGAGGGAGAGTCCCCTCAACCAATCCAAGTGAGCGGCTTTCCAAAGCGGCCAATCATAGCCGAGGTGGGTGCGGCAGGCACCGTCCGAGAAGCGCTTGGCGGGAAAGGCGCGCGCTAATGGGTCTCAGGTGCGGCAGTCTCCCCGGGCCGGCTCCCCGGACGGTTGCCATGGAGACGGCGGGGAGCAGCGCGAGCCGGCTCATCACATGCAGGTGTGCCGCGGCCGCGCAGATGAGGGCGATTGGAGGAAGGCACGTGTGTGAGTGTGTGTGTGTGAGACCGTGCTAATGCAAGCTTCGGCCCACCTGGAGTCCCTCTGCCCGCGCCCAAGGACCCTTTGGACTACAAATCCCATCAACCAACGATTGCCCCTTTTGCATCAGAGGCCGGGGTAGCTTTAACTTTTCTTCGGTTGGAAGCTGCCTTCTCTTCCCCCCCCCCCCCCAATTGCAAAGGCACTTTTTAAAAAATATCTCTATAAACTTTGCAGAAGTGCTTGGAGGACTGAGGATTCAGACGGAGTCTGGGGCTTATACTGGGGATGCTTTGGATTACAAGTCCCATCAGCCACCTCTGGGCTGGGGGATGTTGGTAGGGATCCTTCCTTCTTGCTACAGAGACCAAGAAGTTGCTTTCAAAATATATACACACATACACACACACACACATATATATTTACATACATACACATACAGTATGGGAGATGCTTTGGACTACAGATCCCATTAGCCAGCATTGCGGGGTAGTGGCTAATGGGGATTACCTCTCTTGCAATAGATTGCCCCTCTAGTTGTTGGGTTCTTCCCACCTAAAATTCAAGGCCCTTTTTCTGTGTTTTTGTGTTTTGCTTGCATTTTCCCCACCATGTTGCAATCTTGCCATGCAGCCCTTGATTTTATTTTGTTGTGCAAATATTGAATTGGTTATTCTCTTCCCAGTTTCTTTTTAAGAAAAAATATTCCAGGATTGATTTGGTTTGGTATAATTCGCTTTGTTTTGCTTTCTGAGAATTCTGCTTAAATGTTACACAGTGGAGGAGTTTTTGATACATGATGGCTTAGTTCCCTGAAAGTGGAAGAAATGTACCCAAATTTGAAACTGTTTCCTCCTTTCTCTGTTTTAGGAACTCCGTTGCCCAGAAAAAGGTATGAAGAAGCAAGCAGCATCATGACCAATCTGACCGTGCTCACCCAGCATGCTCATCCATGTTTCTGATTTGCCCTTCATGTGTTGTGTTGAACCCAATAAGCCATAGATAAAAATGGTTTAATCCAATATGTAATCTTAGCCAGTACCTTTTTTTGTTGTTTTGGTTTTTGTGCCTAAAGGATAATTTTCAAACATTCCAACTGATTGTATTCTCGGCATATTCAAATCCAGGTGCCTGGAGCAGAAAAGGATTGTTTTTGACAGCAACTAAGCAACAGGATGCATCTCCTACATCAGGAGTCTCTGGAACTAGAGGGACAGATGCAAAAACAACAACAAATGCTTGAAAGAAAAGGGAGTTGGAAGGCTTGCAAAGTTTCCTACATTGTCTGGATCCTAAAGAGCCAAGACAGGTAACTGTGTACATCTTTCCGTTTTAAAATGGGTTGCTTTCTTATAACTAGGACCTGTTACACTGAAGAAATTCAACTCAACTTTGAGTTAATTTCTTTACATTTTGGGCAATTATGTCATTCTGATGCTTCTTTATATTGTCCAATTGGTCTGCCAGAAATTTATACGCAGTTTCACCTACCCGGAGTTTCCTTAGCAAAGCCAAATTTCATTAAGCTAAATCCCTTTATTTTATTTAGTCAAGGAGAGAAGCAACTTAGAACTAAGGAGAAATTAACAAAACAATCAAGCAGTGGAACAGCTTGCTTTCAGAAGTTGTGGGTGTTCCATCACTGGAGGCTTTTAAGAAAAGATTGGACAGCTACTTGTCTGGAATGGTATAAGTTCTCCTGCATGAGCAGAGGGTTGGACTAGATGACCTCCGAGGTCCCTTCCAACTCTTGTGATTCTATGATTCTGTAAGGGTTCGCTGCTCAAGGGGGTTGGACTAGATGACCTCCGAGGTCCCTTCCAACTCTTGTGATTCTATGGTTCTGTAAGGGTTCGCTGCTCAGGGGGATTGGACTAGATGACCTCCGAGGTCCCTTCAAACTCTTGTGATTCTATGATTCTGTAAGGGTTCGCTGCTCAAGGGGGTTGGACTAGATGACCTCCGAGGTCCCTTCCAACTCTTGTGATTCTATGATTCTGTAAGGGTTCCCTGCTCAGGGGGGTTGGACTAGATGACCTCCGAGGTCCCTTCCAACTTTTGTGATTCTATGATTCTGTAAGGGTTCCCTGCTCAGGGGGGTTGGACTAGATGACCTCCGAGGTCCCTTCCAACTTTTGTGATTCTATGAATCTGTAAGGGTTCCCTGGTCGAGGAGGGGGTTGGACTAGATGACCTCTGAGGTCCTTCCCAACTCTTGTGATTCTATGATTCTGTAAGGGTTTCCTAGTTGAGGAGGGGGTTGGACTAGATGGCCTCCAAGGTCCCTTCCAACTCTTGTGATTCTGTGACTCTGTAAGGGTTCCCTGCTCAAGGGGGTTGGACTAGATGACCTCCGAGGTCCCTTCCAACTCTTGTGATTCTATGATTCTGTAAGGGTTCCCTGCTCAGGGGGGTTGGACTAGATGACCTCCGAGGTCCCTTCCAACTTTTGTGATTCTATGAATCTGTAAGGGTCCCCTGGTCGAGGAGGGGGTTGGACTAGATGACCTCTGAGGTCCTTCCCAACTCTTGTGATTCTATGATTCTGTAAGGGTTCCCTGCTCGGGGGTTGGACTAGATGACCTCTGAGGTCCTTCCCAACTCTTGTGATTCTATGATTCTGTAAGGGTTTCCTAGTTGAGGAGGGGGTTGGACTAGATGGCCTCCAAGGTCCCTTCCAACTCTTGTGATTCTGTGACTCTGTAAGGGTTCCCTGCTCAGGGGGGTTGGACTAGATGACCTCCGAGGTCCCTTCCAACTTTTGTGATTCTATGAATCTGTAAGGGTCCCCTGGTCGAGGAGGGGGTTGGACTAGATGACCTCTGAGGTCCTTCCCAACTCTTGTGATTCTATGATTCTGTAAGGGTTTCCTAGTTGAGGAGGGGGTTGGACTAGATGGCCTCCAAGGTCCCTTCCAACTCTTGTGATTCTGTGACTCTGTAAGGGTTCCCTGCTCAAGGGGGTTGGACTAGATGACCTCCGAGGTCCCTTCCAACTCTTGTGATTCTATGATTCTGTAAGGGTTCCCTGCTCAGGGGGGTTGGACTAGATGACCTCCGAGGTCCCTTCCAACTTTTGTGATTCTATGAATCTGTAAGGGTCCCCTGGTCGAGGAGGGGTTTGGACTAGATGACCTCTGAGGTCCTTCCCAACTCTTGTGATTCTATGATTCTGTAAGGGTTTCCTAGTTGAGGAGGGGGTTGGACTAGATGGCCTCCAAGGTACCTTCCAACTCTTGTGATTCTGTGACTCTGTAAGGGTTCCCTGCTCAAGGGGGTTGGACTAGATGACCTCCGAGGTTCCTTCCAACTCTTGTGATTCTATGATTCTGTAAGGGTTCCCTGCTCAGGGGGGTTGGACTAGATGACCTCCGAGGTCCCTTCCAAAATTTGTGATTCTATGAATCTGTAAGGGTTCCCTGCTCAAGGGGGTTGGACTAGATGACCTCCGAGGTCCCTTTCACCTTTTGTGATTCTATGATTCTGTAAGGGGCTCCTGCTGGAGGAGGGGGTTGGACTAGATGATCTCCAAGGTCCCTTCCAACTCTTGTGATTCTATGATTCTGTAGGGGGCTCCTGCTGGAGGAGGGGGTTGGACTAGATGATCTCCAAGGTCCCTTCCAACTCTTGAGATTCTATGATTCTGTAGGGGGGCTCCTGCTGGAGGAGGGAGTTGGACTAGATGACCTCCAAGGTACCTTCCAACTCTTGTGATTCTATGATTCTGTAGGGGGCTCCTGCTGGAGGAGGGGGTTGGACTAGATGACCTCCAAGGTACCTTCCAACTCTGTCATTGTTATCCTTTTCTTCCTTACTGTAGATATGATAGCTCCTTTGCTGACCGAGGTTTTCAAGAGGTCTGCAGGAGACAGTCCTCCTGCCTTCCCAGATCCCCGCCCCCCCCCCACAAAAATCTACTTTATTCAGGGATCTTCTCACCCCTGAAAAGCTCTCTCTGCAGAACAATCCCCCAGCCAGCCATGCCTCTTCCAAGGGATTATCCCAAAGTCACCCAGCCTATCCAGTCCTAAGGCAGGACTAGAATGCGTGGACTTTTTTTTTTTTTTTTTTTGATAACGTGGAAATAATTTTCTAAGCTATGAAGTCAAGGAGAGCCTTCTTTTTTGTGGAGAACAAAGTTTAAACCTGAAAATAGTTTCTTTCTTAGCTTCGGACTGAGCTGTAAAGCTTCTTAAAAGGAGAGAAAGGGGCAAGAATATGCAAAGCACTGTAAATTGGTTTTTAGCACTGAAGGCAGTAAGTACCAATTTTATTACTCCCATTATGGAAAATTGTTCAAAGAGATTGTGTTTTCTTAGAGATTAGGAAATTGTATGTTGGCCTTATATTCCTACTGTCACAAACGTGTGTGTGTGTAAGAAAGCATCACGGTGAGCCTTAAAAACACTCCACAGTTCACACTGAACATCTGCTTCAGGCTTGGCTTTACAAGAAACATCTCAGCACGGTTTTTGTTGACTACCAGTTGCAGGAAACCGGTGGAGTTTTATGCGCTCACCTCCTTTAATTTTCCAAACGAACAGCCTATCGTTCCAGGAGTGAATCTTAGATTATTCTTGCTATCGATAAAACTAATTATCAACCTCAGGCAGTTGTCTGGGATTCTTTTTATAGCATGTGACTAAAATCCCTTGGGGGAAAATTGATTCCACCATTGAGCATCTTTTGCACGGAGTGGTTTTATACGGTTCCACTCTTCAGGTTAGCGTTCTGGAATTCCAGAGAGCTCTTAGAATTTATTAAGTAGGGCTGCTTGGTTTCTCTCAGACATTTTTCTGGCTTTTCTGCTTTCCACACCGGTGCCCAATACCTTCTTGTACATTTTTTTTTATTTCCTGTTATGGAACTATAAATCCTAATTTGCAGACGTTGACACAGCAGTTCCATACAGGCACAAGAATATCAGGAATATGAGAAATCCCTGTAGGAAAAGGTCCCTAGATTCATCCAGACTTGTGTTCCAATATGTCAGGGGTTGCCCCAAAGAAGAGGGAGTCAAGCTATTCTCCAAAGCGCCTGGAGGCAAGACAAGAAACTCATCAAGGAGAGAAGCAACCTGGAACTAAGAAACTTCTTGGCAGTGAGAACAATCAGTGGAACAACTTGCCTCCAGACATTGTGGGTGCTCCAACACTGGAGGTTTTTAAGAAGAGATTGGACAACCACTTGTCTGAAATGGTATAGAGTCTCTTGCTTGAGCTGGGGGTTGGACTAGATGACCTCCAAGGTCCCTTCCAACTCTGTTATTCTATATTTTGAGTAATCATGTAATTGTAAGTCCATCTTCCTATATTCCTTATGTCACTGGTTATGGTGAGGGTAGAATTAAATGAGGGAGATGACATCCCTCCTCCCTTTTTCAGAAATTTTGGCCTACCTGTATAAGTCACTTTTTTCAGTGCCATTTGTCCCTCCAAATGGCCAGTAAAAGAAGTCAAGGATTTCTTTCTTCTTTCTTTCTTTCTTTCTTTCTTTCTTTCTTTCTTTCTTTCTTTCTTTCTTTCTTTCTTTTTCTTTCTTTCTTTCTTTCTTTCTTTCTTTCTTCTTTCCTTCCTTCCTTCCTTCCTTCCTTCCTTCCTTCCTTCCTTCCTTCCTTCCTTCCTTCCTTCCTTTTTCTTTCTTTCTCCCTAAGCTAAGGGCAGCTGACACATTTACACTCCTCCAGCTGAGAACTTGTACACTTTTTGTCTTAACCCAGAGACCTCGCAGAGTTGGGAATACAGAAACACTGAAGCCCGGTGGAAGAGTCAAACTCTGCCAGGCACTTTTTCTAGGTCAGGCTATGCCTGGAGGCTGCTTCCGAGCAATCTCTTTTGTTAGAAAGCAGAACATTCCGGAACTATTTGAGCACATCTAAAATGAAGGATCCTGCTTTGCTTTGAAAGCGTGCTATTTCAAGCGCACTTGACATAAAAAAAGGACAGCGGTTTCCAAATGCGATGTTTCCCACGGCTTTTGGAACAAGGTAAAGTTCTTCCTTTTGTATATAATCTTTATTACAACTTTCAAGCCAGGTGAAAAAAAAACAACCAATGGAAACGGATGTAAAGTGAGAAAAGGAGAAAGGAATTGAAGAAAAGGCAAAAAAATGCCGTAAAAGGAAAAAGTGAAGAAAAAAAGATAGAAAAGAGATACATGGCAATTTTGAGTGCAGGTATGTTTTAATCTCTCTCTCTAAAGTTACACTGTATTATTCTCCTTTCTCTAATCTGCACTTGTCTAATTGCCCAAACTATAAACCACAAGTTCATTTTTTATGAAAAAAAATTCCCCAAGAAGATTCCAGCCACTGAGAGATGTAAGCTAAAGGTAAAGGTTCCCCCGCACATGCGTGCTAGTCGTTTCCGACTCTAGGGACCGGTGCTCATCTCCATTTCAAAGCCAAAGAGCCAGCGCTTGTCCGAGGACGTCTCCGTGGTCATGTGGCCGGCATGACTAGACGCCAAAGGCGCACGGAACACTGTTACCTTCCCACCGTAGTGGTCCCTATTTTTCTACTTGCATTTTTACGTGCTTTTGAACTGCTAGGTTGGCAGAAGCTGGGACGAGTAACAGGCGCTCACTCTGTTACGCAGCACTCGGGATTCGACCCGCCAAACTGCCGACCTTCTGATTGACAAGCTCAGCGTCCTAACCCACTGAGCCACCGCGTCCCTAAGAGATGTAGATGATGTCTTTCCTCTAACCAGAGAAGTCAATTTCATCAAAACCGTCATAAAGATGAGTCAGTCACCAAGCAGCTGGAGTTTGATCATGTGACCATTAGGATGTTACAATAGTCATAAGTATGAAAAATGGTCAAAAGTCACTTTTTTCAGGGCTGTTGTAACGTTGAAGGGCCACTAAATGAACGGTAAGTCAAGGGCTACCTGTACATTGTAAAAACTGCTGCAAGAATCCCTTGGTAAGCTCACATTCGTGTTTCTCTATTTAAGACTCAACCTAGAGAAGGGAAATGAAATTTAGCATTTCTCTGTTGAATCCTATCAAGATAATAATAATAATAAAGTTGGAAGGGACCTTGGAGGTCATCCAGTCCAACCCCCTGGTCAGGCAGGAAACTATCCCATTTCATTCGTCTCTTCTTAAAAACTTCCAGTGTTGGAGCATTCACTGCTTCTGGAGGCAGGTAGTTCCACTGGTTAATTGTTCTCACTGTCAGGAAGTTTCTCCTTAGTTCTAGGTTGCTTCTCTCCTTGATTAGTTTCCATCCGTTGCTTCTTGTCCTGCCTTCAGGTGCTTTGGAGAATAGTTTGACTCTGCCACATAAGTTGCAACGGCTTCATTGCTGAATGTTTTGACTACTTACACCAGGGGTAGGCAACCTCGGCTCTTTTATAACTCATGGACTTCAACTCCCAGAATTCCTGAATCAGCTATGCTGACTCAGGAATTCTGGGAGTTGAAGTCCATGAGTTATAAAAGAGCCGAGGTTGCCTACCCCTGACTTAGACAAAATGGATATCTTTCAAAGCTACAGCCTAGCACGGGATTGATTTCTTCAATAACATCTTTTGCATATCAATGCTATATATTATGGAAATATTGAGAAAGCTGTTGTGGTTCTGCTCCACGCCGATACCCATTCCATTGCATTGCCATTTCTGGAACCATCGATTCCATGTGATCTATGTTAACGCCGAGTATTATTTTCACCCTGTTAGTCAAGACCTTCCAACTCAAGGGCACAACTTCCCAGGCATTCTCCAAATTCATTTAGGAGTCATGGGTTTCCTCTGTCCACCGATGCATTTGTGCATATGTCTCCTGTGTTTCTTACATGTACATCATATTCTTTATTTGCACATTCATGGTGTAAGGGAAGACTCTTTCACTTCCTCAGTTTATCCTTTCCAACTTCTTTTAACCCTAAAGATTGAAGTTGGTTGCTTTGTTGGATGTTTCATTACCCAAACTAGGTAACATCATCAGTGCTAATGATGTTACCTAGTTTGGGTAATGAACCATTTGCACGAAAAAACATTTGTCTTGGGGGAAAAAAATAATAATTCCACCTCTCTTACAACAAACCCACCAAGCATGTTATGCTGAAGAGAGAGACAAATCTCTCTTTCACCCCGAGGAACCACATGTGACTTACAACTGCAGAGTGAATAATTAGTTGTAATTAGCACTAGAAATTGATGCCTTTAGAGATAGTCTGCCAACTTTTTAAGCATTTTAATACTAATGGCTTTTCCCCCTAGGGAATAAATCTTTACAGAAAGAAGCGAGTGCAAATTGATTTTTAAAGAAGCTGTCCAACATGGAATTTACCTTTCAAAACGTTAGGGTTTTTTTAAGGCAATTATTATTATTATTATATTATTATTATTATTACTCTACCTCTACAGTGTTTTAAAGCTTTTCTGATAAGTTCATTTTTCCCCCCTCAAATATATTGTCCTGTCACCAGGACTTCTTCCTGGGAAAATATGCCTGTCAGAGAAATAAAACTGCGGGATAAAACATGATGTGTGATAAACTCATTTTGAGTTCTTAAATCATTCACTACACAGTAGAGAAAGAATATTAACGCTATTTATGCTGCAGTGAAATAAATGAGGTGCAAGGAGCTGTCACACCATCCCAATGTATAAAAGGGGTTAAAAAAAAAAACTAAAAAAACCCAGAATTTATGTTTGTGAAACTGAAAAACACAGGGCCTGTTCCCAGCCAGCTTTCTACTTAAGCAGAGCGATTCATTTATTTATTTGAGATCTATCTAGCTTGCATTTTGGGGCAAAGGCTTTCTGGTAGCTGATGCAAAAGGAGAAAAAAAATATACATTCCCAAAGGAATCTAACCACTTTCAAGTAGCAGTCAATACATTTCAAAAACTCGCCTTCTATTCTTGTAGAACTCGCCGGGGGTGGGGGTGGGGAGCTAAAAATAATATATATATATGTGTGTGTGTGTGTGTGTGTGTGTGTGTGTGTGTGTGTAAATTACTAACAAAGAATTAAGGGAGACTGAAATGCATTTCTAACTTATTAGTTTTCATCAGTCAGCCATACCCTTCTGAGATTCGAACCTGGGCTGATTGCACATTAGGCAGTTGTTTTTACCTCTTGAGCCACAGGATCTCTCTTGCTTTGTTAGCTTCTGCAAGGGGAGATATGTGTCAAATGTTAACTATTTAGATTGCCTTGCTAGGCCCCAAACAGGTTCGAATCTCAGAAGGGTATGGCTGACTGATGAAAACTAATGAGTTAGAAATGCATTTTAGTCTCCCTTAATTCTTTGTTAGTAATTTACACAAATATATGAGCTGTCCGGTGTGACTACTGCCTGTTCGATGGCCTTCAAGATAGGCTGAAAACAGGAAATAAAGATTTGCCCCATGTTTGGGGCCTAGCAAGGTAATCTAAATAGTTAACATTTGACACACGCACACACACACACACACGCGCGCGCACACACACACACACACACACACACAGACACACAGACACACACACACACACACACATATATATATATATATATATATATATATATATATATATATATATGATGTATATATGTATTTCCTTTGGAGGGATTTTGAAAAGCAAATGGTGAAAGTCTCCAGCTTTCTGGATGGGTATTGAGTGTGAATGGAATATTTTAGCCTGGCATTTATTCAAAGATCGGGTGGTGGTATTGACGGTGCTAATGTTTAAACACCGCTACCTAACCGAAGGTAAGCACTGCAAATCTATGGAACGCAGGGATACAATTTAAAGTCTTCACTTCAGCAACTTTAAGATGTTTTTAATTCCCATTGGATTCATGCAAAGTTAAACAGCACGCTTGGGCCTCAAAAAATTCCATGATGCTGAACCTTTTCTGTTCCTATGGGGGACACGTTCGTTGAAGTCTACTTAAATTGTGCCACTTTAGAAACCTGAAGTTATTAAAAAATATCCCTTGTTTTGTCAGCCAGCACTACCAGTGTTCTGTACCAGCCTGCTACCAGCCCTGCAGCAAAAGCAGGGACAACCCCTTTACAAACGGCAAGAGGCTGGAATAAAGCCTGCCAAATTTATTAACATAAAACAGAGCAAGACAAGACACCAACCATGAAACAGGAGCTATTCAAGCGGTTGCCTTCAGCAAACCAGCCCTCCCACACATTCCCCTTAAATACAGTTCAGGGCGTGGCCTCTCTCTGCCGCCTTCCGAGGTGCCCCATTGCCTTCCTCTGTTTACTCCTGATTGACTGCCTCCTGCGTCGGGCGTCCTTGAACAGGGCCAGCTGTGGGTCATCTTCATCCACGCTGTCAGGCTCACACAGCTGGGTCTCCGTCGTGACCAGGTGGGAGGGGCCTGGCTGAGGGCTCTGCAGAGCCTCAAAGCCATCATCAGCAAGCTCTTCAACACCCCCCTCCTCCTCCTCTGAGTCGTCTGACCCAACTGCCGAACCCACAGGCTGACCCTGAATCACAACAACCAGCGAGACATAGAAGGTAAATCTATAGATACCATAATGGATCTCCTGCCTGATAATTTTCGGCTTCACAGCGGTTCATTTAGTGACTGTTTGCAGTTACACTGGAAAAACTTATATGACCATTTGTCACATTTACGAGGGGGGTTGCGGGCGTCCCTGCGGTCACGTGATCAAAATTCGGACACTTGGTAGCTGACTCATATTTACGGCGGTTGCAAAAGGGGTCACGTGATCCCCTTGGGCGACCTTCTGACCAGCAAAATCAGTGGGGAATCTAGAGTCACTTAACAACCAGGTTACTAACTTGTCAACTGCAGTGATCCACTTAATAACCATGGCAAGGATGGTCATAAAATGGGGCAAAGCGTACCGTACTTAACAATTGTCTCATTTAGCAGCATAAATTTCCATTGTGATCATAAGTCGAGGACTTTCCGTATTTTTATTCAATGTTTATCCACCCATCTCTCCCCGATAAGGTGACCCTATAAATTGTCAATCGCTTCCTTGTTTTCTGATGCCAGGACCTGAGCTGCTGTTTGCATGATAAACTGCTAACAAGCTGTTCTCCTATTAGTTGTTGTTTAAGTATAGCATTTCTTCCCAGCATCTTCTCATCTTCCTTGCAAATGTGGTTTGAACCAAGAAGCTTTGCACAGGGTCTAGATTTTGCTTCCCGTAGATTCTTCTGAGATGCTGTGCCTGGCTCTTGACGCAGGATTTTGCGCTGCCTTCGTAATAGCTTTAATATCTCCCTCTGTATTTGATGCATCCAAGTTGTCTATCAGACAAACAGACAAATTAAACTTTCCCAAGCTCTGAAATGCCAAGACCTTTTGTGTTCTCCCAATGTGTACATCAAGAATAAAATTGCAGCAAGCCACCGAGCTAGGGAGCTCAAAGAATAGGTAACCTTGATTAATACTTGCAACCCAGGCCTAGATTAAATATATTGAAAACATTTAATAATAACCTTTTCCCCTGGCCGTGGTGTGTGCTTGGCATTTTGATTCTTCTCTGTGTCTGGAGCGGAACTTCTTGATCTGCTGGAGCTTCTCTAACCCCTGTCGTGGGAGAAGAAGACAAAAGAGAGAAGGACAAGTTAGAAAAAAGAAGGGAGAAGGGTGAGGAAAGAAGAAAGAAGGGAGAAGGTGGAAGGAGAAGGAGAAGAAGGGAGAAGGAGAAGAAAAAAGGGAGAAGAAAAAAGGTGCCAATTGGGAGACTTTGCCCAGTCACTTTCTCCTACCCTTAGGAAGAAGAAAAAGGCCAACCACTTCCAAAAGTTTATAAACTTTAAATTGAGTTTTATTCTGACTATTTGGGGCACCACCCGGGGCCATTACAGCTATAGAAGTCTTTCAAAATATATTAAAAATAATGTAAATTTATTTTTAGCCCAACTTGAACTTACTAACAGAGTTGACAGTTGTAGGCATAAGCAACTTGTAAATTATTATGAATCAACTGCAGGTTTTCGGAGAGATTGAAGTTATTTTTTTATTATTTTTCTATACCACCATCCAGTTTTATTCTTTAGTTTGGCACCTGGGAAAGCTTCAAATAATTTTTTAGCTTCATGGAATTAAAGCATCCTGAATAAATGACTGTTCGTCCTCTGCTCCAACACTTAACAATAGGAAGCTCATCATGTTCTTTGGATCTGGTATCAAGCTGCTCTTAAAATGAAGAATTCCTCTTCCCCCCCCCCCGACCTTCAACCAAAATCTTCTTTCCTAGAAGTTAATACCATTATTTGTGTTCCAGGCAATCTGTCTCTGTATTTCTATCATCGCCCCAAAGCAGGCAGACCCCCTAGAAGTCACTCACATATATTGCCTAATGAAACATTTCTTGGGAAGTTATGGAAGGTTTGACCTTGAACAGGAGAATAACTGCAGTAGTAGATGATCCCATCTAACCACAAATCTGAATCCAGTCCCTTAATACCTTTTCATATTCTTCAAAAATCCCACTACTTCGTTTTACATTCACAGCTCAAAACAAGGCTTTTTGAAAGTCAGCTCCAAAAAGAAACGGAAAGCTTAGGGGGGGGAGTCCTTCTGCCACCCTCTCTTCCTCTTAAAATAACTTTTCTTGGGCAGGCAGTCTTAAGAGGTTTGAGAACATGGCTAGCACCCAAAGCAAGCAAGATCAAGTTGCAAAAAAGCAAAAATGAAGTTATAAATTCTAACCAGTTCTTAGTTGTTGCAAAGCAGAACTTTACATCCCCATGAAAGAAGCATGTCAGCGCCATTCGTGGTGATCTGGGACTTGGGATAATTACACTCTGTTTGGAATTCCACCAACCATGGGCTTGGCAGGAGAGAGGGGCTTTTGAAGTGGAGCTTGAGAGGCCTCCTCAAAAAGCTTTGTGAGCCTCGCAACTTTATCTGTGAGCAAACAGGTGGTACTCGAAGTCTTCCAAGCTGGCAGATGGATCCTTGTGCCAAGCTTTCTCACACCTATGGGGAATAGCTGTGCTCGTGTGGACCACCAACCTATTTTCCTTGATAACATGCAAGAAGTAACACGAATGTTTTCTTAGCCAGTGCATGAAATTTCAGCTCTAGAAGACCTTTAAAGCAGAGCTTACATTTCCTACCTGAAAATCTATCTATATCTGTCTATGTATCTATCTATCTATCTCCATCTAGATAGATAGATAGATAGATAGATAGATAGATAGATAGATAGATAGATAGATAGATAGATAGATAGATAGATAGATAGATAGATAGATGATGGATGGATGGAAGGATAGAAGGATAGAAGGATAGAAGGATAGATAGATAGCTTCATGCAAACTTTCTAGGATGTTTATTTCAAATTTCCCTTTGGGAGGAATTGGGTGGACGTAGAAGGATGAGAAATTGGCCTAGAGAAGGGTAAGATAAATCCAGAAGTAATGATTCCTCGTCTCATTCTACTTACAGATCATTAATAACCTCATGAGTCAGATTCTTCCCTGGGTGTTATCTCTTGATGTCTTGAGTCTATGGGGAACAGAATGTATCCCACTCATCTTCAGTTGCTCAGGTGCAGGAATGCCACTTTACAGCACAATAAAACAGCCATTAGGCTTTTTAAATAAGTGACCTATTTTTTTCTGCATAGGGATAGCATTTCTCTCCTAGCGTGTTCCAGGCAGGCAATCTGTCTCTGTATTTCTATAATTCGGGGGTTTTGTAATTCAATAAATCCTGGCTGCTATTTGCACAAGTGGTAATTATCCAGGGGCGAAATCAACAGGTTCTTTAGAAAGTCTTCATCAACAGCTGCAGAACTTCAGACACAAGCTAATTCAAAATACACCCACCTGTTTTTTATTTCTCCAATTATGCTCTCTTTTATTACTTTTTTTTTGAGAGAGAAAGAGAGAGAGAGATGAAATGGAAAAAGGGCAGAGGTGACAACAGGAATAATTAGAAGAATAAAATGTGGGACATGCAGGAACAAGGAGTTCATTATGTTGTGTTGTTAGCCGCGAAGTCGTGTCCGACCCATCGCGACCCTATGGACAACGTTCCTCCAGGCCTTCCTGTCTTCTACCATCTTCTGGAGTCCATTTAGGCTCACGCCTACTGCTTCAGTGACTCCATCCAGCCACCTCATTCTCTGTCATCCCCTTCTTCTCTTGCCCTCAACCTTTCCCAGCATTAGGCTCTTCTCCAGTGAGTCCTTCCTTCTCATTAGGTGGCCAGAGGATTGAGTTTCGACTTCAGGATCTGGCCTTCTAAAGAGCAGTCAGGGTTGATCTCCTCTAGGACTGACCGGTTTGATCGCCTTGCAGTCCAAGGGACTCGCAGGAGTCTTCTCCAGCACCAGAGTTCAAAGGCCTCCATTCTTTGGCGCTCAGCCTTTCTTATGGTCCAGCTTTCACTGCCATACATTGCAACTGGGAAGACCATAGTTCATTATAGGTGACTTTTTAAGAAGAATCTTTTGAAAGCTGAGAAATGTTCTGGAAAGATCTCCATGTTCAAAGCAAGTGAGCTGAGATGTTTCATTGATAAAGAGTTTCCTATAGGTAAAGTCAACAAAGAGAAAGGAAAATCTGACTGCCACAGTTTTGATTTAACTCTTGACGATATTGTCATCCAATAATTGAACCTGGCATGTATTTCTATTTCCACCTTGAAATTGTGAACCTGTAATAAGAAGGAAGAAAACTCTGGAAATCATGCTAAAATAATACTGTTTTCTCAAACAATGATGCAAAAAAGAACTGCCCCTCAGCCAGCCCATCTCAGACCATTAAGTCTCAAAGGCTATAACTGAAGAAGCCACAATAAGTCCACATTCAGATGGGAATATAAGATGGGGATGGTGAACAACTGGCCTTGAAGAAGATTCCTAACAGCTTTGGGGTATTGTTCATGTTGGCCTTGAAAATCCTGATCACACATCCTGAGAACATGCTTGCTCTGTTAATTTTGACTATCGTTATTTGGATGCATTGTGTCCTGTCAACCATACGTTGACTAGTCAGCCTGGAGATGCTTCCGTTTCATGTTTGGAAGCCTGGCCTCCAAGCAGCTACAGGAAATCCTTGACTTATAACCTTTCATTAATGACTGCAACACTGAAAAAAGGGACTTACGGCCTTTTTGCCACACTTTTGACCATTGCAGTATCCCCGTGGTCAGGTGATCAAAATTCAGAGGCTTGGCAACTGGATCCTACTTGTGACGGTTGCCATGTCCTGCAGTCACGCAATGCGCCTCTTGCAACCCTCTGACAAGCAAAGTCAGATTCACTCAGGTTACTAACTTAACAATTGCCGTGTTTCACTTAACAACTGTGGCAAGATAGCCTCGTAAAATGGGGCAAAATTCACTTCACAAATGTCTCGCTTAGCCACGGAAATTTTGGGCTCCATTGCAGCCGTTAAGTCGAGGATTAAACTCTACTTTTCTCTCTCTTTCATAGAACATAGGTTTGGAGTGAAGGAGATTTCATGGGGGGAATCTCCTTTCTTGCTTTTCCGAGCCATTGAATGAGCAACCTGTGTTTCCTCCGCAATCGCAGGACAGTCAATAGCAATAAAGCTCATCTCCTTGATAAAAAAAATAAGTGCTTCCCCAGCTTTATTTGTTCTCCACGAGGATCTCCCTTGGGGGATTAGGCAGGCCATCAAATTTGTATCACAAGGTACTGTTCAAAAGCAGGCTTTGTTTATCCAAGTCCTCTGTGAGAAGGCAAGCACATTACCGGGTAGTATTATAATAATGAATGAGCCACTTCAGAGAGGAAATCATCTGTCCAGATGTTTCAAACTCTGCTCCGTTCTGCAAAGTTGCTTCTTGGCAGGAAACAGGTTGGACATCCCTCTCTCACCTGTGCCTGCCTTTCTTTCTCTCTGCCCTAGAAGCCGCTTGCAAAAACGCTGGAAAAGGACATTTTTCCTGTCGCTTCTCTTCTTTCAGCTGCCCTTTGCCTACCGTGCATGGGGATGGTGAAGATCAAAGTCTCTTTGTGAATGGAGGGGGCTGCAAAGAGAGGCAACCCTCCACTTATAACCCCAAATTTCTCTTGTTAAGTGAGTTTTGTGTTGTTAATGAGTCTTGCCCTGTTTTATGACCTTTCTTGCCACCGCTGTGAAGCGAATGACTGCAGTTCTTAAGTTAGTAACATGGCTGTTAATTGAATCTGGCGTCCCCATTCACTTTACTTATCAGAAGGTCACAAAAGATGATCACGTGACCCCGGAACGCTGCAGCCATCATAAATATCACCCAGGATCTGAATTTTGATGGGAAAAATGGTCATAAGGTGACTTTTTCTCAGTGTGGTCGTAACCTCGAGCAGTCACCAAATGAAGTAAGTAAAGGGTTGCCTGTATTTACATACCATTTACACAAACCAATTGTGGGACAGTTTTGCAAACGCTAGTGTTAAAAAAGAACTTTATGAGAGTGTAGTGAGTCACTAAAATAGCAAGTAAAATATCTGGATGAAGACCACTGATTTCACCCATCTGCAACTTCATAATCTAAAAGAAGATAATGTCGGCAATTCTTCTAAGGACATTCCTTTGGGGATGACACCAAAGAGAGATCAAGAGAAGGGGAAGGAAAAGGAGGCAGTTTCCTTGGCTTGTCTGATGGGGGAAGACATTGAGATATTGGTGTCATCAAAAGATATCTGCATATATGCGGTTCCTCAAGGTATTTGTTCAGGCTTTGAAAGATGGAATGAAGGGAACCGATAAACTCTTTGAAGATTGAACGAGGCGATCAAGCTGTACTAGTTAAAATTTTGTCAGCTGCGGTTTGAAGCAACTGATGCTTTCATTTTTCAGAAGTCATCCCATGCATAATGCACTGAAGCTAACCAACTAGAAGAGGATAAAGGTGTGAGAATCTGTAGCACATCTCAAATGACTTCATTTAGCTGCCATAAAAAAAAGGATATGGTCATGTCCGAATCTTCCAGGGCTTCGTAATATGTGTCAGTAGCTAAAAAGTAGTTCTCCAGAACTAACCCTTGAAGCTGACCTTGCAAGGAGAAACAGAATCACTCTGTTATTATGAACCGGATGGACACCATCAGCAGTGGCCATTAAAGCTGCTTAGAAACAACAGGCTTGAAATCCTGATGTTTCTCCCCTCATCAGGATGCTATTTCTGAACCACAACTAAGCTGACAACTGGACTATCTCCTTAACTGATCCTGCCTGAGTCAAATATCCAAAAATGCAGGAACTCGTTGCAGCTTTCCAGAAACCACATCGTTGCTTCCTAGGAAATGGCAGGGATCTCACTATCTTTTCAGAAGCATTAATTATCTCACGGGGTGCCCTGTGATCTCCCATGCCCAGGAAACCGGCTGAAGCTTCTGAACCTCAGCTGCTAAGAATGCAGCTTACAAAACTGAGTCAGAGGTGGCTCTTCTCAAATGGTGCTCTGATCATAACAGAGGTGGTTGGAGATCCTGAATTGGTGCTATGATTTCCAGATAGGGAGTACAGCATTATTGTTGCAGGGGTGGGAGGCAGGGGTGGGGAGGAGATAACAAGGGGGAGTGTTTCTTTATACCTTCTAGGACCAAGACTTGAAATTGAAACAAAACTCTACGTGTGAGCTACAAGGATATAGTCAACGCCACCGTGAGCAAGGTGAAGATCAAATGTTAATACTTCTCTTTTTGTTATTGTTCAAAGCTTTGCCAGGAATGTTATCTTCAGGCCTTAGTCCAATCAGACTCTTGAGGGCATCGGTTCACTACGAGTGGCACTACACACGTCTAAACACACACACACTAACTACAACCAATATTTGAGAAATAGCTCTTTGTTCCTCCAGCCATCTTCCTGAAATAGTACATTTTCATTCAGGGAACCCCGTTTTTGTCGCAGGCCTTTTGACATGATGTATGATAGCCAAGATGCATGTGGGAAGGGGGGGGAATTCCAGTATTTTCAGCACTCCACGATGAAAAAGTGACATAATGCCAGAAAGAGCATACTGTAGCTGTAATTGGAGGAAGGAAGTGATATTGGATCTGCATGTCCAACAGAGACATCTGCTGGTCAGCCCTAGCATGGCCAAACCTTTGTGTAGAGATTATTTCAGACAGGGGATAACCTCAATTTAACTTGATTGCCTTTAATACGTTCTCTGAGGATGGGCTCTAGCACAAGCCCAAAAGCTCGGAAGACTAAATTCTCATCCCAGTGACCGACCCAGATTGGAGCTGGCCTTTAATATCATTTATCAACTGCTGAACAGAAGCAGATCCCCTGTTCCATCCATTACCGGTTCCTGTGTACATCAGAATCAGGCCAAAGATGTATCTAGACATAGATTCCATTCTTAGAGCAAAGAACAGAACAGAACAACAGAGCTGGAGGGGACCTTGAAGGTCTTCTAGTCCAGCCCCCTTCTCAAGCAGGAGACCCTGCACCATTTCAAATAAATGGCTGTCCAATCTCTTCTTAAAAACCCCCAGTGTGGAGCACCCACAATTAACCAGATGTTAGCCCAGATAGAAGGCAACTTTGTAGGAACCATTTCAGATCGAGGAGGTTATTCGGTACCATCGGGACAAAAGGCTTTTTTGACAGCCTCATCCTCTAAGCAACTACATTTTTCAGACTAATTCTTAGGTTCCAGCACATGCTGATATCTCTAAACAGAACAAGAAATCCTACTTATAGCAGTGCAAGGCTACATTAATAATTTAGATGGATAGTTCTCCATGAATGGAGACTCAAACATATCCTCTCTGGTTGTAGGTTACACTGCGTGTATCCAGAGTTCATTCATTCATTCATTCATTCATGTTCTTCCTAACTTTAGTAAGACCAGAATGAAAGAAATAGGGAATGAAAAGCAAAAAAGCACATTTGAGTGTTTGTGTGTGGGTGTTTGTGTGTGGGTATAGGAGTAAAATATATTTTAAAAAATCCCCACAGGCCTCAATACTGTTAGAGGACAAGGGGGAAAAAAGTTGCTTTCAAAGTCAATTCAAATAGTAAATTACTACCCAAATTATTAAAGGACCCAAATAACTAAACAAAAAAAATAATTCTTCACTTTGTATTCATGTGAGGGATGTTTACAGCGGCATATTTCACCAAACTCAAGGAACCAAGAGGCTCATAACAATCAGCCAGGCCAATAAAAAAAAAAAATTGCTAAATTGCCAAGGTAAGGCATTAATTTCTAGAGAGAGGAAACATTCCTTGTTAATATGTTTACAGCATATTAGGAAAAATGCCGCTAATAACTCATTTTAATAGTGCCCGGATCAAAGGCGCCAATTCTGTATTTGAGGTTTCAAGACAAATAGACAAAACGATCCCCTCTTTTCCAAAATTATCTCAGGCCAAGGGAGTCCTCAATACTGTTTTAGAGTCCCTCTTTACCAGCTCTTAACATGTGCCGGTAATTAGAATAGACAGCCAGATGTCACATTAATAAAGCATTGTTCAATCACAATTTTCAAGAGGATAAAATGAAGAGCATGTGAAGTGTTGGTACCACTTTATAATGCCTTGGTAAGTCCACGCTTGGAAAGTTGCATCCAGTTTTGGTCACCACCATAGAAAAACAAAAGATGTCGAGACCCTAGAAAGAGTACAGAGAAGAGCAACAAAGATGATTAGGGGACTGGGGTCGTTGTTTCATTATACACGAAAGCAGTCGGAATAATAGAGAAAGCAAATTGCAAAGGGCTGATTTAGAAGACTCAGTTTTACAGTGGATTCTGCTTATGCAATATACTTACACCAAAAGGCAAAAGCCTCAATTCTGCTTTAAATGGCCCTTCTGCAGAAAATGGGAAAGTGACTAAGTATCTTGTAAACCATTAAAATCTAGAAGATTGTATAGCCAATAAACTATTCATCTGGGCTCAGCAAAATCTAGGCGTTGTAAGATAAAGGTGAGAGATTTTGGCTGCTATTAAAGGGTTGAAAGAACCGCTCATAAGTCACTTCAGGACACACGAAAAATTGGTTCAAAGTTGGGGTTGTTGTTTTTTTCAAAGCAACAACAACAAAACCCCAATGCTCCATGGATTTCCCCAGACACAGTTTTTTTCCATGATTAGAGAACAGTGCCAGCAACGTTGTGTTGTTTAGAAAAGTAACCCGCTTACCATAATTCAAACATAATTGGAATATGGCAATGCTGAGATGTAATTTGTGTCTGTTTTTATCTTTTAGCACCATCCACCACAACAGTTGATGAAATATTAATGGGAACTAGTCTTCAGTTCTGATTTAGTGAGAAGAAGACAAAAAAAACTTACAAAAAGAGGAGCATTGGGCTCAACAGAAGTTGAACAGCGCTCAAGGTCAACCATCAAGACATCTTGATTCTTTCTTATTTCTCACTCCCCAGTTTTAAGAAGCAGATTTTTTTATTTTTATTTTTTATTTTAGACATTCAGTGAAGTTAGAATTCATAGGTTTGCCTTGAGCCTTCCCAGTAATTTAACTTGTTTCCTTACGGCCAAGATTTCCATGGTGGCTTCAAAGTAGGGCCTGTTTAATGAATGCTGCACTGTGCAATTTTAGCTTGATGGTATAGCTTAGCCCTGAGGTCTCCACAACAGAAATGTACATATTGTTGTTTTTCTTTCGATCTTTTGCCTGCAAAAAGGGAGAGGAAAAATGCAAAACATGTTATTGGGAGCAGTTTACTGCCATAGGATGCCAGTAACTAGAGGTTATCTACATCTCCCTGGATTTGCATGATCAGAAATTCAGAAGAGAGGCCTTTCAGATGCATCACTGGGGATCAGTCAATGCATGAGCTTGCTATTTGTTTGAAGGAAGGATCAGACCCTTATCAAAGGGACAGGTGTTGCGGCTGTCAAAGACCTGTCTTGCCTTTACTGAATGTAGGTTGGCTGGTTGGTTGAATCGCAGTAGTTTCATGTCTTCCATGTTTTATACATCTCATGTCACCAGTCTCTGTGCTATATGCAAAAACATGAGAACCACCTCTCCAATAGCATAGTAAAATACACACACACACATACCAAAAAACCCTGCATTATTAGCCTAAAAAGAAAGGTTACTATTGAAGAAAAACAGAAAGGGTGCGTGTAATTAATTGCCTGTATTTACCCAGAAGTAAGTTTAAGTGAGTTTATTACTAAGTAAACAGATTATAACCCCAATCATATTCCCTTTATAATTGGGAAAGAAAGCTCACTTGGGCTGGGGGGAAAAGGATTGTTCTTTGCTTAGTTCTAATCCAGGGAAGGGATCCTCCCGGTCGGCCTATGAAAATATTTAATAGGTTTGAAACTTTGGAAAGAATAAGAGAAGATGAGAAGGATAAATAATACAAAAAGATGCTCTGCAGACACACTAAAGCCATAGGAAGGACATGGGAAATTGCAGTGGTCCTACATGATGAATGATAAACTTGTTTGCCCTGTAAAATGGAGGGAGGAGGGAGGGAGGGAGGGAGGGAGGGAGGGAGGAATCTAGCCATCCATTCAGTTTCTGGAATATTTTGCAGATAACAGATATGGAATTTGTATTTATTTGTTCTATTTTTAAAAGATATGTGCCACCATCAAAATAAAGTGTAGAGTAGAGTAGAGTAGAGCAGAGCAGAGTAGAGTAGAGTAGAGTAGAGTACAGTACAGTACAGTACAGTACAGTACAGTACAATACAATACAATACAATACAATACAATACAATACAATACAATACAATACAATACAATAGAGGTAGAGCTGGAAGGGACCTTGGAGGCCTCCATCTCCTAGGAATTGTTTTTTTCAGTGTACATAAATGATATTAAATGCAATCTCTGCTGTAGGTAAAAAGAAGTTGCAACCTATTTCCCCAATACACCTGAGCAATTTCCCGCCATCTAAGTTTTGAAACAGAGAAAGCTGCCTTATTCAAAATCAGACTGAGATTTTGGGGTGGGGAGCCATTAATGAATTGCTGTAAAACTCCCAGAAGCCTCGACCAATATGGTCAATAGGGGTGATAGTAGGAACATCAGTAGCCCCATCTGAAGCAGGTTCCTCTCCCTGAAATAGACTATATAGCTATGTAATGTCTTCAGGCAGAGGGCAACATCTGGAGTTAGAGAATCTCCCATGAAATGGCCCCCAAATCATAAGAGATGGTAAGATACGGGACATTTTTAATGTTATATCTATCTACCCATTTACCAATCCTTCACCTACCCATTTATCTTTCCTCTTGGAGAGTAGCTCCCCTTCTTTGATGCAATGGATTTCTTGGCACCCACTGATAACATATTACCAACCGTTGAGGTTTAACATCTTGAGGGACCCACCAGCACCCAAGAAAAAAGAAGGTCTCCTTCAAGTCAAGGACACAACATTCAGTTTTGTTTGGAATTGTGCAACAAGTAAAGGTTACCATCAGTGTACATTTGAGCCCAGCAGAAGCCCCCTTAAAACTATCTTACAGCACTTAGAATACCCTACTAGAAAGATCATATTCTCTCTCTCTCTCTCTCTCTCTCTCTCTCTCTCTCTCTCTCTCTCTCTCTCTCTCTCTCTCTCTCTCTCTCTCTCCCTCCCTCCCTCCCTCCCTCCCTCCCTCCTAGTTCATCCACCACTTCCTTGCAGCTCCCTAAGCTGCTAGTTTGCAAATTTCATTTGACTTTTGTTAGATGAAGTGAAACAAACACCCGTTTATCTGCATGCCATTTTGGATATAAAAGTGAACTGTCAAAGGCGTTGCAAGGAAAGGTCTACAATTATAATGACGTATAATCAAGAAACAGCACCTGTCTGGGAATTCATTAACGTATATTCTCTTCCTCCTGACAGGGAGGGTGCAGAAACCTCCCAAGTGACAGGTGATGGCTCCGACTCAGATCTAAAGGGACACCAACCAAATTATTTTCAGGCAAATATTTTAATGTTCATTTGTTATTTACTCTCCAGGGTTTCCAGAAGAGACTCTGAAAATCACTGAGCCATGTTTATCTTCCTCTCAACTCTCCTTTTTCTTCTCCTTTGCAAAATTAGATATTAAGGCCACCACTCCAGACAGTTCCAGACTCTGGAAAATAGACAGAAATTGTCTTTTTAGAGGAGGCAACGACAAGATCATTTTTACAAGTAGGGGAGTCTCGCACATCATGTTTTGTAAGCACTAGAAACTTTCTAGGCACCACTCAGGTTGGAAGGTAACAGCGTTCTGTGTGCCTTTGGTGTATAGTCATGCTGGCCATGTGACCGTGGAAATGTCTTCAGACAACGCTGGCACCTTGGCCCAGAAACTGACATAAGCACCGTACCCTAGAGTCGGACATGACCGACAGGGAAAGCTTTACCTTTAAGCAGAAATCGAATTTGCTAACGTGTCTCACCTAAGCAAAGACAAGCAAGGGGCATCTGTTGCCGGAAGGAAAGAGACCCTTTTTCTAAACACATCTTCAGGCTGGACCAGAAGAGTTCACTAAATGGGAAGACAAAGAGCTAAGATGGGAAGACAAATCAGCATCTGTAAAACAAGTTAAATATGGCAACAAGCAAGGGGGGAAAAAACCACCACCAAATACAGGGGTTGGGGGGGGGCTTTTAGCTGCCTTCTTCAAGCCTCGCAAGTTATGTTGGCCATTATTCCTTATAATAGCCCTGGGAAAGAAATGTGCGCCGAAGGCAGAAAACAAAGTTAGCAATGATTTTTCGGTCATGAAGCTTCCTCCGGGGATCAGTTATAAAAGCCGAAAGGCAACGCACAAGAAAGGAAGTAGAAGACAAAATTGTCTAATTGTATCTGTAGAGACAAACTAGGCTTGTGGATGAGAAAAGGCTAAAGGAAAAGACACATTTAAAGCACCATGTTAATTGAGGCTCTCGGATCTTGGATCGGGGCACAAGGAATAGAATAGAGCTGGAAGGGACCTTAGAGGTCATCTAGTCCAACCCCCTGCTCAAGCAGGAGAACCTATACCATTCCACACAAGTGGCTGTCCAGTCTCTTCATAAAAACCTCCAACTTCTGGAGGCAAGCCGTTCCACCGGTTAATTGTACTCACTGTTTCTCCTTAATTTCAAATTGCTTCTCTCTTTGATTAGTTTCTATCCGTTGCTTCTTGTCCTGCCTTCAGGTGCTTTGGAAAATAAATTGACTCCCTCTTCTTTGTGGCATCCCCTGAGATACTGGAATACTGCTATCATGTCACCTCTATCTTTTTCTCTGGACTAGCATGCTCAATTCTTGCAACTGTTCATCTTATGTTTTAAGCCTCCAGGCCTTTAATCCTCTTCCTGGCTCTTCTCTGTATTTTTCCCAAAGTCTCAACATCTTTTTTGTACTGTAGCCACCAATGCTGGATGCTGTATTCCAGGTGTGGTCTTAACCAAGGCTTTATTATAAAGTGGTACTTAACACTTCACGTGATCTTGAATTCTGTTCATGCAGCCTAAGACTGAGTTAACTTTCTACGTCATCCACTCATCCATTTGACTGGACATACTAGAGAGCCCTCAAATTAAAAAAGAAAGAAAGGGATAAACGATTGAGAGAGCGGGCAAATAAATAAATAAATAAATAAATAAATAAATAAATAAATAAATAAATAAATAAATAAATAAATAAAACCAGTAGGCTCAACTACTCAGATTAAAGCAGCTTTCAAAGGTCATCAGCAATTGTCTGTTTCCGAAGCCATCCGTAGACTTCTGTCTGCAAGCAGATGTCTGAGCTCTAGCACAAGGGAACAAGGCAGCCTCGCCAGATATGTACCCTCCTCCTCCTTTTGCCCTCCAAAATTATGAGCAACTAATCCTCTGTAATCCAATTAGAAAGGATCAGCAAAATGCTGAACTCAAGAGAATGGCTCTCGAAAGGAACAAGCAGCACTCGTGTTCAAAATTTGGCGATGACGCTGCACCGCTGGGCCTTTCCAGCAGGCAAAGGCACTTTATAACCTGCGTGGGGTTTGAATGGAAATGATTGTTTTGAACCTCGCCCAGGTGTGAACCGGGCGCTGGCAAATGGAAGGACCACCGTCTTTGGGGGGATGGCGCAGCCACGTTGAACTCCAGTCATAAGAGGGTTAATTAGGAGAGGCCAGAAGGATGCAGACAACTGGACCCGTGAACATCTTTCCAACTCTACAACTCTTACCCCACAACATCGTAAATAACACACTGGTTTAGAATCTCATCCATCACTGTTCAGCCAGGGAGTCTGTATGGAGAAGAGTCTTGGTTCCGAGACCATTTTTATGGAGACAGTCCTTGGATCATGGAGAGTTTTATATAAACAAGGCCCCTGGTTTATAATGGCGACATCCCAAAGACTGGATGGGACCAGTAGCACTCTCATTTCTCAGCCTCCAGCTGCACTTGGTGGAAAATAAAGCCTGGCCAAAAAGCAAAGAGAAGGAATCGATTAATCAAATACTTTGATTGCCTCGATTTCCTTTCACACCTCCCAGACTTGTGACAGTTTTAAGAATGCGGAAGGCAGCTACGTTGGGGCACCTTCTGCGTTACAAATTCTAAGATGGCACAGCATCAAGAGCTAGATGGGATAATATTAATACGCCATTTAAATCCTTTAAGTAGATTAAGAGGAATTATATCCCCCATCTCCCCTCCCCCCGAGAACAGAAAACACGAACAGGTGTCAGGTTGTACCTTTTTACTCATAAGGTCCAAATTAAAGTCCAAACAAATAGGGAAGGAAGAAAACAAAAAAAACAGGAGGATATAAGCTTTCAAACGTATGCTGATTGGCCCCCCAAAATATGGAAGCAAAATCAGCTATAAGAGGAAAAATAAGGACTTCATAAAATCCCCAGCTTAAGGGATTTTCGTTGTTGCTGCTGTTGACTCTCCTGCTACAGTTAATTTTATTAATGGGGCAAAACAGCAAATTGCCAGGGTTTTGTGTTTTTTCCCCCGGTTTATTGGGAAAGAGCTTAGGAAGGAATTAACCTTTCCCATGAAGCTCTTTTTCTCATTTCTCTCATCCCCAAAGAGCTGAAGTAGGTGCCGGCGGTAAAATACCTAATCAAAGACTGAAGCTCTTAGTACGAATCATAATGTGACAGGAACAAAAAACTGAATATTAACACAGCTAGTCTTCGGTTTATGACGACAAAGGAGCCCAAATTTTATGTTGTTAAGTGAGACTTTTCTTAAATGAACTTTGTCCCATTTTACGACTGTTGAAGTGAGCTGTGCGGTTCATTTGCCCACGTCAGGCATGTCAAACTGCCAGCCCGTGGGCCGGATGTATTATACTGAAACCACGGCCACCCCATTGCCAGCAATGGGGGAAAAGTTGCGGCACGCCGCAGGATGTCACATGACATCGCGAGTTTGACATGCCTGGCCTATGTGATAAATGATTCAATAAGTCTTGGTTTGGCTTCCTTACCTTGCCATATTTAATAGTCTGGTGTTCCAAAGCATCTGAAGGCAGGACAAGAAGCAACAGATGGAAACTAATCCAGGAGAGAAGCAACCTAGAACTAAGGAGGAATGTCCCGACAGAATAATCAACCAGTGGGACGACTTGCCACCAGAGGTTGTGGGCGCTCGGTCACTGGCGGTTTTTAAGAAGAGATTGGAACAACCATTTGTCTGAAATGGGTTAGGGTTTCCAGCCTGAGCAGGGGGTTGGACTAGAAGACCTCCAAGGTCCCTTCCAACTCTGTTATTCTGATGTCTCCTGCCTACCTTAATACATTTTATGTCACTTTTGTACACTTCTATGTAGGTTGGTGTATAAACACAAAACTGTGATGAAATAATTTTTTAAAAAAATTACCTAGTTGAAGCAGCTCTTTTAATTCCAGCTCCAATTCTTTTTCTTTCTCTATTTTTTCTTATTCTTGCATTCCATGAGGATTTCCAGGTGCTGCAATTTCTTCCCTGGGGCTCTGAGCTGCAAGCATGGAGCATATTTGTCAGCTCATCAAGTTCCTGATCGTTGCTGATCATATAGAGGCGCAGGGTGTATTAAGAGCAAGCCAGCAGCTGGTAAATTTTGCAGGTAAAGTCCCTGGGAATTTGCAATCATATCAGCATAAAAGGGTATTTATTTCTTGAATGAAATGGGGAGAGAAACCTCAGCTGCACAAACAGGCTTGTGGGTTGTTGTTTTTTTTCCTTTTAGTATTTGGGGAAAGCGCAGGAAGTTTTTTGGCCCCAGTGAAGCGAGAGGAAAGAGATTTAAAATTTAAGAATTTTAAAAAGAGTTATCACCTCTTGAATCTTTGATGGAAGCAAAGAAATGTTTGAATTTTCTTCTCCCCCCCCCCACACACCCATCCCCCAATCTCTCTACCATTGTTTCTAGAATGATCAGCAGCAAGTCTGCAGCCTGGATACCAAGGATCTTCTCGTGGCTTAAGACCAAGAATTGATCATTTGTAAGTGTGGGTTAAATTATGGATGGTTTTGTGCTGACAAGAAGCTTTATAAATACATTCTCCCCACCCACCCACCCATTTCCACATGCCTGGTGGTGTCCCACTATTGCCAGGATTCCTGACAAATGAATACAGTAAAATCACACCACTTCAAGCAGCAATGGATAATCCAGTCATTGACAGGTGTCACACACGAGACAGGAAGGCCACAGGTATATATTTTATTTAGTATTCCCTCAGTGACCTTTGCTGCATTATTCTAACTAATCTCAGTAATTCTTGCAATGCATTGTCCTGTTTAATGCAGGTAGTCCTCACCTTACAATAATTTGATTAGTGACTGAAGTTACAGCAGCACTGAGAAAAGGGGACTTATGACCGTTTTTGCACACTTTACGACCGTTGCAGCATCCCCATGGCGACATGATCAAAATTGAGATGCTTGGCAACTGGTTCATAAGTCAAGGGCTACCTGTCATTCCAGATGTTTTAATTAGAAAATAAAAAGGAAAGCTAACATGTCACATGGCAATGCATCAGCCTCAACTGCTCTCTTGAGTTCCACACCATGTCTGTGGCTCCAATGTTGCCAGGTTTTTTTTTCCTTTTTTTTCCTTTCCTTTAAGTACAAAAACTTAAACCCGGGTTAGCAGCGTGATCGCAAGTTGGCAGTTTGCTCAAATCCAACTTTGTTAATGAAATCTGCCCTCTAGCAAGCATGCAGGTTTGCAATTTCATTTCAGAAATCTACACTGGCCATGATCTTCAATCTAATCTAGAGAGTGGTTGAGGAAGAAAGGCGATACGCCAGCTACCAATTTGGGGGAATACTAAAGTGACACATCATTAAGAAAAGATAAGCCTCTGCAGCAATGCTCCAGCTGGGCTTTGCAAAATGCTAATTGCCTAAGTGATCTTCATTTTCTCATCCGCACCCCTTTATTTCTTTTAAAAGAGGAAAGGACACTGGTTTTACTCAAAGCAAGTGTTCCTGTTAAATACCGGAAGCAGGAAATCCATCCTGATCAAACCAAGGGCCTGCATAGAGCAACGTTTTCTCACAGCAGCCAAGGAGGAAGTTATTATTAAATGTATATACTTATGGAAAGAAATCAAGAGTATGATACGAAAGCAAACTCCACTGCCTTCCGGCACTAACCTTAACCCTCACCCTTTTCACATCGTCCATTTCCAGAAACTATTGTGTGTCTGGGAAGAATTTAGCACCCCTCACTTTTAATGCTACAATATCCACTTTGCTCTTGTTTAATTTCAGTACGTTGCAGGCTCTTAATCGCTAGAAGATGACTCTAGAAATGCTTAAATGAATCTTAATAGTGGTTTGATGTGGGAAGAGCATTAAAAACGACCCACTGCTCTTCTCACCTTCCAATTAGCAACCGAGAAGGGACATTTTGAAGAGTGTAAAAAAAAATATGGTTAGGCATCTGAACTGAAGGATCTAAATATGTGTTTAATTAGGCATTGTGAACCCGAGGTGATAAAAGGAAACATTAGTTTTCAATTTTTTTGGTTCAACTCTGTCTTCCCCACTGGAAAGAAGAAACGGGGAAATTGTATGGGTGTTTACACACACATTAGTTCTACCGTGTGGATTGAATGGGACATGCTTTCAAGAGCAGGTGAGTGTTTTACACATTGAGGTTTAAGGGTGCAATTAAGTAAGGAGTCCAGGCCCATTAAGTTCAAATCGAGAGACATTCCTGGATAAATGCTGTAGCTTGGTTTGTCTCCAAATATCCAAAGTGCTGTATTGTCCAACTGGGGATGGAAATATACTCTTTGCACATAGTTTCATTTGGGAAATTTGGGGTGGGGGGAGGACCCACAGTCCTTTAATAAGCTCCCTCATACTTTCTACAAACCTGGTAAGAGACTATTTTCACTAGGGTCAAAAATGGGTAGTGTGATCGTGTCCCTGGTGCTCTCTGAGCTTGGTTGTTTTCTTGCAGACGTTTCCTTACCACACTAGGTAACATCATCAGTGCTAAGAGTGGGGTTTATGAAGTGGAGGAAGGAGAAGGGGAGGAGGAAGAGGTCTATGGAGTCCTTGGTGCTCTCTGTCCTTGGTTATTTTCTTGCAGACGTTTCCTTACCACACTAGGTGACATCATCAGGGCTGGGAGTGGAGTTTTGGGTACTTGGCAGCCAGCTCATTTTGGCAGTGTCCCACGGTCACGTGACCGTGATTTAGAATGTTTTAGCCAGAAAAAAAAATATTTACTTCCGATTTCCAACGAAAAGGCACATTGGATCCAATGGATGTGTTTAATGACTACAGTGTTCACTTAACAACTGAGGTAAGTCATTAAAAATCAAGTGTGGTCACGTGGATGACCTGCTTAATGGTGTAATTCTGGAATGAATTATGGACTACCTATAAACTAAAGAACAAGAAAAATCTTGCAACTGCTAAGACAAAATGATAAATATTAACTTTAGCCACACGTGATGTGACCCATTTTCCATTATGGCACAATCACACTAAGGTGATGGTCTAACTGTGGTGTTATATTGTTCCACGTAAGCATGTTTTAAGCTTTATTGTTCCTGGAGAGACACTTACCTCTAGTAATTATACATGTAATTAGTATTCCTATTGTACAGGGGGGGAAAAAACACTTCAGGACTTCAGTTTTAAAACCTTGTAATAATTTTTGAAATTCTTAACTAGATGGGGTTAAAAACCTTTCTGATTACAGGTATTGCTTTTTGAATTTTTTTATTCATTTATTTGTAGCTTAATCACTCTGCATAGTGGAGCACATGAAGGAGTTTCAGACTAAGCCTTCGTTATGGCAATAAAGGTCATACTTTACGCAAAGAAAGAGATTGCACTTACCAATCTCTTCCGGACTGCTTCAAACCTAGATTTGGATCAAACATTCCCATCACCAGATACTTTTGGCCCATTTTAAGTTCTCTAGCAGAAATGAAGAAACTCTTATTTTACGAACAGGGCAAGGATTTCAGTTCAGCAGCCGCCACATTATAAAGTCGTACTGTACATAAGAGGTCATTAAGCAAATGCACTGAAGATGCTCATGGTGTGATTTGATGGAAGCCAAATCAAAAGGCTCAGTGGGACCACTTACGCTGCGGCTGTTACACAACACAATTATTTTTGAAACCAGATATTTTTAGCAAGAGTACATAAACTTAGAACTAATTTTCCGAGAAGAATGAAAAATTATGTCTATTGTCTCCAGCAAGACTGTTTTGATGTTGGTGTGTGGCAGGTAATGGAGAAAATAAAAAAAAAACTCAAAAGAGTTTTATTCTGACACTGTTTATTCAGTTTTTATCAGACATTACTTCTAATCTCTGAGAGGGGGAGGGAAAGGCACTTAGGAAGTAATTATGCCATTTTAGTCATCAGCTGAGATGCTCAGCCAGCTAAATATTATAAATTATCATTAATACCAACTGATAAATATAAGTTTGCACATTGTAGTCCTTCAGTTATTCAATTTCATACAGTCTTATCTACGAACGAGATACGGCTGCCCATTGTCCCATTCTGGAATGGCATCCTGGCTTTCTTTCCCGGTTTTGATTTTTCCGTCTGTGGCCAAATATCAAGATTTTCATGCGCTGACAAACTACCAGTTGATGTGCTATCTTTTGGCAGCTTTTTCAAGACCCCACCCTGAGTTGAGTGTCAAAACCCATTTATTAATTCCCCTTTAATGCTTCTACTCGGTTATGCTTTTGGTTTCCAACAGGTAGGAACATGCAATATTAATTAGGATATTGCCAGTCTCCTGCATGTTTCTTTGCTGATGAATGTTACAATGTCTCCTAGTTTAACTTCATAAATCCAATATGCAATTATTCCTGAAAAGAACTAGAGAGACCCCACCAGAATTTAAGTAAATAACTCAGAAACAACCTAAATTTCCTAAAACAATGATGTATACACATTAAGGGGAGATATAACAAACTCTCCTCATTTTCAGCCTAATCTCAGCAAATTGCTTGGTCATCTGTAATCCAGTGATAATCCATCCAAGAGAATTGGCTAAAAATGTTAAGGCACAAAACTTGAAAAATTGTATCACAGACAACAGTTCTGTTTATATGGTAAACCTTAGGTTTTAATAGCCTGTTTCTTGCTTCCTTAATTTGATACACTTTTATATATTATGTTTCCAAAACCTCTGCAAAAAACCACATAGGGCTGAAATGTTTTCATTTGTAAAACCATTTATAGCAGCAAATGCTTCCTTTTGTGCAAACGTTGCCTGTAAAGCCCTCATGTTGGAGCCAGACAACACAACATTTCAATGCTTTGTCCAACCAAAGCAGTCAACCATGGTGTCATTTTGTGCAGTGCTCAAGTAGGGACTAGACCCAAGAATTTAGAGAAAGGGTGGATAAAAGCAGTTTTTGAAGAAGTGTAAAAACAGGCTGTTTTGTTTCCCCAGTTGGACGAAAATGTCTTCCTTGCGTGTCCCTTTTTAGTAACTCTGATATTGATCCCTCTAATGTCCAAGGGCATTCAGTGGCTCAATAGTGCTGTCAAAGATGCAGATTAAACAGGACTATTGATCTACTGAGAAGGGATAACACACACTTCACAGAAACCACCACCAAGTTGCCACCACTTCTCTGAGGCGAGGTCAACAAGCTTGAGATTCAGCCTACTTAAGCACCACAAGAAACCACGTGGTCTTCTTCTCTGGCGACGTAAGGCAGTGAGAACCCAAGACAACCAAACACAGATCCTGAGGAGATCCAGAACAGAGCACACTGGTTCATCAGCAGCCCACCTCTTTCTAAGCAGGACCAAGTCAAGATTCCCGTTTAGCCAGAACTGGGATTTGCTCGCTCATAGTTTGCTGTTCTGCTGAAACTGGGACACCAAAGAGAGAACCTGCTCAGAAGCTTTGATCTGCTTAGTGCCACGATAGGTGGCGCTGTTGGCCATCGTGTCCTCCAAGAAGTAGCGATAGTTGACCATCATGCCACAGGAGGCCGTCATGCCACGGGGACTGGTGTCTGCCATCCAGTTCAGGCGCCATAACACCGCACCGTTCTGAAGGTGGAAGTTCGCCACTGGGTTGAGCGCGTAGCCGCGGTGCTTCTCTTCATAAAGATACCAGGCGCAAAGCCTCATAAGGGGCTGCTCTAAGACCCGAACCAGCTTTTCTGATTTCACCCACCCGTTGTTCGTGAAAAGGCGCTTCAGTTTTTCAGCAGGGGGGTCTCCTGTGATCTCAGAAATTTCTTGCAACTCGGGATCTGTGAAAGGCTTCCCCCAGCCCAGTTCATTGGATTGGGAGCACAGCAGCCCAATGAGCCACTTGGTGAATCCCGGAATGGGCGACAAGGTGGAGAAGACTTGGATCTGAGGAAATTCAACCTGAGGATTTTCAAGGTGTTCAAAACACACACACACACACACACAAAAACAAGAGATTTGGGGTAAGGCTGAATGAGGATAAAAAAATCACAACAACAATACCGCACATTTAAAGCAGCAAGCACAAACAGGTTTGAGATGAGGCTATTTTCATCAGCAGATTATTGTTGCATGCATTTCCTAACTTCATTTCAGAACCTGGGGAGACACACCTACTGCAGAAGTAAAACATTTCAGCTTAGGAAAATTCTTCATTTCTGGCTAATAAAATACCATCTGCCCGAATACTATACTCGCAATGTGAGAAGCAGTAAAGCTACCTACAAAGCATCTCTAAAGCTTTGATTAACCATTTTTTTTCACAGGTACTAGATGTACTTTCAAGGATTTTTAATTTTTGTCGGGCCCTGGAAAACCTGCAGAGACACAGATTTGTTCAGCAGATAAAAACCTCCCCCCCCCGCCCATTTCTAGCACTTCAAATTTAACAACTGAGCAGCTGAACAGCTGTAATACTCAGTTATCTTTCCAGAAACAGATGTTGTCTTTATTTGGCCCTTGTATTTCTTAAAATTTAGGAAATAAATTTGCAACCTTAACATGGACCTTGTATTTGAGGAACCCGGGGCAATTTCGCCTCCAGTGTTAATTACAGTGATCATCCAACAGTAAGAAATGCATTTCCTTGTTCCACATGAGCCTTTTCTCAAACTTTTTCCAATCAGAAAGCTTTGGAAAAATAATGTGTAGGCATCTTTAAAATGTGAGGGGTTCAACTTCTAAATTGCATTTTTTTTGCCATCTAAAAAAGAACATTTTACATTAAAAAAATGCAGACAACAGTAGACTGGCCTGGCTGACTAAAGGAACATTGTGCCAAAATCCCTATTCTTCACAAAACATGAAGTCCATAAGCTGCTGGAAAAAGAATTTAGTACTGCATAAAACCAACACGTTGGCCGCATATTATCCTAAGCTATTATGTGGTGTTTGTTTTTAGCTTCTAAAATATGTGAATTCACTCATTACAGTTTAGTTTTGTGTGTGAACCAATCCGTTATAGCTTGTTTAACAAATGATGTTTTTTTAGAAAAAAAACTGGCTTTGTGTGTATGTGAACTTAGCTTATCTGTTACGTATAATGTGGGTGGCAAATGAGGGGGCATTTGTTTTATTCATGAAATACAGAGACCAAATATACTAGCATCTTTAAAAGGGTAGACAAAATATGTCTTGATTAGCAATAAGCTCATCAACAGCCCCAGAACAAATCAGATTTACTGCTCTACTTCTGCTGATCTTAAGAGGAGCTTTTGCGACGCAGGTGGTCCTCAACCTATGACCAGCCCAACATTTCTGTCGCTGAGAATTTGTTACATGAGTTTTACCCTGTTTTACGACCTTTCTCGCCACAGCTGTAAAGTGAATCACTGCAGTTTTTAACCCGGTAACATGGCTGTTAAGCAAAACTGGCTTCCCCCATTGACTCTGCTTGTCAGAAGCTCGCAAAAGGGGGTCACATGACTCTTGGACACTGCAACCGCCATAAATACGAGTCAGTTGCCAACTGAATTTTGATCACGTGACCGTGGGGATGCTTCAATGGTTGTAAGGGTGAAAAATGATCATACGTCACTTTTTTCAGTGCCCTTGTAATGCACTGTTGTAAGCTGAGGACTGCCTGTAGAGTGGTGCTCATTTGAGACCCAGACAGAAATAAAAACTGGATTAAAAGATATTATTGCCACGGCCAAATCTATTCTTTCAGCAATCTGACTGGTATCAATATCCTGTTAAAGACGCAGTATTCACAAGTATTCTCATTCCCCTTTTAAGTTTCCCTCATTCGGTTTCTGAAGGTCAAACTACAGCTCAAATCTAAAAGAGTTAAGATCTGAATCGCTGCAGTTCAAAAGCCCAGAGCTTGTCTCGTTGCAGTCTGATATATCCGTGACAGCAATAATATAACATGTTCTTTTTCTGGGGAAATTAAAAGTTACAGAAGCTTGAAATTAAGTGATTTGGAATTAATCAAATAGATGAGGGAAAACAAAGCAAATAATGATATATCTTATTTTCCCCACATTGTTTATTCCCCAAAGGATATTTGAGATTCAACCGTGAGAAATGTATTACAATACATTAATATCTAAGGGAATGAACCCCAGCAAATGGAGCAGTACCAAGTAATTTAGTTTGGTATTTAAATGAGTAGGCTGCACTTTCAATAAAGCAAATGCTAAAGCGCCTGCCTCGAAACTAAAGTTTAACAAAATGTGTTCTCCCTTTGGACCCATGTTAAGTAAACAACCCACAATCTTCCACAACCATTTGCGAGCGGTTTCGTTCAAGCCCTAATAGACGGTTCAAAAGCCACCCCCAAAAGATTTCCACTTGCAATGATCACATGTTAGGTTTTTGGACAGGAACTTCCTGTGCTGTGGGATGGTGTTCCCAACCCCACCCCAAAGTTGGGTATGTTGTCTATACAAGTCTTTAATGTTACCCAATTCCTTTTGGCTAAGGAGTGGGATAATATTAATGAGTTACCTCAGACTAGAAGAACTCCCAAGGTCCCTTCTAACTCTTGTTATCCTGTTATTCCACAGGACTGGAAGATTGAGACCTAAGTTCTACCCTCCCCCTGAGCTAGAGGACTCAGTTGTCTGACTTGGTTTAAGGCAGACATGGGCATTTTACTAGGCCACATCTGACCTTTGGCTGTCCCTGTTCGGCCCACGTGAGATCGCTGGAAATTAAAAATCAAATATAAGTAGGTGTACGACATGCACACAATACAACTGCATTGCTTGTATTCTGAAGGCGACTTTTTTTTTCAATTTATGTATATCCGTGGCATGCCTGTGTGCCTATGTACCTTCACAATAATACGTTGGTCCTATTGGTTCGACCCTCCACAATGGTCCCAGTGGAAAAATTAATTGCCCACTACTGGTTTAAGGAAACTGCATTCTTTTGTGTTGCATTTAAAATGCAAAAGCAAAGGGAGGGAGGGGGAGGAAGGAGGGGAGGAAGGAAGGAAGGAAGGAAGGAAGGAAGGAAGGAAGGAAGGAAGGAAGGAAGGAAGGAAGGAAGGAAGGAAGGAAGGAAGGAAGGAAGGAAGGAAGGAAGGAAGGAAGGAAGGAAAAGAGGGAGGGAGGGAGGGAGGGGAAGGGGAATTAAATTCCAGGGCAACATCCTTTTTTTGCACCTACTTGCAGTTCTTTTACAACCCGCTTGATGAGGTACGTCCCAAGCTCCACGCCCTGCAGGCCCTGTTGGGTCAAGCTGATTGAGTAGAAAATTGCAGTGGTGATTCTGTCCAAATCTTCTGCTTCTTGCAAGGGAGGCTCTTTTACTATGGCCTAGAGAAAGATTAAGATAATTGAACAACGGCCATCTGGGTTCGAATTCAAGCAGACTCACATCCCACAGCCCAACACTCCCAGCAGAGGGAAAGATTTGTTTGCACACTCAGCTCGGCTCCGATTGTCAACGGAGCACTTGCTCTTTCTCTCTCGTGAGTTCCTTTACTCTCAAGTGAAGCTAAAGAACGGTACCTGGATAGTGCTGGATATTTCGTTCGTAAGTGCAACGTGCAAAACGACCAGGGGTTCTCCAGGGATTGCACAGTGGGCGAAATAGTAACACCTTCTGTAGGACCCAACACGGCGCTTCATATCCATCCAATTTCGAACAGGGTGCACGGCTTCACTACTAAAAAAATAGAAAAGGACAGAAGGTTGCAGGTTTTGCTGCTCTTTTAAACTGAGGTCAACCAAACCTTGATGATGTGCATGTGCCAAGTGGCACTAGATTGTTTTAACTTGGGGAAATGCCACACAGCTCAGCAATCTTTGCACTTACTCACTAATCTTCTGAAGAATCTCACAGGGCGACTGCCATGTAACCCGTTCCAAGTTTAAGAACCCAGTGGAAAACCATTCAGACAACATGTTCTTTAGTACTCCGTTCATTTCCTACAATCAGAGAAGTTATTAAGGCTTCAGCAGCAGAGGAGGTCTGGTCTTGGATATCTGAGAGGTCTCCCCACACAACATCAAGCTCAACTCAATCTAAAAGTTGTTGGGCGAGGCTTGCAGACAATCCAATCTACACCTTTTACTTCATAATAGCACCAGATCTCTAGAATATAAAGGACCTCAGAAGCATTTTTACTGCAGCTGCTAAATTTTAAAAGAATGCCACAGTTTCATTCTCTAAAATTGCCTTGTCATATGCATTAGTTTAAAAATAATTCATGTATATGTATATATATATACATATTTTAAATTACTAGTGTATATATGCACAGATGTGGGAGACACAAATATAAGATCTAATCTGAACAGCCTAAGCCAACTGATGAACAAAGAATAATTAAAGAGTCCTTGTTGCTAAGATTTTACAAGTTACACTTCCTTATTCCACGGCCATATTGCTAGCAGAGGTGTTATAGTTATTAATTCCTAAAACCATGAGGCTGAACTAAATGTTTGCAAATTGGTTGGAAGTGGAATGGAATAAACAGTTTTTGCATTCATCTTCCATTCATCTTAGTTTAAGCAAGCAAAGATAAAATGACTTGCTGCTGCTGTTTTACAAAACAGCAATTTCACATTAGATTGATAAATGTCCCATTAAAGAAAAGTAACTCAAGTCAACCCCCACCCCGCTTTTAATAGGTTTACTGGAAACAAAAAAATGGCTGGCTGAAGAATTCTGGGAGTTGAAGTCCACAAGTCATAAAGTAGCCAAGACTGGGGACCCCTGCCCTAGAATTTCCAAAAACTTGCCTGACTCACAAAGGCCTAGCTGCTTGGTTAAATGTGAGGGCCTGAGACCAGCGTATTCTTGTGCTGTCCACGTTTTATGACTACTTTAACCCCATAGACACTTAAGAGCTTTATAGGCAATGAGATTTTTAAAAGGGCTTAGCCTTAGGGGGACATCAGGCCTAGAAAGAAAAGCAAGGTCTCCTTGACACATTAAAAATAAGATTTTCCTCCACGATGCCCAGATGCACTTTGTCTTCTTTAAAAAAAAAAACTTTTTTAGCAGATATTCCATCGCTGAACTCCGCCGGTGGACATGCCTAAACAGAAACACCTGGACCTAGGCCACAAGTATCTATCATCCGCCACAAATTCAGCAGGAAGACATTTACTGTTTCTTAGCAACTAGCCTCAAAGGAGCAAAGTCATTTTCCTGTACCGCTGCTCTTGATCCCACTGGCTATTTAACCTTAAAATGCTAACCTTCCAAGCTGACACCTTCCTACTTGAGGGATGTGCTCGCTCCCAGAGTATGAACCTGCTACGCTCAGAGCTAGAAACAAGCAAACCAGCTTTGATGACCTCAACCTCTTCATCTTGCAACGAAGAAAGCTGCAAATCATATACGGTTTAGCCATTTCTCAACAGTTCTAATCCCCTGATGACCAAACCAATCTTGTTTATGACCACAACATACGTTTCACGGCCGTTCAAATGGCACTGAAAAAGAAAGGGGCTTGCAAGGGGGTCTTCACACTTACGACCGCTGCAGCATCCCCAGGGCCATAGGATCAAAATTGGGGCACTTGGGAAGAGGCATGCAGTTGCAACCTATGAGGGTTACGTGGTCACCATCTGCAACCTTTCAAGTCAGCTTCTGACTAGCAAAGTCAACAGGGAAAGTCCGGTTCGCTTAACGACTATGTGAGTCAGTGAACAGCTGTAGTGATTTGTTTAATGAGCATGGAGGGGGGAAAAAAAGGATCACAAAATCGGGTGCACCGCACTTAATCATCTGCCTTGCTTAGCAATGGGAATTCCGGTCCCATTTGCGGTCGTGAGTCAAGAGCTACCTGTATTCAGCTACACACTGGTTAGAAGGGTGGCCATTGTGAACGAGGAGAAAGAAATTATACAAGGTGTGTGTGGGGTGTGTGGGGGGGGGTGTGGGTGTGAGAGAGAGAGAGAGAGAGGGGAGGGGGCTTATTCTACGCCCAGATGCATTGCCAAAGCAACTCACAGGATTACTCAAGAACCTCGAATGTGGGACAAGGATTACAACTTTGCAGTGATCTTGTCAGGCGCCCTGCCAGCAGCACACTCATGACCTACCTGAGTAGTCTGAGATGATGCTCAGAAAGATACCTCAAAACAATTTCAGCAAAAAATTAATTGTTCTTCTTTTCTGGAATATCCTGCAGCTTGCCTTATCTCTAGGCAAACCACAGGATCTTATTTAGATTACACCAAATAAAAAAATATATATTTAGATGATGGACGTTTCAGAGATATACAAAGCTGCCTTCACTGATAACACAGGGCTAAGTAGCTTATACAAAATTTGCCTTTTGGAAAGATTATACAAGTGACAGAAAAAAAAACATGTTTATGCTCTCTGCTTCTGGGACCATTATTGGACTGCTGTGAGGTGATGCAAAAGGGCAGTTTTAAGAAAGAAAAAAAAAGCTGAATTAAAGTTATGAAAGTACAAGTAAGTTGGTAGGTGTCAATTCCACTCAAATACTCAACTAAACTGAAATATTACACTATCAGATCCTTGCAAGAAATTTCTCTAGCCGTAAAGAAAACCCCAGGGTTCATCTCTACGACACAGTCACAAAGGATAACACAAGAAACAAACCACAAACAGAACAAAACAAAACAAAATAGAGATCTGATCATCCTCTGAGTTAGATTAAAACTATAAAACTGTTCCCAAACTATAAGGGCCAACTATTCTACACGGCGTACAGAGCAAAAATGATTTTGTTCTACTAAATGCCAAGTACGCATCTTCTGCATGTGCACGCACTATTCTTTTATTATTAGGATTTTTCTCATTAACCTGGTAAGCCACACAAGAGTCTTATGGAGTCACCCAGCCTCTCAACTCTACAACTGAATAACTTTGACCACAAACCCCATTGAAGAAGAAAAACAAAAACAAAACATTTGAAGGACACAGCTTGCATAATTATGCAAATTTTCTTTTGTTTGTTTTTTTAAAAAAAAAACAACTTTTCCTGGCTGAAACACAAATGTTTCTTGCCAAGGCCGAATTTTATTCTTAGCACTGCTATGCCCTGTCTCCCACATCAACAACATGTGCTGTTCTATCACACAGAAATTTGGCACAAATGCATGAACTTTGCTCTAGTTCTGCCTTTTTCAAGAGTATCAAACAGTTCAGACTGCCACACATACTTTTTCTCCAGTTACAAGCTGAACCGTCCTGTACCTCATTCCCAAACAAACCAAGACTAAATATAAAACAGCTACAGTTTTGAAACATTTGCCCTCTTGTGAAAAAGAAATCTTTAGAAATTGCAATCCATCCTGCTACCAAATATCACCTAAGTTCTATTTCACTATACACATCCCAAACCTCCATTTGAAGGTTGGGCAGGCCCAGACTACAGTAAGGCTCCAGTTAGTTGAATTATTACAAACCAGCTTTTGCTCCCTTAAAACAGAACTTGGGGTAGTCTGAATAATCAATTGGATGCACGTGGTATTTCATTAGGGATTTCATAAAATTTGTGGACAAGGCAGCGTAAGTGCTTTAAGACAGGCAAGGTCATTTTCTGCTTTGCCTTTGCAAAGCATGGTTGAGGGCTTGGGTAAGAAGGATTTAACAACAAATCACAGACCCCTGGAGCACATCTGGATGACAGTGGCCTATCTCACAGGGCTGCTGTGGGGGAATAAAATGAAAGAACCAGGGTAGATAAGCAGGCATGCTCCCAGAAGGAAGAAGCCTTAAGCACTAGATCAGACTGACATTGCTGCAAGAACAGCACTTTCCTGTTGAATCTCTACCTGGCACCACTTCCAATGCAGGCCCACTAGTTGAGCCTCTGCATGACATCATCACCGGAATAGCACTTTCCTACTGAATCTCTACCTGACACCACTGGCAGAACAGCCCCTCCATGGCATCATTGCCAGTGCAGCCCCTCCTGTTGAACATATTTAATTTTAATTTTTAAATTTATTAAATTTATATACCGCCCTTTCCCGAAGGACTCAGGGCGGTTTACAGGGTATTTAAAATCAAACAGTACAAAATACAAAAGTTAAAAAAACAATTAAAACTGATTAAATTATCCCTTAACTAAAAACCTCAGTTAAAAATTCTCAGCCTGGGCCGGAAAGCTCGAAGAGCCAGGTCTTCAGGTCCCGGCGGAAAGAACGAAGGTCAGGGGCGGTCCTAAGCTCCACGGGCAGCTGGTTCCAGAGGGCAGGAGCACCCACAGAGAAGGCCCTCCCCCTGGGTGTTATCCACCGGCAATCTGGCACCAGTGCTTTTGTAAAAAAAAAAAAAAAGTGCCAGAACTCACACACGTCATTCCACCCGCCTTGCCTACCCTACAAGGTTCCATCCAAAAAAGGTGCCGGAACTCCGTTCTGGGCATTTTATGACAAAAAAAAGCCCTGCCTGGCACCATTGCTGGCACAGCCTCTCCTATTGAACTGCTACCTGGCACCAATTACCAGAATTCCACCGGTTGCATGTCTGCACAGCTTCCCAGCTGGAGTAATCCCTTCCTGTTGAACATCTACCCGTCACTACTGAAAGAACAATCCCTTGGGTTGTGTCCCATTATACTTGGCCAATAAACTATCCTATCCTATCCTGCATTTTATTCTATTCTGCGTTCCATTATTCTATCCTATTCTGCATTCTATCCATTTCTATTTCTACTCCCTATTCCACTGTGCTCTGTTCTACCAGGCCCCAGGCAGCCCACCCACCCACCGTTGACCCTCTGCCTGACTCCACTCCCGCTCTCACCCGGGCCTGCGGGCCGGGGGCCTCCCGCGCGGCCAGCGCCTCCAGCAGGTCCCCGCGCAGCTCCACCAGGAAGCGCAGCCCGCCCTCCTGCCGCGCCAGGTGCTGGAAGAGGCCCCGGTAGCGCGGGGTCAGCGAGTGGCGCAGCCGGTCCTCGGCCTGCAGCAGCGCGCCGGGCTCGCCTTCCTGCAGCCGCAGCACCCGCGCGCTGCCCTCCGCCACCCGCCCGTGCTCCACGCCGAAGTCGTCGGCCAGGCGCCGCAGCAGCTCGGCCCGCGCCCCGCCGCCGCCCAGCGACCGGTAGAAGCGCATGAACTCGGCGCTTCGCTGCTCCAGCGCCGCTCCGGCCGGCGCCGCCGCCTTCTCGCGGGTCTCGTAGGGCGGCAGCGGCGGGACGGCCAGCCGGAGCGCCTCGTCCAGGCCCGGGTAGGCCTCGGTTGCCATGGCGACGGCGCTAGGCCGCGGCCGGCCGGAAGGAGGAGGGCCGCGCGCGAGGAGGCGGAAGAGCTGCTGCGGGGTCGCCCGGCAACGGCTCCAGGGGCGCATGCTACTCCCACACGCCCCGGCCTTCCCTCCCGCTGCCTTCCCGGCTTCGAAGTCCGCTTCTCGGACGCGGCGGGAGGGAGAAATACTGGACGGATTAGCGGCGGCGGGAGGGGGGAAGCCTCCCGCCACCCTCCTTGAAAAGTCGGGCGGACGGCGAAGCGGATTGGGCGCCTCCGGGTTGGGTCTGTCTCCCGGCGGCCAATGAAAAGAGAGAAGGGGGCTGGAAGCTGTCAAAGATGGGTGAAGTCACCGGCGGGCCATGGTGGGAGGGGCCTCATCGGCGGCTCTGCCGCCATACTGAGAGTGGCAAGTTGCTGTAGGCCCCGCCCGCCGCTGCCCAGATTTAAAGGCGCCTCGCAGGAATACAGGCGCGGTAGTCGTAGCCGCGGATGATGGGAGTTGCCCTTCCAAATACTGGGGGCAAAGCTAGGGACGGGATGAACTGCAATTTTTATCTCATAAAGCCGGCTTCCCTTGCAGATGTGTCCTGTGTATTTATTTATATTTCATATTTCTTAACCGCCCCTCTCCCTGAGAATGTTGGAATAGTTGAAAAAACGGTGGGAATTCTGGTGCTATGATCAAAGCCAAACTCCATCTCGGGAAAAAGAAGAAAAAAAGTATTGCACCCTGCGATTTCATGACACCTGTTGGATCAAATGCACAAAGTTCAGGGTTGCCTACTTCCCCATGTGGCAGCCCAAAACTGCTTCACTTAAATAAAACCCATGCGGCACAAATCCATTAAGTGTGCGAGCAACTGAAACTCTGCTCTTCAAATTTGGCCACTTCAAGGTATACGGATTTCAGTTCCCAGAATTTTCTAGCTGGCATGGAGTAATTTCAACTCCCAGAATTCTGGGAGTTGAAGTCCACATATCTTAAAATTGAAAAGCACTGAACTACAGTAAATCACTGGACTCACATCAAAGGATCTCGCTCAGCAGCCCTGAGCACCCGCAACTATCTGCCTTTGGTCCACTACATTACAGAAACACCACAAAGAAAAAGGCAAGACACAGAGGAAATTCTAGCATGACATTGGAATGTCTTTATTATTATTATTCAACATTTCCTAGGTACCAGATCAGCATTGCTGGCTATGCTATCTTTTGCGATACGGTCAGTAAATTTGTAAACTATGTGGTTTTCTTAGGTTACTGATTCCTGTCCAGTTCCTCCCACCTGTCGCTATTCAGGGTCAATGCAACTTGTGAACGTTTTATTGCAGGGTGACCTTGAGAGCTTAATATATGTAGCTAATAGGGTTGGTAGCAAATGCAGCTCCTGTGTCCGTTATGGAGAGTAACTTGAACTTCCATATCTGCTAAAGCCTCAGTGGAGCGGAAGGTAGAGGCAGTCCTCGCTTTATGTCCATAATTGAATCTGGAATTATGATTGTAAGTCATGCTTGGTGTTAAGCGAGTCACCACATGACTGCCTCCGATTTTATGACCTTTTTTGCAGCAGTCATTAAGGGAATCATTGTCTGCAATGAAAGCGGGGGAAGGGGATTTGCCAGAAACTGCAAGTATATAAGAATTTCCTCCAAAAAATATGTGTTAAATCATGGTCATGTGGCTGTGGGATGCTGCAAACAGCTCTAAATCCAAGTCCAGTGTCCAAAATGAAATCACGTGACCAGAGGGGCATTCCTCAGATCTTCAAATCCAGGTCATAAGTAACAGGGAAGTCTGTGTACCTTCAGTCACTAAGGGACCGGTCGTAACTGGAGGACTGCCTATATGCGAGCAACAGAGCCAGGGTCCCTTAAAGTGCAAGAGGCACAGAACGTGATGTTCTTATCCCGAGGCTCAAATGCGGGGCACGTGAACTCAGTCCCTGCAGCTCGGGGTCAAACATGCATGTCCTGTTCCTCATCTTTCATGCTGGCCCAAAACCAAGGGCGTCTATTTTTGAAGCATCTGGATATTATCCACAAATCCAGCCCAGGTGGACTCCGCTGCCCTCGTTGCCAAATCTCTGCTGAGTGTTATGTCCACTGCAGAAACACCTCCTCAAAAGATGTATCCAGAGGGGCTGGAACCCTTGTTGGGCCCCCACCCCTGAATGTGGGCTGACATTTCTTTCCGCCTTAAGTATGATCTTTTCTTCCCCGCTGCCCTTTCCCTTCCTAGCTGTCCTCCCCACTCCCTGCAAATTAAACTTCTCTTTGTAGATGCCGGATCAAATTAATTTTCCCCCAGAACACAGATCGTGGGAGTGAAGATTTCCAAAGAGTTCAGTAATTGAGCCCAGCCGCTTGCGGACTTTTCTGCTGGCAAAGGAGCGAAATTAACAGCTGGGTTCAAGACAGACAAAATCCTGTCAGAACATTAGCCCTCTAGGAGAATGGATGACCCGAAGCCCCTGGAAATCAATGCCTTTTATTACAAGAAGCCTGACATGAAGTAATCAGTTTTGGAGTGTCCAGCCCTGACCTTAATAACAACCTTTCTGGCCCAATCTCTCTGTCCTCTGGACTCCAGAAAATTGCACTTCCATAATGAAATTAGGCAGCCTGGAAAACTTCTCGTAGGCTGGCTTCAAAGTCAACGAAAGAAAGAAGAAAGAAAGAAAGAAAGAAAGAAAGAAAGAAAGAAAGAAAGAAAGAAAGAAAGAAAGAAAGAAAGAAAGAAAGAAAGAAAGAAAGAAAGAAAGAAAGAAAGAAAGAAAGAAAGAAAGAAAGAAAGAAAGAAAGAAAGAAAGAAAGAAAGAAAGAAAGAAAGAGTTTAAGAGGTCCTTGGTGTTCTCTGAGCTTGGTTGATTTCTTGCAAACATTTCATTACCCAAACCAGGTAACATCATCAGTGTTAGCGATGTTACCTAGTTTGGGTAATGAAACGTCTGCAAGAAAACAATCAAGCCCAGAGAGCACTCAAGGACCTTTCATTTCAACCCTGAGCTACAAATGCTCTCCTTTATTAAAAAAAAATGGAAGTTTCTTTCGGAACAGCTTCAGGGGAAACTGGCGTCTGACGGAAATTGTGAATGGATTCCCAAGAAGCAATGTAAGACCGTTGATTCATGTTATCCTGGTACAATGGGGAAACCAAGTCAACTTGCTTCATCCGGAAGACCTCAGATCTGCTAAATCAGATGGGAATAACTGTGTCTCGGGAAAGGGAGGATGTATGAATGAAAGTATTAAGTTGAAACTAAGGCACGGTTTCCTGGCTCATGCTTCTAATGTTCACAATATACTGCATTGGAAACCTGTTCTATCTACCCAAGCGTCAGAGATCACCAAATCTACTAAGTCCAAACTAAACTCAGTGATTATAGCTCACCCTGGTAAACAAACAAAAGCTTAAAGTCTTCTAGACTTCATACAGCTTCTAACCTGATCTGTATGGATTCTTCAGCCATCTACAAAGCAAAGGAGCTTCTAATGAAGGGGTGGTAGGTGCCTCTGAAGAAGACGGTCCTCTGTGCAGGAGGGACCAGTTGCATCCATTTGGCAATGGATGCAAACGTGTGGCTGCACGACAGAAGATCTCTTTGCTTAACCTCAAGAGGTATCTGAATTCCGGAGCTAGAAAGTCTTAGCCAAGGGTGTTCAACCTTCGTAACATTAAAGCCTGTGTACTGGGAGACCCAGAGAGAATTTGAGGGGTCTAAATTATTGGATTTAACTCCACCACTTTTTAGCATCTTTAGACTGCTAAGTCAACGCTAGAGAAGTTTTAGGGTGTTTTGCTTTGCTTTGAAGTGTGTGAGCTTATTACAGCATTAAATAAAAATAAATGAAAGGCATCCTTATTACAAAGAGAGACAAACAGTAACTACATTAGAGGCTAAAGCTGTTAACACCTTTTTATGACATCTAATTTCTCTTCTGCTTTATACTCAAAATCAAAGGCTTTTATTCTCCTTGACACTGTTTCTTCATTGTGTATGTCAGCCGCTGCGCGTGTGTGTATATTAATGAAGAGGGGTTTTTTTTCCACTTACACTGAGGCAGACAAATGGTATTGTCAAGGAGACATAGGATTTTGTGTTCCTCTCTTTCATCCTGGCTGGCAAAGCGTTTTATAAAGATGATTTAATGTGCCACGAGGCTAGGTAGCTGCCACACTTAATCCTTATATGTCTGCCTGAAACAGTTTTCCAAGGCCATTTTTATAGGTTATTCAAAGGAACCGACACTTGAATCATCTTGTCTACACCCATTTCTGAATTCCATGATGGATTAAAGAATTTGAAAGACCCAACCGCATCAGGAATAATCCTGCTTAATCCCCCAGTCCTGTTCATCCATGGTTTGTTTGAACAAGCCATCATAATCTAGCTCACACACCCAGAATTGAGGTTTTCCTAATGAGGGGGGTCATCAAAGACGAGCCCGAGGATAATTTTCTTTTCTCCAAGTCTTCTATGGGGCTGTCTCCCCATAAAAATGCACACGGCCCCTAATATTTTCCATAGTTCATAAACAAACCATGGCTGAATTCCTGGATACGGTAAATCTTTAGCCTTTCATAGTTTTAAGAGAGGGGGTTCAGTTGCATGTTTAATATTGGGTTCGTATTAAGCTTAATTTTATATATATATATATATATATATATATATATATATATATATATATATTATTGTGTGCTATATTGAAGGAGGCAGAAACAGGGCAAAATCAATCTAACTCTAAGGTTGATGAAATAAAGAAAGCTGGCTTGACTCACCACATAAATCAAGATCAAAATAAATCATTTGCAGGATGTTATTTTTTCCCCTAGCCATGTGTGACATATGCTTGCGAGGGGAGGGGAAATTGTCCTTCCCCCCCCCCAAATAAAATCATCTACATGCTCTTTGTGTCTCTTTCATGACAACTCTCTTCTTTACCTGCCAGTGGCTCAACGTTTTCCCCCAGACACCTATTCCAAATGCCTTCGCTTTGCCTTGTAATTATTCCACAAATTAAGGTGTTTGAAACGAGCTCATCTCCATGGCTTAAATTAAGCTGGTTTTGTTTTCCGCTTTTTTTTCAATTAGTTCCGTAATTAAAGCTTCTTGGAAACAAAGTGAGAGGCACTGGGGTGCAAAATAAAAAATAAAAAATCAGACACAGTGATTTCTTAGGATCAAACATTCAGATATAACAAGAATAACAAAAGAATGTGGGTAAAGGCCCACTTTGGTATTAAAAGGTACAGGACCTCTGCGTGGTTTTGAAAAGAAAAATAGCATTTTTTTCCCCTTAAAGGGATGGCGTCTCTGTGTGTGTCTAAAAACACTGCAAAGATTGACTGGAGAGTACCTAATTATGCAAATCCGGTCTTAGCCGAAACTTCTAAAAATACAAAAATCTCCATTTTCCATTTGTAGCAAGATGTTTTAATCAAGTCAACTTGTTTTGTGGCTCCCTCTTGCCAGCAGACGTCAGATGAGTTTTTTAAATATTTGATTAGGATTGAGATGTTCATCTGAGCTACATCAGGGGAACCAAAACTGGAAGAAGTAGATCTTTCACTTGAGAAGCTTCAAGAAACTTCAATGCTGACATTATCCAGAATTTGAGTTCTGGAAAGATAGAAAACTGTATGAAGAAAAAACATTGGGCTGCTAATAGTGAAGGATTTATAGTCTTTTTTTTTCTAACAGAAGAGAAAGGAAAACATTTAGAGAAGCTGTTTGTTCCAGACCATCTCTAGATCATGTAGAACATGAGCTTTTGGCTGCCTATGGAGATTCTCAGTCATCCGGGTTATTGTTGTCCCAATGGTGATTTTTTCCAAAATGCAATGGAACTTTTTGGGCCTTTGTTTTTTTTTAAACAAAAACAAAAGGTTTTACTTCTCATCCAAGAAGCTTCTTCAGTTCTAACTGAAGCAGATCTTATCTAACAGAACTGAAAAGCTTCTTGGATCAGGAGCAAAACGTTTTCAAAGAAAAAAAACCAAGAAAATCCAGTTGCCTTTTGGGGGGGGGGAAGCATCCTGGGATGAGCTTTTGAATAAATAAATGAGCTTTTGAATAACTGAATAAACTATAATGAGTTAGATTTAGTCAAATCGCTAACCAAACAATCCATCTAACATCATAGTCGCATAGACGAACCCAGATTATCTATCTATCTATCTATCTATCTATCTATCTATCTATCTATCTATCTATCATCTGTCGTATGGCATATTGAACATGGACTAGCAATATCAATTAAAATATATTAAAATATAAATATAAACCTAGATGTTATATCATCAATGAAGCTTCAAACCACAGGGCTGTAACCATCAATATAGGCCTCCCTTAGTTATCATAGCCAGGATGCCCAAACTCTGTAACCCTGTAACCCTCTTTCAGAAAACTGATTCTTTAATTTTCCTTATTTTAAATAGTTTCATATCGCTCTTCAAGGAATCTAAGATTTCAGGTTATTGCAGGATTTGAAACAAAATGCTAACTGAATCCTAGAAGCAGTGATACGCATGTTTTGCAAATACCACACAAGCTAATTTAATTTCCCTAGCTAATTAACCAGGCAGGGGGGAGGAGGGGGTTAGGGGCTTAATTCATTACCCCAGTAAATGAATTCTTGTAGGGCTTGTACGTTGCTTTCCTGCAAGTCCCTTCAGATGTCTGTCAAGCCGGATGAAAATAAATGATTGTGTTAAAATCCTATCTGGTTAAATAAATCTTCATCACGAAGTGAATAAGCCTCAACGAATTTATTTTATTCTGGAATAGACCCCTGCACACCTGTTGACCGAGTATAATCTGTTGAATAGAATTATCTCCTTTAAGCAGAGGCATCTGAAAGATGATTTTCTTCAACTGTGTGACGTCCCCAATCCTAGCAAAACCCACACAGCTTTTAATGCTGCTAAAAGTTTTTGACAACTTGATTTTGGCACTTGTCACCGGCAAAGAGTGGTTGGCTGTTTCTTAAGAAAAGTGTCTCCATTTTGCCCTCTTCGGGTGTGATGGATAAGAGAGCAAAGTCAACAGCAGGAGTGAGGTAAATGAAAAGAGAATCCAAATTTAATGAAGAGTCGGACAAATAACGCTTAGCGGGGTCTTCAGAGAAAGTGACAGCTCAATTAAAGTCCTTGCTGGGAAGACAGTCTGACGTGCGTTCACTTCTAGGAATGAATTGCTGCATACCAAAACAGGCCAGAGGTGTTTCCGACGTGCCAAAGAGTTGGTGCAAAGTTAGCAGGCAGAATGGTTAGCTCTCCCTCGTTCAGACTTCTGTCTTTGGGAGGCAGTGAAATGTTCAAGAGACTGATGATGTTGCCTAGTTTGGTAAGAAAACAGCCAAGCTCAGAGGCACCAAGGGACACCTCAAGTGACTGTATTTCAGAACGGAAATATTTTATTATCCATCCATCCAGGGAACTAAGACACCCAAACTTTAATGGCCCAGCCTCTTTAACTAGCACTTATTCTGCAGACAGTAGCACGAGGCTGCAACCAATGGTGGGATTCAGCCGATTCACACCACTTTGGCAGAACTGGTAGCTAATTTTTTTGTTGCTCAGGCCCAGAATGGACATCCGGAAGTGGCATCCACACAGAGAACCGGTTCTTCGTATATTTGAATCCCACCACCGGCTGCAACTGTCATAAATATGAGTCAGTTGCCAAGTGTCTGAGGTTTGATCACGTGACCACGGGGGACACTGCAACGGTCGTAAGTATGAAAAAAGTGCCATTGTAACTTTGAACAATCACTAAATGAACTTTTTTAAGTTGAGAACTATGAGTACATGAACACTGAAGTATGAGAAACCCTGACTTCCACAGTGATGCATCTCACGAAAAGGGGAAGGGCTGCCGGTCTCCGTTCTAACCATATTTGGAATAAAACTCAAACACCAATGGTTGGCAGAGTGATGAACTGCCAGGCCAAATTCAAGAACCTTTGCTTCGAATTTCGACAGAACAGCTCTCATGCTGAAAAGGGTCCAATTTGTTTAGCTCCGGGCCATTTGTCTTCTCCTGGCAGGTGTTCCTGGATGCCCATCAAGTTGCTTTTGGCAATTAGCTGAACTAACGCTCTGGATACTTTCACCGATCTGTAGCGTGAACCCCAGGAGAAATTCTTTGTTTCCTTCACCAGCTGCTGGGGCTATAATCAGCCAGGTACTGAAGAGAAAGGAAGACTCTCTTGGTTTGCAAGTATAATTGGATCAGTGAAGCATGTTCGTGCCAACAGCTTCCTAGGGAATCTACTACAACTATCTAATTAATGGGGAGGAGATCTTAAGATCTGGCCAGAGCTGCATGCAGAGGGCGGAAAGCAGCTTTTCAACAATGTATACAGTCTTGGAAATGGATGGATGGATGGCTTTCTATAATAAAAGTGTTTCTCGTTCTTCCAGGATGAGAAAACGTCCGTGTCTTGGAGATGTGGAAATAGGCCAGAAAAGCTAGGGAGATCTCAAGAGATCTTGGTAATATTGACCTTCAATGGTAGGGTAGGTTGTCGAATAGTTGCTTTTTCAAGGAGATGGCAATGTGGGCAAAGGAATTTGGCCACCATGATGTTTACACAAGATACGGTGGTAATTACGGATTGGATCCCCCTCCCCAAACTACAATCAATTTGCAACATCTTCCATACTGGGGCTTAAAATGACTCTGAACTCAATTTAAGCCAAAGGGGATCAGGTGATCCTGGGACACTGCGACCATCATAAATATGAGCCAATTGCCAAGCCAATTTTGATCATGTGACCATGAAGATGCTGCAGTGGTTGCAAGAATCAAAAATGGTTGCCAGTCCCTTTTTTTCCAATGTCGTTGAAAAACGTTGAGGGGTCACTTATCAACCTGTTGTAAGTTGAGGATTACCTGAACAATTTTACCCCTCCCTCCTCCAGAACTAAAAGGCACACAAACCCACAACGTCAGGCTTAATTTCCCACCCTTCTATTTGTCTTTTGTCACTGAAGCTTAAATCAATTGTACAGTGTCCTCCTTTGTACATTGTCCCTTCAGTTCCCGATGGCGCTGTCAAAGAACAGATAATTCCCCAATAGATTCCAGGTCTACACCTGGATGTAATTGAGATACATGAAGCACAATTCTACATCATCTCTTTGCTTATCAGCATCCAAAAAAAGAAAAGTGGTTTAATAGAACAAGCCGTTTGGGGGAATAAGATGGAAAACGGTCTGAAAAATGTAGTTGCTTAGAGGATGAGGCTGTCAAAAAAGCCTTTTGTCCCGATGGTACCGAATAACCTCCTCGATCTGAAATGGTTCCTACAAAGTTGCCTTCTATCTGGGCTAACATCTGGTTAATTGTGGGTGCTCCACACTGGGGGTTTTAAAGAAGAGATTGGACAGCCATTTATTTGAAATGGTGCAGGGTCTCCTGCTTGAGCAGGGGGCTGGACTAGAAGACCTTCAAGGTCCCCTCCAGCTCTTTTATTTTGAGCAGGGAAAAATCAGTCCAGCCAACGACTGGAGAACCTGCATCGGGTAATCACAGGAATGAAGATCTGCTCCAAATATTTCCCAGCAAGGGTCAGTCTGGGGAAAAGGAAAAAAAAGGGAAGAGAAGATCCTGGAGGGAAGCAATTCCAGCTTCAGGTCCAAGAAAGAAGGAAAAAAGCAAGAAAATTTGATCAGCCAAAGGTGACAGGTATAAAACAGGAGAGATAAAGGAAGAACACATCCCTGTGAGGCATAGAATCAGTGAAGCACGGACCAGCCTTGAGAGCCCTTAAGTCAACATACCTCAAGCCCTTTCAAAATCCATAAAAGTAACCATCAAATATCCATTACTTTGGAAGATGAGAAGAAACAGCCTTGAATTTAAACCTTGGAACACAGAACCAGCTCCCAGCTTGGATTGTGGTGCGCCCTAGTAGGCAAATCTTCCCTGGTGTCTAGCTTCATTCAGGCCTGCAATAAAGCAACTCATTTTCAGATGCGCTGGCAGCTTTCTGCATAGAGAAAAGAGGGATTTTGAGGGCTGAGATTTACAGCTGTGCTGGGTAGGATTCCTGACAGACATCCCTTTGCCCAGCCTTGCTTAATACTGTATAAACCTTTAAAGGATTCTCACCTTTTTCTAACGAGATAATTAGCTGTTTGAAATCCAGTACTGCAGGTAACAGGTTGTTTCTAGGTGAAAGGGGAGGCTTTTTTTTTTAGGGATTGGCAAAGAGTTGATGAAAGACTGCAGAAATAATCATGGTAATTAGCTCAGTGACCTCCTGCGACTGAAAGATTTGAAAAGGCATTTAAAAAAAACACCCAAAAAACCAAACCACAACCACCATCTTTTTAAAATAGTTTCCCCCCCCCCTCTCCCTGGTTTCCAGTCAAACAGCCAGAGAACATCATGTTTCCAATTAATTGCCATAGTTACTACATGAGAATGAATGTCTCATTGCACGGGACCCAGGCTATCCATCAAAGCTTGCTTTGATTGCACAAATCAATTGCTCGTGGACAAATATCACTGTGGTCTGATGGGCTGGTGGTTATTGTACTTGCACGGCAAAATTACTGATCTCCCCTGTAAATGCTGCTGATGTGAATTAATTACGGTTGGTCAACTGCCGAAGGACCCAAAGCAAAGCGGTCACCTGTCTCGGAAAGATGTCAGCCTCTTAGCCAGAGACTGTTGCAGGCTGCCTTCCAATCTGTGTGGTTTGGGGCATTCCTGAGCAAAAATCTACTTAATTCTTTGTGTGTTTTAGATCTTTAAAAAAGCTACACAGGTAATCCTCGACTTGTGATCCTTCCTTCAGTGGCCGTTTAAAATTACAACCACGCCGGGGGGGGGGGCAGGGCGGGAAATGACTTACCAGCAGTTGTCACAGTATCCCCTATGCTCACATCATTACAATTTGGGCATTTGGCAACTGGAATGTATTTACAATGGTTGCAACCTCCCGGAGTCATTTGCCATATGTGATTCTCCCAGTCAGCTTCTGACAAGCAGAATCAATGGGGAAGGCAAATTTGCTTCACAATTGTGTGATTCGCTTAATAAGCATGAAGGCGCAACTTAATGACTTAGGGCCAAATAGTCGTAAAATCAGGTACAAATCACTTAATGCCTTGCTTAGTAACGGAAGTTCCAGACCCAATTGCAGTTGTAAATTGAGGACTAGCTGTAGGTGTGCACACTCAGGACCTTACAACAATTATTCGGAGGTAGATTCTCTCTGTCTGCCTTCAAATGCTAGGTATCTATCCTGGCTAACAGAGGATTCCGTGATCTGTGAATAGGATTAACAGCAATCCCAAAGGGTGAATGCAGAGATCCTTCAAATAGCAATGAAAGGACATTTATTCGGGTCAGGAAACAGACCAGCTTGAGTTGGATTTGTCTACCCTGTAGCCAAGTCAAGAATGAGGTCCTAGACTTGACCCCAAAGCTCTCCACATAAGAAGGGAAAGACTTCAGTTCTGTCTGAAATCTTGGAGAGCCACCATATTTTAATGAAGGATCTTTGTAGTAGATCTCCTTTATTAGGGATTTCTCCACCCTTCTCCCCAGGGTGTTGAGTCAGGGTCAAGCCCTCCATTCAATAGGCAACCATCTTTATGAATGAATTTCAACTGTTAAATTTACAAGCATGGATTACAACTGTGAGTCTTCTTCCATTTGACATTGCAAAACCAGACTAAGGTTTTCCAGATATCTGGATATCCTGCCCTTTAGATGTTGATTTTACTCATCCATCTCCTATAGCTCAATTAAATGAATAAAATAAAGGGTGCCAAAGGGAATAACCTATCATCCTTCCAGATGTCCGGTGAAGCTTTGAGGTGTCCTGCATCAAAGTGTCATTGACCTAAGAAAAATGCATGCACACATTCTTCTCTAAAATGAGTGGAAAAACTTAATGATGGCTATTCAGCAAACATAAAAATATTCACTCCTCCATCCCAGCAGACCACAAGACCAGGAAGTTATGTTCTTCATGGGTAGGACTGGCTCCTGTGGAATGCTCTGTTCCTCACCATTTCTTTTAAACCATCCTTTCCACCCCTAGTTGCTAAGCAACAGCAAATCCTCAAGGAGATGAAGTCAAAATCCACATCTTTCGCACATAAATCTTTCAGGGTGGGGAGAAAATACATGGCAAAATCCCATCCCCAAAGAAATTGTGGGAGAATCTTTGATAAGGTAGATCTTCCCAAGTGTGTTTATGTGTGTAGGATTTTCTTTTAAAAGCAGACTTCTTGGCTCTCTAGATAATTTCAGGGATGCCTCCAGAGATAGTTCAGCAAGAGAGCTGAAATGAGCCCACACACTTGCGCTATCCCATGAAGAGTCTTCCTTGTGGACTTTAGAACATCTCAGAAATTGAAATTCAGGTTTTTGAGGCCAGGCTCAACCTCCAAAAAAAAGACAGTTGGGGTCAGAGATGATAGCAGTCATCAAATATTTGAAGGATGGTCAGACAGAAGAGGGCGTGGATGTGTTCCCTATAATTCTAGAGGAAAGGATGGTCACTGACATCTACCATCAGGAAGAGGTTCAAGATGGACATCAGAAGGAACACCCTGACCTTATGAGCTGTCGGGTCAATGGAACAGGTTGGAAGCTGATCTGCTGAATTCTCCTTCACTAGGGGACTTCAACCTGTTAAACAGGTTAACAATTTTAAAAATCATATTATTGACTCCAACGGATGTTCTAGAGACAAGGATGACTGTGACTAAATTTCTCACCCACTTTTCTTCCCTAATGTAATAATTACGCTAATGTGAAATTACGGTGATTAATTACTGTGTATCATGAACACTGGTCCCAATCTGACTTGACAATGAATGTTCAAACGTCTGTGGAAATAATAAAGAGCTTGGTAGAAGGGGCCTACAGTGAAAGGTGTTAATGAGTTTATACAGGAAGAGGTGTTAATGAGGTTTTTTTGTTGCTGTTGTCAATAAGATACAGGGGGGAGGAGGACAAAATAGCATATATTTTATCTATCCATCTTTCCATCCACCCATCCTCCCACCTTCCTTCCATCCATCCATCAATCCATGAATACTGTCAAATTTCTGGATAGGAAAACCACGTTATTTAAAAAAAAATCTGCTTGCTTCCTTGTGATGTTTGCTGGGCTGTTTTTACAAGAAAGTTGATACAATGCTTTGAAAGCTATTTTTTAAAAAGAAAAGAAAAGAAAAAAGAAAAGAAGGCAAGATTTGAAGAGTTTGAGTAGCCCTGCTCTTTGAACTATGAAGTTGATTAGATGACCCTTAGCACATCACTAGTTCTTTGGGGAAATACAGGTTTTAGGTTAACTTGATCTACTTGGAGAAAAGATGGGGGAATCACAAAAACCAAAAAGGAAATAAGAAAGAAAGAAAGAAAGAAAGAAAGAAAGAAAGAAAGAAAGAAAGAAAGAAAGAAAGAAAGAAAGAAAGAAAGAAAGAAAGAAAGAAATCTCTCGTAGTATCATGCCTAGTGGCGAATAAAGTTAGACTTGTCATCCAGATAGGGAAATCACACTCTTGTGCGCACATAGACAAGGGAGCAAATGACTCCTAGTAATGTCTATGGAGATTCTCCATCCTCCAGGTCACGGTTGTCCCAAAGGTGCTTTTTCTGGAGGCAACTGGACTTTCTTTGTCTTTTCTTTGAAGACCTTTCGCTTCTCATCCAAGAAGCTTCTTCAGCTCTGACTGGATGGTGGGGAGGGGAAGGACAACAGTAAATTTTGGCCTCAACTGTGGTCATTAAATTGAGGACGACCTGTGTTGAAAAATTTTCAAATCTAGAGCCGATTCATCACGCTTAATGAGAACTGATGGGGAGAAAATGGAGGAATGTTTCTCTGTGCGGCATTCAAAGGTACAATTATTTTTGGCACTTTTAACTTCCGCTGATTCAAATGGAAAAATCGTTTATGGCATCCTTGAATATATATCTACCTCTATGCAGCGGCGAGTCTCACTAATTTTAAAGGAAGACTTAAATGTGTCTTAAATCAAGCCATATCCCTGGTTGATGGAATATATATAGAGAGATGTGTGTGCATATATGCATAAATCCACTATCTCCATCCACACAAGTTCTTTATTGCCTCCTTAATTCTGTAAAACGTGATTGGCAAAGTCTTCTCGTTTTTCTTAAAAAAAATAAAATAGTGCACTCTGAAATCAGATTGATTGTATCTCACCCTGCCAAGCCTAATATTTTTCTCTTTTCCCTCTGCTCATAGTAAACTACAATATAAATGGACTTTTTTTAATATAAAAAGCACACATTTTTATATCTTCGTACGCTCCCTTAAATGTCCAATTCACATGAAAAATATCCCCAGAAACTAGAATCTCAGATAACTTAACAGGGGGGAAAAAACCAATCTGAACTGTAGATGTCACTAGCTCAATTGCGGCACAGCAAGGGTTTTGGATGCAACCCCCTGTAATTTATATAAATCACTGCTTTGTGAAATGTAATGAAGTTAATATCTTAAAAGTGGCAGAGAAAAATGCCCTTGTTTTGGCAGCTTGGGGGAGAAAAAGCAGCAAAATAGTGATTTGAGAAAGAACAGAGGGAAAATACTTGGGGCTAATAAACTAACCCACATGAACCATGCACTCTGTTTTGAAGTTTCTTAAATAGGAGCAAATCAACCTCAATCTACGACAAAAAGTAATAACATCTAACTCCTAATAAAATCAAAGGTATGAAATGATATATAGGGTTCCTTGCCTGAGCAGGGAGTTGGACTAGAAGGACCTCCAAGGTCCCTTTCAACATCATCATCATCATCATCATCATCATCATCATCATCATCATCATCATCATCATTATTATTATTATTATTATTATTATTATTATTATTATTATTATTATTATTATTATTATTATTATTATCATCATCGTCATCATCACACAGTCAGCCAGATGTTCAGACTGGATTTGGCATTTTTGTCTACCTATCGAGTCCTTACCAAGGACCTGGGATAGGCAGATGTGGATGTTGGATGGTATTACGGATCTTGTCGCAGGATGGAAGCAGTTCCTAGTAAGGCCGCCTTTTGCAATTGACTGAAGGCGAATTTGTCAATGCCGATGATGGTGTCCAAGTGGTGCTCCAGTTGTTTTGGGATTGCACCCAAGGCGCCTATTACTATTGGTGCCACCCTTGCTTGCCTTTGCCACAGTCTTTCTATTTCTATTTGTAGGTCTTTGTATTTTGTTATCTTCTCCAGTTCTTTCTCGTCTATTCTGCTGTCTCCAGGCACTGCCACGTCCACTATCCAGACTTTTTTATCTTTTATTCAGTTGGTCAAAGAGCTGTACCTGTCTGTTTCTGCAAATCGGACTTCCATTGAAGGGACCGAAGAATGAACATTTGGGTGTTTTCTAGTTGGCTTCAAGCTTTCCCAGGAACAATTCCTATATCCTAGCCTCAGCCCAAAAATTAGGATTGTAAGTCAAGAACGTCCTGTAATTCTTTGCTTTAGAACAGGAGGGGTGGGTCCAACCTTGACAACTTTAAGACCTGGACATTTCAACTCCCAGAATTCCACAGCCATGCTTGAGGGCCACAAGTCTTAAAGTTGCCAAGGTTGGTCACCCCTGCTTTAGAACAAATATTAGATGAATTGTTGTTATAAGATGATGCCAGCATTCATAACTTGGTTTAATGGTTTTACGTTTAGCAAAGCAGGAGCAGGACCAGCGTAACACACTGGGCTAAGTCATGTTTAGCAACTATGCATTTCAACAAATGTTGCAAACTCAGGCAGTTGGGTTTAATTTTCCAACCACGGTCATTACAGCAAGTACAAACACACCCAACATTTAGCAGTGCAACACACAGGAATTACACAGTCGTAGTAACAGATCAGTCTCAGCTTATGGGAAGAGGAGAAAGAAAAAGACATCAAGAGAAAAAGAAAAAAGAAATTAGATTCCTTCTCGGCTTTTTACGAGCCAAATCCACTCCTTTTAGCCTTGCTTTCCATTGACTACAAGTTCGAAAACATCAAGGGATGGCCCTCAAGCATTCATTGCAGCCATCCAGTCTTCAGCAGGAGATATTACAAAAGGCTCAAGAAGAGATGCTAAAATTAGCCGCTCCCTGGAAGGGAAAAAAAAAAGTTTCCCCAAACAATTTTGTGGCGATATTGTCTCTCATTAGCAGTCTATTCATTATTAATCCTGTAGTGCTGAAAATAACTTAATTGATTTCATCTGTCATGGGGTAACCGAAGAAGCTGACTGCATAATTCTCTTCAGTGATTTTGCTTGCTAATTGTTTCTGAGATAATCCAAGCAAGTTTTAAAGAAAACACGGGTGGGTAGGTGGGTGGGTGGGTGGGTGGCAGTACGTGTGACTGCCTCTTGTGTTTCTAGACAGAACTGAGTATTGACTTCCTCAGGGCTAATTCATTATTTCATTTTTGTAAAATCAGATCGCAGGGATCTTGATGGCACCTGCGTGAGAAGTTCCATATTTTTACGTTCCATCTTATATTTACATGTTTTTCCCCTCCGAAGGAGCATCTGAAATCTGCTTCCTTAGGACAAATGGTGCGTGAAACTACTTTTGGGAAAGTCATTCCGAATTTGAACCGCCTTCGAAAATGCTTCTGTAATTTAAATAGAGAAATATTCGCAATGGAAGAATAACAGAATTAGAGTTAGAAGGGATCGACTAGAGGTCTTCTAGTCCAACCCACCTGCTCAAGCAGGAGACCCCATACCATTTCAGACAAATGGATGTCCAGTCTCTTCTTAAAAGCCTCCAGTGATGGAGCATCCACAACTTTTGAAGGCAAGCCATTCCACTGGTTAATTGTTCTCATTGTCGGGAAATTTCTCCTTACTCCCAGGTTGCTTCTCTCCTTGTTTAGTTTCTATCCTTGGCTTGTTGTCCTGCCTTCAGGGGATTTGAGATTGTTTCAAGAAGCTTTGGAGGAGTGGATGGTGAAAGCGGCAGAAGTTGCTGAGATGCCTACGTTGGATTTGATTTCCAAAAAAGCACTTTTGGGTGTGTGGGGAGGGGGAAATGTACTCCTTGTCTGCAACTGTTTAAAGCAGCTATGTCCTGTTTAGGGAATAGACACCTATAGCCACACAGTCCCAAGAAAAGACACAACTGCTTTAAAAAGCTGCAAACGCAAGCTAGCTTCGTACCTATTTTCGAACCAAATCTCTAATGGTGCGTAGCTTTCTTGGAGGGTAATCATATTCATTTAAAAAATAGTAACGCATTGTGAACAAAATCAAATGCAGGTCTTGTCCTGCCATAACCCTGCTTAACAAAAGCCAAATTCAGTCCTCCAAAAATTATAGGTAATCCTTGACTTATGGCCATAACTGAGCCCAAAATTTGTGTTGCTATGCAAGACAGTTGCTTTGCTCCATTTAACAACGTTTCTTGCCACAGTTGTTCAGTTGTTAGGGACACAGTTATTAAGTGAATCTGGCTTCCCCAATGACTTTGGTTGTCAGAAGATCGCAAAAGGGGATCAGGTGACCCTGGGACACTGCATCTGTCATAAACACAAGTCTCATAAACACAAGTGTCTGAATTTTGATCATGTGACCCTGGGGATGATGCAATGGTTGTAAGTGTGAAAAACAGTCATAACTCACTTTTTTCAGTGCCATTGTAACATTAAATGAACTGCTGTAAATCATGGATTACCTGCATAATCCTGGACGGCGACAAAAAAAAGTTTTCCTTGGCTATCCTTAGTTACGCTTCTGAATGTATCTACATTTTATTTTACAGCAAGATCAAGATACAAAGCGCTTAGAAAAATGGAAGATTTAATCTATTACTCTGCATTATGCTTTATCTGTCAGAGTGTGAATGCATCTAACTGTTTAATGAATACATTCTGAAAGCATTCAGATCCCACCGAAGTGCACATTTTTATGAATCCATCAGGCAGTGATAAATTGAAATGAATACAGCATATTATCAATTAAAATCAAAAGATCAGCAAAGCTAGAGTTGGCTCTTTCAGCGCGCTATTTGTTCCTCCAAGCCCCGCTCGTTTTTTTTCTGTCTTGAGAGTGAATTGCTGGAATTTCTTCAGATACGTTTTATTGTTGTTATTCACTGATACATTTGAACTGATCTTTTCTAAATATGCATGCCGGAAAGTGTTTTATTATTAAGATATTGGGAGGAGGAGGAGGAGGTCAAGCAATTAATCTGAAATATTCCCTAGTGGAAGCAACGTATTCATTGGGCTTTGGAAACAGTCAAATTGAGATTATTTTCCTTTATTTAGGTGAGGAAAATTAACATACTGCTGAAAGATAATCCATTAGGCAAAGCATAAGCTTCATTTAGATGCAGCTTTGCAACATTTTTAACCGAAGCAGGAGACTCAATACCCCTTGTAGTTTCTAGCCAATATTATCAAAATGGCTTCTAACCATCTCAGTCTAGACCAGTGTTTTTTTAACTAGCGACTTTAAGATGTCTGGATGTCAATTCCCAGAATTCTACTGGCTGGGGAATTCTGGGAGTTGAAGTCCATACCTCTTAAAGTTGCCAAGGGTGAAAACTTTGGTCAAGACAAGGACCTTGGAATTTCCATCAAATACTAATTAAGAGTCTGGGGTCAACCAAGTTTGGCTCAAGATTGCCACCTGGTGCTAGACGGGCCCCCTTAACTGCTTTTAATCTTACTTGTAAACACGTCTTGACAAGCCAAACCTGGAACCAGATTTTGAAACTGCAGGCAATATAAGATAGAGAACGTATTTAGGAATTGCATTCAATTAGATCAGGGGTGTTTCAAACTTGGCCCTTTTATGACTTGTGGACTTCAACTCCCAGAATTCCTCAGCCAGGCAGACTCAGCGAGTTGAAGTCCACAAGTCATAAAAGGGCCAAGTTTGAAGACCCCTGATTAGACAGCTAGATAGATGTAATATGGAACTTTACGAAATCTGAGTTGACAGATCAGAAGCAAATATCTTGGGATAGTTGTTCTGATTTGCACAATTATAGAGTTTCCTTATTTTAAAAAATTACTTTCCTCCTCTACTGATTTCCTTTCTCCCCTCCTTCCTTTCTGTCAGCCTAAATTTTATTGTGTTCAGGAGCAAAATTTGTTTTTCTTTTTCCTTCCCCACTCAAAGGACTTCCTTTGATTTTCTTTAATGGAAGATGACTAATTGGAATACATTAAAGGCAAAAGGATTGCTGGAAGCTGCTGGGTTTTTCATTTCTTCAAATTAAAACATTTTCCCTTTTTTATCTGTCTGTCTGTCTGTCTATCTGTCATCTATCATCTATCTACCTATATATTTCTATCATCTGTTATCTATTATCTATCATCTATGTATGTATCTATCATCTATCTATCTAATCTGATAGATCTGATAAAACTGTTTTCAAAAGTAGCATGAGGAAGTATACGTTTGCAAGAAATGTATAGAAAATACAGTTTTTATGTATCTTTTAGCCACCGGTATTACCAAGTTGAGATGGGCAGCCTGTTAAATGTTGTCTGTCTATCATCTGTCTGTCTGTCTATCTGTCTATCTCATCTATCTATCTATCTATCTATCTATCTATCTATCTATCATCTATCTATCTATCATCTCTGAAATTCTCATTATGTTTATCTGTTTGTCTGTTCCCTCAAGTTTATTCCTGAATATCTCCTCTCTGATCAGCTGTTTTAACCCTTGAAATGATGCAATTAGTTCACTCCCAGTGCAGAATTCAATCTCCTCTCTTTAGAACACGGGTGTCAAACTGCCGACCCATGGGCCGGTTGCATCATACGGAGGCCGTGCCCATCCCAGCTCCGGCAATGCAAAAAAAGTTGTGATACATCGCAACACATCACGTGATACGGTAAGTTTGACACCCATGCTTTCGAAGCTGTGGCCTTCTAGATGTTGTGAACGACCATATTCAGAAGCCTAGATCATATTTCTGTTTCACAGCACTACAACTGCTTTACAACAGGCTCCAAATGGCAACAGTGCCATCTAATGCTAGTCTGTGCTGGTGGTTTTGCATTGCTGAATTATTACACATTATTAATTCTCTCAAAGTTGTTCACAAATATTTTCCCTGTTCTAAAAAATGTCCATGGCCACACTCACTCAAGGGGGACCTCCAAAGGTAGTTTTTGGCTTTTCGCTTTTAAAAGCAGATGTGAAATCATCAAGATTTCACAGCAGCTCCAAAATATTGCCGTTCACTATTACTGGGAATTCATTTAGTCTATTACTATACAGTGCTTCTTGACCTCAGCAGCTTACAAGAGGTGTGGGCTTCAACTCCCAGAATTCCCCCAGCAGCTGTGGAATTCTGGGAGCTGATGTCCGCACAACTTAAAAAGTTGCTGAGGTCGAAAAATGCTGGTCTACTAAAACAAAAAAAACAGATACCTCAGTAGGGTTGTGGGCATCCTTGATGTGTGAAAAAGAATATTGTGTCTCTAGATTTTAAATCATAACAGTGCGAACCTATGGGAACAGAAAATGTATAGGGCAGCATTTCCCAACCTTAGCCATTTTAAGATGTGTGGACTTCAACTCCCAGAATACTCCAGCCAGCCATGCTGGCTGGGGTATTCTGGGAATTGAAGTCCACATATCTTAAAATGGCTAAGGTTGGGAAACGCTGGTATATAGGAACCTCTTGCCAATTGTTTGCTAGCCTTTGTGAAATGTTTTGCAACCAGTTATTACTCAATTTGGATGGCATGGAATTCACTTTTGAAACATATTACAAAAGAGGAGCATTTGAAACAACATGACTTGGTGCTTATGGATCCAAAATAAACCCTCTTGATCGTCTCGAAAATAAGGTTCCAAATTTTTGTGGGTCAGTTCTAGGCGGACACCCACCATTCTCTAAATCTTTTCTTTTGATTCGTAAGAGGAAATCACCTCTTCCCCTACTTACATTCAAGAACTCATTGTAGGGACTCTGTTTGGATGGTGGACATCAATAGATGGGTCAAGATGGCATTTCAAAGCATTGCAATTTGCTAGATGGAGACCTTTCTGTTGCTTTTAGAGAGGTAGATTAAAGCTAACGGGGGGGGGGGATATCTCTTAAAAGTCCAGAATCAAAAAGGAAAGTCATAAATTCTCTCGTTAGAAAGTTTGAGTGGACCTTTAATCATCTAGTTATTTGTTCTGCAGGAATCCATCAACAGGACAGTATCCTTGGGTGAGACTTAGGTGGCACTGAAGCCCACATTCAAATGTTTCGGGCCAATTCTGAGTTCTTCAAAATTCTTCAACAAATGAGATGTTATTCCAAAAAAAAAAAGGAAAAGAAGGGAAAATGAAGAAACTGGAGAAGAATCAGGACAGTTATTTCAACCAGCTCCAAGTCATAAATGTGAATCAGTTGCCAAGTGTCCGAATTTCGATCCTGGGACCACGGGGATTCTGCAATGATGTGAAAAATGGTCATGAGTCACGTTTTCCAGTACTGTTGCAACTTCAAACAGTCACTAAACGAATTAAGATGAAGACTACCTGTACAGGAAACAGAATTCTGCTTCCCTGTGTCATGTTAATGTTAGCAAGGTTTTGTTCTTCTTTTTCTAGTTCTCTTCAAAGTGCAAAAGCATGGTGTATAAAGTCAACTGTGGAAGAATTTAGTGGGCATTAAATAAGTCCCCGGGAAGATTATGGAGAGCAGTTATGATTCCTTCATAAAGCTCTGTATCCTAAGAGGTTCTGTTAAACACTTCCTGGCTCTTTCCACTTCCTTAAAACAACAACCACCACTGAGATTAAGCCTCGTGGTTCAAATTCCTAAATCATTTACAAGTCTATATGTCTTTAACTTGCTCTTGGCAATGTAGGCATGCAAGTTAGAGCTAAGCTATAGGATGAGCTGATAATTAATCCCCGATAACATTTAGTTTTACAACAGGCTGCACACGTGATGGATGAGGAGCTGGTAATAAAAGCTCAAGGACGGCATGTTGACCAGTAGCAAACTCTACATTGCTGGAAAGCAGGATGACTGCCTGTAGCATTGATACTGCAGGAAAGAGAGCAGTCTAGCGGAGATGAGAGTTTCTGTTGTGACACAGCACAACATATATAGAGCAATTGTGAGTTGATGCCCTGATTTTTCAGGATGTATTTCAGCACCATGGATAGCACCCTATTGAGGAGGGGTGTTGCTCCACTGGGTCATAAATGAATCTTTGCAATGCATGGTGGGTCACACAATCAGCCACCTGCTTAAATTGGATTTGGCGTATTTATCCACCTAGCGAGTCCTTCTCAAGGACCTGGGAAAGGTGGGCTTTGTCATTGGAGGGTGCTAAAGGTTAAAGGTCGCAGACTGTAAGCTGCTCCAAGTAAAACTGCCTTATTGTTATTATAGTATGATTCCCTGTCTGACAGTTAAGATTCTCCACATTATCTCAGGCAGCCAATGTGAAGCCAAGTTGCTTCTCAGAAAAGTAATGGCACACAATCCTTAAGTGCGAATAAGATACAAAAATAAGATAAAATTCAGGGTCTGCAATCTGTAATTGTAGATGCTGTGCACTAGAGGGCGTTATCGGATCTAAAACTGGATTTATGTTTAAAATCCCAAAACATGAGAAGCACCAAGCAGGGGTTGGTTAAATAAGGAGACAGCAGCAGATGATCCTTTTTGTCAACCTAGTAACTACCTTAGTTACTAAGTAATGGAGAGAAATGCAGAATGCACCTGGCTCAACATCCAAATGGAAAGCTGATATAAAACGATAGTAATATATTACCCTCAAAGGAAAAGACACGTGCTTCCTGCAGCCCACAGAACAGGACCTCTGCTTTCTCTCTCATCAGAGAAAGGAAGGGGGGGGGAACCCCTGTCCAGCTAGGAATCTACTGGAGGAAAGGTTAAACCTTTCTCCGAATGCTGAAGACCTGATGCAAATCAACGAGTATCTCTACAGATGGATGGATTTATAATTGGCTTTTGGAAGCGGCCACATGATGGGAATCCATGGCAGGATATTATTGGACGAGTAAATCTGTCTTCTTCTTGGCTCTACGGAGGCCGTGAGATGCCTTACCGAGCTGAATGCTAACGAAGCCGTTAGCTTGCTGACATTTAAAAATGAAATTAGAAAGAATAAATCTCCAGGTGCCTTTGGCAGGGAATACGGCACCCTCCGGGCTTGTATTAGCATCTAGGCCTGACACCTGCTTTATCCAGAGGCTGTGTGTTTCCTGGAAGGAGGGGGTCCTGCAAATTGGAGAAGGGGAGGGAACAATACTGCATCCGGTTTTGGTCACCACGATGTAAAAAAGATGTTGAGACTCTAGAAAGAGTGCAGAGAAGAGCAACAAAGGAGATCAGGGGACGGTTGCTAGAATTGGGTATGTCTAGTTTAATGAAGAGAAGGATGAGGTGGGACATGATAACAGTCTTCCAATATCTCAGGGGCTGCCACAAAGAAGAGGGAGTCAAGTTATTCTCCAAAGCGCCTGAAGGCAGGACAAGAAGCAACGGATGGAAACTAACCAAGGAGAGAAGTAACCTAGAACTTGCCTCCAGAAGCGGTGAATGCTCCAACACTGGAAGTTTTTAAGAAGAGACTGGACAGCCATTTGTCTGAAATGGTACAGGGTTTCCTGCCTGAGCAGGGGTTGGACTAGAAGACCTCCAAGGTCCCTTCCAACTTTATTATTATAATAATCTGTGGGAATATTTCAGAAATGAAGAGGCCAAGGGGGAAGGCTTCCTGCGATGACTCCTCTAGATAATTGATCTGCACAGGTCTATAAAAAATGCAAAGCCTATATCCCTAAGACATTGCCGATGTTAGTCTATTTCCACTGCACACAACCAATTTTTTGGCTGCAAACTGTAAAAACAATGCTTTGCAGTTCCCCCATGGTCTTTAAACAGAAAAATCTAATACCCTAAAGATTGAACAATATTTTTCTTTTTACCCTTGGGGAAAAAAATGTTGTTTTTTTTTTGAGAAAGAGCTTTTGTATTGAGAATAAATCATAATTTATTTATTTTTTGGAGCAGAACACTTACAATAAATTGCTTGGGATGTGTAAAATACCCATTAGTAACAAATAAGTGATTAATTGGGTAGCCTTTGAATGCAGATCCCCATCCGTGCAGAACTTAAATCTTTATACATGTTTCGAAAGTACCCAAAATATACTGCAATATTTCATCTTGTCATAATATCACCCGAAAAGGTCATTTGGGGGGCTTAAGAAGTATTCTTTAGTGTTTGGATACAAGGAGGAGATCCAGGTATAACTGCCAACGGTGGCTTTTGCAGTTGAGTCTTCTCTATTAATAAAACTTTCTGTGCATCAGCGGTTTAAACCAAGGTTTCAAGATTCTGCTGATGAAAAAGTATATTGGGGTTATTTTTCTCCTTGTTAGGGAAAATTTTGGATTTTATCAATACTGTCCGTTGGAACAAATTACAAATGGTCACTTAGCAAGCATTCCAAGTTACAACGGACCCCCCAAAAAGGGGACTTGCAACCAAGAACCAAAGTTTTGATGGTGCTCCATCCATGATGACATTACCATACTTTGGGTGCTTGGCAATGGGGCCACATTCATGGATGATGGCAGTGTCCTATGGTCACATGACAGTATTTTATGACGATTTGGCCCCCAACTGCCACTCACTTCTGGTTTACATCAAAACCGCACCCACAGTCAACCATGAGTTTGAGTAACAACTCGTGTGTTTATGACCATCACAAAAAAAGGGTCATAAAATTGGGTTGGTCAGGTATCCAACTCATTTTACAACCATTGCAACTTACAACCGTAATTGGCAGGCTCCGTTAAAGTCAAAACTTGAGGATTTCCTGTAATTTATTTTGAGCAATTCGGTATTTAAACTTCCAGCTTTCCAAGAAAAGATTGAAACTGATCATCAAATGGTGATTGGACTATCAATATTCTGCTGCTGCTGAAATTACTCTTAGAGAAGAAGAGGGTTTACTGCTGTTTACCTCGTTTGCTGCCACTTTTTAAGGGCAAGTGCCCTTCTCCTGGCAAGCTTTAATGAAGCTCCCCAAATTCTCAGCAAAACCTTTAGCAGGGTTGTCCCAAAGGATCTTTTCCAATAGGCAACCAGGGCTTTCTCGATTTTTTTTCCCTTGAAAACATTTTGCTTCTCATCCAAGAAGCTTCTTCAGTTTTGCAGAATGAACTGAACTTCGATTCTGTAAAATGAACTGCTGAAGACACTTCTTGGATGAGAAGTGAAACATTTTCAAGGGGAAAAAAACAAAACAAGAAAGGTCTAGTTTTCCTTTTGGAAATGAAAAAAAAAAGCTCCTTTGGAACAATCATGACCTGGATGACTGAGAATCTCCATGGACTCCAGCATGGCTATCTGCACAGAAACCAAATTGCAATAGCAAGCAACTGCCATACATTTCATTGCCACACATGGACATATAGGAATGCTTTTACACACACACACACACACACACACACACACACCCTCCAAAAACTAGAAAAAGCTGTCCAAAAATATTTTGCTTACTTTGCAAGTTAGCATTGGCCATCCAGATGCTTCGGGGAAGCTCAGAAGCAGATGGAAAAGCAAAATCTTCCTGTCGTTTGTCCAGAGCCACTAACGTTAAGTGCCTCTAAAGTTTTGATAGATCCTGAAGGCACCAATTCCCCTTTTCCAGCTATTAAAGCCTGCAGTGATTGGTCCTGAGGGAAGTATAACTTAATTGTGCGGTAAATGAAGTGCTTCATTTTTTTCAGCCCAAACCTGCCACCAAACCAACACAAGTGCATCAAGCAAACTGGGACAGATACTCCAATTACATCACCTGCGCCGGTAATAGACAAATACTTAGTGCCATTTCAGCAATTTATTTAGACATGTTTAACAGCAGGGTCAGAAAGATCTAAGGCTGGTTTTACAAGGTATTATTTTAAACCATCTTCTTCTGCCTTTCTTGTAACACAACTACGATGACTTCACTGACCAGTTGAAAAACGATTATTCAGAGAACACCAAACATCACAAGTGGCATGATTGTTTTTTAAAAAATAAATGGATCTTACGGTTTAAAGTGCCACTCTTCAGCGGTGACTGAATGGGTTAAGTTTCCACTAATTCTAAGAGCGCCGAAGAATTGTCTTTCTCTTTTTACTCTGCTCCATTAAGAAATATTCAGTGGAAATCTTCCAGTGAGAGAGAGGAAAAAAAGTTTATTTTGAAGGCAGCTGCTTCCATCCGTATCGGAAGAGCTTTTTCAAAAGCCAAACGGGCACCTGGTGTTGGCTGTCTATCCCTGTAACTTTTTTCCCATGCAACCCAGGAAATTTGCTTTTCACATTTCTCATAGAGCAGACCCATAAATATACAGGAGCAGGTTGGGCTTAGGGACACAAGGCTTTTTTCTATATTTTTGCGCAATCGAGCGCAAGATATGGCAAACTCTTTTGTTCAGCTGCTGCTGGTGTATGAGGGAACAAACCACACCAGAGGGCATAAAAGAAGCAAAGAGCCAAACCTGGAATGAAGAACGGAGTCCCGAATCAGGGAAAATGTCTACAGTATTTCCACCCCAGCAAGTTATAACTGTTCATTTTTTTAATGGTCCTTCCATGCCCCCCCCCAATAAAATCCTGGCCTACTTCTGAAACAAACACACCCAGGAGAGGGTCCTTCCGAGTTGTGGCAAGTTTATTCTGCAGCTTTAGGAGCCAGGCAGTAATGCTCTAATCGGCTCTTATCCTCAACAGCTTAGTACTCCAAACGCAAGAGTTTTCTGTAAGAAGGCTGCACAGAGTAACTTGAGAATTTTAGCATGTTTACAACTGCCCGTTTACCTTTTAGCTAAAGCTATACATTTTCCTGAGGTTTAGGATTCCAGTGGGATCAACCTCAGTTGCTGGACACACTTTATCACAATTCCATCAAACTCTGGATTAAAATGCTTTCCTTCCTCCACAGCAATTTCAAAGCCATCAGAGGGAGATTTTATCTGTACACTAAAGTGCATTTTCAGCAGCGATTTCATAAAGTCGCATTTAGGGCATTAGAATAGTTTCAATATTGGATGCAGTCACTTTGCAACGACCAAGATGTAAAAGCCAATTGTCACTCCAGGGACAGAAATCTACTTGAAAGAAAATGTGCATTTTATTATAAATCCAAAGAACTGGTCTCCACAGTTAGAACTATCAAGTGTCCTGCTTAAGGGGTACCCCCTCCCCCAATAACAAAATCCTGCTTCCAGGCCACTATTAGTGACAATTTACTTTTAAATTATTAACTGTCCCAATTTTTCAATTATCAATTTCCTGAAATCAATAATACAAAACGAAGAAGTGTTACAGCTCAAGAGATCCAAAATGGGTTGTTTCCTACTTTAAACTTCTTACTAACAATCAGGTAAATGATTCAGAATACATTTTCATCCTTGTGCACAAAATAGGCTGATAGGAAAGCACAATACTTTTGACCCACTACATAAAAAGAATTACAAAAAGGTAACCAGGAAAGTTTTTACATCCAAATTCACAAAAGTCCACTTGTATAACATTAACATTGTATTTGATCCATCAAGCTACCAAATTATGTTTTAATAATTGAAATTAGTATAGAATATGTCAATTCCAAAAAGTGCATGAAACTCACAATGCACAAGAAATCAAAATAGGAACTGTTCCAAATCTAGTTATACAAGGTACAATAAGAATGCAAGTTCTACAACTGTAGAAAAATGCTTATACACACTACTTGTTGTAAAAACAGAAAAATAAAACAAAAATGGTGTCTGAAAATCAGTGTAGGCTTGTAAAAAGGTCTCTTTTCTGGGACCATCATAGATTATTGGCAGGCTGTTGAGAGAAAAGGACAATTAGTAAAGATTACCGGAAGAAACATATCCTTTTTAAAATTTCACTTAGGAATTTAACTTGCACACTCCTAAATAAAAACAAGGGTGGCATGTAACTCATCCAGGCACTTAAAAAGCACTGCTAGTACATATTGACGCTTCTAGGCCTGTTTATTTTTACCTTTTGAGCGGGCACCTCTTTACTTTTCTCTCCTCTTATAAGGAAATAAAACCAATAGGTAGCCCTTGACTTACGAGTGCAATTGAAGATTGCAAATATAGTCCTAACTTGTTACGAATGTAAAGTATGTCCTGACCAAATGTGTTTTTACAATCTTTTCTGCAAATGGTTAAGCAAACGCCACCCTTGTTAAGCGAATCCATGGGTGGGTGCTGCAAATGGTCATAAATAAGCGCCAATTGTTGAGCGCCCAAAATGCTGCCATGTGACCATGGAAGGGGGGGGCAATATTATAACTTTGAAACTGGATCATAAGTAGCTTGGGGGGGGGGAAGGTGTCTGTTGCAACTTATGGCAACTGTACTGTTACTACAGTAGTGTTCCTATCTGTACGGCATCACACGAAGGACCAGAGCCTATTTATTTATTCAATTTCTATGCCGCCCTTCTCCCCTACAAAGTGACTCTGGGCAACTTCCAAATTATAAAAGCAGATGAAAAATAATGAAAGGATTGAGGATCCCAATCCAGAAGCTGAGAGCCTCTGTCTGTGTCACCCCACCGTATTTAATCCGCAAGCCCACTGAAGAATCATTTCAGAGTCAAGCTCACATGAAGTCTTGGTAGTGGCTGCCTTGTTTTCTCCTCCTTCCAGCTCTTCCACTCCAGCCTGGGTCATGAGATCCGCAATGTTCTTCTCCAGGTCGTCGATGCGGCAACTCATGTCATCGAGTATAACTGAGTTAAGCAAAACCACCTTCTGACCTTAGATAGAGTGTCACAGCAGACATCCCCGATCCTGTGACTGCCATTTGCAACCTTCCCAGCTAGCTCTTAGCAACAGGGGAGCCAGCAGAAAGTCAAAGGTCACATGGCATTGCGCTAAAATGAGACACGCAGTGATTCGCTTAAGCACCTCACCCAGCAGTGACGTTGTAAGTCAGCGTGGTCACACGACCTCAGTCTTTTAAGGACCATGCTGCTTAGTGATGGATTTGCCATTCCCTTACTGCAGTTGTTAAGCAAGGAGCACCTACACATACACAGCAAGTTTCGTGGGTTTAGGTGCATTAAGTGGGGAAAGTGTGACATTTGCACACCAACTGATAAAGTTGTGCAAACTTTGGATAGCCCGTTTGGAATGGGGGAGCGGGGACGCTGACTCTGCATCCTCTCCTAGTGCCGGAGAGGATTTTAAAGAGAGGCAGAATTAGACAGAGGCACGGCGTGACGTTGTTCCCATGCAATTGTCACGTAGCTGTGCAGCTTTTCTTCAGTGAGGTCTCCCCACACATTGGGGGGTGTGTGTGTGTCTGGCCCAACCAAAACCATTTGGTGAAACCTTCAGGTCTTCTTTGCTTCTTCGCATCCCGAACCTCTCCTCTTTTATTTCTACGCTCAAAAGGATATTCTTGCCGATGATTTGGTCAGACATGGTCTGGAACTTGTCCTGCATTTGCTGCAGGAGGGTCTGCACCTGATTTTTTTTTTTTGGGGGGGGGGGAGGGAGGGAGAGAGAAAAAAAAAATTTAATCAAGAAGGTTGCTTCAAAGCCACCCACCCCAATTATAAAATGCCACTGGCTCCGAGTAGCTTCCCTTGAAAGTGGGAGGCCTGGCCCAAACTCTGGGGCAAAAGACCACCTTGAAGCCCCCTCCCAGGTGAAGGGAGACCTTGGAGAAAGGCAGGGGCCGCATTAACCCAGGATGGTCGTGTGAACGCAACCCCTTGGCTAAATCGAAACGCTCTTGGGAGGCCCCTCTCCGTTTCCACGGCAACCGAGGCCGCCCGCCCCGAAGCGCATCGCCTCCCTTCGTATCCAGGACGACCCCAACGGCCGCGCCCGGCTCCCTAGCAACGCGGCCACCGCCCTCTCCCGTCTCCATGGCAACCCCAGCGGTCCTCCCGCCCACCCACCCACCCAGGCTCCCCGGGGACCGGGCGGGCCGCCTCTCCGCCCCCACCGAGGTTGCTAACCACGGCGGTGAGGTCCTGCACGGTCTTGGGGTCCGTCTCCGCCATGTCACTCCGCTGCGGCTACTGCACCTCCCGGCCACCCGTCCAGGCCCGACTCCCAGGCGCTTCTGGCCTCCTCCACCAGAACGCCGGCCCAGCCGCGGCTTCTCGCCAAGTCTCGCGAGAGCGGGGCGCGAGAGCTGCATTGTGGGAAATGAAGTGCTGCCCGGTCGAGGACCCTCGCAGGCCCTTAGGTTTTCTTCATTGACCGGGGAAGTCTAACGACCTGAACTCCGGTCCCGCTGTGTCTGAGGATGATGTGAATTGTAATCCCGGCGAGGGGTTCCGCCTTGAAGCAAGCGGCGGGGGCGCTCTAGCCCCTGCATCTCTATTGCACCGGCCCAGAGACCGGAAGTGTCCTTTCAGAAGCTCGACTGGGCCGTTCAGCAAGGCTGTCACATGACTAGACAGTTGCATTCTGGGAAATGTAGTTTCAGTTTGGGCAAACTGCACGAAGAGGACCTTTGCCTCCCATCAAATTTGCAAAGGGAAGAATGTTAGACTGCAATGACCATAGTCCCCTGCCAGGAGAATTTTTGACCCTCCCAGAGTTCCAAGCAGAAAACTTGCGAACTACAGCTCCCATCAACCCGTCAACAGAAAGAGAATGGGATTATGGGAATTGTAGTCCACAGCCTTTTCCCTTCCAGACTGTAACCCAACCTTGAGTTATTTTATATTTGAAAGAGATTGCCTGGTTGAGCTAGCTAAGCAATACATTTAAATATAAAAAGGTATTCAGCTCTGTGTATCTGTGTATCTGTGTATGTATATATAAAATTAGTTTTTTATACACACGCACAGACACATGGGAATATGTATGTGTGTGTGCACGCACATGTGTGTATGTATAGATGTAGATGTAGATTTATATACATGTAAATATATACATATATGTATATATAAATATAAAATGCAGAAGAAAAATGAATAGTAATTAATATGGTTCTAGCTGCATGAAAATCAGGAGGATTAATAAGTTTGTATGGAGACAATAATGTAGTTAGTTTCTTCCAATCTAAGGGATACATTAAAGCTCAACAAATAAATTTTCAAACTTTGATGCTTGAAAGCAGTCCATGTTTATTAGGCCGGACCACACAAAGTGTAAACACATCATTCTGTTGTATATTTTGAGGCCAAACATACATGCAAAAAGAAACAATTGCAGTGGAAGAATTTGGAGAAAAGATTACTAGGAGCTGGCACATCATCCATATGTACAATTTCCAAGTATTCTCCAATGTCAAAAACCAAGAAAGATAAATGGGGACAGGAAAGGACACACACACACTACACACACACACACACACAGAGAGAGAGAGAGAGAGAGACAGAGAGAGAGAGAGAGCGAGAGCTAAGAAGAGGTTTCCTAACAGTGAGAACAATCAACCAATGGAGCGGCTTGCCTCCAAAAATTATGATTGCTCCATCACTAGAGGCTTTTAAGAGACTGGAGACCTTTTCTCTGAAAAGGGTCTCCTGACTGAGCAGGGGATTGGACTGGAAGACCTCCCAGATCCCTTCCAACTCTCGTTATTTTATGTTCTAAGATGTTTGGGGCAGACTCTCATATAAATATGAAATGGCCACGAGAACAATATCCAAAGGGATATCATTATGAATCAACAGCTCCCGGCAATCTGGACCTGGCTCTTTTGCAAATATATAACTTCAAAATGAGAAGGGGGGGAGGGGGAGCTTGGAAAAAGAGATTGGATGAAAGCCAAAAATAATTTGACTAAAGCCAAAAATAATTAATTGGCTGTGTGTAACAGACTGGGAAACAGCCGGTTTGCCCTATGGATAATGTGTTTGGAAAGCAAGCGTCTGGATTTTTGTTTTAGGCCTGCTGCGCAGGCTAAAATTAACAACCATCGAAATCCGACTTGCTTTGTCTCCATCCTCCCTTCCCCCGCCCCAGTGATGGATGGCAAGGTTAGAGGATGTCATGAAAAGTTATTGGAGCGGAGAAAGTTTTCTCATGCTTAATGACATCAAGCAGAATGTCGAACACGGCGGCAGACTAATTAAAGAGAGGCAGAGACTCGGGCCCAGGGAAGTTCTTCCAGATGATTTCGCTCGTCTGGGGCGGCAAAAAGCGGAGAGTCCTCCGAAGTTGGTCACAAGTTTCTTTTCTACCACAAGGTGCGTGATTGGGGTTGGCGTGGAACCGATCACAACACACACACACACACACACACACACAAAGATGCTGAAAGGGTCAGCTTGCAGGGGTGTTGGGAGGAGATCTGATAAACGGCTTCGGAAATGGGCATGTTTTCAAAAGTAGCACAAGGAAGCATACATTTTCAAGAAATGTATAGAAAATACAGGGTTTTATGTATCTTTTAGCCACTGGTATCACCAAACTGAGATGGGCAGCCTGTTAAATGTCTGTCGGTCTGTCTGTCTATCTACTTACTCCATCCATCTATCTATCTATCTATCTATCTATCTATCTATCTATCTATCTATCTATCTATCTATCTATCTATCTATCTATCTATCTATCTATCCTGTCTCCAATACTTACAAATGAATGCCTTCATCTAGAGTTTGGCAATTGATACTATTTCTTGCTTTCTAAAAATGGGAAGTCTGCTCCAAATTAGATTTCTTTTAAAATCAGAGGGACAGCTGAATTAATGCATTTAAAAGTGAATGTCAGTGGCTTGTTCCAAAAACTCTGGGCTGCAAAGTCAGAGAACTTTGGGATGCGTCAACATCATTCTAAAGCCCGAATCTCTGGTCTCCCTTCTCTGACAGCAATTAGTCCTGCCAAAAAGTATCTCCCCGATGTTTAATGTTTGTAATAGGATTTGGTTCTTGTGCCCCTGCTTGCAGATCTGATTCTCCGGCTTTCTTCCTGCCTCTCTGAAGGTCAGGAAAGTAAAGACCCTGAATTTTAGGTCTAATTGCTATGGGTGATGGTCTCAACTTCAGTGGGTCTAATTTCCTCCTTTTCCTACCGCTGAACATTTCAGCCATAGGATCAAAGTTACTTTTGTTGTTTGGGGATTAACGATTACAAAAGCTGTTGTGAGACAGGTCTCACTACCTTCCTGTCAGGTTTATCCTGGGCCTGAGAAAGACCTCCTTGAACATGGACGTCTCCTTCTCCAATGGTCAAGAGCAGTGAGATGATCTGGACAGTTTCTGAGACCCAATCCAGGAAAATGGTCCTGCCTTGGCATTTCTCTCATAGAAAACGTGCAACAACCTTGTAAGGAAGGCCAGGCTTTCCTTAAGCAATGAAAGCCTGTTTCAGAAAACAGAACTAAGAATGAATTGCTATCCTTAAAAGTCAGATACTTTTTTTCTGGCCCAGGGGGAAGAGTTGCTGCAGAGAGAATTCACGCTGTTCCTTCATCTGCAGGGGAGCCTGTCGCAAGACTTTTTGTGTTTCTGCACCATCTGCTAAGCAGGAATAAAACAAAGGATCCGAAGCGCTCATCAAACGCCAGGAAAACAGTCAAGCATAAATCAGGGAGGAGGGTGGGGGAGCGGATTAGCCTTAGACCCCTGTTTTGCGGGGTGGGGGGGCAGTGGTGTGGGGGGGAGGAAGGCTCTCATCAAGACTCTCCTTTCTCATCCATCAGGGTGGAGTGCAGGATTAGCAATAGAGGTTGCAGATATTGGGTTATTTTCATTGATGACTTATTGGGACTCTTTTGGTGGTATGTCCCAAAGATGCATTGTTTTGAGAAGGAAGGAAGGAAGGAAGGAAGGAAGGAAGGAAGGAAGGAAGGAAGGAAGGAAGGAAGGAAGGAAGGAAGGAAAGAAAATTAAATGAAATAAGGGGAAGGAAGGAAGGAAATTAAGTGAAATCAGAGAAGGGAGGGAGGGTGGGTGGAAGGAAGGAAGGAGAGAGAGAGAGAGAGAGAGAGAGAGAGAGAGAGAGAGAGAGAGAGAGAGAGAGAGAGAGAGAGAGAGAGAGAGAGAGAGAGGAAAGAAGGAAGTTAGTTTAGCAACATACTTCTCAAGGCTCCTGGCAAATTCATGGAAAAATCCTAGTGGCTTCATGTTCAATAGAAATCCCAAATTACAAAGGAGTTCTCTGCTTATGGCACAGAAGTCTCTTTTCTGCTTTTTCTCTCTGCCAATTTAGGGGGGATTTTTTGCTTCTCAAACCAAAGGAACCCCTAGATTACATAACTCTTTCCATGCATTTTTTTGCTGAGGATGGTGGGAAAACACCATTTTTCAGCTCTGAGACCTCCCCAAAGAAAAAGCAGGGGGGTTAGAGGTCACATGAAGGTTGGGGCATTGGTTGAGGGCATCCGCCCTACTTGCATCCTTGCTTGAGGCAATCACTAATTAGAAATGGCGAGTTGTCCATCGGTTTAAGGAGTGGTTTTCTTTCCCTTTGCTTCTCGCGATATTTTCCCATGGCAAAATTGGACGTTTTGCGGTTCGAGACTAGAGGAGACAAAAATAGTCTGAGTGGATTCGATGGGCTAAAGCTTCTCCCCATCCTGGGAACCGAAACAAGGATCAGACCAATTTAGAAAGGCTATTCAAGAAGTAATTAACAGGAAATGTTGGTTACTAGACCCCAGCTGTGCTCCACAGGACAGCAATAAAATCAGCAGAACCTTCCAGCATCGGGGTCTTGTTAGTGCTTCGCTTCACGCTGCAAATGGCAGAACTGTGAGTGTGTTTCATTAGGCACTCATCCCCCAACACGACAAAACCAAGCCTGCAGTCAATATGAAATTACAGGTAGTTCCCAACTACCATTCAAAGTCACAAGGGAAGGCATGGAACCTGCTGAATCTCGATTTGGTCTTTCAAAACTTAGGGGCATTAGAATGTCTTCAGATGAGATGAACAAGGGTTTTTTTAATGATATATCTGTATAAAAATAATTGACCAAAAGAAAAGCTTGGTTGCCTTCCAAACTCTGTTGGGCTAGGTCTACAAGGTGGGCCAAGTTAAGAAACAGAGACGGACAAGATTCCAGAAATTATAGGGTATGTAACAGAGTCTTGAAGGCCTCTGAAGACCTTCACTGCTCCCTTTTTGAGGACGAGTTCAAGTCAGAACTGTTTGGAGGCTCTGTCTCCTGCTTTTTGCTTTCCTAGGCTGAGTAATGGTGTCTCCTCGCCCACTTCCTTCTCAAGGTCAGAATTAAATTGTTCCGCATGCTGGCAACCCTCAACTCCACTTCTGGACCTCTTGCCCTACCCAAGAAGGAGGAGGAGGAGGAGAATCACCACAGCTGAGAAGAAAACACCTCCCTGCATACCAAAAGTGGAGACAGACGGACAGACGGACAAGACAGACAGAAATACATGCATATTTTTGGATCTGAAACAAGTCCCAGCTGGGAGATTTGAGGGGATTTGAGGGGATTAAAGTTTGACCATCTTTCCCGAGGCTTATGTGATTTTTTTTCAATTTCTCCTTGACCAGGATTTCAGGGGATGTTTTTTTCAGGAAAGAGGTGGTTTGTTTTGTTTTGTTTTCAGGGTTTCAAAAAGAGATTCCATGCCCACCACCGGTGGAAGACAAAGAGATGATTGGAGGACTTCAAGATTTTTCACATCCCTTCAGTTCAGCCCTCCCTCTTGGACACATCTGGCAATGAAAGAGGAGAATGTAGTGGAGGGGGTGAGTTAAAATCTGGAGGGGAAGCACATATTCATAGAAAACATTGTGCTGGGAAACTCCATGAATGGAGCATGCCACAATGTTGACTACCTGAGAAGACCCAGTTGTCCATACACTCAGATTTTGATTATCTTATTTTGAAGTCCATAAAGGTAAAAAAAAAGTCCAATTCTCCCCACCCTCCAGGTTGCTTGACACATAAACTAGGTAGAACTCCTCCTCCTCCTCTTCCTCCTCCTCCTCCTCCTCCTCCCTTTTCTTCTTCTCTTTTTCCTTTTCCTCTTCCTCCTCTTCTCCTCCTTCTCCTTCTTCCTGTTGGGAGCCCTTCTGTTCCTGGTGGTTTGTATTTGGGTGGACCTCTTTAGATTTCCAAGTCTTCCTTGCTGGATGTGGAACTTAGCAAGATGGTAGTTTCTATCTCCATCGGCTTTCCATGAGCTCCAGGTTCCCGCTTGAAGAACATCTGCCTCTGTTTACCTGAATGTTCCAGTCTAGCTTGGATCTTGACTTGTCTCCACTGAAAGCTTTTGGCAGTCAGATCCTGGTTTGAAATGCTACCTTCTCCATTGATTCCACTGAAATTGGAAACTTTCAGCGTTGTTACAAAACAGCAAGAGTCTGAAATTTCTTCTACCTTGGGCACAAAGCGAGAGGAGCAATAATTACAGTAATTCTACCCACCTGTTTTGTTTTCTTTTTAATTCCCAGGAGTGCACAATAAACTTAAGTAATCCAGCTTAGGTAACGATTGTGTCCATTGCCATTTTATAGGCCAACCCAAGAAATGCTGAATTTTCTCCAGATTCTTTGAGTCATCCGTTTCTGATCCGAAATGGTGGCTAGGTGGACAACTGAAAACCAGAATTTGTTACCCAAAGTTTGCTATCCTAAAACTATCCCAAACTTTGGAAAACTCCAGAACAAGATTGATTTGCATCTGGTTTGGTGCATTGAGTAAATCCATTTGGGTTTGTAAACTATGAATACTGGTTTAGTGAAGCTGGCTTAATGGGGGTTAGCAGATTTGAACACTTAAGACTCCCACAATGAGGGAATCGGGCTTAAAAGTTAAGAAATGATTGACTCTTTCAGGAATATGCTTTTTTAAAAAAATCCATGTTAACACATGAAGTCTTTCTGAAGTGATGCAAAAATGCAAACCAACTAACTAGGGCAGATGGCCAAGATCCCCACACTGTTCTTTTAATTAAGCCTGGTGGTGAAATTATACGAGCGGTGGTCTCTTGCTGACCCAGTAGCTGCTGATTACGACTGCCTGTACCAGACAGAATTAAATCGCATAAGTACACAATGTTCTTTTCGACATATTGCTTCATTTTGGAGTGGGGGGGAAAAGAGAAGACACCAGAAAGATGAAATCTCAGAAAAGAAGGAATAAACTAGGACTCAGCTGGCTGGAATAAACAATGCAAGAAGAAACCTCGAAGAACTTTAAATTGCTTCTGTCCAGTTTATCTTTAATCACAGAACATAGAATCATAGAATCATAGAGTTGGAAGGGAACCTAGCGGTCTCTCAACCCCTGCTGAAGGCAGGAGATGATACCATCCCAGCCACATGGTTGCCAGTCAATTTTTTTTTAAAACGAAACAAAACCCCTCCAGTGATAGAGCTTTTCAAAATTTTTGTTTTGTCTGTTTTGACTTCAGTGTGAGGTGATCCTTTGAGCCAAATTGCTTGCAATCCACATGCAAGGTGGGATTTACCAGCACTGTGGGAACTCTGATAGAGTTAGATAGATAGAACATGGAGGAAAACAGAAGCACATTGGATCAAACTTCTAATCTTCGTGTGTGCAAAATGGAGAAAAGGAAGATTGCACCAGCACATGCGTTAAAAAAAAAGTTACTTTGTGTGTGTAAGCTCACCTTTACGAACGATATTTCGATTTGGATCCTGTGCACTTCTTAGCCATAAATTTAAACTATAAGTCTATTCTTTTTTTTCTCCTTTACTGCAATATTCCGTTGCTGCCCATATCAAAATTTATCTTCAAAATTTTTCATTGCCTATTTCCAGCAAACTAGAACCAATTAATCTAAAATAGATTAATCTATCTAGATTAATAGATGAAACTTTTAATCTATTTTCTGTAGGTCTGTGGCTTCAAATAGCGCAAGTTCCAATCATGTAACCGTTTCTAGGTACTTACAAATGGTGCTAATCAAAGGCCTTCAAATACAGTATGTTGAGGATTCAGCTCATCAAACGATAACAACATTAGCTACTATGTTCTACCTAACCCAGATGGGAATGGAACAAGAATTACATCAAACATAAAAAACTGAGCTATTAAAGCAATATTTCAATGATTATAAAGGGGACACCAGCTTGGCAAAACTGTCATTTGGATGGTCTCCGTGGATTCAAATAAGAGGTGGAGGAAGAAAGGGAGACACATTTGAGAATTTAAAGACACTAAGATGGAACCCTGATTGGCACAAAAGGAAGGCGAGAGTTAGATTTAAAGATTTAGACGTGTCTTTTTGGGGGGGATTTTTAAGGACAGAACTTAAAAAATCTTTTTTGATGGAAGGGGAATCTTTTAAAAAAATATAAACTGATTTCATATTTAGGTTTTAGATTTTTTAAAGGAAAACAAAATTAAGCTTTTAGAATAAAACTTTGAATTATACTATAGAATTTAGAATCTTATAATATAAGATAGTATTTTAATAAGTGTTGAATGGTTAAGACAAAAAATCTTTTCTAACAATTGGTGATTTGTTAAGATGAAAACTAGAATTTACTGTTAAATCATAAGAATGATTTGTAACGAACAATGTAAGTTTTGTAAAGAGAATTATTCTTTACTGAAATAGGGAATTGTAGGTTACCCCAAAAGTAAGCTTTCTTCTGTATATTATAGCCCACTTTAGAGTATTCTATTGCAATTAGGTAAAACTTAAAAACAGGATTTTGATATGTATTAGTCTAATTACATTGAAAACTTTCTTAATTGATTAGGTCATACCTAGAAATGTACTAACTTGGTCACTTTGACTATGTGAAAACTAAGGGAATCAGAGAGGGAATCTTTATTGATGCAACCTGAACTATTTACAAACAACTTGTTATTTGTAACTTTTCACTACCCAATCACCATATTGCTTCACAAATACATGTATATGTAAATATTGAAAAACCAATAAAACTGGAATTTTTAAAAAATGGCGCTAATCGAAACCTGAAAAGTTTCCCAACTCCTCTCCCCATCCTTACGTTGTACGTCGTTAATGTTACACTTGAAATAATACACTGCAGTCTCTCTTGTCATCTTTTTTTTTATTATTACTTGTTTCTTACCTCTGTAAGATGGGTGCAACGTTCAAAGAGAGCAGGCTGCATTTTCAAACACGTGGCCTTCCCTCTTTCTCAGTCTCTCTCGGAGGGAGAAGGTGCTAAACCCAGTTATTTATTGTGCAAAGCTCATACAGCTACAGATCAAACAGTTGGAGGAGGATTAAAAAGCATCGGGAAAGTTTTTCCATTCGGGGCATTAGGAGATAGGAAGATGCATGATCAAGAGGCTTTTGGTGCACGGAGATGTGATACAAATAGCCAAGAAAGTATCAGCCATTCCTCTACTTTGAAGTCACAGACAGCACTAAAGGGGTCTTGAAGCTCAAAGGACTCTGCTGTTGCTGTCCTTTCTTATTTGGTCCAAACTGCGAGGGAGAGAGTATGAGAAGTTTTATATCTAAACATATTTTATTCTGTGTACTGTTTCCATCTTCCTTTAAAACATGAACAGAATCCAGAATGGTCGGAGAATCACTGTCTCCACTAGAGAATGGACAGTCAAGCTGAAACTAAGTTACTCAACTAAAATTAGCAAACTTCCTCAACCCCCCCCCCCAATACCTTACCTAGACCTACTCCACATATCAAAGGGTAAGGTCTGCAAACACAGAGATAGTTAAATTAAGTCTCCCAGCGGAATTGCAGGGTCACGAGCATACATACCTATACACACCCTTCAAGTGTCACCCTAGAAACAGCACGCTTCCCCTATATAAATCTGCCACTGTATCCCATTTCTCACAGCTACCCCTGTTTTGCTTTTAGGGATAAATGGTGTAACACATGGTGTAACAAGATGGTGGGTTTGTTGTCACTGTGAGTTGTGGTGGTGGCGGGGACACGAAGGGAGGCTCAGCCAATCTCAATGTATACATGGTTGTACTTTGACAATAAAGGTTCATTCATTCCTTCAAATATTTCTTCCTTTCTCACAGCTGCCCGGATCTCATTTTATTTATTTATTCTTGCGCAACCCCGGTTCAAGTTGGAACCCCAAGTTATTCTTCTGAGAGGAGGGAGGGAAAGACGGAGTGGAATGGGGGGGGGGGTAGCTGCAGTCCAGATTGCCATTACTTTAATCTCCCTGATGGAAATGCTGGCAGAAAATGCAGCCTTTCGCTGCCAGACATTACTATCCTATTGCCCTTCGGTTAGGTGGGAAAGGACTCATGGGCACCCAACATCTCGGCTGGCAATGGGATCCAGTGCCAGCTAGCACAACAGAGTCAAGAGCTGGGAAGCTCTCGGAGGGAGCCGGATGGTTTCTAGATTTAATTTTTATTAGATTTTTCTTTCCCCCCCCCCCTGTATTACCTTATAAGTAATTTGAGGTGGTGAACATATCTCAGTCTGCCTTCCTCTGCCTACTTTCCCCACAACAACAGTTTTGTGAGGTGGGTTGGGATGAGAAAGAGGGACTGGCTCAAAGTCACCCAGCCAGCTTTCAGGCCTAAGGTGGAACTAGAACTCAAAGTCTCCTGGTGATTAGCCCAAGGTCACCCAGTTGGCTTTATGCCTAAGGTGGGACCAGAACTCTCTGTCACCTGGTGATTGGCCCAAAGTCGCCCAATCAGTTTTCGTGCCTAAGGTAGAACTAGAACTCACCATCTCCTGGTGATTGGCCCAACGTCACTCAGCTGGCTTTCATGCCTAAAGCAGGACTAGAACTCATAGTCTCCTGGTGGTCAAAGTCACCCAGCTGGCTTTCATATCTAAGGTGGGATTAGAACTCACTGTTTCCTGGTTTCTGGACCAGCACCTTAACCACTACACAAAACTGTCTCTCATCTCATAAATGTGATATATGAGTAAATAAATAAACAAGCCAATTTCCAGACCTTCCAAAATGTTGCCCGGACGTATTTCTATTATGGCTATAGGTATGTGTATGAAGACTGAAAGAAGCCGGTTTCAACTGAAGTAGCCATAGTTTTAAAGTTTACAAAACTCTGCTGGCTCTAGAAGAGAGTTTAGAAACTTCACTGTCTTCTATAACTTGAAAATGTTCTCCAGAATTTTCAAGCAGACCTCAGATTGCCCTAAGTTTTTCTTCTTCTTTCGGTCGGCTGTGTGGGGAAAGGGAGGCATCCTATTAATTTGAAAGCTTTTGCAGAGTCTGATGACTTGAAAAAAAAAGACATTAAATTTAATTTAAAACCGATGTTTCATTTGTTCAAATTCCCCATTGTTTGATTCATTTTTTAAAATGATGCCTCTCTGGTGATTTTTATCCTGGTTGCCCTACTTTGGGGGCTTCACACTACTCAGAGCCAGGTATAGCTCCTTTGGCAGAAAAGGGTTGCACAAAAATCATTTGCTGCCTGCAGTGATAGGAAGGGGGGAAAGGAAGGGAAGGAGAAACAGGGGAAGAGAAAAGAAAAGGGGAGAAGAGAAGAGAAGAGAAGAGAAGAGAAGAGAAGAGAAGAGAAGAGAAGAGAAGAGAAGAGGAGGAGAAAAGGAGGAGAAAGAGAAGGAAAAGAGGATGGAGATGAAAAATAGAGGAGGAGAGAGGAGAGAAAGAGGAAGAGGAGAGAAGGCAAGACAAGTAGACAATATAAAAACTAAGATGATTAAGAGGGCTATTTCTTTATCTTTTGGTTTGTGCCCTGTCTAAGAGGCATCTGATATGTACTAGATTCTAAATGGGCACATCACCACATCACAAACAAATTAACCCAAGCTACTCTAAATCTAATCAAGCTTAGGAATATTTCGTGAAAGTTTAGTGCAGAGTTTTTGTTGAGAATAAAACTTCTATCATCTATCTAACCAGTCAAATGGAGACGATGGGACACCCAGTTCTACTCTCCGAAAATTCCCAGTTTACAGAAGGCTCTGAGGACCACAACGTGGTAGGCCCAAACAGCCTAGATGTTGAAGACAGCAACAGCATTTGATAGTTTCCATTCCACCCTTTGGATGGTAATCTTGTCTATTTCTGCCTGGTCTCACTCAAGCATCCGTGGTTTCACCTGAGCAAAAAGCTCTCTAAGCTGTTGGTTGGAAGGACGGGTTGAAAGAGCTGGAGATGACCTATCATCTTTGGGAAGCCCGGTGGTGGTGGTGATTTTGAAGTCCACGTTCTGTGGCAAAGGAGAGCCTTATCCTTTGAAAATGTACTTGATGGGGTACTCGCTTTCATCCGAAGCAAAGCTTTCGCTCTCATTGAAGGTATCTCTTTCGCTGATCGTGTTGGCACTTCTTATTCTCGTGAGTTGGGCATGCAACCGCTTGTGCCGTTTCCTCAGCTCCGCGTAGGAATGGGAGAAGGTATGGAAAATGGAGGTAGCTGGAAAGGCCATAATGAGAATCCCACTCAGGATGCTACTGAGAGCCACCATCTGGCCCGGGATGCTCCTTGGGACCATGTCCCCATACCCCACTGTAGTCATGGAGATGATAGCCCACCAATAGGAGGCCGGGATGCTGGTAAACTCCAAGACCTTGCCTGATTCGTTCTCTGCAAGGTAGACCAGGGGAGAATACAGCGTGATGGCCACACACAGAAAGAGGATGAGGAGGCCAAATTCACGAGCGCACCTCTGCACGGTGAGACCTAAGGTTTGCAAGCCCAAAGAATGCCTCGCCAGGCGCATGACATACAGTATCCTCAGCGCCCTTAAGACCCGTAGCACCAAACCCACCTTCTCAAGATAGGAACTCCCGCTGGGACGGTGGTCGTTCTCCGACACTTCATCATCCAGCATGATGAGGGAGACATAGTAAGGAGAGATGGCCAGGAAGTCGATAACATTCAAGGGCCCTTTGAAAAACTGACATTTGCTCTTTGCTTGAATAAATCGAAGGCAAAACTCCAGGGAGAACCAGGCTACGCAGATGGTCTCTATGATGAAGATGTAGTAGCATTTTTGGGAACATTCACCCTGGATGCAGAAAAGGAGCAGGGAAGAAGCCAAAATAATGTTAGTATCCTGCAGTTTTATTGTATACCAGTTTAATGGGGGGGGGGGAAGACTAGGAGTAACATGACAGCAGTCTTCCAGTATTTGAGGGGCTGCCACAGAGAAAAGTGGGTGAACCTGTCCTCCAAAGCACCTGAAGGCAGGACAAGAAGGAACAGGTGGAAGCCTATCAAAGAAAGATCTAACCTAGAAAGAAGGAGAAATTTCCCAAGAGTTAGGATAATTGTCATTGGAACGACTTGCCTCCTGAAGTTGTGGGTGCTCCAACACTGGAGGTTTTCAAGAAGAGACTGGACAGCCATTTGTCTGAAATGGCATAGGGTTTCCTGCCTGAGCAGGGGGTTGGACTAGAAGATCTCTACGGTCCCTTCCAATTGTTATAGACACCCCAAACTCTTATCTTCCTATGAAAATAACTTCTATCAATCTCGGTCTCTATCTATCTATATCTGTCAGGGGTGAAAGATCAGGTCTATAGGTGAAGATTCAGTTAAACTGATCTATTGCGAATCTTCTCAACTCATGGTTGGCACCTGGTTAGAATTAGATCAGGGTTAATGGCACTCAAGAGGGGTTGGACTAAGTTTGCTGGTGGCTATCTAGGGATTCTAAGGCTAATCCCTCTTTTCGCTCCACCCCCAGAATGGTTTTGCCATTCTTTCTCCTGCAACATCTCTCTATATCTGTCTGTGCAGTGGTGGGATTCAGCCGGTTCGTACCACTTCGGCAGAACCGGTAGCTAATCGTTGGTTGCCCAGGCCCAGAATGGACTTCCAGAAGCAGCATTCACACAGAGAACTGGTTGTTCACATATTTGAATCCCACCACTGTATCTATGTATCCAGGCTAAAATGCATAACTCATTGAACCTTCTTAAAGAACTCAAAGACATTCTAACAGCAGCGAAAATATGAGCCTATCTTAAAACAAGAACCATTGTACCAGTGGCAAGGTTTTTTTAGGGATGTGCTATGCCCAACGAACTATCTGGTTCAACAGAAGCAGAATTGGCAGTTTTGATCCATGTATTTATTTGTATGGTCCCTGAAGCATCCTGAGCATTTTAGAACATGAGGCCAGTTCTGCAAAAGCAAATCAAGAGCCTTTCCAGCTTGAGATCCGACAGCATCCAAGGGAGACTAACAACGGAGCAGAAAGCCATCTGTTGTTGATATTGGGGATTCCTGGGAAACATCCCCCTTGCTCCTCACTAAATGTCACATCCCAGAATTCCCTGGAGAACAACCCCATGTGGGTGATCTTATCTCATGGTCTAGCCTCCTGCCAACCAGATGCTATATTTGGAACTTTATAAAGCTCTTTTTTTCTTGTGAAAACAACATCCATCCATCTATCTATCTATCTATCTATCTATCTATCTATCTATCTCAATCTATCCATCCATCTAGTCTAGAGTATCTATCTGTCAGCCTCTCTACTGTATATCCATCCCTATGAAAATTATGACGCCAAAGCAAAATGATGCTCTTCCCTACAAGCTCTGTAAATTTAATGTAAAGAATTAATTAACATTCATTCCATTCATGGCACACACAAAAAATGAAATGGATAAAGCTGTACAAATTATCTAGTGCTGCTCAAGTGACAAGCGTCAACATTCATAAGAAGTAAAACCCTGCAATGCAGGGGTGATGGTTGCATTATAATTTTTATTGCAAGGATGTAGATTGGGCATTGCTGGCATTTTTTTCTAATTGTGTACTTTTAGAAAATGTATTCCTTGGAAGAAGATCTGCTAGCTGAATGTTCTAGAAGGACCACTTGGTCATAAATATTTACTCTCCCCAGACTGACACCTTCCAGAATGGATGAAACTGGTGTATTCAGAATAAATTGTGTATGACGGGGTTTCTAACACATCTGGAAAAGATTTTTTTTCAAAGAAATATGACAGATAAGGAGATGAATGAGTCAACATTGTTTGTGTGTGTTCCTCTTATTCTCAGCAGAGAAATTTCCCACCCTATAAGGCATGCTAGTAAGAAACTCTTGACCTCAAAGCATATTTTATTCATGCAAAGTCGGTAATTCTCCCACTCTGATTTCAAAACTGAACTTTGCACTTGCACTGAATCCTTGTTGTTACTCCCATCTCTTTGCATAAATATATAAGGAGACCCAAATACAGCACATTAAGTCCAGTATCAAGTGCCATCCAATTGTCTTCAATGGTAATCTGACTCCTTCCAACCTGTAATCTTTGAGCATCGTGTGTGGTGCAGATTAGAATTCTTTCCCTGAAACTGGCATATCCAGGGAAAATCCTTTTCCGATGTGAGGTCTGCCCAATTGTAAGAAAGGAGCAATTTCATTCTGACCACCATGCTGAGAGAACATAGCTCCCACTTCTATATTTGTAGGAAGTTCTGAGAAAGCATACCATCATGAAACTATGGGTTTGGTACAGAATGGAGAGTCTATTTTACCTACATTCAACCTGTAAAAGAGATATTGAAACACTGATAAAAGAGTTGCCTGTTTGGATCCCAAAATGAAACGTGAGATTTCAAGTTAAACTCTACCCCCCAAAATGTAGTTTTCTTGCCAACTATACAGAAATTGTTTGTCACTTGCTTTCTTCCAGACTTTCTGGTCTATGTGGAACCCAACCAAATTTTGGCAGTCTTCCATCCAAGAGTTAACCAGGTTGGCCCCCTCCTTAGTGCTTTCAAGATCAATCAAGGGATCTGGCTATAGGTGACTTTGGATAGATAAATGCAGTTATAGATGTCAGCAATAAAAACGGAATACCAAATAACAGAGTTGGAAGAACTTTGGAGGTCTTTTAATCCAATCCTATACTCAAGCAGGAGATCCTATGCTATTCTGGACAAATGGTTGTCCACTCTCTTCTTGAAAACCTCCGGTGATGGAGCACCCACAACTTCTGGAGACAAGCCGTCCCACTGATTAATTATTCTCACTTTCAGGAAATTTCTCCTTAATTCTAGGTTGGAGATCTCTTTGATAAGCTTCCATCCATTACTTCTTGTCCCATCGTCAGATGTTTTGGAGACTAGATCCTCCTCTTCATTGTGACGGCCCCTCAAACATTGGAAGAATGCTAGTATTTCTAAGTATGATGGTTTTAGCCCCAAGAGTGGATGAGTGGGAATCAATTTTGAGTTCAAATCTTCTGACTGTCTAACTAGAGAATAATTTAAAAAAAAACCTGGATGGATTAACCATGTGTTGAAGGTTGATATCCCCCTTCCTTAAAATTGCTAGAGATTTTTACCTCAATAAATAAATGATGGGGCATTTGACATCAACATTCTTCTACCACTTTACCATCTGAAACGGCTGAAGCTTCTTGCAGATGCATTCCTATTACAAGGGCCTCTGAGTCACATTTTTCTGCATTGCTGGTTATATTTGAATAATTAATCCAAGCTAAATCAAGCCATGCAAGGTGAGAACTGGGCAAATTAAAAAAAAACCTATTAGTAAGAAGCTACACTATGTAGCAGCACCAAATGTAAGCCTAACGTTCTCCCTCTTCCTTGAGCGATAAATCCATAAGCCCCAGTAAGAACAGTTTGTTATGGATCACTGGGAAGGTTTAATTTAGTAATGCTATTTAACAGTAAAGGTTACACAACTACCTCACCCCCCACTCCCAAAGCATTAGGACATTTTAAAAAGGGAGTTTCACCTAAGAAGAAAATATCTTTTAAGCTCATTTCTGTGGCACGGAGGGGGGAGAAAAAAAAGAGAGATTAGGATGCAACCGTTTTGATGGGATGTGACCGGCAATGTGACAGGATCGCTAGCATGCTGGATGTTGTAAAGACAGACTGGGATTAAATGCACAGTCAGCCATTTTTCATCGCCATTGTCAAAAGTTACTGCTGCTGATTTCTGCAAATCAGCTCCTTGTTAAACACACACACACACACACACACACACACACACACACACACACACACATACACAGGGTTATTTCTGGTTGGATTTTTGTACTAGTAGTGCTTGTTGTTGTTGTTGTTTCAGGTCAGCTGGCAATTTTAAAGAAAGGATAACCTATTTCTCCATCCTTCTTTCCCTACGAAAATCTCCACTCCTTGCCACCCGTTGCCTTCAGAGAAAACGAAGAGAATGGAAGCAGATAAAGAAGAAGCATCTTCCAGATACATGATTGTGCCTCCATTGTCAGCTTCACCCACTCTCCCTTTCATCCTTTCTGTTTCTCTCAAGGCCCCAGGCGGTGGGGATTTCAATCCATAATGCATGCCTTGGATTGAAGCTTCCAGAAAAGCTATGTACAAACAGTTGCGTTGACATGGTTGCCTTTAGCATCCCTTTGCAACTTGATCGTTCAGCTCAAAACCTCGTGGCTTTTTCGATGTCACGCCCTCCATGGTGGGCAAAAATATGTAGATAACAGTCGGATAATGCAAAGGAAGGAATATATATATATATATATATATATATATATATATATATATATATATATATATATATATATATATATATATATATATATATATATATATATACACACACACACACTCTTTAATAACACCTGCAGCAAGGTGCACTTTCGTGGCCACGGATTCTGCCCTCCAACCCCCAAGTCTAAATCTAGGTTGTAGACATCTTTATTCGGAAATAAGCATTGCTAGATGAAGTCTACCAAGTTCTCCATCTTAGATGAAGATGTTCCACGTAGGATGCCCAATGACTAACTAGTAGCGTAAATCAAATTGAAACTTAATTATGGCCAATGAACACCAATTAAAGAATAGCATATTGCCACGTCTCTCAAATTAACCCCACTTTTAACCCTCAACAAAGGAGGTCCTCAATCTATCTCCACTTAAAACAGATTGGGCAGTGACTTTTTGGTCATTTAGGCAATATTGAAATTTGTAGTCTTACCCCATTTGTAGGACACTAGATCAGGGAAGTTTGCCATGGAGGTCCCAAGTTGGTTGAACTTTGCCAAAGCTGTCTGTCTCTCTTCTAGATCATGGTCCTCATCATCTTTTGAGCATTCTGGGCAGTTGGAGTTTGGTCAGAGATCTTTGTATTCACAGGATGTTGCCTTCAGCAAAGCTGGATCTAGCTCAGAGTTGTCTGAGGCTGTGTTTACAAGGCCCATTTACCCACCAAACTGCTATTAAATGGGCAGGAGATATTAGAAGTTACTGTGCAGTGTTTGTGATGGCTGGTAGGTTGGGAATGACTGGTTTAGCCTTAATGAAGGCAACTTTCAAGTTCTTTTTCTACTGAAGGAGACAGCATGGAAAGAAAGTAACAACCGAGTGACTTTTTGGGCAGTAGGGTGGGGCATGATTTAAATGTAAAAAGCATTTACCTACCATGCTTCAAAGCTGCTATTTATCCTACACCTTTCCATGAGATGATATATAGAAATTCATGGAAATATATGAATATATATAGAAAGAAATGAGGTTTCACTACCCAGCACTGGACAGCTTCATGTCAAAGTAACACAAAAGCCAACTTGCTCGACCTAACATCATCCAGATTTGTGGTATGACCCTGACCTTTGACTTACGCTGAGCAGGAATAGGTCCACAGATACAGGGAACACTGCTGTCAAGAGAAAGCTATGGAATATCTGCTCTAAATTTAATAATTATCTATTGACCATTGACCATTCATCCTTGATTTATTGTGCAAGTAGAACAAGGACATCCTTACCCTATCTTCTTCTTCTCTCAAGTCTGGCATAGTGCTGATACAAAGGCTTATTGCTGTGGTCGCCACAAAGAGGACGGAGAGACAAGCAAATATTTTCCCAGGGAGACCCGACTGTGGGTTTTCCACCATGTCCCTCAAGTTGTTCATGAAACGACCAAATTTGGTCTCCTCCTTCTGGGCACAAGCCACCAGCTTGGCCCTCTGCAGTTCTTCTTCTTTGTGCTCCTCTGATAGTTCCTCCACCTTTTGAAGGAGCTTCTGGAAACAGCAGTTCTCTAACTTCGACTCTGCAATCCCCCAATATTTTAACTCCTCTCGGAAGGATAAGACACACATGTTACGAAGGAGCATCAGTTTCCCCGCTGCAAGGAAGCTGACGATCATCCCAAAAGCACTGGGGTTCCGGTCAAAGAAGAATTCATGGGTGTCTTCATCATAGTCATCACAGATCTGGGTGATTTCCTCATAGCTGTTGCACGATTTCAGTTTGCTCAGCCTGGAAGAAGGGAACTCATCCAACGTGCTCCAAGGGAGGAGATATTTGCTGCCCCCAACATTGATCATGACCTCTTTCTTGACATCAAAGGCTTGGAAGGGATCCGAGCAGTAAATTCTCCGGACCTTCTTGTAGTGGATCCCTTTGGTGGGCGGAGTCTTGACCCCTGAGATGGGAAGCAGATGGCTCAAAGATTTGCTGGAAGCAGAACCGTAGTCGTGTTCTTTGCTCCCAGCGAGAATAGGCATCTCTGAGAATTATCATGGAGGACTTGAAGCAGCATCTGAACAATGCTAACCAAGGGAAGGGGGGAGGAGGAAAAGGAGGTTAACCCAGACAGAACCATGAGATGAAGAATAAAAATATATCAGGCCTCAAAACCAATTTTCTTCCTTTCAACTTTGCTTTCGAGAACATCCAAGTCATTTCAGTGCAGAAGATGCTGCCTGCTGATCTGTGGCACGGCAAGTACTGACTGCCCATAGATTTGCAGTTTCAGGCAAAAATAAAAATAAAATCCATGCTATGTGGAAGTTCTGGGACTGGACTCAGAGACCTCCTGTGTAAAGCAGTTAAGTAGTTTTTAAAACATAAAGACCACCTCGAGGAAATCACCTGTAGGACTCATTGCTCGCCGGGTCCCATGAAGGAATAGTTCCAGGGTGAGCACAATAACTCAATTAAAAACAAGCAATAAAAGTGCCCTGCAGCATTAGACCAATAGTCCATCTGGCCCACTTCAAAAGAAGTTCATCCACCATATATGAAGGAATTGATTTTCCTCCACGCCTAGCCCCCGTCACCTAATATTCAGAGCCAGATTGTCCTTGGCATGGGAGATGCTTTAACCAACGGTGGACCAAACCATCCTGAATTCTATCTAATTCTTCTTAAGCTATCTGAATTAAGAGCTTCTCACTGCCCAGATCCTCTGAATTAATTAGGTTTATATGGGGAGGACTGCTCTTGCTTGACCCAAATCTCTTACAAATCAATTTCATTAGATGGCAATATTTCCCGGACAAAGATTTGCCTGAAAATATCCAGAAGGGGTTAATTAAGACTTTTGTGGTTTCCCTGCATTAGGGGATTATGTTGTACTTTGACAATAAAGGTTTATTATTATTATTATTACAATCATAGTTGCCCATCCTTAGCTGGATACTTTACATGTTAAAATGTTTTTTTATCTTAGACGGTCAGGGTCTTCTTTTGTAATAGCGACCCACCGTGAAACAACCCCAAAGAAAACCCTAGCCTTTTTTTTCCCAAAAAAATGAAGAAGCTGATTGCATTTCAGATCATGAGCTGGACAAAAGCCTGTCAGGATTACTTAATTCCAAACTGATTAAGTTTTGCTTTTGGAACATCTGCAGCTAATCACGCAAAATTCAGAACAGCCTCAAGTTTCCAAAATTGCCAAGCTACTCTGTGTGTGTGTGTGTGTGTGTGTGTGTGTGTGTGTAGGGTTATCAGAAGCACTGGACAAAACTTGCAAACTTGCATAAGATTTCCCTCAAATTCCCCTGGGCGACTGTTTAATAGAAGCAGTGATAAAGGTAACTTCGTATCATACATTAACGATAGCAGCCTTAGAGCGTTTTTTTTGAAGACTGCCTTGTTTTGCTTCCAAGCAACCTTGTAAGGTAGAACAGGATGGGTTTTTTTATTTTTTATTATTTTTTATTTTATTTATTAGATTTATATACCGCCCTTCTCGGGAGGTTGCATCTGGTGACATGAAACACTATTTTGTCCCTTCTAAAGAGGATGCTATGGATACATGCCTGTTTTTCCATGCAGGACTTATTTTTCCATGCATTTCCCATTCTAGGGACTTGGCAAACCCATAACCCAACTGAAAATAAGGACCTTGGTGTCCCTCGGTCCCTCTCGTGCCCTGCAGCAAGCAAGCAGCCATTCCCAAACCAACTTTCCCAAAGTTACTTACTGCGCTAAACACCGGCTGGATGCAAGCTGTTTCCCTCGCCAACCAGAACAGGAGATGGATTTGCATTGCTGAGCGGGGCTGACAGTTTGATCGGCATCTGTCGCCCGGATTCCACCGAGAGAGAATAAACAGCTCTTGTCAGCCGTCAGGGATCTGCCTCCTGCTTTGAAGGTTAGATCTCAAGCATCTTTCCTTGCCTTGTTTGGTACTTCTGCAAAGGAGCGTCTAGCAGGAGCTTCCCGGGAACTGGAGGTCCTTCTTCTGCAGCCAAAGGCAGAGAGGGAAGCGTTGCTTCTCCCTGGAGACTGTCAGCGTGGACCAGCACAAGGCTAGGAAGGGAGGGAAGGACTCAGAAATGTTCGTTCCCTTCCTTTCTTTCCAGCCTCCTCCAGTCGTTCCTTCCCGGAGCTGACTGCAGGAGAACCAGCCATTTCTCGGGATGGTCAGAGACAAGCACCCCATTCACTGGGGAGTGGAGGCTGGCCAAGACCATTTGGAAAACAGTCCTTTTGTAGACCCTCCTGACGCCTCCAAAGGGATGGGGTTCCCTTGTTATTCTTTGACTTTGGGGATGCCCCAAATGGAAGGTTTGGGGTGTGTGTGATTTTTTTTTCCCCTTTTCTCAGGAGCCAGGCTGTTTCAACCAAGGTGAAAGTTTCAACTAACTCAAGTCCTAAACGTGCTAAACAAGATGGACAAAGGATGGATGGAGGAAACGTGATTGAAGGAGCTGGAGAGCGAGAGAGAATGGCTAAAGAAGAAATCAAAGAAGCCAGCCTTTTGCTAGCTGAAAAGTCTCCCTCTTCACTCCACTCGGTTCATAAAATGGGACTGGGAGTGGGGTGCGGGTAGGGACAGGACTGCACGGAAAGTCTCCACGTTTTGGGAAGCTCTGTTCAAGAGATCTGTCCACCCTCCCTGTGGCTGGCTTTGACTTTCCACTCAGCATAGAAATTGTCACACCTGCGCATCAAGGCTCTCACTTGGACAAGAAATCAACAGGTGTTTAGGAACTCCGACAAAATATGTGAGTGTGTTGCATGTATTTGTAAACACACACACAAAACAGACTTACAAACACGTCGGCAATATTCCATTCAATTCCCACAACTTTTTTCATTATATTCTAATGTTGCTATGATTGCTTCTGCATTAGAATCCTTCCTTCCTTCCTTCCTTCCTTCCTTCCTTCCTTCCTTCCTTCCTTCCTTCCTTCCTTCCCTACTTACTTACTTATCCTTTCTTTCCTTCCTTCCTTCCTTCTTTCCTCCCTCCCTCCGTCCCTTCCTTCCCTACTTACTTACACCCTTTCTCTCCTTCCTCCCTCCCTCCCTCCCTTCCTCTCCTTTTTCCTTCCCTCCCTCCCTCACCTTCTTTCCTCTCCTCTCTCCCTCCTTCCCTCCCTCCCTTGTCATGGACTTCTCAGAGGTGATACCCTGCAAGTCCAACCATTAGACAAATGCAGCACCCAAATTCAGCCTCTCGTTGTTTTTTTAAGTGGGTGTGCTCCCTCTCGGTGGAGACCACGGTTGGCATCTGTGGCACATGGGCCTGTGCCAGCGCTGGGGTTGAAAGAAGTAACCATGTGCCACCAGCCTGATCAGTTCCTGCATATGAAATCTCATCCTTTGCCTCAGGCAGCGAAGTGCCTTAGGAACTTTAGCTGAAGTGATTTTTTTTCAAGATTTTGCTGGTGGCCAAATTAAAAGAAATGCCTGGATGTAGCTGAGGATTGTCTCTTGATAGCTCACGGGTGAATCTCTGCTACAACGTTACCCCATGGGCTTCTTAATATTAATGGCTTTTCTTTAAAAACAAGAATCCTAGAATATTTTGCATTTCTAACTTTTCTTCAGGAATTCTACGTTTCATGCTCCTGATTTCATTATCAATATTGCTGCCTGCAATTGTCGATCCCAAACACAATAGGTACACATACTGTACAGCACACTGTAGACTTCATTTCTGGATACATCTTTTTTTTAAAAAAAATCCAAATTGTTTCCTCAGGTCCTATTACCATCTGAAATGTTTCAAGTCTGCATTGCCAAAAAGAAATAAAAGATCAAATAAAATTAATGTTGCCAAAATTTGCGTAGGTGCAGCTTGGGCAGAAAACTGGGGTCAGTTATACAGTCAAGCCAGCCCTTGCAAATAGCAATAATTCAAATATTAAATGCATCCAACAAATTTCCAGCCCTAAGAAAAAAAAGGAACATAGTAAGTAGCAGGTGGGCATGAATGTCAGCCAAGATGCCAGAAGAAAAAAAAAGTGGCTTTGGCTGTAGAAAAACCACAGAACTGGAAGTCTTCGGAGATAATTTTGAAATAAGGAAGCAACTACAGGTAATCCTTGACTTGAGCCCAAAATTTCTGTTGTTAAATGAGACATTTGTTAAGTGAATTTTGCCCTATTTTACAACCTTTCTTCCCACAGTTGTTAAGGAGTAAGTGAATCCTTACTTTGCTTGTCAGAAGGTCGCAAAAGGGGATTACGTGACTACACACACACACACACACACACACACACACACACACACACACAGGGATGCTGCAACCGTCGTAAATGCAAGTTAGTTGCTGAGCATCTGAATTTTTATCACGTGACCTGGGGGTGCAAAGGTCGTAACTGTTAAAAGCGGTCAAAAGTCACTTTTTTCAATGCCATTGTAACTTGGGACGGTCACTTAATGAACTGTCGAAAGTCAAGGATTACCTGTCCTAAAAGCCTATAGTAAATTTATTACTATATTTCACAATGTATTAATTTCTTTTTCTCAGCAGAAGCATATATTTTGTATTCTGCATTTTCCTACTTTGATCCAGACCAGAAAGGAAAGGTTGAAACATCTGTAGGCGTCGGTGGCAGAGCTGATGGAGAATAAAAATTACCTCATTGCTTTTTGCATTCGTTCTGTTTTCCTCCACTTTTTTTCCCCTGGTACATTATGATCAATCGCGTGAAAAACAAGTCATTTAGCTGCCTCCAGATTGTCGTCGCTGTAGGTGTCGGTGGGAGGGAAAGGGCAGAAGTGATGTCATAGGCGTCATGACGTCACTGAACAACTGACGCATCTTTGTACAATGATGCTAACCAGTGGTGGGATTCAGCCAGTTCCCACCACTTTGGCAGAACCGGTAGCTAATTTTTTTGTTGCCCGGGCCCAGAATGGATTTCTGGAAGCGGCATCCATGCAGAGAACTGGTTGTTCACCTATTTGAATCCCACCACTGGTGCCAACAGTTGCTTCTTGAGAAACCACAATACCCATCTGCCCCATACAAGCAAGACAAAAAGCAAAGAGCCAATACAGGAGAATATGTGTAACTCAGGGTTGAAAGGAGGAATCCTCGGTGCTCTCTGAGCTTGGCGGTTTTCTTGCAGATATTTCATTACCCAAACTAGGTAACATCATCAGTGTCGGAAGACAGTGGAGTTTGCAGAGTGGAGGGAGGAGGAGGACTGTGGGGTCTTTGATGCTCTTTGAGCTTGGTTGTTTTCTTACAGATGTTTCATTATCCAGGTAGGTAACATCATCAGTGTTAAAAAAGAATGGGGTTTGCAGAGTGGAGGAAGAAGGAGGAGGAGGAGGAAGAGGAAGAAGAAGAAGTTTGCGAGGTCCTTGGTGCTCTCTGAGCCTGGTTGTTTTCTTGCAGATGTTTCATTACCCAAACTAGGTAATATCAAAAGAGCCTTGGTGGAGCAGTGGGCTAATGCCTCCTTAAGTAACACCAGCTGCCTGCAATTAGTGCAGGTTCGCGTCCCACCAGGCTCAAGGTTGACTCAGCCTTCCATCCTTCCGAGGTAGGTAAAATGAGGGCCCAGATTGTTGGGGGCAATTAAGCTGACTTTGTAATAATGCCGCTTGGGGGGTGTGTGAAAGCCCTAATAAGCAGGCATATACATAGAATGAAGGCTACTGCTAAGCTTGTAAGCCGCCCTGAGTCTTCGGAGAAGGGCGGGATATAAATGGAATTAAAATAAAAAAAAAATATCATCAATGAAACATCTACAAGAAAACAACCAAGCTCAGAGAGCATTGAAGACCCCACTCAAAAATTAGAGTGCTCTTAGCCAAAGGGTACAGGGATGAGAACCAGGGTGTGCATATTTTTGAAACTATCTCTGGCTCAATTGCCACGAATACTCCATAAGCTCATTTTTGTCCTTCTAAAAGGAAATTACACTGAAGTTCTCTCAATTGCCTCAAGATGATATTCAACACTTGCAAAAAAACCAACAACATAGAGAATCCTTCGATCGTTCTTTGCAACGTGCTATAATATTCAGTCCGAAAGAGAAAATGGACTCACAGCGCTGGAAAACATCATCAAAGATCTTTCCAATTTTTAACCCAGTTTCTTTAAATTATTTTTTTCTTGCTCTCTGGTTGAAAAAAACACCCTAAAATTACTAATCCCAATGTTGTCCCTGCTGTCCATTACAACATGCTGCAAATCCTGTGTTGGGGGAAAAAAAGAAACAAAACCATTTCTCCTTCTTTTTTCTACCTTTGCATAATAAAAAGGATTTATTTTAAGCGGCAGCCTCAAGACCAGCACATTTATTATCATCTAAGCTTTTCTAGATCCTGGGTCATTTAATCAGATGGACTACAAAGCTGGAGGGTTTATTTTGTATTTATGCCATAACAATTTTATGAGCCTTTTATGTGCCAAAAATTTTTTTTTCCTCCTCTCCCTAACCATCATTTTTTTGGCTCTCCTAAACTCACCAGCATTTGGAAGCTGTTCATGTTCTTTCACAACAAGAGCTGAAACATGAGAACAGGAGGAATGCCAGTTTTATATAAATCTCTACTAAATTATATATGCAAAAGAGGAGTTTTTGACTCCACTGCCTAGATGAGGTTGAAGCAATTAAAGCTGATTCTCAAAGTGGACACAACTGTTTGATAGACAAGGGATGGATGGGGTTGGAAGGAAGGGACCTTGCAGGTTTTCTTGATTCTAAGGGATTGCCCCAAAGAAGAGGGGGTCAACCTCTTCTCCAAAGCACCTGAAGGCAGGACAAGAAGCAACCGATGGAAACTAATCAGGGAGAGAAGCAACCTAGAACTAAGGAGAAACTTCCTGACAGTTAGAACAATTAACCAGTGGAACAATTCAGAAGTTGTGGGTACTCCAATGCTGGAGGCTTTTAAGAAGAGACTGGACAGCCATTGGTCTGAAATAGGTTTCCTGTTTGAGCAGTGTGTTGGTCTAGAACAGGGGTAGGCAACCATGGCTCTTTTATGACTCGTGGACTTCAACTCCCAGAATTCCTGAGCCAGCCATGCTGAGGGGAAAAGGAGAGGTTTCCAAGCTGAGCCATGCTGGCTCAGGAATTCTGGGAGTTGAAGTCCACGAGTCATGAAGGGGCCATAGTTCTCCCATGCTGGCTCAGGAATTCTGGGAGTTGAAGTCCACGAGTCATAAAAGAGCCAAGGTTGCCTACCCCTGGTCTAGAAGATCTCCAAGCTCCCTTCTAACTCTGTTATTCTGTGATAGATTTCTGAAGATCTGGGTTGGCCTCCTCTTCTCTGAAAGATGTGCTCAGTTTCTCCTGACCTTCCAAAGCTCGAGTTTGAAAGGTGATCAGGAGCGAAGGAAGAGCTCCTTCCTTCTCAATGGAGCAGGCAGAAAGAGTTGGATTAATGATAACAGAAGAGTGTCTGCATGGAGGACTGTTTTCAAATCATTTTCTGGGTCAGTTGTTTATTGATAGCTGCTGGAGGGACCAGATGGGAATCAAGGCGAAGCTTGCACTGTCCTCTACAGAAGTCACAATTTACATGTGAGCCACAACGGTGTGGCCAGGGGGAATTTCTGCCTATATTTCAAAGGGGTGTGTGTGTGTGTGTGTGTGTGTGTGTGTGTTACAGCTTTGAAATTTCACATTTTTGGGGCAATGTGAACAGAAAGCTATGCGTGTCTTTTTGAATGAGATCCAGTTGTCCACTGTAGGAACAACATGGGAATTAGGATAAATATTTCCAATCTTGTCACTAGGTCCCAATTTCTATTCTGCCTTAACCTAAGAAATTTTTATTTTATTATTTCTTCTCTTTAATTAATTACATTATGCAAGGCAATCCGTTTTCAAACCGACATACAGTACATCAAATAAAAATGAGCAAGGGGAAAAAAAGGGAAAATACAATTGCAACACAACAAATAAAAACACCAAAAAAGAACCCTAACCGCCCCCCCCAAAAACCCTTGTAATTACAAATATATTCTAGATTCCCCTGATTTTATAAAACTTTGAAAGAGGAAACTAAACTTTGAATGGTCACTGAATTAATAGTGGTAAGTCGAGAACGACCAGGAGCTCTGGTGACACAGTGGATAGAATGTAGTATTGCAGGCTGACTCTGCCCACCGCCAGGAGTTCGATCCTGACCGGCTCAAGGTTGACTCAGCCTTCCATCCTTTAGAGGTCAGTAAAATGAGGATCCAGATTGTTGTGGGGGGTGGGATAGGCTGTCTCTGTAAACTGCTCAAAGAGGGCTGTGAAACAGCATATAAGTCAAAATGCTATTGGTATTGCTATCTGTAATGGGAAATGTTTGAATCACAGAGGACAACTGGAGAGGACCAGGTTATGTATGAGCTGGACAATTCTTCTTGGAAGTCCACAATCCTTCAAGAGGAGCACCCGGGAGATTGAGCCTGGGTGCAAATGATGCACGTCGCCCAACACACGCACGGCAAACTTCGCAACCGGGAAAGAGGCAAACATGCAGAAAAGGATATTGTTCTGCACATTTTTGGTGTTTTAATTTATGTTTATATGGGATAAAGAAGGTGACCAAAGAGTCTTGCAGCAGACCGCTTTTAGCTAACAAGAACAACACTCCCTGAAGTGCAGAAGAGGACACCTAAATATTTTATCACATTTAATATTTGATGACTGGAAGTTTACTTAACTTAAGACAGAGTTGGGGGGGGGGAGAAAGCCAACATATTAATTTCTCCCCCCTCCCCTCCATTGTAAACTGCAAAGGCTGCAGGTTTTAGCACTGATGGATTCACTTCATAAGGCATCGGTGCTACCAAAGTCCTGGAAAAATGTGGACTGAGTTTTAATCAGAAGGTGGAAAGGCAGAAGTTGGACTAAGCTTTAAAAGAGGAGCTGACCTCTTTTCCCGGGAAATATCAGCTGCCCAAGAAAGCCAGCGAGTCTCTGTTGGTCTCTTTGACTAAAAAGACAAGGCGGAGATGCAGCCAAAGTAATGGGATCTGACATCAGCTCCCTGTCCTCACTTATGGCCTTTTGGGGGGGGGGAGTGAGTTGGCATTTTCGGAGCCAGCAAAACTGTGGGATTCCTCAGTCAGAAACGGGTGGGATAAACAGAAAGGCAACGAGACATTTGCTTAAACGGTCCTCCACCAGGGAAGGGAGAGAAAACCCATCCATTCTTATTCTGTGCCAGCTTGTTCAATTTTGCCCCATGGACCAGATGGAGCTCCGTAATCCTTAAAAACATACTCCAATTTTCTCTGATCGAAACGGGCCACAGGTGAAGGAAAGGTGTAGGCCGGGGGGGGGGGGGCTGTATCCAAGCTTGGCATCTTGAAAGACCTGAGGACTTCAACTCTCAGCCAGGGAATTCTGGGAGTTGAAGTCCACAAGTGTTGAATAAACCATTTCTGATGAACCGTTTCATTCCATGGCTGGTTATCTGAATGTAAATAAGAGAGGAAGCTACTTGATCAAATTACCACATTTAGACACACACACACACACACACACACACACACACACACACACACACTATGCTTCTCCCATCTGTCTGGAGTGATGTCACACAAGTTCACACCCACGCAGCCTTAGCAGCAAATCAGTCTAACGGTTCCAGCCATTAATGTTACAGATTTTGCCAGTCTCATTATAGAGTTGTCTTGAAGTTCGGAGAAGTTTGATTTTTGCAGCCAAAAGTAACATTCAGAGAGGTGTGAAAATCTTCATGGAAACTCTCCCATTTCCTATAATGTTTAAGCTTTGCCAATAATAATAATAATAATAATAATAATAATAATAATAATAATAATAATAATAATAATAATAATAACAACAACAACAACAACAACAACAACCCAGACACATTCAGAATGTTTTCCATTCCAGAAGCCTTTGAAATGAGTAAATAAATAAATAAATAAATAAATAAACAAACAAACAAATAAATAAATAAATAAATAAATGCTTAGGTATGTCATCCTTATTTGGGAATGAATATCATTTTTTAAGTTATTTTTTTCATGGTGACACAGTACGCCATTCACTTTTCATGGGAGCTGAGCAGCTGCATAAAAGGAGGAGGAGGAGGAGGAGGAGGAGGAGGAGGAGGAGGAGGAGGAGGAGGAGGAGGCAATTCAATACTTCAGATTTTTCAAGCAGGTCACTTTGGAAAATGGAATCAGTTCAGGCTCTTTTTTCTAGTCATCATTTCGTTGTTCGATCCACATTCTGGATCCAAATTGATCTACAGATTTGCCCACGAATCAAAGGTCCAAATCAAATTTCTCACATGGGCAGGAGAACAATAGCTAAAATGTAATCCTTCTCCCTCCTTTCCAATTAAGCGGTTGCTGCCATCTGCTTTCATTATAACAATCTGCGTTTCCTGTTCCGTGCATTCTTTCTTGATCAAAGTTGATCAAAAAAACCACTCAGAGATTGTCGGGTGGAGGAGATATCTTTTTGTTCTCAGCATTTGCAAAAAACAAAAACAAAAACGCTTTTCCACAAAAGGTTTTGTGTATTTGAAAAGCCGCCTGTTTGTTGAGATTGTCAGCTTTTGGAAAGGTCAAAAATATGTTTTTTTTTCTGCATCGGTTTTCCGTTTTTAGATTTTTCCCACTGCCTTCTGCCATGCGCGCTCTGGAAAGGAGAAGAGATCCATATTTTGATTTGATGGCAGGTATCGGGGGTGGGGGGAGGCCTTTGAAATGTGTTGCTGGAGAAGACTCCTGCGAGTCACTTGGACTGCAAGGCGATCAAACCGGTCAGTCCTAGAGGAGATCAACCCTGACTGCTCTTTAGAAGGCCAGATCCTGAAGTTGAAACTCAAATCCTTTGGCCACCTAAGGAGAAGGAAGGACTCACTGGAGAAGAGCCTCATGCTGGGAAAAGTTGAGGGCAAGAGAAGAAGGGGACGACAGAGAATGAGGTGGCTGGATGGAGTCACTGAAGCAGGAGGCCTGAGCTTAAATGGACTCCAGAAGATGGTAGAGGACAGGAAGGCCTGGAGGAACGTGGTTGCGATGGGTCAGACACAACTTCGCACCTAACAACAACAATCGGGGGAATGCTGGTTAGGAATCATAGAGACACCAATAATGGGGAACAAAAATGAGAATGCAATGAACCAGAAAAAATGGGAAGGCTGCTCCTCAGATTTTAGAGGACGCCGTGACTTAGCCTTCCTTTGTACAAGTGGTCCTCAACTTAACAGCAGTTCATTTAGTGAGCAAAGTTACTACAGCACTGAAAAAAGTAACTTATGACCACTTCTCACCCTTACGACCATTGCAGCAACCCCACGGTCACATGATCAAAGTGCAGAGACATGGCAACTGGTTCATATTTATGACGGTTGCGGAGTCCCGGGGTCATGTGATCCCCTTTTGCAAACTTCTGACAAGCAAAGTCAATGGGGAAGCCTGATTCGCTTATCCACCATGTTACTACTTAACAATTGCAGTGATTCGCTTCGCAACTGTGGCAAGAAAGGTCATAAAGTGGGGCAAAACTCACTTAACGACTGTCTCGCTTAGCAATGGAAGTGTTGGTCTCAATTGTGCTTGTAAGTCGAGGAACTGCCTGTAAATTTGGGCTTTGTTTTTGCTTTGAATGGGAGAGAAAATGTTGGAAACTCACCATATATTATGCATAATCCTCAAATTATGACCAGTAATAACAATAACGATAATAATGGGCTGATAATTTGAATGTTCAGTTGCCTGAGGTTCATGTTTAATGAATAAAAGATAATAATAATAATAGTAATAATAAGAGTTGGAAGGGACCTTGGAGGTCTTCTAGTCCAACCCTCAGCTCAGGCACGAGACCCTATACCAGAGGTAGGCAACCTTGGCTCTTTTGCCAGGCTCAGGAATTCTGGGAGTTGAAGTCCACGAGTCATAAAAGAGCCAAGGTTGCCTACCCCTGCCCTAAACCATTTCAGGCAAATGGCTGTCCAGTTTCTTCTTAAAAACCTCCAATGATGGAGCACCCACAACCTCTGGAGGCAGGGTGTTCCACTGGTTAATTGTTCTCACTGTCAGGAAGTTACTTCCAGGTTGCTTCTCTCCTTGATGAGTTTCCATCCGTTGCTTCTTGTCCAGCCTTCGGGCACTTTGGAGAATAGCTTGGCTCCCTCTTCTTTGGGGCAGCCCCTGAGATATGGGAACCCTGCTATTATGTCCCCCCACCTCATCCTTCTCTGGAGTCTGTATTCCTCGAATTATGACAGTAATGGAGCCTGAAAGGTGGTGTGACGTCCAGCTACCGAGTGAATTCATGTGAAACTCAAAATAAAATTTCTGCCGCCCTAAGGATCTAACAGAAATGCGAACATCTGTTTTGCATGAAACGAACGCTTCCCGTGTGAGCCCATGGTGGGCGAAAAGTTGCCTGTCAAAACAACAGTTGAAAGGGCTCTGCGTGGGAACTGACATCCTTTGAGATATTTCTCCCTGGCATTCATAACATCTTAGAGATTATCCAGGCTGGGTGAAATGACGGCTTTTGTACGGTTAATCCAAATTACCTCCTCTGTAACCAGCAGGGCCCAACCTTCATTGCCGAGCTTCCCAAGACGCCGTCCCGGCTTCCTCCATTGTTAATAAGCACCTTTGCACCAGCCCTGCAATTAAGGAAGCCCAAATTAAAAAGTAATCAAGATTAAAACAGTTTTGTCCCCGAGGCTGCAATCCATCTGCATTAATGCCAATACAGCCCACAGAGTGGCCGTAATCAATTCCATATCTGCAACAGGGTTGCAAGCTGTGTGTTTTTAAGACTTCCTCAAACCCTGAAAGAACATTGAAATGCTTTGGGAGATGCCTGATCTCATTGGGCATCTTCGCCAGATGCAAAACTCAATAAACTCGACACACATTTGTTCTTGATAATTAGACCCACTCTGTTTGTGCCAAAACTAATTTCTTCCTGGTTTGTTTCTCATCAGAGGGCACCATTCTGGGATGGCTGTGTGTTGATTTGTAGCCTCCTGTGTTGCGTACCATATGGGAAGCCACTTGACTTCCAGGCAAATCAGAAACCGGGCTGCGTAAAGCAGACATTCTTTGTAGACATCTAGAAAGAGGTTGGCAGGTGGGCTTTGTCCTCTGGTTTCAGTGTAGACTGCATGGTTCATTAGGTGAAAATTATACAGAATAACAGAGTTGGAAGGGACCCCGGAGGTCTTCAAGTCCAGCCCCCAGCTCAAGGAGGAAACCCTCTACCATTTCAGACAAAAGGAAATGGTTGCCCAATCTCTTGCATCCAGTTTTGATCACCACTCTAGAAAGAGTGCAGAGGAGAGCAACAAAAATGATTAGGGGACTGGAGGCTAAAAATATATAGAACAGTAGTTGGAATTGGGTATGTGTAGTCTAATGAAGAGAAGGACCAGGGGGGACATGATAGCAGTGTTCCAGTATCTCAGGGGCTGCCCCAAAGAAGAGGGAGTCAAGCTATTCTCCAAAGCACCTGAAGGCGGGACAAGAAGCAACGGATGGAAACTAGACAAGGAGAGAAGCAACCTGGAACTAAGGAGAAACTTCCTGACAGTTAGAACAATTTACCAGTGGAACAACTGGCCTCCAGAAGCTGTGAATGCTCCAACACTGCAGTCAATAATGAAGAATTGGAAATGGTGGAGAGCAAATTAGAGCTCTTAAATTTAAGCCACAGGGGGGAGAGGGGGAAACAGCTTTGTTGGAAATCAAAGCAAGCCAAGCTTTCTAATTTGTTTATAGAAGGGGCCCAAATTCAGTTGTAGCTGGACATTAGCGGAAGAAGAATCCTTATTGAAGACCAGAAAACTACAGGCCTGGTGTTTTTCTGGTTTCAAATTAGGAGTCCCCTTCCACTAAAAACAATTCATTAAGAGAGCTAAGGCAGCCAGAAGCACTCATGAGAAGACTTACTTCCTTTGTGGACAATTTTCAGCTTTTTTTGTTTCCTTAGCTAAAACAAAACTCAAATGCAATCTTGGAGAATGGTTTCAAGCCAGCCTCACAGCTTCTATGGCAAACATCTTCCTTGACATAGCAAATTCCTTCCCTTCTCTTTTCTCTGTACTTCTCCCAGGGTAGCCACAGCTACAGAGAGAGAATCTGAGGTTTGGGCCAAAACACAATGGCAAAGTCTTCTGCAATGTCAAAAAAAAAAGTCAGAATGGTGCCCGTGATTCTGATTCTGTCCGGCATTGGACAGCTCCAGGAATTAATCAGTTATCTTTAAAGCAGATTCACCTCTGAGCTATGAGTGGATGGCTTCATTGGGGTTCGTGAAATAAGACACCATTATCTGCATTCACACAGCCTGCTAAACCATGATTTAAAATCCACAGAGTATGCTGAGCAATGCTGCGTTCTGAACATGGCTGAGTTGGATTGGGTTTTGTGTTTTGCACAACTCCAGGCTAAGAGGGTAAATACTGTATAGCTTTGTGGGTCAGCTATGGACATTTTGAAGAATGTGTTGGTTGTAAGTGTATAAGATGCTGCAAGGTCCTTGGTGCTCTCTGAGCTGGGTTGTTTGCTTGCAGATGTTTCACTACCAGGCTAGGTAACATCATCAGGCTGAGTGAGTTTGTGGTTTGCTTCCTGTTTACCTCTAGTAGCTCTGCTTGTTTGTGAAGGTGCAACTTTCTCCGTAGTAGTTCCTTAACTCAATTCTTTAGTAGTTGGAATGGTCCTTGAATCAAGAAACTAGCAAAGAGCAAACCACACCCTCACCAATACAGGCAGGCTGAGCCACCTCTATATAAACAAAGGGCAAACCCCACTCCCTTCTAGCCCTGATGATGTTACTTAGTTGGGTCATGAAACGTCTGCAAAGAAACAGCTGAGCTCAGAGAGCACAAAGGATCCCACAGCCCTTTTTCTCCTCCCCTCTCCCCTCCTCTCCCCTCCTCTTCATTTCCCCTTCTTCTTCTCTTTCTCCTCACTCTCACCTCACTCTCTTCTGGCACTGATAATGCTACATAGTTGGGTCATGAAATGTCTGCAAGAAAACAGCGAAGCTTGGAGAGCACCAAGGACCCCTTCATTTCAACCATGGGCTACAAATATTCTTTTCGGTTAGTACACAAAATAATTTGTGAACCTGACAGCACCTTTCAATTTTGCATCTTCGCTGTGGCGATATTTCTTCCAGCAGAGGGAGCTCGGGAACAATCCTCTTGCAAGCTGTCATCACTCAGAAAGTCTGCAGTGCATAAATATTTGAGGAAAGCAACGTGTTTAATTTCTAACAGAGCTTTGCAGTCCAAGTGAGTTTAGAATGTTTTCCTTACGCCCTGCATTAAATCCTCCATTCAGATACTAATGAAAACCCAAGGTTTGCTTCAACTGAACTTGTGGGAATCGGTGTGGTTTGTAAAACATAGATTATGGCAAAGAAAGTTTGCCTGTTACTGTTTCATCTCAATATTTACATGAGGACCTCAACCCAGCATCCAGGAGAGTTCCCCTCGTTTTATTCTCACAATGGCTGTGTTCAGAAGCAGCACTCTTACCCCAGACAGATAAAGATTTTGCATGAATTACACTTCAGAAAACATAGTTTTAGCTTTTTTGCAGTTTAGCATATTAAGGGAATTCAGCCCTTAATATGGTCAGTGGTTTAATGTACTGTGTGAAGCCAAAAACATGGGTTAAACTAATAACCAGGTGAAGTATGTTTTGCAAGTGGAATCTGTAAAGTTGGTTGAGCAGAAAATAAAAGATGATTGAGGGAAAGTCAAGAAGGAACTTGAACCCAGATCTCCTCAGATGACTAGTAACTCTTCTTACTTATCCATCCTTGCTAAGATTAGGCAAAAAAAACCCCAATGCTTTGGCCATCTATGAAACCATTCAGTGTTTGCATCCTTATAAGAATGCTTATGAACTAGCTGGAGGCTCAACCCTTGACTGAGGACATCCAGTTTTAAGCCTTGGAACACTCCTTCATGGAAAAGCCAGTGTGGGACTTTGGGATGGAATACAAACTGACCCATTAAATCAATCATTCAGTCAAGGAACAATTGAGAAGGCTGGTTCTTCTCCACTCCTGAAAGCAGAGGGGGGGAACCTTGGCTCTTTTATGACTTGTGGACTTCAAGCCAGTTCAGGAATTCTGGGAGTTGAAGTCCACAATTCATAAAAGAGCCAAGGTTCCCCACCCTTGCCCTAGAGGGACCTGATATAGCTGGAAGTCTTTACGATGATCAGAAAACAAGCAATGACACAGTTCATTTTGTGCTGACCTCTCATCCGCAGCTTTCTCAAGGCAGTGCCCTGAATGGCATCGCCGGTTGATTGACGCTTCCCTACACAAAAGCTGAGGTCACGTTGAGAGCACCCCAAGGAGAGGCAATGCCAAATGGACATCTGCATCGTCCCTGGTGATGAGAACAGCTGAACTCTGTTCTGCAGCTTTGAGGCCAATCTGCCTTGGCAGTTCATGAAGGTTTAAGTAGAGAAAAGAGCAAGAAACTGGCCTGAAGGCTCCACGCTTGGATGAATGAGGACTGTGGGGATGAAGAATCACTTGACATTGTGTTTCTGGCGCCATTTGGAAAACTCTTTTCATAAATGAAAATCCACACACCCTTCAGAAGGAATAGCCCTTTGGCTACTCAATGTTCTGCTCACAGATTGGGTAAAAATCAATGGGGCCAGGGTGCCGATGGCCTTTTTCCGATTTGGTTTCTAAGCTACTTAATAGTGGCTTTAATTCAGAGCAGCCCTTTGGCCTCGAGTCTCCCCAAATGCAAAAAAAAAATGGACTATGCTGTTAGCCTCTTCTGAAAACAAAAGTATGCAGGCCAGACTTCTTATATTCTTCTAGTGTGCAGCTGTTAGTGCACCATACCGTGTGGTCCTTGGCTCAACTGTAGGAAACACAACAGGAATGTGTTTTGTTCAGACTCTCTGTCTCCTTAGACTTGACGAAATGTATTGCAAGCCTGGCTTTAAGGTCCCTGCCAAGCCACTGTATATAACAATGCAACCAGATGGATGGATTTACCAACAATTGCATGAAATCTGTACTCGGCATAAAGCAAAACTCCAGCAAGCTTTCATTTGTACTTCTTAGGAACCAATATCAAGATGCCTACTACCCATACTGTTGGGGATAATATGTAGTACAGTGGCACCTTGCTTCTCAACTGCTTTGAAACTCTCGTCGAATTTGGTACCCAATGCATTTTGACATGAAAATTTTGCCCCGATACTCATTGTTTGTTCAGTACTCAATGCACAAGCTAGATTTGTTGGCGTCGGGTGCCTTGTGACCCATAACATTATTCCTTATGGGGACAAATTGTTTGGTACTCATAGTTTTTGGTACTCATTGCACCTCCCAGAACCAATTAACAATGAGTATGGAGGTACCACTGTAGCAACCACTGATACATGTTTGCCTCTATTTGGGCTACTTTAACTGTAGTACACAAATTAGGACAATGACTGGATGTGCACCTGGGTCTCTGAAGGATCCAAGTCTCATATCTTTTTCACACGTGTTGCGTGCATTTAAAATGGGTCCAGATCGGTTTACAGTATTCATTCTGGTCTTGCAGGCTGGCTGTGCTGTATAGTCACAGCTTACAGGGTTGCTTTGCTAAAACTTAGAGGACAAAGTGCTAGGGATGAAAGGAAGATATAAAAATGATAAATCACCAGTGCTGTCAAATGGCTACTTATGCAAAAGATGACCTATCTCCTGAAATTAATTAAGGATAATGCCATCCGTGCATGATGTCTTCCTTTGTTTATCTATTTCATTACATTTGTTAGGGCCACCGACTCTGACACCCTCTGGGCAGTTTACAGAATCCAAAGCAGCTAAAAACAATGAAAGAAGGCAGCTTGGACTCAAAATGGGCACAATAATAATATAAAGCAGGCCAGGAGTCCCTAACTCTTCCACAGACAAGTGTGGTAAGAGAGCCAGGTCTTAAGGACCATCTGGAAGTCCACGAGAATGGACACCATCTGTATCTCCAGGGAGATGCTACTCCAGAGGATGGGGACTGTGACAAAGAAGGTCCACTTCCTTGGTCCCTCAAGTGGACAGCTTTTAATCGAAGGGACCAGGAGGATCCCCCTCTTCCCAAGCATATCGAGCCAAGAGACACATTGGAGTTGGGTGGTCCTTCAGATGCTCAGGCCCAAGGCCATGGTTTATACTGCAATGTAGGAAAAAACAGATAAACTAATTTATAAAGAAGTTCCTCCCTTCCAAAGAGCACTTTCCCCATTTCATTAGACGAGGAACCTGGGCAGTCTTTGAACAAATCCCCAAAAGTCATCCGTGACCAACGTGCTTTGTGTTTGTTTACGGGTGACTGACTAGTGTGATGTTGCGAAGTCCTGACAGCAGTGGTGTCTCCCTGCGGTGCTGCTGCTACTTTCTACATGAGGTGCCCAAAACAAGATTATGCTGCTGGATATCTTTGTGCTCTTTGCTGGGAATCCATATTTGGAGTCCAACTATCACAACCATCCTAAATCCAGACATCATCATATGTGCCAAGATGTAGGAGTGGCAGATGAGACAGATCTGCTGTGCCAATATGTAGGAGATAGAGCGGGTGGAGGTTAAACAAGGGATCAGCCTAGAATCCCTACATAACCACAATCAGGTTAACTCCAACCTCCCTTGAATTCTGTACGTCCATATCTAACTCCAAACAGATGCCAACTGTTGGCTGAGATATTCCTATGCAT